>NC_083574.1:89415338-90145338 GCF_027579695.1 Neoarius graeffei | reverse complement strand
TGAGTGAGCCCCTAACTTGGTTTCCGACTGCATGCTCTCATTTATGCTGCCTCCTCACCTAAATCACCACCTCTGCTAACAGTGTAAGCCAGAGCAAAATAGTGATTTTCAACATTAAATCTACAGTAAATTAAATTTGGTAACATTTATTATGTGCATGAAATGTACTCGTGAAGTTCTTCAAATAAGTACTGTGTAAATTTCAGGAGACATTTTTGGACAGTGCACAAGCTTTTGGTCTTAGATGACAAGCTTCAGTGCCCTCTGCTGAACTGATGGACAGAAATTACAGATCCATTTTAAAATTATAGGACTGACCACCCATCATCTCGTACAAGCATTTTCATAGTTTGTCTCTGTAGAGTTTTCTTTATTCTCTCATGACAGTTTACTGTCGTGATGGAAACTGACATATTGCATACACCAGTCAGCCATAAGATTATGACCACTGACAGGTGAAATGAATAACATTGACTACCTCATTACAATGGCACTGGGTAAGGGGTGGGATATATTAAGCAGGACAAGAACAGTCAGTTCTTGAAGTTGATGTGTTGGAAGCAGGAAAAATGGGCAAGCGTAAGGTTCTGAGTGATGTTGACAAGGGACAAATTGTGTTGGCTAGATGACTGGGTCTGAGCATCTCCAAAATGGCACATCTCATGGGGTGTTCCTAGTATGCAGTAGTTAGCACCTAGCAAAAGTGGTGCCAGGAAGAACAACCGGTGAACCGGAGACAGGGTCATGGGTGTCAAAGACTCATTGATTCTCATGGGACATGAAGGTTTGCCAATATGGTCCAATCCCACAGAAGAGTTACTGGAGCACAAACTGCTGAAAAAGTTAATGCTGGCTAAAACAGAAAGGTGTCAGCATTAATTTTTTCAGCAGTTTGTGCTAATGTGGTCATAAAGTCATGGCTGATTGGTGTATTCTTTGTGCCAAAATATAAATTGTCCACGATCAGTGATTACAAACATGCATGTGGCTGAATGCAACATATCTGTCTACAGACAGAGATAAGACAGAAATGCGATTTTTATGAGTCTGGTCTCATCCATATTAAGAATAAATGTAATTGGGGGCATCGTGGCTCAGGTGGATAAGGCGCCATACAATAAATCTGGGGAGCTGGGTTCGATTCCGACCCAAGGTCATTTCCCCATCCCTCCCTGTGTCTCTCTCTCTCTCCCCTGCTCATTTCCTGTCTCTACACTGTCCTATCCAATAAAGGTGAAAAAAGCCCAAAAAATATCTAAGAATAGATGTAATTAGAGGTGCAATTAGTTAATGATATTGAACATTATGTTTCCAAGTTCAACATTCTTAGGCGAAATTGAAGTTGTTGTTTTTTTTTTTTTTGGGGGGGGTGGGGGGGTGGGGGTTGTTTGGGATTTTTTTTGAAAAGTTTATTAATTAAAGTGACTTGGATGTCATTTTACCCATCATATTTTTCTTTGTGTTTAGTTCAGGTTTAAACAGAATAATATAACATTTGGGTGTAAATATACAAAAGAGTAAAGCAAAACTGGAGGCCAAAATAGCAAATATCTCCACAGCAACAGTAAATTTTCCAGGAGAGCTGACATAAGCTGGAATAAAGGTAATCCACACAGCACAGAATATAAGTATGCTGAACGTGATGAATTTAGCTTCATTAAAATTATCTGGAAGCTTTCTAGCGAAAAAAGCCAAAACAAAGCACAAGAAAGAAAGAAGTCCTATATAACCCAAGACCGCCCAGAAACCTACAGCTGAGCCCAAGTTGCATTCTAATATGATCTTTTCCTTGTAGTAGTTCATGTTCTTGTAGGGGAAAGGAGGAGAAACTGTTAACCAAAGCACACAAATAAGGACCTGTATGAAAGTGAAACCAAGTACACTGAGTCTCTGCTGTAGAGGTCCAAACCATTTCATGACCTTACTGTCTGGAAGTGTAGCCCTGAAAGCCATTAACACAACAACTGTTTTACCCAGAATACAGGAGATAGAGAGGACAAAGGTGATCCCAAATGCTGTGTGGCGCAGCATACAGGACCACTCAGAGGGCCGTCCAATGAAAGTAAGTGAACAGAGGAAACATAGAGTCAGAGAGAACAGCAGCAGAAAACTCAGCTCAGAATTGTTGGCCTTAACAATAGGAGTGTCCTTTTCTATTTGAAATAAAATAGCTACTAGCACTGTTAATGCAGCTCCAAACAAAGAAAAAAATGCCAGTATTATCCCCATGGCCTCTGTAAATGAAAGAAACTCTATTATTTTTAACACGCATTTATCTCTATCAGCATTAGACCAATATTCTCCTGGACACTGCTCACAGTTATTTGAATCTGAAAAATAATCATGATTATTTGTATTAGGAAGGAAAATAAACTTCATCTCATGAGTTCATTTATTAATGCAATTGTTCAGGAATTGTATCCTAAATAATAAAATGAGGATACACAATGTACAATTAAAAACTTGTCCTTGAAACTTGGTAATGCTGAAATTACCTGTCTGGTTACTGATCTCTCCCTCTGCACATGGAATACAGTCGTAGCAGCAGATAGGCCGTCCTTTCTGTGCAGCTTTCCTGGTTCCTGGAGGACAGCTCTCACTGCACACAGACCTTGGTTTCTAATGTAAACAAAATATAACAGCTACAGTCATTATTTTTCCAATAGAATGTAGCAAATATAGCTTGTTTGAGGCACAACTATAACATGTCCTTATATCAATCTTCATTTTGTGTGTTTCAGAACCTTCAATTTATAAGGCTCTGTGTGACAATTCCATGAATCTGTTGAGCCATACGTATATGCATTCTCATTAATAAGCAGATTTGTTGCTTTGAATTTTTAACTTTGAAGCATTATTCTGGCGTAAAACCTTTCAAATATGTTCTGTGGGATGTCAATACATTTTACAAACAGCAGATTTTACAAAAATTATGTAGAGGCTAAAAGATCTTTATTTAACAAATAACAAATGGGGGGAATAGTTTAGATTATTTTTCAAATCTAGAATTAGAAAACAAAATATGTACCTCCCTTTTCTCTCCAGCCCAGAATATATCTTCAGTGTTTAGGACAAACTGTTGTCCACTTGGCAGTGAGACATCATAATAACCCACTTTCTTAAACTGCACTTTTCCATTGAATCCTCGTTGCCAGTTCACCACATCATATTTTGCAGCCATTGCCCCAGTGTTGTCAAACCACACCTGTTCTCCTAATTTGGTCATAAAATTCACCTTTTTTAATGCCTCAATAACCTTCAAAGCATAAAAAACAAGGATTCAAACAAATATTCATTTTATGACAATATCAAACATGCACATAGCCTGCTTTCTCTCTCTCTGTCTCGCTTGTGTTACCTCCCAAGATTGTATTGTTTTGTCTTTCTCACAACTCTTTTCTGTGCATCGCAACAAGCTGTGCAGAGAATGTGCCACAGCATAAACTGCATTGTAGGTGTTTTTTGCATATCTCAATTCTGATATATCTTCATTATAGTTTTTAAACAGAATCATATCTTTATATGTGTTGCAGTTGATTTCATGTTGAGAAATGTTTCCCTCTGTATTCAAGCAAGGGAAAACTGTTTGCCAAAATTCACTGACAACATAGTCAGCAAAACTATTAATGTTCAGTTTTCCCACATCAAAACCAATGGATCCAGCCAATATGTTGTAATTTGCTGGAGTTATTAGATTGAAAGCAGTAATCCATGCTTCAACACCAATCATCTGGTAGCCAGTGACATTCTTTAGAATAAGCTGATCTATTAGAATGTTCATATCAAAATAAGCAAGAAATACAATTATTACTTTGGCTGTGCCTTTCTTTATAATATCAGCTACTTTCATGATTTTGGCAGTATCTGACCGCTTAAACGTCTCAGAGTACTCAACACATATTCCCTGCTCTTTGGCTGCATTCAGAAAAATGGCAATTCCATTGTTGCCATAGTCATTATCACTGTTCACAGTTCCCACCCAAGACCAGCCAAAGTGCTTGACCAAATATGCCAGTGCTCTACTCTGATAGTAGTCACTTGCTATTGTCCTAAAGAAAGAAGGATACTCTTTTCTGTTGCTCAGGCATTCACATGTGGCAGCATGACTTATCTGAGGACAGAATAGTAGATAAAATCTTTTATTTGATTTAAGATGTTTTAAAATGTCTGTTTTATTGCATCTTACAGCAAAGTATTTACATATTTAGTTGCTTTTAGCAAGAAGCAATTATACAGAACCCTATTTTAACAGGGAAATATCTAATAGCATTGAATGGAAATAAAACAATCACAGTCTGTGAAAAACAAAGTATATGCATTATGTACTCTATAAAAGGTTGATTCATTTTTAATGTTGGTCAGACTTATGGTGAAGCTGGAGCCAATCCCAGAAACATTGGGTGCAAGGCAGGGGAATTTCCCTCACATCACAGGACACCAAATACACACACACACACACACACACACACACACACACACGTAATTTAGAGTACCCAGTCCCCCTAGATGTATCAGCAATACAAGCACAGGATTGAGCCCAGGACCCTGGAGCAGTGAGGTAGCGATATTATTGGTTACCCTACTGTGCTGCCTGTAAGAATAACATGCATTTCTCAAAAAGATATATAGACAAAACATACACATTTAATTGAATATTAAAACACAATAACTACCATTTCCCTCATTGCTAGAATTGTTTCTGAAAGTAATACTGAGTTTCTCTAAGCTCTTGAGGTTAAAAAGCATCATCTTATGAATGAATGAATGAATGAATGAATGTATTATTATTATTATTATTATTATTATTATTATTATTATTATTCAATAGATTAAAAAAATTGATGTAATGACTTAACTGTCAGCTTTTCTTAATACATGTATATAAATATATCAGTCTATGAAAAGAGAATCATCTCAAGGAAATTTGAAGTGTTTTGCAACAATTAAATAAATTGTGTTTATATTATTATTAAAATTATCTTACCACTGGGATCTTAAAAGGACCTGTAGTTTTTGTGAGTGCTATAGTAGGAGTAGACTCTGACTCCCCAATGATGGCTTGTACTACTGCTTGTCCAGGACAGGAATCATCTGCTTTCATGTCCTGACCATTCATCAAAGCCATGGCTGCCTGCATGCTCAACAATCTTGAGCCACAATTGTTATAAATCCTATAACCAAGTGAGATATTTGGGAGCAACCGGTTGGTTCTGTTGATTTCATCAATTGCAAAAGTCATCGTCTGAGCATAGCGTAGTTCTCTGAGGTTAAATCTACAAATATTAAAAATCACAATGAAAATTCACATTATATGCATGTATATAATATAAAATGAGAACTCAATTAAATATAGTGCAAAAATACAGTACACATAATGACTCTAGTGTGAAATTTTCCACAACAAACCTAATGCAGATTAAAGGTTGAGGCTTTTCAGTATATGGCAGTGACTGCACCTGTGTACCCTCATGCATTGTAAAGATAGCTCCAATGATCACATCTCCATCTTTTGAGAGCAGAGAATTTGCTGGTTTTTCCAGGATATGGCAATTTTCTCCCTTTGCCATGCTAAGAGAAATGAGTAGGACAAGGAATAACATCACAGATTTTGTCCAATGCTTTTGCTGGATCAGTCCTGAACAGATATACTCTTCATATATTTATAGGCAGAATTTGGAGAAATGAGACAGGTGGTGAGCTTTGTGATGTCATTAAGGGACATGATAGCAGCTGCATCTCTCAGTTACACCTGATTTCATTCATTCAATAATAACCATACAAATTATTTACAGCCACTGCTGTTGACCTGTGCCTGCTTGAAAGTTTGTGAACCCTTTAGAATTTTCTATATTTCTGCATAAATATGTCCTAAAACATCATCGGATTTTCAACAATTCCTAAAAGTAGATCAAGAGAGCCCAGTTAAACAAACAAGACAAAAATATTTTACTTGATCATTTATTTATTGAGGAAAATGATCTAATATTACATATCTGTGAGTAGCAAAAGTATGTGAACCTTTGCTTTCAGTATCTGGTGTGACCCCCTTGTGCAGCAATAACTGCAACTAAACATTGCCAGTAACTGTTGATCAGTCCTGCACAATGGCTTGGAGGAATTTTAGCCCATTCCTCTAGAACAGCTTCAACTCTGGGATGTTGGTGAGTTTCCTCACATGAACTGCTCGCTTCAGGTCCTTCCACAATATTCTGATTGGATGAAGGTCAGGACTTTGACTTGGCCATTCCAAAACATTAACTTTATTCTTCTTTAACCATTCTTTGGTAGAACGACTCGTGTGCTTAGGGTTGTTGTCTTGCTGCATGACCCACCTTCTCTTGAGATTCAGTTCATGGACAGATTTCCTGACATTTTCCTATAAAATTCACTGGTATAATTCAGAATTCATTATTCCATCAATGATGGCAAGCTGTCCTGGCCCAGATACAGCAAAACGGGCCCAATACATGATACTACTGCCACCATGTTTCACAGATGGGATAAGGTTCTTATGCTGGAATGCAGTGTTTTCCTTTCTCCAAACATAACGCTTCTCATTTAAACCAGAAAGTTCTATTTTGGTCTCATCCATCCACAAAACATTTCTCCAATAGCCTTCTGGCTTGTCCCATCTCCCATCTCCACCTGGATAGCTGACACTGGAGTAGTTTTAACAGCACCACAGCATAACCTTAACGTTTGATTTTGGATTGCATCCAACTTATTCCACAGTGTTTTGGCTGCAGACCCATATATTATACTTCCATAGTCAAGCACAGACCTAATCAAACCTGTATAAATTGTTCTTAAAGCATGTCTGCTTGCTCCCCACTCCACTCCGCATAGACATCTCATTACATTTATTACTTTCTTGCATTTATCAATCATTTTTTGTATATGCACTGCCCACATTAATCTTTGGTCAAACCATTAGCCCAGGTATTTAAAGGAGTCAACCCTTTCCAATTCATTAGCAGAGAGATTCACTTTTATATCCTTAACCATTTTCTTTCTTGAGAAAACCATTATTTTAGTCAATAGAGATCCTAAAACCTCATCTATTGGACCATTTATTCACTACATCAACTGCTTGCTGCATCTTACTCACCACAAATTCAATATTTCTCCCTCTTTTCCATAAAGCACCATCATCTGCAAACAATGCTACATCCACAAAATTCTCTACTTCCTTAAAAATGCAATTTATCATAATGGAGAACAATAAAGGACTGATAATGCTCCCTTGTGGGATAACATTTTCTACCTGATACCGCTCACTTGTCACTCCTTTAATCCTCACCTTTATTGTTCTATCTGAAAAGAATTCCTTACCCCATGTAAAAACTCTTCCCTTGACTCCCATATGATTTAACTTGATCAAAAGGCCCTCCTTCCACATCATGTCATAAGCCTTCTCAATATCAAAAAAGACAGCCACAACTGATTCCTTATTCACATGGGCTCTTCTTATGGTATCCTCTAAATATACTAAAGGATCCATGGTGCCTCTGCCTCTTCTAAAACCACTCTGATAATTTTCTATCAGTCCTTTAGCCTCAATTGTATATATTAGCCTGTTATTTATTATTCTCTTTCCATTGTTTTCTCCATCTGAGATGTTAGTGCTATTGGTCTGTAGTTGCTAGGGATCTTTGGGTCTTTCCCAGGCTTTTTAATAGGGATAATTATAGATTCTTTCCATACTTTTAGTATTATTCCCTCTGTCCAGACCCTATTATAAAGACCCAATAGAACTTCCTTTCCTTTATCAGTTAGGTTCTCTAACATAGAATAACAAATTCCATCTTCCCCTGGAAAAGATTTACCTAACTTTCTTAGTGCATTATTAAGTTCAGTTATTGTGAGTAGTTCATTCAACTCCTCACCTATCACCTCTTCACAGTCCTGCTGATAATTTTTAACTGTTTTTGCCCTTGCTCTCTTTTCCTGATGGCTAAGATTTTCAGTGCTGTGTACCTTACTAAATGTCTTTGCCATTATCTCTGCTTTGTCAATACTACTAATGGCTATATTTTGACCGTCAATCAACACAGGATAACCATATTCTTTCCCACTTCCTTTCATTTTCTTTATCATGCCCCAAACTCTCTCCACTGGAGTAGTTCTTCCTATAGAATCATAAAACTTTCTCCAGTAACCATTCTTAGCCTCCCTTATGGTTTTCCTTACAACCGCTTGAGACTTCTTAAATTCAATTAAATTTTGGAAATTGTGCGTTCTTTTCAAGACTCTAATGCCGCTTTTCCACTACAAACGCGGCTGAGCCGTGCCGTGCTGAGTCGAGCTGAGCGGGACTGTTGGAGTTGCATTTCGACTACAACCGCGCTGAACCGTGCTGGCTGGAAGTGGGTGGACACATTGGGTGGAGTTAGCGAAAGTGGGTGGACGTCACGTGATGTCGTTAAGCAGCGCAAACAGTGACATCAGTGAGCTTTTAAGCGGTAGTCTCACGACCCGAATAGTAAACAATAAACATGGAGGACATGGAGTCGTTAGTGTTGCTGGTCTTGGTGCTTTGGCTTGTTGTCACCGACAACGCCAACAGATACTGGCAAGAGCGTATAGATGAGGCGAGGCGTATAAGGCTTCAGAAATTCTCGTAATTCGTAATTATTCTTCTTCCGGGTTTGCGGTGTTTACAGATCCCAGCGTGCTCGCGGGGCGTGTGTGGGCATGTGAGGACACTCCTCCTCACCAATCAGTGCACAGGGGAGTGTCTGCTCACGCCCCCAGCCTCACTCGGCACGGTTTGGCTCGCTTCAGCCCCACTCCAAAACGGTGCGAGTTTTAGGGGCTAAGCAGGGCTGAAGCGAGCCGAGTTGTGCTGTTTTTTGGTAGTTGAAATGCGAGCCGTGTCGGGCTGAAGTGAGTTGAAGCGAGCTGAAGTGAGCTGAAAAAGGGTAGTGGAAAAGGGCCATAAATGCTTTGTTCCCATCTTTTATTGCTTTTTTTGCATTCATTAAACCACCATGGAACTATCTTACTTAACTGCTTACAGTGGGGCAAAAAAGTATTTAATCAGTCACCAATTGTGCAAGTTCTCCCACTTAAAAAGATGAGAGAGGCCTGTGATTTTCATCATAAGTATACCTCAACTATGAGAGACAAAATGAGAAAAAAAAATCCAGAAAATCACATTGTCTGATTTTTAAATAATTTATTTGCAAATTATGGTGGAAAATAAGTATTTGGTCAATAACAAACGTTCATCTCAATACTTTGTTATATACCCTTTGTTGGCAATGACAGAGGTCAAACGTTTTCTGTAAGTCTTCACAAGGTTTTCACACACTGTTGCTGGTATTTTGGCCCATTCCTCCATGCAGATCTCCTCTAGAGCAGTGATGTTTTGGGGCTGTCGCTGGGCAACACGGACTTTCAACTCCCTCCAAAGATTTTCTATGGGGTTGAGATCTGGAGACTGGCTAGGCCACTCCAGGACCTTGAAATGCTTCTTACAAAGCCACTCCTTCGTTGCCCGGGCGGTGTTTTTGGGATCATTGTCATGCTGAAAGACCCAGACACATTTCATCTTCAATGCCCTTGCTGATGGAAGGAGGTTTTCATTCAAAATCTCACGATACATGGCCCCATTCATTCTTTCCTTTACATGGATCAGTCGTCCTGGTCCTTTTGCAGAAAAACAGCCCCAAAGCATGATGTTTCCACCCCCATGCTTCACAGTAGGTATGGTGTTCTTTGGATGTAACTCAGCATTCTTTCTCCTCCAAACATGACAAGTTGAGTTTTTACCAAAAAGTTCTATTTTGGTTTCATCTGACCATATGACATTCTCCCTATCCTCTTCTGGATCATCCAAATGCTCTCTAGCAAACTTCAGACAGGCCTGGACATGTACTGGCTTAAGCAGGGGGACATATCTGGCACTGCAGGATTTGAGTCCCTGGTGGCGTAGTGTGTTACTGATGGTAGCCTTTGTTACTTTGGTCCCAGCTCTCTGCAAGTCATTCACTAGGTCCCCCCGTGTGGTTCTGGGATTTTTGCTCACCGTTCTTGTGATCATTTTGACCCCGCGAGGTGAGATCTTGCATGGAGCCCCAGATCGAGGGAGATTATCAGTGGTCTTGTATGTCTTCCATTTTCTAATAATTGCTCCTACAGTTGATTTCTTCACACCAAGCTGCTTACCTATTGCAGATTCAGTCTTCCCAGCCTGGTGCAGGTCTACAATTTTGTTTCTGGTGTCCTTTGACAGGTCTTTGGTCTTGGCCATAGTGGAGTTTGGAGTGTGACTGTTTGAGGTTGTGGACAGGTGTCTTTTATACTGATAACGAGTTCAAACAGGTCCCATTAATACAGGTAATGAGTGGAGGACAGAGGAGCCTCTTAAAGAAGTTGTTACAGGTTTGTGAGAGCCAGAAATCTTGCTTGTTTGTAGGTGACCAAATACTTATTTTACCGAGGAATTTACCAATTAATTCATTAAAAATCCTACAATGTGATTTCCTGGATTCTTTCCCCCCATTCTGTCTCTCATAGTTGAAGTGTACCTATGATGAAAATTACAGGCCTCTCTCGTCTTTTTAAGTGGGAGAACTTGCACAATTGGTGGCTGACTAAATACTTTTTTGCCCCACTGTAGGTTTGGACTTAGGAATGGCTAAACTTGCTGCACTAATTATGCCAGCACTAATAGCTTTATGTAAGCTTTCAATATCTTTATTTATATCTATTACTGACAGCATTTCATCACTTACCTCTCTAAATTTGTCCCAGTCTGCTTTCTCTAAAATCCATCTCTCATTTTTAACTTTGTATTCAAATTGAACTTCCATACCCACTTGAATTTTAATAGGGAAGTGATCACTACCTATAGTATTATCATTCAATACCTCCCACTCACACTTATTTGCTAATGATATTGTAGCTAATGTGAGGTCTATTGCTGACTCTGTGCCCCTAACATCCAATCTAGTACCTGACCCATTATTCAAACAAACTAATTCTTCCTCATCCATAAATTCTAAAATCACATCCCCATTAACATCATTCTTATCCCCCCACAATGTACTATGTGCATTAAAGTCACCACACCATACCACTCTCCCCTTTGTATCTTTCCAAATTTCTGCCAATTGACTTAATTCTATTTGCCTACATGGGTTATAGTAATTTATTATTTTTATATTGCCTTCATTTGACCAGACGTCTATTATAGTGTATTCTAGATCTTTCCCTCTTGTAATTTCCCTTATTACAAGCAGCCTATATTACCTTTTTGTATGAATGTTATAACTCCTCCACCTTTTCCAGATTCTCTATCCCTCCTTATTAAAATATATCCTTTAATAATAAAATCCAGTTTGGGGATCAACCAAGTTTCCTGTGTGCATATAACATTAGGTTTTATACTTAAATTATCTATATATATTTTTTTAATTCCTGCCCATTCGCTATTAAGCTCCTCGCATTCCATTGCAATATAAACAAGACCATTATCCTGAGCCAACCCATACTTGAGATTGTTGATGTACCTCTTCATTTAAAGTATCCCTGACTGATTCCCACAGCAGTTCTTTTACATCCAAGAATTTCTCAGCAGATTTGACTATAATTTTAATTTTCTCTGTTCGGCTTGTAGTCTGTGCTGAACAATTGATAATCTCAGCCATGAACAATATAAAATTACTTTTAGACACAATCAGTGTTTCCTCTTTAATTTTGTCACACTTTACACACCGCCTCCCCTCTTTCACAACTGGGGCTGGACCTGCTACTACCCTTTTAACAGTTTTTGTTGCTTCTGCATATGATAACCCTTGAGTTATTTTGAGCCGCTGTACCTCTTGCATTCTCTTGCTCACTTCACATCCTCTGTAGGCAGAGCTGTGTTCCCCCCCACAATTACTACATTTTAACTTTGCATCCTTATCATACTGCCCATATTCATGCTCTCCACTGCACTTGCTATACCTTTGTTTCCCCTTACATACTGCAGCTATATGTCCAAACTTTTGGCACTTAAAGCATCTTAGTGGTGGTGGGATATACATCTTTACTTCATAACTCATGTATCCTATGAATACCCTCTCAGGAAGTTTTCCTTCAAATGTTAGCACAATTGAAAGGCTATCAGTTATAATTCTACCTTGTCTTGTTTTCAGCCGCTTTGCTTCCTTTACCTTGGCATTAGTTATATTTTCTTTGACATCATCCACTGATTCCCTTAACGGGATCCCTGAGATTACACCCCTTACAGGGTTGTCAAACACCACTGAACACTTGACTTTGTTACCATTCAGGGCTCGACATAAGCACTTGCCGAATGGCCCGGCGGTGTTTTTTACGTCTTTCAGGCCAAACAGTGGCCCGGCCGGGCCAGTATGTTTTCGATACAAATTAACAAAATTTATTACTCATATTTTACCCAGAATTGTGAAGAAATTGTCTTCTTCTTCTTCTGTCGATTTATTGGCGGTTAACAATCGATGTGTATTACTGCGATCTACCGGGCTGAGGTGTGATCTCAAGGGATATTAATCATTGCAAATGCCTGCATGAGAATAAATCAAAACTGATCCTGTAGTCAGACCTTGAGCAGGTCACGTCCTGATAGAATGTTCAAAAAGATATCAATATTATGTCTCGAGCAATGTGTCATCACAACAGAACAGTACACAGTGAGACACAAGGTCACAGAAGAATTCTAGCCTTCTAGCTGAAATAGTAAAATAGAATGGAGTAGAATATTAACAATATTAAGAGATGTATGCTTGAGTTAATCCTTGCTCTTCTTGACATGTATTGGTGCTCAGAGGGTGGGCATGCCCTATCAGCCCTCGTCCCACCTCACCGGAGCTTAGAGAAACTCCGGCCAAATTGTCTAGAATTTGTGTAGAATGCTAAACCACATCAATTCATCCAATCCCGTGGGTTTTCCTCGGGGTCTGGGTACCTTAACACAATTTCCCCTCCCATTGGTGACACGAAAGGACAGTCTCGAGATTAATTATTCTGTGTTAACTCATACAGACAAAATCTTTCAGTAAACCAATTATGAGGATAACCAAACAAAATCTTCCCATAAACCAATTACGAGGATAACCAAACAAAAATCTTCCTGTAAACCAATTACGAGGATAACCAAACAAAAATCTTCCCGTAAACCAATTACGAGGATAACCAAACAAAAATCTTCCCGTAAACCAATTACGAGGATAACCAAACAAAATCTTCCCGTAAACCAATTACGAGGATAACCAAACAAAATCTTCCCGTAAACCAATTACGAGGATAACCAAACAAAAATCTTCCCGTAAACCAATTACGAGGATAACCAAACAAAAAATCTTCCCGTAAACCAATTACGAGGATACGAGGATCTTCCCGTGAAACCCTTCACGAGGATAAACAAATAAACAAGTCATTGCAGACTGATTATAAAAAAAAAAAAAACTAAATTCTATTTGCTAGTTGAGTGTCCTTTAAATACTGTGTTAGAGCTGTTACTGCTGATTGTGTGAATGGCTGACTTAATAAGTTGTCTATAGTTACAGATTTTCTTAATGTTCTCCCCATCTTCTCTCTTTCACTGGAACACTGTGTACAGTGTATAAGAACATGCTTAACCTTTTCTACTTCTCCACAGTGTGCACAGGCCCCAGAATGATGTTTCCCTATTGTATACAACCCACTATTTAGACTTGTGTGTCCTATCCTCAGCCTCGTCAACCAAACCTCCTCCTGTCGTTTCAGTTCACCACCCCTTCTAAACACCACCTCCTTTTGTAAATTATATAGATGCCTTCCTTTCTCCTCTGTATTCCATCTCTCCTGCCACATTTTGTTGATGTCTTTAATTATTACTTTAATTTCTGCCTTGCTTAATGGGACTTCTAACTCAACCTCATTTGCCTTGATGGCCTCTTTGGCCATTTTATCCACTTTCTCATTACCCTCAACCCCCTTATGAGCTGGAACCCATGTGAACTGAATAAAAGTTATGTTGATTTATCTTAAATACGAGATGGTTAATTTCATCTAAGAGATCTTGTCAGCATGTAGATTTTCCACTCTGGATACTATTTAAGGAAGACATAGAATCTGAGCAAATAACTGCTTTACTAGGCTTCACCTCCTCCACCCACTGCAGGGCCAGTATAATAGCCATCATTTCTGCTGAAAAAATTGACAAGTGATCTGACGTCCTTTTCCCAGTACTTATATTGTAGCTGGGGATGAATAGTGAAGAAATTGTTCGTAAAATGCACCTTTTCGATACGAGGTCCGCCATCTTTGTTTTCGTCATGCTCCGCTCCACGGCAGGAGTGTGTCATCCAGTGTTGCCAGATACTGCTGACGTTTTCCAGCCCAAAATATGTTCAAAACCCGCCAAAATGCACTTAAAAATGCCCAAAATGTAAAATGTACTTGATGCCTATCTTGTAAAGTAAAAATATGCAGCTAAAGACCAGTATAATATTTGTAAATCGAACAATAATGCAAACAACTTCTAAATGGCAACATGAGACCGTCAGTGCTGGAGGTGAAAAATCTGCTGTCTGGTACTCGGCTCCGTATGGCTGAATCAGATTATAACTTTGCAATCATCTGCTGTGTTCTGAATCCTACATGCACCAGTAGGTGACGCACACGCATAATATGACGTAGGCTATGTTAGGCTACGATGTATATCTAACATCTGCATTGCTGAGGTTATTTATTTTTTATTTGTCTTTTATTTATTTATCTTTTTTATTTATCCTGTTTGTTTTATTAATTTTATAAGCCTAGTTATTCTGCTTAATTTATTTTTGTCTACATGCATGTATTTTCTTCATCTGTTATCCTGATTTTTGTGGATTTGTTAGATTGTACCTGTTTTATATACTTCAATTTAAAATAAAAAAGTTAGGCTACGATGCATGGCTGAATGTAACATGAGAAGAGAAAATGGAGAATGGATTCATTCTTATTTACTAGTTTATGAGTTCAGTTTCTGCACTACATTACACACATTCATATTAGTCTTACAGTTACATCGACTTTTTTTTTGTTTAAATAATACTTAATGAGATTGTTTGTTGTTAATGATTAATTTAGGCCAATGCTCGATTTTGGTTGTTTAAAATACCTAAGGGGTGCTGGGTAAACTAGGTCCATGACTTGCCTCAGCTGACCAAAGAGAGCTGTTTTTCCTGATTTCCTTCGCATTCAAGAACATCATTTGGCTTAGATGTTTACATTCTCTCCCATCTCTGCTTTCTAGTGGGAGTGAAACTATATAAACATCTGATAAAAACCCGCCGAACTAACGTCAAACCCACCCAATTTTTGTCAACCAGCCCAAGCCATTTTTTGCCCGCAAAGTAGAATTCAAAACCGCCCAATTGGGCGGTTCTTCGTGCATCTTCGGAGGTGTTCGGCGCTGTTCGGAAGCGTCATTTTGGCAGGAAAATAGCATCTTGTAGACAAAGACAGTTGCGGCAAGGAGACCATCAGAACGGTGAAATTCAAATAGAAATATGTTCAAACTCCACGCTCCCCAACCTGGCCAAAGGCCAGGTAAACAGTTTAAATACGTTCGTGCATAAATTAACTATCGGGTGTTAACGAACGGCTTCATTTTGAACTCGGCAGCTAATCAGAGCGCGCGACGTCATGCTCGGTTTACAACTTGCCAAATCATAAAACAGCATTTCAACACACGCGCTTTAGCTTCAGATGGTGTAAAATCGTTCAGACTTTGTATATTAATATCAAAATTTCAGGATACACTGCCAAGAAATATGGCTACCCATGTATCAACTTTTAGTGATTAAAGAATGAAGTATAAATGTTGGTTGCTATGACTGAAATAGAAGAACAGATAAAATAATGTGGTAAATTAGATCTGATCCCATAGATTATATTATTCAAATATCCAAAAATGATTAAATCTATCAAAATAGCCAAACTAGGTCTACATTAGTTCATTACAACAAAAATAACTATTCTGACCCTCTCTGGTACAACCAGACCATGCTAAACCCAGTATACCCCCAGTTGCTAGAGTATCTGCTGTTGCCATGGCAACGGTTTATGCAAATGAGCTGAATTTGCAAAAATGTACTACTAGTTCCCCCAAGAACATCTCCTGAAAATTTGGTGTTTATATCTTGTCTTATTAAAAAAATACAACATTTCACCCCTTTTTGGCTCACCTGAGCATACCTGTTAATTAGCTAATTAACAGGTAATTAGGGTTATAAATCACCCCCGAGCAGGTGAGGCTTTGCAAAAATCTCACTAGATTATTCCCCAAAGTCCACCCTTTCAGGAAATGTATGGTTTGTCAATGATTCTCATGATATTGTATTAATTAAGAAATAAAACGTCTTCACGGGCATTAAAAATGCCCATTTAAATCCAGCATGATAAGAGTTAGTATGCCACCCTCACCTTTCATCCAGACTTGGGACTGGTCTGTGTGTGTCTTGTGGCTATTATATAAAGGTGTATTTAAAAAGTTAATTGTACTTCTATTTCTATAAGAATATCTATAGTGGTGAGAATTCAATATCTACAATGTTGAGAATATATGAGCCAAAGTTGAAACCATGACAAAAAAGGAAAATATGCCTACATCACACAGGGTGGGTTACAGGCAAAGCTTATTCTATAAACAAGTTAGTTGCATGGTGAGGCAAAACTTAGCTTATTCTGAAACTTATACAAACAATTAATGTAAAACAGTAATTAACAGCATGTGTTAAACGAACAGAGAACAAGAACAAAGGACATTTTTAAATGTAACTAAGAAATTGATAGAACAAGAAATGCAAACAATAAAATATCAGTGTGAACAAACAAAGATATAATAATGTTAACAAAATATGAATAATCTTATTTTCATTAATTTCACCTTAAAATGCACCAGAATGCACGAATATGAATTGAAAAATCAAAATTTTCCGGGGGAAGGCCCCCGGACCCCCCTCTTTGTACAAGCACCTGCGGTGCTTGCAGCGGCTGCCTGTAGCAGCCGTGGTTCGGGTACCGCGCACATCTGGGCCACCACATTTTCCATTTGGGCCAGTAACTTTTCAATTCCACTGGCCGAATGGGCCACCAGTGGTAAATGCTTAATGTCTAGGCCTGCCATTTATTTTGTTAACTTTGATTGCATTTCTTTGCTGCTTTTCATCCTTACATGTAATCAGTAGACAATCATTTCTTAATTTTTTGGCACTTCTTACCTCACCAAACTCCCTATGCAGTGCTTTGGTTAGTTTTATTGGACTCCACTCGTCAAATGTAGATCCCTCATTAATCAATCTTACAAACACTTTATACTCCACTCTACTCCTTTCCACAACATTAGGCATACAGTACACCTTTCCTCCTCATTACTGTTATTTGTTTTCTCCTTTTTTCCGCTTTTTACCCTTAGTTATCATCCATGGTTCATAATTCCCGCTTTCTTCCATTTCCTCACACTCACTTCCTGAAACATCACTTCCCTTTGCAAACTTCTGACCATTCCCAGTCCAGTTGTCACCAACCGCCTTTATGACCCTTCCTCCACTCGTCTCAGCCATCCAGCCTACTCCCCTCCTGCCTCGGTCTTCCACACGCTCATGCAATGAATGAGGGCCAAGGACGAAATTTCGTTGCTGCCGATGGTTTAAAGCAGTCGTGACGTCACTGTACTTGGTATCCGGTATCCTCTGTATCCAATACCATTACAGGGAGTCAGAGGAAGGGGCGGAGCTAGAACATGGGATCAAGTACAGAGATTGGTGTGTTCAAACTGGTTGTGAAAGGGTTACCCATGGTTACGGGCATGGCGGCCATCCCTACACTGGGCTACCTGAAGTGGCCACGTGATTGCAATAGAAAAACATCTGGCCGGCTGCGTACAGATTGTGACACAGGGCTCTGCAGATTGAGGTCTATCCATGTGATACACTACACAGCACCACATTACACTATACTGAAACATAGTAATTTTGGAAGCTACAGCTGGCCAGCAGTTAAATAACTTTGCGGTGCACGCGCAGGTTGTTTGTAGTGTTATTGTGCAATGGTTACGCTTATCTATCGTCTTTTCTGAACATGCACAGTTACAGTAATCATATAACAGCACACACACACATTAGTTAAGTTCAGGTCTTTGATTTTACGTATCTGTGATTGTGTAGGCATGAGCTGCATTTTCCCGTTGCTTCACTGCTTGTTTACTGCAGGACTTCTGGGTTCCTGGGTCAAACGACCCGAACTATGGAGGCCGGGGTGGCTTTGTAGTGCCAGTCTCAGGCACGCGCACCTGCTCATGCATGGATTGTAGTGGTTTCACCCAATTAACATTAATTATGTGTATTGTTAAAAAATGTATGCATTTATTGTAATGGGGTATTTTGCTTATGAATTATTGATTGTTGGGCGGCACGGTGGTGTAATGGTTAGCACTGTCGCCTCACAGCAAGAAGGTCCGGGTTCGAGCCCAGCAGCCAGCAAGGGCCTTTCTGTGTGGAGTTTGCACGTTCTCCCCGTGTCTGCATGGGTTTCCTCCAGTTTCCCCCACAGTCCAAAGACATGCAGGTTAGGTTAATTGGTGGCTCTAAATTGACTGTAGGTGTGAGTGTGAATGTTTGTTTGTCTCTGTATCAGCCCTGCAATAACCTGGCGACTTGTCCAGGGCGTACCCCGCCTCTCGCCCATTGTCAGCTGGGATAGGCTCCAGCTCGCCTGTGACCCTGTAGAACAGGATAAGCGGCTACAGATAACGGATGGATGGAGATTATTGGCATGCACTTAGACCTGAAATTGTTATGTAAATGTATGGTTTATGCAATGTTGGTAATATAAAGTAATTATTATCTTCCAGTGGGTGGGGACAGGCCACTATATCTAGCCCTCTGAAGGGAGGTGGATTAGTTGGGTCATGGGCACTGTCTGTTATGTAGTAGTCATGTAATGTGCATGTAATCAGGTGGTGCAAACATAGTGCAATACAGTATTCTGTTTTGTAGACCATTTTTTTAATAATTACTTGAACTTTATTATAATTTATTTTGTGTTAAATTTCTGCTGCTACTTTGGGAAACTGGACCCAATAAAACGTCTTGTATTAAAAGTTCTATCTTTGGCCATTGTACATCAGATGATATGTACAGTAAGAATCTATTTTTTTTTGTAAAATGATTTTAACAATGATTTAGCATTTCCTATCCATTTATTGGCCAGTTTCACTGTCAAAAAAAAAAAAGCCCAAAGTCCGTCAGCTTCAAGGGGGGCTTGAATACCATTTTCAATACCATTTTCCTCAGGCTTCCCATGGTGGTTTTCTGTTCTTCATTGCCTGTTTGGTCAACTGACTTACTCTATTTGCATGACTGATCAAACTAAGATTTGGCTTTCAAACTGTTAAGCTAACAGTAGTAAATGTGCATGGCCTAATACACATAATTCATGAACACTCACCACCCACTTTATTACGAGCACCTGTGTACCATATGCACATTCATGCAGTTATCTAATTGGTCAATCATGTGGTAGCAGCACAATGCAAAAGCTCAAGATCTTCAGTTAATGTTCACATCAAATAGCAGAATGAAAAAAAATGTGTGAGCTCTGTGACATTATGCGTAGCATGCAAGTTGGTAACAGTAAGGCTGGTTTGAGTCAGTCATAAACGTGAATTTCCTGGGGATTTCACACAAAATCCAGATACATCCAGGAGTCAGAGCTGGCAAACTACAAACTGCCAATGAAAGAAGTCTGAACATGTGGAAATTTCCTGTCTGAGTTGGACTGCGGGCGGCACGGTGGTGTAGTGGTTAGTGCTGTCGCCTCACAGCAAGAAGGTCCAGGTTTGAACCCCGTGGCCAACGAGGGCCTTTCTGTGCGGAGTTTGCATGTTCTCCCCGTGTCCGCATGGGTTTCCTCCGGGTGCTCCAGTTTCCCCCACAGTCCAAACACATGCAGGTTAGGTTAACTGGTGACTCTAAATTGACCGTAGGTGTGAATGTGAGAGTGTGAATGGTTGTCTGTGTCAGCCCTGTGATGACCTGGTGACTTGTCCAGGGTGTACCCCACCTTTCGCCTATAGTCAGCTGGGATAGGCTCCAGCTTGCCTGCGACCCTGTAGAACAGGATAAAGCGGCTAGAGATAATGAGATGAGATGAGTTGGACGGCTTCAGCGAGTGAGTCGGGTTAGTGCCACTGAACCCACTCTTATGTTCTGGCTGGCACCGGTTAGACAAACTGTTCCTGTGCCACCTCCTTGATCACCTTCTATGGACGGGCATGGCCTAGTATATTCAGGAAGCCAAGAGTCAATGGGCATATTTGAACAGACAATGCTCCTCGTCGAATGATATGGATAAGATACACCAATGCACAGCAATCAGTTCAAGCATAGACTTCCTCACAGCCATGTAGTCGCGTGGGCATTCAGGTGGCAGACTATGGGTAGCCAGCTGGGCTTCTCCTGTCAGGACAGCCTGAATTTGCAGCATGTCCACTTTCCTCTCAGCCATCCACATGCCATGAACATCTCCAGGTATGCCTTAGTGTCATCCTGAGGTGTCATCCTGTTCAGAGAAAAGGATCAGAAGGGAGTGTTCATGGGAGAGGAGGAGAAGGAAGAGGAAAAGATTAGTAGGCTGCTTGGCCTGCAGCTTGTCCATCGACCACTTTGTTCAGAATCTCCTGTTGCTGCTGGTGCAGACTCCTGAGAGATTGATGCTGTCACTCCTGCATCCTTGTTAGTGACTGAATCAGCTGGGCAAAAGGACTGGATTCCATGTCAACATGACAACATTCTCTGAGCTGTTTCCTTCTGAGTTTCGATTTGGTTCAGTACAGTTTAGTTCAGCTAACTTCCAGCAGTACCATCAGCATATCCTGCCACAACACACACATCTGTGCTATAGACTCCAGTTAAACCATTCCCCCATGACATGTGTTTTATATATATATATATATATATATATATATATATATATATATATATATATATATATATATATATATACACACAGACACATACACACACACACACATACATACATACAACCCCGATTCCAAAAAAGTTGGGACAAAGTAAAAAAGGGCCTTGGCGTCTTATAACCTATGCCACTTACTTGGAATTACTCATTGCCCACATTACATACACCACTCCAAAAGAGGACCGTCACTTATCTACAGATGTAATGCTCAAATTCCAACTTGATATACTTATGCTCATCTACCCCCAAAAAAGCCAGTAGAGGAAGAAATCATGACCATCTTCATTGTCTTCCGACACAGACTGCTCCTTTCTCTCTAATTCATCGTTATTTTAATATTGCCCACTTGAATGTACCGGTATGATCCATTGCCAATAAAACCTCATTACTCAACAACCTCATTCTCTGGAAGAAAATGGGCATGTTATGTCTCTCAAAAACCTGACAACAACCTGGTAAGTGCACTTAAACTTGTTGACTCCCCCTGGTTATTGCTACTTATCTAAACCCAGATCAGTAGGGATAGGGGTGGGTTGGCTGTGGTGTATCGCTTGGATTTGACAGTTAAAGAACTCACACTATTCAGTGTAACATCTTTTGAATACATTGCTTGAAAGATTGTTTCAACCCCCTCCCCTCATGCTGTTGTTAGTTTATTGGCCTCCTAAACTACCTGCTATTTTTTTTTTTTTAGTCTGAATTGAAATAACTTCTCACAGTTATCTCAGCTCTTTGTCCTTCTGTAATTATGCTTGGTGACTTTAACACCCATGTTGATACCAAATGTTCTAACACCTCTGAGTTCATTTCTGTTTTGGATTGTTTTAACCTGACACAGCATGTTGACTTTCCCGCCCACAATCAAGGTCACACTCTTGACCTGCTTTGTTCCACCAGTCTAAATTACATCTCTGTCTCTGGTATCGCTGATCATAAGCTCATTGTATGCAGTTTCCATACTATCATTCCTACTCCCCTCCTCTGAGAAAACGTCTGTCACCTACCAGTATATTAGGTCTATTAATCACAACCTCTTTCCTGCTTCTATACAGGCATCACCCCATTTGACCGACATGATGAGCTCTCCTCCCCTGAAAATCAGGTTGTGGTTTACAATGACACTCTTTCTAGATTGCTGGATGACTTAGCCCCTGTAAAGAATTGGCTTGTCCCTGCCACCCGCACCTGACCTTGGTTCACCCCTGAACTCAGAGAAATGAAGGCCACTGGGTGACATCTTGAGCACCTGTATAAAAAAAAGGTCTTACTGTCCACTTGTTGCTCTACACTGAGCACATTCATAACATAGGGATGCGTTAAATGCTGCCCGTTCTAACTACAACTCATCAATCATAAGTGGTTCCAAATCTAGATCGAAAACACTCTTCAAGACTGTTGATAAACTTCTTAAATCTCCTGTGGCAGCTTGCCCCAAGACATCTGAACAGTGTCAGGCTTTCTTAAATTTCTTTGAAGACAAAATTAACCAAATTTACCAGTGCTTTCAACCTACTGCTCTATTTTTCTCCCCCTATTCTCCTCTTATGTGCCCTAAACTCACCCAATTCACAACTCTTGACTCCCTTTCTCCTCATGTCAGCTTGAGCCTGCCCTCACCACTTTCCTCAAGGCATGCTCCATGATCATCTGCGAACCAGTTGCTTTGCTGGTTAACTCATGCCTCAACTCTGGTGTTGTTCCCACTGCCCTCAAAATGGCTGCAGTTACCTCCATTTTAAAGAAGACTGATTTAGATCCAACCACTCTAACTATCGACTGATCTCCAACCTCCCCTTTTTAGCAAAAATACTGGAAAGAGTGGTTGCTTCACAACTTCACTCCCTTCTCACTGAAAACATTCTGTATGAGCCCTTTCAACCTGGTTTCTGCATACATCATATTACAGAGACTGCTCTCCTGTGAGTGGTAAATGACCTCCTCCTGTCTGCTGGTAGTGATTCATTTACAGTGGTGCTTGAAAGTTTGTGAACCCTTTAGAATTTTCTATATTTCTGCATAAATATGATCTAAAACATCATCAGATTTTCACACAAATCCTAAAATTAGATAAAGAGAACGCAGTTTAACAAATGAGACAAAAATATTTTACTAGGTCATTTATTTATTGAGGAAAATGATCCAATATTACATATCTGTGAGTGGCAAAAGTATGTGAACCTTTGCTTTCAGTATCTGGTGTGACCCCTTGTGCAGCAATAACTGCAACTAAACGTTTCCAGTAACTGTTGATCAGTCCTGCACAATGGCTTGGAGGAATTTTAGCCCATTCCTCCGTACAGAACAGCTTCAACTCTGGGATGTTGGTGGGTTTCCTCACATGAACTGCTCGCTCCAGGTCCTTCCACAACATTTTGATTGGATGAAGGTCAGGACTTTGACTTGGCCATTCCAAAACATTAACTTTATTCTTGTTTAACCATTCTTTAGTAGAACAACTTGTGTGTTTAGGGTCATTGTCTTGCTGCATGACCCACCTTCTCTTGAGATTCAGTTTATGGACAGATGTCCTGACATTTTCCTTTAGAATTTGCTGGTATAATTCAGAATTCATTGTCCCGTCAATGATGGCAAACCGTCCTGGCCCAGATGCAGCAAAACAGGCCCAAACTATGATACTACCACCACCATGTTTCACAGATGGGATAAGATTCTTATGCTAGAATGCAGTGATTCCCTTTCTCCAAACATAACATTTCTCATTTAAACCAAACAGTTCCATTTTGGTCTCATCCATCCACAAAACATTTTTACAATAGCCTTCTGGCTTGTCCACTTGATCTTTAGCAAACTGCAGATGAGCAGCAATGTTCTTTTTGGAGAGCAGTGGCTTTCTCCTTGTAACCCTGCCATGCACACCATTGTTGTTCAGTGTTCTCCTGATGGTGGACTCATGAACATTAACATTAGCCAATGTGAGAGAGGCCTTCAGTTGCTTAGAAGTTACCCTGGGGTCCTTTGTTACCTCGCCGACTATTACACGCCTTGCTCTTGGAGTGATCTTTGTTGGTCGACCACTCCTGGGGAGGGAAACAATGGTCTTGAATTTCCTCCATTTGTACACAATCTGTCTGACTGTGGATTGTTGGAGTCCAAACTCTTTAGAGATGGTTTTTCTAACCTTTTCCAGCCTGATGAGCATCAACAGTGCTTTTTCTGAGGTCCTCAGAAATCTCCTTTGTTCGTGCCATGATACACTTCTACAAACATGTGTTGTGAAGATCAGACTTTGATAGATCCCTGTTCTTTAAATAAAACAGGGTGCCCACTCACACCTGATTGTTATCCCATTGATTGAAAACACCTGACTCTAATTTCACCTTCAAATTAACTGCTAATCCTAGAGGTTCACATACTTTTGCCACTCACATACGTAATATTGATCATTTTTCTTCAATAAATAAATGACCAAGTATAACATTGTTTTGTCTCATTTGTTTAACTGGGTTCTCTTTATCTACTTTTAGGACTTGTGTGAAAATCTGATGATGTTTTAGGTCATATTTATGCAGAAATATAGAAAATTCTAAAGGGTTCACAAACTTTCAAGCACCACTGTAACATTCTCATTCTCCTTGACTTAGCTGCTGCTTTTGACATCATTAATCATGACCCATTGGTAGCCGCGGGGTCTTAAAAGTTTTAAAGAAGTCTTAAATTTAATATTCCAAAATTAAGGCCTTAAAAAGTCTTAAATTGCTTTGCCCAAGTCTTAATTTTTTAAACAAAGGTCTTAAATTTACTCATACTATTCTACGATGTGAAAACATGGGTTTTGCATAACATCAGTGAATTTCTTGGAGTATGTGCAAAGAAAGAAACAATATTGATACATTTTCGCGCCGGCGCAATCGTCGGAGTCCGTGGTGGAGAGGAGACTCCGTGAATCGCAGCATGGGGAAGTGTCATTTTAATCAGCAGTGGCTTTCAGATGAAAGATATCGTGATTGGGTGAGGGAGGTTCCTGGAAGCGACGTTGAAGCAAGATGCTGTGTTTGTCGAAAGACCTTCAAGTTGTCCACTATAGGTCATTTCGCCTTAGAGTCTCACATGAAGAGCTCAAAGCACATTGCATCTGCCCTCCATCGCCACCAGCCCATCACTCAGTTCTGCACGGTTCAATCTCCGAATGCACCTGGAGTTGGCACTAGCACCAGTGTCAAACTTCAGCAGCATCAGCCAAGCCAGACATCATCGGCAAGGCTAGCAACAACACAAGGGCAGAGCAGTGGCATGATGGGTGTCGGTGGAACCCCGACACTTCAGGCAGAGGTGCTCTGGATTTTAAAAACAATTACGGAACACCACTCGTACAGCTCAAATGAGGGCATAAGCGAACTCTTTAAGGTTGTGTTCCCAGACTGGGAAATCGCTACAACATTCTCCTGTGGAAAAAACAAAACGTCTTGCATAACAAAATTCGGTCTTGCTCCTTATATAACGAAGGAGTTGGTCAAAGACGTTAACGAGGCAAGTGGTGGATTTATCTCATTGTGTCTCTTATCTATCCACCTCCACATCTGTCTTCCCTCCCTCCCTTGTTTACTAGGAGTATTTACATTTCTTTTTATTCTTCAAAATGTAAAATGGTTGAAGCAAGTTGAATGCTGGGAAACTAAGACAAAGAGTTTGTCTGTTTATCATCTCTGGGTGCATGGTCATAATTAGTTTAGAGACAGTTCTTTAGGCCTTGAGTTGGGCCCTCAGTTTGACTTTTTGGCTGATGAGTGCACACCATTGTACCAATGTATTGGTACGCCAATTGCATTTTTGTGCACCTTTAAGAGACTTTAGGCTTACCTCTTTTCTATCGATCTATCTCTATCTCTCTTCCCATCTATCCCCCTTGTCTCTTATCTATCTATGCCCCTCTGTATCTCTCTCCCTCCCTCATTTACAAGGGTACAAAATGTAAAATGGTTGAAGCAAGTGCCGGGAAACTAAGACAAAGAGTTTGTCTGTTTAGAGTGTTGTGAATGTTTTGATATTTTATTTTTAAAAAAAATACACCCACATCACTTTTTTATTTTAAAGTGCTGGTGACACATTTTTGACATCTTTGGCGATGTTTTAGAACATAAAAAGTAATTCCCGATGATCCATATATTAATTCACGAAGGCGCCTATTTTACAAGTTATGATATAAAACGCGGCTATTTGGGCAAATTTGACGGGGCTGCAGCACCCAGGAGACGAAGGAGGAGGAGGAGCTATATGACATCAGCGAAAGAACCTTCCTCCTAACTTACCAGTTTGTTGTTGATGCGACAGGTGTTCAGTTTGTCATTATTGGTATTATTATTATACATTATTATACATTATATATATATATATAGTTATTATGCCTTCGCGTTGTGTTGCCGGCTTTTGCTCCAAAACCCACAAGGATGGGGTAAGTTTATTCAAGTTTCCCAGAGATCCCGAGCTGCATGCGAAGTGGGTGAAGCAAGTCAGGCGTACTCGTGACAAGTAGGAGCCCTCACCAACATCCGTCCTGTGCTCTGAACACTTCGATTTGGATTGTTTTGACACCCTTCCCAGCTTAAAAAGAATATCTTGGGTGTTCAGTTCAGCACAAACGTGTGTTACTACCATCAGCAGTGCCTACACAGTGTTGCCAGATTGAGAGGTTTCCCGCCTAGTTGGGCGGTTTCAAGTGCATTTTGGTGGGTTTTGAACATATTTTGGGCTGGAAAACTTCAGCAGTATCTGTTGGTATATAAGTTTTCCAGCCCAAAATATGTTCAAAACCCACCAAAATGCACTTGAAACCGCCCAAATGGGCAGGAAACCTCCCAATCTGGCAACACTGCCAGTATTCCGGGGGGTCTACTAGTAGCTATGCCGGATCCAAAGACAGTCCTCCTGTCAGAACATGTGTTGTGAAATGACATAAGATAAAGGTACGTAGAGCTATACATTCTACATGATAATCATAAATGTAATCATAAAGTTGGCGTGATATCAGTCATGTATTTGCTTGTGAAAGCTTGCGGCTTTCATGTAACTGCTGCCTAGCAACGAGAGGCAAAGGGTAAAGAGGGTAGGCTATCATAGATTCTATTCGGAAGAGATCAACACAATTCTAGACTCCCAGAAGAGGAAGAGCTAGCACTAGAGAGTTCACCGGCGTTTTCATGCGCCATTTCCATTGAGTAGAACCAGAGTAGAACAGCCAGTGAACCGCAGCATGTTCTTCTGCTGACGTCACAACATGGCCGCAAGCCACGGACCCAGTTTTCTTGCGCTGTGCAATTAAAAGTTGGATATTTGCGGAACAACAGCTTCTTTTCACGTAATTATAACAAAAATCTAACATGTTTGCCATGTTGTATAGTTTATTTAAGAAATTGCATAGAGTCATGTTCGTGTCATCAGCCCTTTAAGTATCATCTCTGGGTGCATGGTCATAATTAGTTCAGAGACAGTTCTTTAGGCCTCGAGTTGGGCCCTCAGTTTGGCTTTCTGACTGGCGAGTGCACACCTTTGGCATAAATGTGTTGGTATGCCTATTGCATTATTGTGTACCTTTAAGGCCATGACGTGGACCCTACGTTGTGCTTCTTTCTTCCAGGTTTAGACTTGTTTTTTTGTCTTGAATGTGAAGATTCGACAAGCAATGCACATAATGACTTTTAAGTATATAACTTTTATAATAAAAGTATTTTTACTTGAAACATTTGTCATTATTGGGAATTTGATCTGGTGTTCTACGACCGTATAATGGGTGCGATGTAGGTCTTAATTCTCATTTAAGTGGACTTAAAAAGGTCTTAAAAAAGTCTTAAATTTATGGTGGTCAAACCTGGGGAAACCCTGCATCTCCCATCTGTCAGCTAGTGGTATCACAGACATAGCCCTCTACTGGTTTCAGTCCTACCTCACCAACAGATGACAGTTTGTTGTACAATGGGTCCACATAAGTCCTCCATGTCCCCTGTTACTTGTGGTGTCCCCCAGGGGCGTGTTCTTGGGCCCTTCCTCTTCCTGATATACATCCTGCTCCTTGGCCAAATTATTCGTAACCATGGTCTTCACTTCCATTGCTATGCTGATGACATTGAATTATCTTTTGCTACATCCTCCCCCACTGAACCCCCTCTAAGTTCCCTCAATGACTGTTGGACCTAAAGTTGTGGATGAAGAATACTTTTCTAAAACTTAACACAGATAAAACAGAAATCATGTTTATCAGCCCCAAATCTCCATTGTCCACATCTTCTAGCTTTAGTCTTAACATCGACAGTGCACTTGTTAAATCTTCACTTGTTGTCAGAAACCTTGGAATATTGCTTGACCCCTCACTCAACTTTGATCCCTACATTAAATCCCTCACCAAGACTGCTTTCTTCCACCTCTGGAACATTGCTCGCCTTCACCCCTTGCTTTCCAATAGTGATGCTTAAAATTTGGTCCACTCTTTCATTATGTCCCACCTAGATTATTATAACTCCCTTCTCATTGGCCTCCCCACTAAATCCCTTCAAAGGCTACAATACATTCAGAATTCTGCAGCAGTTCTCCTCACCCATACCAAATGATCTGCTCATATCACCCCCATTCTTTCTCAGCTTCACTGGCTACCTGTTCTGTCCCAAATTAAGTATAAAATCCTACTACTCACCTTCAGAGCCCTCCATAATGCTGGGCATACACTGTGCGATTTTTTGCCCGATTTTGACACAGTTTTCACTTGTGCGACTATTTTGGAGATCGGGCCGAGTTTTGGCTCAATCGTGCATCTCGGATCGTGTAGTATACATGGGGTGACGACAAGCGATTAACACCTCACAACCTCCTCCCGATCGATCGGATGAAAACCTGTTTGAAATCCTGAGCATCGCATCCGAGCATCGGATCGTATAGTGTGAGAACAGGAATCGTAAGCTGCGTGCTGTTTACCCCTGCAATTCACTCGTACAGTGTGAGCAGCAGCTGAATACCACGATTGAAAAAAATCGCACAGTGTATGCCCAGCTTAAACTTGCTCCTCCTTACATCCATGACCATCTGATCCCTTACATTCCATCTCGATCTCTCAGATCCTCTAGCCAGAATCCCCTTGCTGCCCCTGCACCAGACTATCTACCTTGGGTGACAGATCCTTCAGTGCCATAACCTCCCAGCTCTGGAATTCCATCTGTCAACCCCTCTGTGACTGCTCTTCCCTTTCTCTTTTCAAATCTCATCTCAGAACCTTTCTGTTTCATGAACACTTCTCCTCCTCCAACACTGTAAACATTTACCACTTTTTAGCAACATTTTTTGTGTTCTTTTTTCTTTGATCTATGTAAAGGGATCTTGAGTTTGACAAAGGTGCTACATAAATGTATTATTATTATTATTATTATTATTATTATTATTATGTTTGTTCCCAGATAAAGCATTGCATTGGTGAAACAGGGAAGTTAAGGTCATATTGCCTTATTGACAACACCATTCCAGTGTGATTTCTCTTGGCCAGTTGGCTTCTCTGCACCCTTTAGATTAGACCATTATGGAGAATTTTCATTGCTAGGAAGTGATCTGTAGCAACCCTCTCAGCCAACTTAATTGACCAAACAAACAGTAATGCAGTCTATCATCTGTTAACACAAAAGTTTGGCTGAAAAAATGTTGTGGGCCATGTACATGCTATGTAGGTTTAAGCCCCTAGTGTGGATTCTAACAAGACCACTGACAATCTGAACAATCATTCCAATTTTCCCAATCTTTCTAATTCTTTGACAATGTCTGTTAGGTCACTTGGCCCACTCTTTTTGCATGAGTGACCAAACAAAGTTAACAGATGAGAAATGTAAAGCAAAGTGAAGAAAATACCCTTAGCAAAAAGTAGTATACTTAAAGTTCATTTTATTAAGTATGCTTCAGTATAAGTATAGCAAGTATACTACAGACCATGTACTTTTAGTGTACTAGAAAGTATACAAATTTAATACTTTTTCGGACTAAATTGGAACATTTCAAGTTTATAAAAGTATACTTTAAAGTTCATTTTAAGTTTGCAAAAGTACACTTTAAAGTATACAACAAGTACACTCATCTATCTACTATCAATGTACTTGGTATGTCCCTCTCGTGTGCTTAAAGTATACCACAAGTACACTTATCGATATACTGCCATTATAGTTATATACTTTGAGTCCCTATTTTTAGTTTATTATTGTATACTTTAAGTATACTGTTATACACATTGGTTACAGTATTTCACTAGTTTACTTGTTATACTTTAAGTTTGCTTGGCATATTACTTTTTTTTTAAGTTTTTTTTGGGCTTTTTTTTCCACCTTTATTGGATAGTACAGTGTAGAGACAGGAAATGAGCAGGAGAGAGAGATGGGGAGGGATCGGGAAATGACCTCGGGTCGGAAACGAACCCAGGTCCCCAGATTTATGGTATGGCGCCTTAGCCAGCTGAGCCACAACACCTTATACTCCTTAAAGTGTTTTAAAGTTTACTCATACTGTACGGTATGTACACAAGAGTGTGATGCATTTACAAAATCACAAGACAGAATGTTGAAAACAAGTTTGATATATTTTCAAACATTTCAGACATTTCAAAAACAAAGACCTATGAAATCAAGTCCTTCCATACTGGAGAAAATGAAAGGAAAAAGTGTACATTTGCATGTAAAAATGTAAACATAATGGTCTCTTGATCAAGAAAAGTCAAGTCAAAAGTTTTTCTGTTTTTGTGTATGATTTTAAGGTACATAAAGATAATGCAATTGAGCACACATACTATATACTGTAGAGTTTTAAACTCCAGCATTATATTATATTAATATATAAATTAAATGTTAAGCATGAGTCAATGACTTGACCTTATTATGCACTAGGAGCAAGATATACTAAGTATTAGTACTTTGTGGCAGAAAAACGTAAAAAGTATACTAAAGTATAAGTTTTAGGATTAAAGTATAAGTGTAAGTATTAGTAGTAATGTACTTAGTCTTAGACTTTTGTTTATACTTTTCAGTATAAGCCAAGTATTCTTCACTATACTATTCTTAAGTATATAAAATATAGTTTATGAAAAGTCAACTTCAAGTATACTTCCTCAGTTTTAGTAAAAAAAAATAAGTATACTCATTGTACACTTGAATAAACTTCTTTTTGCTAAGGGTATGCAGGGTTATAGAGACTCAATTTAAATATACACCACAATGTATTACAGCAACATTTTGAAATGAATTTCCTGATGTCTCTCAAGGAAGTTAATGAAGGTATTTGCCATTACAACCTTTTCTGACAGTTGGCGGGTAGAAAGAGTTTTAATTTGAAGTTCAGTCATCTCAGAGATATTCCTTTTTTTCAGTACTCTCAATGGTGTTGGCCTCCACTTCAATATCTGAGGTTAGCCAGATCAAGACTTCACTCTTCTGTGTTTTTGGTGCGAATCTTATACAAGTTCTACAACCCCGATTCCAAAAAAGTTGGGACAAAGTACAAATTGTAAATAAAAATGGAATGGAATGATGTGGAAGTTTCAAAATTCCATATTTTATTCAGAATAGAACATACACTACGTTCAGACTGCAACCTGAAACGACCCATATCCGATTTGTTGTGAAATCCGATTTTTTTGTTAGGCCGTTCACATTACCAATTATATGAGACTTATATGAGATCTCCAATATGAACGCAAAACGACCCAAAAGTGTCCCGCATGCGCAAATTGACACGTAATAAGCACATCTACGTAATATGTAAACAAAAAAAAGCGCACTCTTCAAGGAGATGAGGCGAGACCTGGCGATTTGGTTTTGGTGGCGGAACTCACACAATAACCTGGTATTGTGGAGGCGAGTGAGAAGCAGGAGGGCAAGGACTTTGGTCCAGGCGCTGTGTGGGGTCGTGGCAGCAACCTCCGTTGAAAGGAGGGTGTAGTGACTTCTTTTAAGGCACTTCTTCTAGACGCCGTTGAGGTGTTTTTAATTGCACGTGGTTTATTTAAACAGAAAAGTCTTCGTATAACGTCCACCATAACTCATAATAATAAAGGCAAACAAAAGGGTCCATGAAACAAAACGATAAACCAAGCGTGGTACAAGCACTACTCTAATAGTATGCCGCTGTGTTAATTTGTTATTAAAAACCTATATGCCTGCTGGCGTCACCAAATGTCCACAATTCCAAATTCCACAATATTCCACAGTTCCAAGTTTCCACCAGCTCACACTCCGACTACCAAACAGACTCCCTGTCTGTGTGGCACCCTCTACTAATTGTGCACCGCCTCTAATTGGACACCTGTGCATCAATTAGAAGACCGAGGCACTCAAGGCCAGGTTAAGTTGCAGCATAATTCTAAACAATTCCATATTCTGCCAGCAGGTGTCCATGTCAACATAATGAATCAAATTGGCTCCTATACACCTGCCTCCTTATTAGTACCGGGTAAGGTACAATAACAAAAATAAACGAAAGAAACAAAAAGGAGCCATACTAAACAATCATAAGTCATTACTGCCATTTCCATCGCATTGCATGACAAACCAACATAAGTTTCACCACATGTACATTTTTTTTTTTTTTTGTATTCAAGGTCCATATGTGCAGCAATGTCCTTTCAAGAGCTCAAATTCACGAGAGTCTTTCTTGTTAAGAGCTTACACATAGTCCATAATAGTCCGTATGCCAAAGGCATGATTTCTGAGTCCATATCTCATTGGTGTATGTTCTGCATTATGTCTGTGTATGTACGACGCTCATGTGTGCACGAATAGAGTCCATGGCATGGTCCTTGTCACGCATGTGAAGATCAAGGTTCAGTCAGTGTAAGTGGCAGGAAATTCAAGTTCTTAATACACAACATACATCACAATTCAACTTCATATTCTTGTCCACATCACATCATATCGTTCTCTAACAACAAGCAGACCTTTGCAATTGGCCTGTCTATAACACTCGTCTTTGTTTTCAGGGTCACACTACGTACCACCCCCCTTTTATCCTTCTTCGTGTCAATTACCCTCCCCAACATCCAAGATGCCCTAGGGGCAGTAGGGTCAGCAATTAACACGACATCACCACATGTATAGTTACGCCTCAATTTCAACCATTTCTGTCTTTCCTGTAAGGTAGGAAGGTATTCCCTAACCCATCTTTTCCAGAATGTATCTGCCATGTATTGTACCTGTTTCCATCTGCGCTTACTATACATGTCGGTTTTCTGGAATAGACCAGGGGCTAGTGTGGGTTGACCTTTGAGTAGTAAGAGGTGGTTGGGTGTTAAGGGTTCGAGATCATTGGGGCTATCTGAGATGGTGGTTAGTGGACGACTGTTAACAATTGCTTCGACTTCACAGAAGAAGGTGTGAAGGGACTCATCATCCAACGTTTGAGTTTGGGTTATGGCCAGGAGTGTTTGCTTCACTTGTCTGATTAACCTTTCCCAGACCCCTCCATAATGTGAAGCGGCAGGTGGGTTGTAAATCCATTCTATGCCTCGTTGTTGTAGGGCAATGTGTAGTTTGTGGCTTTCATTCCATTCTTTGACGGCATTCCTGAGCTCACGATCAGCTGAAATCAGGTTGGTGCCATTATCGGATCGTATTTGCTGAACCTGACCTCTTCTGCTCACAAATCTACGAATTGCGTTGATGCATGAGTCAGTGTCCAGTGAATTGGCCACTTCTAAATGTACTGCTCTTGTTGCGAGGCATGTGAAAATACCGCCATATCTTTTTATTTCACTTCGTCCCTTTTTAACTATGATTGGGCCAAAATAATCTGCACCAACATTTGTAAAGGGTGGTGAATCAGGCGTTACCCTTTCCTTTGGCAAGTCTGCCATCTTTTGCTCACCTAAGTGTGCATATTGTTTTCTGCAGAATACACACTCGGATCTGATCCTTCTGGCCAGGGTGTTTGCTGCCGGTATCCAGTATTGCTGTCTCAGTTTGGCTAACATGTGATTTCTTCCACAGTGCCCTAGTTGTTCATGAATGTGTCTGAGCAGCACTTTGGACATGTGGTGGTTTTTTGGAAGGATGGCAGGATGTTTCTGTAATTCTGGCATGGCCATTCTGCTTAGCCTTCCTCCTGTACGCAGGATTCCATTCTGCAGAATTGGATCGAGCATTCGAATGTGGCTCTGGCGGCTTAGGTTTGCCTTTTCCTTTTGTAGAGTCTCCATTTCCTCAGGAAACGCTTCCAGTTGAGTGTGTTGAATAATTGCATTCTCCGCTCATTTCAGGTCATTCAGTGTCATGGGTTGTACGATCATGCGTTTTTTCACCTTTTCCATTTTCTTTTCCAACAGGTTTTCCTTTTCAGGTGTGGAGTTCGTCGTGGCAAGTTGGGTAAGTATTTCCTTTCGTTTAGTACTTAGGTTCTTTAGCAGGTCTTTCAGCTTCAATAGCCATGCGACTGCCCTGGTAAGTTTGGTCCAATTTGAGTGGTGGTGAATAAATGCATGCGTAGGAGTGTGCTGCTCCTGCTCCTTCACCACTATGTTCATCATGAGAACATTCCTTTTGACTTCCATGTCATTTTCCAGTTCTGTTTGTGGCACGAGTTCGGACTTGGGCCACTCGAATGGCTGGCCCTTCAGGAATTCTGGACCATTGAGCCAAGTTTTTGACTGCAAGAGTGCACTTGCCTTGAGGCCACGAGATGCGCAATCTGCCCGATTTTGTTTTGTGTTTATGTATTTCCATTGGTTGATCCTTGTCATCTCTCTGATTGTATTTATTCTATTGGCCACGAATGTTTTGAACCTTTTGTTCTCGTTCTGAATGTACTTTAGTGTTGAAGCACTGTCAGTCCAGAAGGTGGATGGTTCCAGTTGTAGTTGCAGCTCTGATCGAAGGAATGCGTCTATTCGTACCGCAAGAACTGCTGCAGTTAGTTCCATTCTTGGCATTGTGGTTTGTTTCAAGGGTGCAACTCTGGATTTCCCCATTATGAATGAGGTGTGTATTTCATGGCTTGAATTGGTGAGGCGGAGGTAAGTGACACAGCCATAGCCACTTTCCGAGGCGTCGCTAAAATGATGAAGCTGAGCAGATGTTACTGTACCGAAGGTTTTGGGCTTAATGCACCTGTCAACTCTGAGCTCTCCAATAGAGCACAATCTGTCCATCCATTCTTGCCACTGATACAAGTAGTGGTCTGGTAAGTCTTTGTCCCAGTCATATTCATGCTTACAGAGATCCTGAAGTATGTTTTTTGCAGTGAGTGTGAATGGGCATATGAGTCCGAGTGGGTCGTATACTGAAGAGATGACGGAGAGGATTCCCCTACGAGTGAACGGCTGGTCTTTGAGGCTTACTGAAAAGCTGAGCTTGTCACTCTGGATTTGCCACTGTATTCCAAGGGTTCGCTCTGTTGGCAGCTCACCGGACTCTAAGTCCAAGGTTTTGACATCACTAGCCCTGTCTGCTTGTGGAATGGAGGCCAAGACTGCTCTGCTGTTGCTGATCCATTTGTGAAGTCGGAAGCCTCCCATTGAGCAAGCAGTTTCCAACTCTTTGCACAATTGCACGGCGTCAGCTTCTGTAGCCACCGATTTCAAGCAGTCATCTACATAGTAGTTACACTTTATTGTATCTACTGTCTCAGGCATGAAGAACTCCTTGAAGTCTTCCGCACATTGTCTTAGGGCAAAAGATGCACAGCTTGGGGACGATGATGCGCCAAACAGATGCACTACCATTCGGTGTTCTTTTAGTGGCTGGCTCAGGTCACCATTTGGCCACCATAAGAACCGCAGAAAGTCCACATGCTTCTCCATCACTCGCACTTGATGAAACATGCTTTCGATGTCTGCCATGATGGCAATGTTCTCTTTTCGGAAACGCAACAGGACACCTACCAGGTTGCCAGTCAGGTTCGGGCCTTGGATTAGCTTGTCATTCAAGGACGTTCCTTGGAAAGAGGCTGAACAGTCGAACACCACCCTCAGGGTGCCTTTCTTCGGATGATGAACAGCATGATGCGGCAAGTACCACACCTTCCCACTAGAGGGCGCTAGTTCGTTGAATGGAACCACCTCTGCATGATTCTTTTGTAACATGCTTTCCAAGAAGGTTGTGTATTCACTGTGATACTGTTCATCCTTTTCCAATTTCCTTTTGAGAGACATGACTCGCTGGTGGGCCTGTTGGTAGTTGTTCGGCATTGTGATATCACTTTCTTTGAAAGGCAAAGGTAAGTAGTAGTGCCCATTTTTAATTTCCTTTGATTTTTCCATAATGGACATAAAACGTTTATCTTCTACTGACATCTCGCTCTTCTCTTCAGCTGCCAGTTCTGGGAAATCCTGCTGATACTGCTTCATCAGCAGGTCATTCACATCCCTTATGGATATGCGGTTTACAGTACATGAGTGAGTTCCATGCCCTTCACAAGTTGCTTCATGCATGAGGCCGTTGATGACCCACCCTAGAGGTGTTCTCACAGCATAGGGCCCAGTACCCTCACTGTTAATTACCTCCCAGGGCTCCATAACCTTTGCAGCGTTTGTGCCTATAAGCAACTCTATATCGGCATCCAGGTGTGGAATTGTCACGTTGTGTAAGTATGTCCATTTTTCCAGGTATTCCTGTTTAGGTATATGATGTTTCAAGATGGGTAAGTGTGTTTGGGTATAAGTTGGTGGCAGCTTGTGGTATTGCACACCATCGATGCTGCTTACCTCGAGGCCAGAGATGAGACTACTGTAGATTCTCCTTTCCTGTCCTAACGTACAGAGCATGATTGAGACCTCCTTGCCAGGGATGTTCAGTTTGCTTCTCAATGAGTCTGTACAGAATGTGGCTGAGCTGCCGGGATCTAAAAACGCATGTGTGAGCACCGTCTCGTCACTGTTGGACAACCTCACCTTCACAGGTACTATGGCTAGGGAGTACTGGTCAGAGGTACCGGCCCCCATTGGGTCGCTATTGTCCACTGACACCATGGCATTACTCAAGGTGGTGTGGCTACTTCTGACCTTGCTGCTCTCCTTTCTAGTGGGAACGTGAAGGACTGTTGGATGCGGGAGTGAGCAGGTTTCACATGTCATTCGGTTTGTGCACGTTTTCCCAAGATGGCCCTTCGAGAGGCAACCAAAACACATTCCCTGGGCCTTCAGATACTGAATTTTCTCTGTGTTGGGCTTGGACCGAAAAGTTTCACATGTGTCAAGATTGTGATTTCCATTACAGTACATGCACGAGTCCATATTGGTAGGTGGAAGTTGTTTGCGAGTGTGTGAGTCATAGCCTTTGACCACAGGAGTAGCCACTGTGGTGGCAAAGCTGGGGCTGCTACGGGGTTTGGCCTTCACCTGTAGCTTGGACTTTGGTGCTACTTTGGTGTCGGTTGGGAACTGGATGTCCCCGAAGACCGGATCTAGCAACACCCTAGCCTGCTTCTCCACAAACTCCACTAAGTCCTTGTATTTTGCCCTCTGGGCCTTTTCCTCCATGCTGTACACAACTCCATGCCACCTGTCTCTGAGCTTGAATGGAAGCTTTGAAACCAGTAGCCTCAAATTACTTGAATTCTCCAATTCTCTAAGTCCATCGATATCGGACATTGTATTAAAACAGCTACGTAAAAACAATGCATACGAACGCAAGTTCTTTCCATGCTCTGGCTTTATGACTGGCCAGTTCAAGGCCTTGTTCATATATGTTGAGGCTATTCTGTAGCTGTTGCCAAAGTTGTAGGCTAATTGTTTTTTGGCTTCTTTATATGCCACAGTAGGATCCATATGTAGGAAGCTGGTGACTAGAGCTCTAGGTTCACCTTTGGTGTACTGTTGCAAATAGTACAGACGGTCATCAGAGTTCTCAGTTTTCCCTTCCACAAACTGTTCAAATGCCTTGATAAATGTCTTGTACTCCAGTGGGTCTCCATCAAATACCGGTATTTCTCTATCCGGTAGAAGAGAAAGTGCCTGCTGTTTAACCAGCAGTGTTGTGATTTCTGTATGTTTTTTCAGAACATCCGTTACATTCACATCATTAACATTAGAACTGGTTGCATTGCCACTGTTTGTGGTGGTGTTGTTACTTGCACTGGGACTGACTGCATTTGGATTGTCTGTGGGGGCATGCTGATGTGCACTGGCACCGGCTACTTGGGCATCTGTACTGTCAATTCCGTCATTTTGTTGCGCACGGGTTATGTGGGCATGCTGTTGTGTTATGTTTTGGACAGTTTGTTGCACAGTTTCGCTATGTGGAGTTACTTGTGCTCGCTTTATTCGTTGCGCAGTGGCAGGTATATTGTATTCTGTGGGCGTGCCGAATTTGTGTAGCCCTGACAAAGAGCGCAAATCCTCTGCTTGTTTATATACTTCCCGCTTTGCCTCGGCGGCAGCGAGTTCGGAGCTTAGTGCGAGCCTCTGCCTGCGCGCTTGAATCTGTGCCTTTCTTTTTGCCATATCGTTTGCCATATCGGCCATGATCATTGCCTCCTCCATGTCGAGGTCGATCCGTTTGCTCATGGCATCCAGCTTGGCCCTAGTGGCCGCACACTCGGCTTCTGCCTTTAATTGTGCATTTGGGACACGAGACGCGCGGCTTACGTGGCTCGGGTCTTTAGCACTACGAGCTGTCTGCGATACACTGTCCTCTGGCTTTACATCCTTTTCCTTTTCCACCTCCTCATCGCCATCCTCCTTCCGTATCCATTCTAAAGTTTCATCCAGAAAGTCTTTGTTCAATTTATATTTTGGTTCATACCAGTCTCTTTGGTCTGCGTCCTTCTCGTCTTCGTCGTCTATTAAACTCTGCACTGTTAATTGTATGCTCCTAAATTCAACTAAAAATTTATCAAATAACTCAAGTTGGGAATTTACTGTGTCTTTGTCTTGGCCGGCTTCTATGAGGTCATTAATTTCGTTTCTTTTTCGAGTGAGTACGCCAAGTTTCCCTCTACGGGTTCCCATTAATTTGCTTAACTCTCTCTCCTTATCATAACCAGTTTCAGTTGGACCGTCAGACATTTTTTAAACAAAAAACTTCAACACAATGTCGAGTCCAAACAAGAAAATGCGGTGCTTACACAGTCCAGTATTTAACTTAAACGAGGAAGTGATTCACTAACTAAACAAGGGCACAGAGTTCAATTCTAAACGAGCGCAGATGCTCCAACGATAGCAGTAAGTTGTCTATCACTGGGCGCGGCGGCCCCAATGACAGCAGGTGACTGTCCAATCGATGGGCGCGGCGGCCCAAGTTCAAGTGAGAGCTCGGCGGCTCGGAGAAACCCAGTTTTAAGGCTCGGTCCCACTGGCCGATGGACACAAAACGTATGCAAAAAGGACACAGCGGACGAGCAAAATTTCGGGGGTGGCTCTATCCGTTTTCATCCGCTCCAGAAATGGACAAAAATGGCGAAAATTTGCGAAAACAGAACGGAAAAGAACGGACGTGGGTAGTATATAGCGGGGATGTTAACCGCATGTTCATAGGAAGCCTAGCGGATGAAAGCGGATGGAAGTGGATGACAGCTCCGAAGGGGTTACCGGTGTTAACTGAGAAGCGGACGCATAGCAGAAAGAGCGGATGCATAGCGGATGAAGAGGATGCATCACGTACGCCTAACGGAAACAAAGGGGATGTTGCGCGGATGTATATCGGATGCAGACCGTTCACTGCGCATGCGGGGGGTATGAATTGCGTCTGCTCCGCGGATATAAAGGGATGCAGCACGCACGCCGTCAGCTTAAAGCGGAAAGACATGCTGGCGGCTACATCGATACATCTCTACTACTAGATGATTTTCTCCCCCTTTTTATACAAAATATCGATTGTCCACTAGGTGTCCTTCTACATACTCTAGACATACTCCAGACATCCTAAATATACGAGATACATCCCAGATATAAACGCTTTGTCCGTTTTGAATACTTTATACACGAGATGCATACGCTTACATCCTTTCTATTTCCGTGCTACTAACGATGAATAGACGTTTCATGTACCTTATCTTTCCTCCCTCTTTCCGTTTTCAGCTGCAGCGGATGTGAGTTGCGAGGATGCAGAGAGGATACAGCAGACGTTTAACGGATGATGACGGACATAGAACGTTTGTTGCTCGTATATGTCGCGGATTTACATCGTACACGGCGGAAAGTTCATCCGTTCTAAAAGTTTTGTGCAGCTCAAAACTTTTTGCGCGGATGAAATCACAGTGGACGGATGCTCGATGGATAGAGCGTATGAAGCACGTATGCAATGAGTACACAACGGATGCGTAGCGTTTTCCAACGGATGGCAAAGATTTTTTTACGTTTTACATCCTCTTTGCATCCGTAAGTGCAGTGGGACCGGGCCTTTACTCACGGTTGGCCGTCCAATGTCACAGTCTCACCAAGCACGAAGCAGCAGGCCCAGGCCTCATCAGCTAAAATCCAAAGCACAGCAAATAATCCAAACGTTCTGCGATCCCAGCTCCCTGATAAGGGTAATCCAATACTTTCGTCGATCACAGCGACTTCAGCGCAGCCCTTAATGAGCCGCTCAGGTGTTCCAACTTGCAATCAGCCGGCGTTTCTAGCTGCGTCTTGAGGCTTGCTTCTTCTTGGGTTCTTCGTGCTTACTTCTGTTTTCACAACTTCTTTCCAGGTTGCTTTTCTTTCAGCGCTCTTGCCTTTCTTCTTCTTGTCGCGTTTATTCTTCTCCACGCAGGGTCCAGAGAGAGTTCTTATTCATTTTTTTTTTCGTCTTCCTCTTCTTCAGGTGGATTTTAATGAAGCGAGGGTTTTAACTGGAGGGATGGTTTTAAATGATGCTCTTCTTTCTTCCTTACTTGCAGATGAGGTTTTTAACGTTTCGATTCCATTTTGACTTGCAAGCAGGTTTTTAACGATGTAGTGACTTCTTTTAAGGCACTTCTTCTAGACGCCGTTGAGGTGTTTTTAATTGCACGTGGTTTATTTAAACAGAAAAGTCTTCGTATAACGTCCACCATAACTCATAATAATAAAGGCAAACAAAAGGGTCCATGAAACAAAACGATAAACCAAGCGTGGTACAAGCACTACTCTAATAGTATGCCGCTGTGTTAATTTGTTATTAAAAACCTATATGCCTGCTGGCGTCACCAAATGTCCACAATTCCAAATTCCACAATATTCCACAGTTCCAAGTTTCCACCAGCTCACACTCCGACTACCAAACAGACTCCCTGTCTGTGTGGCACCCTCTACTAATTGTGCACCGCCTCTAATTGGACACCTGTGCATCAATTAGAAGACCGAGGCACTCAAGGCCAGGTTAAGTTGCAGCATAATTCTAAACAATTCCATATTCTGCCAGCAGGTGTCCATGTCAACATAATGAATCAAATTGGCTCCTATAGAGGGTATGGATGCGGAGTCGCAGCCAGGAGTGATGGGATGTTGACGTACTGCGCTTCTCTGATAATGATTTCGTCAACAACTTTCGGCTTACGAGAAACACCTTTACCTACCTCTGTGAGTGACTGCGTGTGCCACTGTCACGGGTGGAAACGCAACTTCGGCAGCCAATTTCCGTGAGTAAACGCGTTGCCGTCGGGCTGTATTGGCTTGCAACAGGTGCGTGTTACCGCACAATCGCAAACCTATTTGGCACAGCCAAGTCTATGGTGTGCTCCATCGTCAGAGAGTTCTGCGAGGCAGTTCGACAGGTTCTAATGCCAGAGTACATCAAACTGCCTCGGGGAGCTGAACTCCAAGAGGTTGTGGAGGGCTTTGAACACAGATGGTGCTTCCCCCAGTGTGGAGGCGCAATAGATGGGACCCACATCCCTATCCTTGCACCTGAAGACCACCATGCTGACTACTTTAACCGAAAGGGGTGGCACTCAGTCATTCTGCAGGGTGTTGTTGATCATCGATACTGGTAAGTACTCACAGTACAATGTAAATGTTTTATTTTTATAGTTTATATAACAACTGTGGCTATGACATTCATCTCAATGTCTGACAAGTGTAGTCCAGCCATAATATGTAGTGCAACCCTGCCTTAAATAAAATATATTAAAATCTTACATTATATTTAGGAATGAACTACCAACATCTTCGTCTATGTCTTCCAACAGCTTCACCAACATAAATGTTGGATGGCCAGGGAGCGTCCACGATGCCAGAGTTCTCAGAAATTCCCACATCTATTCACTGGCAGAGAGAGGAGAGCTTTTTCCCATGGTGAGTGTGGAGCAATCTAGTAATGTGTATCCCCTAGCAGCTGTTTCACCTAAGACCTCACCACCACACCGTTGCAGTTTTTTGCATTTATTTGGCCACAAAGATGCCTACGCATGTTGGCCTAATAGGCCTTTTCAGGGCTTATCCTGAAAAAGGCATAAGGCTGAAATGCGTAGGCATCTTTGTAGCCAAATAAATGTAAAAAAAAAAAAAAACTACCATCTTGAGTGCCTCGGACTTCCTTGCCTAAACCAAGTTTGAGAGTCCTACTCCCAACACTGATGAGCACCAAGGAGAAAAGGTGAACACCCTGAAGCACTCCTAAGTAAATACCTATTTTTTGTAATTAATCAGGGGTGTCTCAAAAAGTGCTGTGTAAAAACCTGTGTGTTGTTATTGATGGCATTGCACTGAGTCCTAATGATGACTTATCTGTGTACCTCAAGACCACTGAAGACATCATGGGTGTTGAGGTGCCCATCCTGCTTCTGGGAGATCCTGCCTACCCTCTGCGAACCTGGCTCTTGAAAGGGTACTCCGACACAGGAAACCTCTCAGCACAGCAGAGGTACTTCAATTTGCGCCACAGCAGATCCAGAATGACCGTGGAGTGTGCGTTCGGGCGGCTGAAAGGGCGGTGGAGGTGCCTTGGTAAATGGCTGGATGTGGACATCTCCATCGTCCCCACGGTTGTCAGTGCATGCTGCACACTCCACAATGTGTGTGAAATTCATGGGGAGGCCTACGAAGAACCCAGTGGAGCTGCTCTCAATGTTGACAGAGGGCCTGAAGGAGGGGCCTTGCCAGATATGCAACCAGCATTAGTGAGGGAAGCACTGACACAACTGTTCTATAGCCAGCTGTAGCCATATGTATCCTATTTGTCAATATAGCATGTTAAAAATGTGCAAATACATTGATATCTGATTCCTGACTTAAAAAGATAAACAGTACATTTCATTACATTGTAATTATAGTTTGATTGTTATTGCGAGTGTTACCCACTATTCCTGTTACCCACACCAACTGTGAACAATAAATCAACATATTTTTGTTAGTTTATTTGCTACTACTGCTTTAAGAATTAATAAAAGGTTCACACACTTGTTTTGGTGTTGCTTGTGTATTTATTACACCATAGTTATAAAAAAAACAACAACTTCAAGTTGAAAAACTGAACATGGTATGTTGCTTGTGTATTTATTACACCATAGTTATAAAAAAACAACAACTTGAAAAACTGAACATGATATTAGCCCTTACTATTTATCCTCAGGTCTAAAGGGGGGGGGGGTGATCCTGGGGGTGGAAAGCATGTGGCAGTGGCTGGTTGAGATCCTGAAGGAAAGGCTGAGTTGGAGATGGGGATAGGGACATTGGATAGGCTCGGGAATAATGTGGATAGTTTGGGTTGTAAATTGGGGCCTGGTAATGTGGCTGGGGTGGCTGTGGCTGTGGAGGATGTCGGTCCATAAACCGTCCATAAACGGTCATGCTCATGTTGAGCCGCCTGCAATGTCAGGAGCAGGTCGTCTTCAGCCTTAAAGGCTTTACTGATTCTGTCAGCAAACACCTCCAGAGTACTTTCCATTTTTGACTTCCTCTTACGAGTCTTTGCAGGTGCAGCTACAAAGGGAATAACATAGGAATGGGTTAGTAGCCCCCCTCTGGCCCAGATGAAAAACCAGCTCAAAGCACACCTCTTCACAGAAGCCTTTGTCCCTCTATCCCACACACTCCCTGTACATACACACGTGCATGCACACACAGTACATACTCATGCACACCATGTAAAGTGACGTTGGGTGTTTGGAGAGGCGCTTTATAAATCAATTTTTGTTTTGTTCTTGTTGTATTACTATTAATATTACTATTACTTTTATTATTATTATTATTATTATTATTGTTGTTGTGTTTTCAGATAGGTTGTTGCCAAAAGATGTAGCTTAAATTATAATGACAAAAAACGGCAATACTTACAGCCAATGGATGTAGATGCAGAAGAGTTGCGTGGTGCATCAGTAGCCCTACTGTTTTGTGTCTCTTCCGCGATGGAACCAGGGGAACCTGGGGACAGTGATGCCGGCCCATCCCCTGTGCATGTAATCAATAACACAATACAGTTAATGTTACGCTAGTACAGTGTTTTTTTATAGAATTACTGGATGTTATTAAAATAAGCAACAAAGTTTCATCATTTTCAACCATTTCAAACCACTGCGGTAGTATTTCGAATTGCAAAACAACCAGTTAACTCGGACAGCATGTGCACCCACCTGTATGGGAGTTGGTAGGGCTATCTGCCCTAGCAGTGTGACCTGCGCTGTCGTCGGTGCCCGCCTCGGTGCAGGCTTCCTCCGCACTATCCAGCAGCAGTTCTGTAGGGTCCACGCAAGGTTTGTCGCCCAGAATGCGGTCGAGCAGGTCGTAATGTGGACATGTCACACGACGCCGGCTGCTTCTTTTGTTGGCATCCTTAGTTTCTTTATATTTAGCACGAAAGCTCTTCACCTTTCGCTGGCACTGAAGCCAGGACCTCATGTACCCGCGCTTGGCAAGTGCTTTCGCTATTGTTTCAAAAACAGCGCGATTTCGGTATGACCCCTCCAATTTCGCCTGCATAGCTTTATCCCCCCAAATGTTAAGTAATTCAAGCACCTCACAGTCCCTCCACTGGGTGCCCTCGGAGGTTTCTGCAGCATCTCCATGGCCGCCTGCCGAGTTGTCGTCCGCCATTGTTGTTGTTTTGAGGCGGGATTAGCCAATGCAGAATAGTGACATTTGTCTCTTGTTGATGACGTGTAGGTCGCATGAATGCGACCTGTCCGGTCAGACTGCAGTCGCATGTGAAAAGAACGGATATGCATCGGAATTAGGACCACATATCCAAGCGGCCTGGGTCGCATGTGAAAAAATCAGATCTGTGTCGTTCAGATTGTCAATAACAAATCGGATACAGGTCGCATATGGGCAAAAAAATCGGATATGGGTCGTTTCAGGGTGCAGTCTGAACGTAGTCATAGATGACATATCAAATGTTTAAACTGAGAAAATGTATCATTTAAAGAGAAAAATTAGGTGATTTTAAATTTCATGACAACAACACATCTCAAAAAAGTTGGGACAAGGCCATGTTTACCACTGTGAGACATCCCCTTTTCTCTTTACAACAGTCTGTAAACGTCTGGGGACTGAGGAGACAAGTTGCTCAAGTTTAGGGATAGGAATGTTAACCCATTCTTGTCTAATGTAGGATTCTAGTTGCTCAACTGTCTTAGGTCTTTTTTGTCGTATCTTCCGTTTTATGATGCGACAAATGTTTTCTATGGGTGAAAGATCTGGACTGCAGGCTGGCCAGTTCAGTACCCGGACCCTTCTTCTACACAGCCATGATGCTGTAATTGATGCAGTATGTGATTTGGCATTGTCATGTTGGAAACTGCAAGGTTTTCCCTGAAAGAGACGTCGTCTGGATGGGAACATATGTTGCTCTAGAACCTGGATATACCTTTCAGCATTGATGGTGTCTTTCCAGATGTATAAGCTGCCCATGCCACACGCACTAATGCAACCCTATACCATCAGAGATGCAGGCTTCTGAACTTAGCACTGATAACAACTTGGGCCATCCTTCTCCTCTTTAGTCCGAATGACATGGCGTCCCTGATTTCCATAAAGAACTTCAAATTTTGACTCATCTGACCAGAGAACAGTTTTCCACTTTGCCACAGTCCATTTTAAATGAGCCTTGGCCCAGAGAAGACGTCTGCGCTTCTGGATCATGTTTAGATACGGATTCTTCTTTGAACTATAGAGTTTTAGCTGGCAACGGAGGATGGCACGGTGAACTGTGTTCATACATAATGTTCTCTGGAAATATTCCTGAGCCCATTTTGTGATTTCCAATACAGAAGCATGCCTGTATGTGACGCAGTGCTGTCTAAGGGCCCGAAGATCACGGGCACCCAGTATGGTTTTCCGACCTTGACCCTTATGCACAGAGATTCTTCCAGATTCTCTGAATCTTTTGATGATATTATGCACTGTAGATGATGATATGTTCAAACTCTTTGCAATTTTACACTGTCAAACTCCTTTCTGATATTGCTCCACTATTTGTCAGTGCAGAATTAGGGGGATTGGTGATCCTCTTCCCAGCTTTACTTCTGAGAGCCGCTGCCACTCCAAGATGCTCTTTTTATACCCAGTCATGTTAATGACCTATTGCCAATTGACCTAATGAGTTGCAATTTGGTCCTCCAGCTGTTCCTTTTTTGTACCTTTAACTTTTCCAGCCTCTTATTGCCCCTGTCCCAACTTTTTTGAGATGTGTTGCTGTCATGAAATTTCAAATGAGCCAATATTTGGCATGAAATTTCAAAATGTCTCACTTTCGACATTTGATATGTTGTCTACGTTCTACTGTGAATACAATATCAGTTTTTGAGATGTGTAAATTATTGCATTCCGTTTTTATTTACAATTTGTACTTTGTCCCAACTTTTTTGGAATCGGGGTTGTATTTGAGGTTTCACTTTCAAATGGGTATGTGTCTTCTAAATTTGCTGTCTCAGTATGAGGATAAAGAAATACATACACTTGAGATATATGTTTGGGAAAGAATGCAAGCTTTTTTATTTTTTATTTTGTATATATTCATGAACTTACAGTCACCCAATATTTGCTTTACTGTTGTGTCTCATGAGAGTTTATCTCTCCAGGATAATGTAAATACTTTTAGAAACATGTAACTCTGGATGTCTCTTTTGCTACTCTATTGACATTCATCATTTTCCCAAACCAGATTCATTGTTAAAATGTACTTTGGAGGATTCCTAGGGGACAGGACACTCGTGAGTAACTTGAGAGCCACTTTTGGTCACTTTGGACTCTGTTAATGGATGTTAACGCTACAAGATTCACTACTGCTGTTAATAGCAAGGGAAGAAAAAAAAAGCTTTGTTCTCTTTTTAGGTTTTCTTTTAATGCAGATTGTTGCAGCTATTTCATAGATTGAGCTACCTTATGACCATGCCACTCTAACACTGTGATTGGTGACAACTATATGAAAACTGATTACGGAATGTTCCTCACCATGTCATTCAAGCCTGGTAGTATGTTTAAAATGTTATATTACATGTACCATAACTGTAAACGAACAAACAAACAAACAAAAGCAAATTATTGTTTACTCCTGATTATATTGTGCATTGCAGCATATAGGGCTGAGGCTGTTTTTATTGGTCAGAGCAATGTCATCCCTGTAGGTAAAAGTATATTATGCGACTGACAGCTGCATTTTAATTAATGTGATTGTTCTTTGTAATTACAGCATTCACTTGGCCCCATAACAGATTGCTAGGTGAGTGCTCCCCAACTTGGTTTCCTACTGCATGCTTTCATTTATGCTGCCTCCTCACCTAAACCACCACCTCTGCTAACAGTGCAAGCCAGAGCAAAATAGTGATTTTCAACATTAAATATAGAATAAATTAAATTTTATAATATTTATAATGTGCATGAAATGTACTCAAGGGCGGCACGGTGGTATAGTGGTTAGCACTGTCGCCTCACAACAAGAAGGTCCTGGGTTCAAGCCCAGCAGCCAACAAGGGCCTTTCTGTGTGGAGTTTGCATGCTGTCCGCGTGGGTTTCCCCCGGGTGTGCCCCACAGTCCAAAGGCATGCAGGTTAGGCTAATTGGTGGCTCTAAATTGACCGTAGGTGTGAATGTGAGTGTGAATGGTTGTTTGTGTCTATGTGTAGGCCCTGCGATGACCTGGCGAATTGTCCAGGGTGTACCCTGCCTTTCGCACATAGTCAGCTGGGATAGGCTCCAGCTTGCCTGTGATCCTGTAGAACAGGATAAGCGACTACAGATAATGGATGGATGGGTGGATGAAATGTACTTGTGAAGTTCTTCAAATAAGTACTGTGTCAATTTCAGGAGATCTTTTAAATGGTGCACAAGCTTTTGGTCTTAGATGACAAGCTTCAGTGCCCTCTGCTGAACTGATGGACATAGAAATTACAGATGCATTTTAAAATTATAGGACTGATCACCCATCATCTCATACAAACATTTTTATAGTTTGTCTCTGTAGAGTTTTCTTTATTCTCTCATGACAGTTTACTGTATTGATGAAAACTGACATATTGCATACACCAATCAGCCATAAGATTATGACCACTGACAGGTGAAATGAATAACATTGATTACCTCATTACAATTGCACCGGTTAAGGGGTGGAATATATTAAGCAGGACAAGAACAGTCAGTTCTTGAAGATGATGTGTTGGAAGCAGGAAAAATGGGCAAGCGTAAGGTTCTCAGTGACTTTGACAAGGGCCAAATTGTGTTGGCTAGATGACTGGGTCTGAGTATCTCCAAAATGGCACACTTTTGTTCCCAAAAGTGGTCGAAGTAAGGACAACCGGTGAACCGGAGACAGGGTCATGGGTGTTGATGTCTCATCAATTCTCATTGGGCATGAAGGTTTGCTGATATGGTCCAATCCCACAGAAGAGCTACTGTAGCACAAACTGCTGAAAAAGTTAATGCTGGATAAAACAGAAAGGTGTCAGCAGTAACTTTTTCAGCAGTGACAAAATACGTTTTTGCCAATTTGAAAAGCGTATTTACTAAAGCGACTTAGATGTCATTTTACCCATCATATTTTTCTTTGTGTTTAGTTCAGGCTTAAACAGAATAATATAACATTTGGGTGTAAATATACAGAAGAGTAAAGCAAAACTGGAGGCCAAAATAGCAAATATCTCCACAGCGACAGTAAATTTTCCAGGAGAGCTGACATAAGCTGGAATAAAGGTAATCCACACTGCACAAAATATGAGTATGCTAAATGTGATGAATTTAGCTTCGTTAAAATTATCTGGCAGCTTTCTAGCAAGAAAAGCCAAAACAAAGCACAAGAAAGAAAGAAGTCCTATATAACCTAAGACCGCCCAGAAACCTACAGCTGAGCCCAAGTTACATTCTAATATTATCTTTTCCTTGTAGTAATTCATGTTCATGTAGGGGAAAGGAGGAGAAACTGTTAACCAAAGAACACAAATAAGGACCTGTATGAAAGTGAAAACAAGTACACTGAGTCTCTGCTGTAGAGGTCCAAACCATTTCATGACCTTACTGTCTGGAAATGTAGCCCTGAAAGCCATTAACACAACGACTGTTTTACCCAGAATACAGGAGATACAGAGGACAAAGGTGATCCCAAATGCTGTGTGGCGCAGCATACAGGACCACTCAGAGGGCCGTCCAATGAAAGTAAGTGAACAGAGGAAACACAGAGTCAGAGAGAACAGCAGCAGAAAACTCAGTTCAGAATTGTTGGCCTTAACAATAGGAGTGTCCTTTTCTATTCGAAATAAAATAGCTACTAACACTGTTAATGCAGCTCCAAACAAAGAAAAAAATGCCAGTATTATCCCCATAGCCTCTGTAAATGAAAGAAACTCTATCACTTTTAACACGCATTTATCTCTATCAGCATTAGACCAATATTCTCCTGGACACGGCTCACAGTTATTTGAATCTGAAAAATAATCATGATTATTTGTATTAGGAACAAAAATAAACTTCATCTCATGAGTTCATTTATTAATGCAATTGTTTAGGAATTGTATCCTAAATAATAAAATGAGGATACACAATGTACAATTAACAACTTGACTTTGAAACTTGGCAATGTCGAAATTACCTGTCTGGTTACTGATCTCTCCCTCTGCACATGGAATACAGTCGTAGCAGCAGATAGGCCGTCCTTTCTGTGTAGCTTTCCTGGTTCCTGGAGGACAGCTCTCACTGCACACAGACCTTGGTTTCTAATGGAAACAAAATATAACAGCTACAGTCATTATTTTTCCAATAGAATGTAGCAAATATAGCTTGTTTGAGGCATAACAATAACAACTTGTCAGATTAATCTTTATTTTTTGTGTTTCAGAACCGTCAATTTATAAGGCTCTGTGTGACAATTCCATGAATCTGTTGAGCCATATATGCATGCTCATTAATATGCAGCTTTGTACCTTTGAATTTTTAACTTTGAAGCATTATTTTGGTGTAAATCTTTTCATATATATTCTGTGGGATGTAGATACATTTTACGAACAGCAGATTATATAAAAAAAAAGTTGTGTAGAGACTTCCATCCATCCATTTACAGGGTCGCAGGCAAGCTGGAGCCTATCCCAGCTGACTATTGCCGCTTTTCCACTACAAACGCGGCTGAGCCGTGCCGTGCCGTGCCGAGTCGAGCTGAGTCGAGCTGAGCAGGGCTGTTGGAGTTGCATTTCGACTACAACCGCGCTGAACCGTGCTGGCTGGAAGTGGGTGGACACATTGGGTGGAGTTAGCGAAAGTGGGTGGACGTCACGTGATGTCGTTAAGCAGCGCAAACAGTGACATCAGTGACAGTGGCGGAACAAGTCAGAGCCGGGCCGGGGGCGGGGCAAATGACCGGGCCCTTTATTAAAGCTTATCATAACATCATTTTAGGCTACAAAATGTCCGCAACTGCGGTGTTTACCAATTTCAACACTACCGGGTGCAACTATATGTTATTTAGTACATCAAGTCCTTCAAATGAACATGTAACTCAGAAACAAAAAAACATTAGGATACTGTACATGGCTCATAATAAAACATCAATAGCCTATACTGCGCACATTATTTGAAGGGCATACGAATGAGCGCTCAGAGTGGTGACAGGAAGAGTCAGAAATAAAAGGAGGGCGGTGCAAACCTCACTGAATGCACTGTGTTTACCAATTTCAACACTACGGGGTGCAACTATGTTATTTTGTACATTAAGTCCTTCAAACGAACATGTAACTCAGAAACAAAAAAACATTAGGCGACATACTGTACATGGCTCATAATAAAACATCAATAGCCTACTGCGCGCATTATTTGAAGGGCATACGGCGAGCCTTGCGCTCCGCGAACTCGTCCACGATGCTCTGTATGTCACTGATTCAGTGAGCTTTTAAGCGGTAGTCTCACGACCCGGATAGTAAACAATAAACATGAAGTCGTTAGTGTTGCTGGTCTTGGTGCTGTGGCTTGTTGTCACCGACAACGCCAACAGATACTGGCAAGAGCGTATAGATGAGGCGAGGCGCATAAGGCTTCAGAAATTCTCGCAATTCGTAATTATTCTTCTTCCGGGTTTACAGTGTTTACAGATCCCAGCGCGCTCGCGGGGCGTGTGTGGGCATGTGAGGACACTCCTCCTCACCAATCAGTGCACAGGGGAGTGTCTGCTCACGCCCCCAACCTCAGTCGGCACGGTTTGGCTCGCTTCAGCCCCACTCCAAAACGGTGCGAGTTTTAGGGGCTAAGCAGGGCTGAAACGAGCTGAGTCGTGCTGGTTTTTGGTAGTCGAAACGCGAGCCGTGTCGGGCTGAAGTGAGCTGAAGCGAGCTGAAGTGAGCTGAAAAAGGGTAGTGGAAAAGGGCCATATGGGTGAGAGGCAGGGTACACCCTGGACAAGTCGCCAGGTTATCACAGGGCTGACACAGAGACAAACAACCATTCACACTCACATTCACACCTACGGTCAATTTAGAGCCACCAATTAGCCTAACCTGCATGTCTTTGAACTGTGGGGGAAACCGGAGCACCTTGAGGAAACATGCAAATTCCACACAGAAAGGCCCTCACTGGCCACTGGGCTCGAACCCAGAACCTTCTTGCTGTGAGGGGACAGTGCTAACCACTACACTACCGTGCCACCCTATGTGGAGACTTAAAGATCATTATTTAACAAAAAAGGGGGAAATAGTTTAGATTATTTTCCAAATCTCAAATTAGCAAACAAAATATGTACCTCCCTTTTCTCTCCAGCCCAGAATATATCTTCAGTGTTTAGGACAAACTGCTGTCCACTTGGCAATGAGGCATCATAATAACCCACTGTCTTAAACTGCACTTCTCCACTGAATCCTCGTTGCCAGTTCACCACATCATATTTTGCAGCCATTGCCCCAGTGCTGTCAAACCACACCTGTTCTCCTAATTTGGTAGTAAAATTTACCTGTTTTAATGCCTCAATAACCTTCAAAGCACAAAAAAAAAAACACGGATTCAAACGAATATTCATTTTTATGACAATATCAAACATGCACACAGCCTGCTTTCTCTCTCTCTCTCTCTCTGTCTCATTTTACCTCCCAAGATTGTATTGTTTTGTCTTTCTCACAACTCTTTTCTGTGCATCGCAACAAGCTGTGCAGAGAATGTGCCACAGCATAAACTGCATTGTATGCATTTTTTGCATATCTCAATTCTGATATATCTTTATTATAGTTTTTAAACAGAATCATATCTTTATATTTGTTGCAGTTGATTTCATTTTGAGCAATGTTTCCCTCTGTATTCAAGCAAGGGAAAACTGTTTGCCAAAATTCATTGACAACATAGTCAGCAAAACTACCAATGTTCAGTTTTCCCACATCAAAACCAATGGATCCAGCTAATATGTTGTAAGTTGCTGGAGTTACAAGATGGACAGCAGTAATCCATGCTTCAACACCAATCATCTGGTAGCCAGTGACATTCTTTAGAATAAGCTGATCTATTAGAATGTTCATATCAAAATAAGCGAGAAAAACAATTATAACTTTGGCTGTGCCTTTCTTTATAATATCAGCTACTTTCATGATTTTAGCAGTATCTGACCGCTTAAACTTCTCAGAGTACTCAACACATATCCCCTCCTCTTTGGCTGCATTCAGAAAAATGGCAATTCCATTGTTGCCATAATCATTATCACTGTTCACAGTTCCCACCCAAGACCAGCCAAAGTGCTTGACCAAATATGCCAATGCTCTACTCTGGTAGTAGTCACTCGCTATTGTCCTAAAGAAAGAAGGATACTCTTTTCTGTTGCTCAGGCATTCACATGTGGCAGCATAACTTATCTGAGGACAGAAAAGTTGATCAAATATTTTTTTGATTTAAGATGCTTTTAGATGCATGTTTTAGTGCATCTTACAGCAAAGTTTTTACATATTCAGTTGCTCTTAGCAAGAGGCAATTAGACAGAAGCCTGTTTTAACAGTGAAATATCTAATAGCATTGAATGGAAATAAAACATCACAGTCTTTGAAAACAAAGTACATGCATTATCTACCCTATAAATCCAAAAGTACACTGATGTTAATAAAGCAGATAGATTAATTTTTAATGTTGGTCAGATTTGTGGTAAAACTGGAGCCAATCCCAGAAACAATGGATACAAAGCAGGAGAATTCATCCCAAATCACTGGAGCCCATACACACAAATTTTAAGTCCCCCTATCTGCATCAGCAATACAAGCACATGATTGAACCCAGGACCCTGGAACAGTGAGGTGGCGATATTTTCAGCTACCCCACTGTTTTGCCTGTAAAAATAACATATGTTTCTCAAAAAGATATATAGACTAAACATACACATTTGATTTAATATTAAACACAATAACTACAATTTACCTCACTGCTAAAATTGTTTCTCAAAGTAATACTGAGTTACTCCAAGCTCTTGAGGTTAAAGAGAGTCATCTTGAGAATGTGTTATTATTATTATTATTATTATTATTATTATTATTTAGATAAAAATAGTTATGTAATGACTGGACCATAGTCTTTAAAAAAAAAATATATATATATATATATATATAAGATAATCATCTCAAGAAATCTGAATTGTTTTGTAACAATTAATTAAATTATGATTAAATTATTATTAAAATTATTCATCCTTACCACTGGGATTTCGAAAGGACCTGTAGTTTTTGTCAGTGCTACAGTAGGAGTAGACTCTGACTCCCCAATGATGGCTTGTACTACTGCTTGTCCAGAACAGGAATAATCTGCTTTTATTTCCTGACCATTCATCAAAGCCATGGCTGCCTGCATGCTCAACAATCTTGAGCCACAGTTGTTATAAATCCTATAACCAAGTGAGATATTTGGGAGCAACCAGTTGGTTCTGTTGATTTCATCAATTGCAAAAGTCATAGTCTGAGCAATGCGTAATCCTCTGAGGTTAAATCTAGAAACATTAAACATCATAATGAAAATTCAAATTATATATAATATAAAATGAGAACTAAATCAAATATAATGGCAATATACAATATACATAAAAAATGACTTCAATGTGAAATTTTCCACTAGAACAAACCTAATGCAGATTAAAGGTTGAGGCTTTTCAGTATATGACAGTGACTGCACCTGTGTACCCCCATGTATTGTAAAGATAGCTCCAATGATCACATCTCCGTCTTTCGACAGCAGAGAATCTGCTGGGTTTTCCAGGATATGGCAATATTCTCCCTTTGCCATGCTAAGAGAAAGGAGTAGGACAAGGAATAACATCACAAATTTTGTCCAATGCTTTTGCTGCATCAGTCCTGAACAGATATACTCTTCATATATTTATAGACAGAGTTTGGAGAAATGAGACAGGTGGTGAGCTTTGTGATGTCATTAAGGGACACGATAGCAGCTGCATCTCTCAGTTATATCTGATTTCATTCATTCAATAATGACCATACAAATTATTTCCCGCCACTACAATTGACCTGTGCATGCTTGGCCTCTATGCATTGTCATGATTTCTATTTCTTGTATGTGTTCACTGACCAGTCGAGGAATAAATGGTGCTCTTGAGCCTCTTTGGGGACAGCTGAAAGCCAATGGAGTCATTGAACAAAAAGTATATCCCATAGGCGGAAGCCATTTGAGGCCTGGGGATAATCTCATCTCATCTCATTATCTCTAGCCGCTTTATCCTTCTACAGGGTTGCAGGCGAGCTGGAGCCTATCCCAGGTGACTACGGGCGAAAGGCGGGGTACACCCTGGACAAGTCGCCAGGTCATCACAGGGCTGACACATAGACACAGACAACCATTCACACTCACATTCACACCTACGGTCAATTTAGAGTCACCAGTTAACCTAACCTGCATGTCTTTGGACTGTGGGGGAAACCGGAGCACCCGGAGGAAACCCACGCAGACACGGGGAGAACATGCAAACTCCGCACAGAAAGGCCCTCGCCGGCCCCGGGGCTCGAACCCAGGACCTTCTTGCTGTGAGGCGACAGCGCTAACCACTACACCACCGTGCCGCCTGGGGATAATCTGAGAGAGAAAATAATAAATATAATAGCAACACTCTTCGTGATTTGATTAAGTAATTTAAGCAGCTCATCCACATAGATATGCTCTTCAATAAATTTGTGGGCATTGAATATTAACAAAATATACTGGCAGCCACACAATGTCCATCCTTCAAGAATGACATGCATGAGTGGAGCTCATGGAGGCTTTTGGGTGATGCCTGTTGTCAGGTCCTTGCACTTATCCTTCGCCAGCAACCAGTGGCTTCTCAGGTGAAGTATAAAGCTGTGGAAACAGATCAGATAAGTTGATATCACTTTCTTGACGTTGTCAATCCTAGGTGACATGTCTCGGCTTATTGTTTTCTGTGCACCCTTTAGATTTCACTTTTGTAGAGACTTATTACTGCCTGGCAGCAATCCATTATCACCCTCTTCGTACGTTCAAATAATCAAACAAATGCTTAGGAATTCCAGCCATTGCTAACACAAAAGTTTGGATGAAGAACACGTCATGTTTGTTAAATGTACTTTTAAGTCCCCAAGTGATGGACTATAATCACAACATTAACCAACTAACCCATTGTTTTACTTTTCCCAAACAAAAGTTTCTAGTTCCAAGAATTTCAAGAGAGCTTTATTGTCAATATGTCCATATACAAGCACATAGTGCATTGAAATACCATTTTCCTCAGGCTCCCCATGGTGCTTTTCTGTTCTTCATTGTTTGTTTGGTCAACTGACTCGCTCTATTTGCATGACTGATCAAACTAAGATTTGTCATTCAAACTGTTAAGCTAACAGTAGTAAATGTGCATGGCCTAATACACATAAATCATATACACTCACCATCCACTTTATTAGGAACACCTGCGTACCTGTATACTGTATATGCACATTCATGCAGTTAATCATGTGGTAGCAGCACAATGCAAAAAGGTCAAGATCTTCAGTTAATATTCACATCAAACAGCATAATGAAGAAAAATGTGTAATTTCTGTGACATTGAATGTTGTATGCAAGTTGGTACCAGAAATCCTGGTTTACTGTAAATCCAGATACATCCAGGAGTCAGGGGTGGCAAACTCCTAACTGCCAACAATAGAAGAGGTGGACAGGAAGGCCTCCAGTGTCCCTGAGTCTGAACATGTGGACATGTCCTGTCTGAGTTGGGCAGCTTCAGTCAGAGAGTTGGGTTGGTGTCACTGGACCCACTCTTATGTTCTGGCTGGCACCGGTTAGACAAACCATTCCTGTGCCACCTCCTTGATCACCTTCTATGGACAGGTAGGGTCTAGAGTTCGCAGGAGTCCATGAGTCAATGGGCATATATGAACAGATGATGCCCCTCATCTAGTGATTATGGATAAGATACACCAATGCACAGCAATCTGAGCAACTCGAGCACAGCCTTCCTGGGCATTCAGATGGTAGACTATGGGTAGCCAGCTGGGCTTCTCCTGTCAGGACAGCCTGAATTTGCACCATGTCCAGTATCCTCACAGCCATCCACATGCCGTGAACATCTCCAGGTATACCTTACTGTCATCCTGGGGTGTCATCTTGTTCAAAGAGAAGGATCAGAAGGGAGTGCTCATGAGAGAGGAGAAGGAAAAGATTAGCAGGCAGTTTGGCCTGCAGCTTGTCCATCCACCAATTTGTGCAGAATCTCTTGTTGCTCCTGTTGCAGACTCTAGAGAGTTTGATGCTGTCACTCCTGCATCGTTGTTAGTGACTGGATCACCTGGGCAAAAGGACTGGATTCCATGTCATCATGACAACGTTCTCTGATCTGTTTCTTTCTGCGTTTCTACACCAGTGCAACAGTGATATGACTGGAGAGCATTATCTGTTATGTGGTATGTGACTGGAAAGCATTTATGTCCATGCCCCTTCACAGAGCAACAAAGGCAAACCATAGAGGAAAAAAAAAGTAAAATGCCATCTTTCCAGTGTCTAGGTTCAGTAAAGTTCAGTTCAGCTAACCTCCAGCACTCAGCACATCCTGCAACAACACCCAGATCTGTGCTATAGACTCCAGCTAACCCCCCCCCCCCATGACGTGTGTGTAATATTTTATATACATATAAATATTACATTTCCCACTAATTTTATATATATATATATATATATATATATATATATATATATATATATGGGGCGGCATGGTGGTGTAGTGGTTAGCGCTGTCGCCTCACAGCAAGAAGGTCCGGGTTTGAGCCCCATGGCCGGCGAGGGCCTTTCTGTATGGAGTTTGCATGTTCTCCCCGTGTCCGCGTGGGTTTCCTCCGGGCGTTCCGGTTTCCCCCCCAGTCCAAAGACATGCAGGTTAGGTTAACTGGTGACTCTAAATTGACCGTAGGTGTGAATGGTTGTCTGTGTCTATGTGTTAGCCCTGTGATGACCTGGCGACTTGTCCAGGGTGTACCCCACCTTTCACCCGTAGTCAGCTGGGATAGGCTCCAGCTTGCCTGCGACCCTGTAGAACAGGAAAAAGCAGCTAGAGATAATTATATATATATATATATATATATATATATATATATATATATATATATATAACACTCATCAGGACTGTTGTTAAACTTCTCAAACCTCCTATGGCAACTTGCCCCAAGACATCTGAACAGTGTCAGACTTTCTTAAATTTCTTTGAAGACAAAATTAACCAAATTTGCCAGTGCTTTCAACCTACTGCTCTATTTCTCTCCCACTGTTCTCCTCCTCTGGGCCCTAAATTCACCCATTTCACAACTGTTGACTCCCTTTCTGTCTCTAATATCATTACGAATTGTAACTCCTCCTCATGTCAGCTTGATCCTGCCCCCACCACTTTCCTCAAGGCATGCTCCACGATCATCTGCGAACCAGTTGCTTTGCTGGTTAACTCATGCCTCAACTCTGGTGTTGTTCCCACTGCCCTCAAAATGGCTGCAGTTACCTCCATTTTAAAGAAGACTGATTTAGATCCAATCACTCTAACTATCGACCGATCTCCAACCTCCCCTTTTTAGCAAAAATACTGGAAAGAGTGGTTGCTTCACAACTTTACTCCTTTCTCATTGAAAACAATCTGTATGAGCCCTTTCAATCTGGTTTCCGCACACATCATAGTACAGAGACTGCTCTCCTGTGAGTGGTAAATGACCTCCTCCTGTCTGCTGATTGTGGTTCACTTAACATTTCCATACTCCTTGACTTATCTGCTGCATTTGACACCATCAGTTATGACACACTCATCTCCCATTTGTCAGCTACTGGTATCACAGACATAGCCCTCCACTGGTTTCGGTCCTACCTGACCAAGAGACGACAGTTTGTTACAGGGGGTCCACACAAGTCTCCCATGTCCCCTGTTATTTTTGGTGTCCCCAAGGGGTCTGTTCTTGGGCCCCTCCTCTTCCTAATACATGTCCTGTCCCTTGGCCAAATTAATCATAACCGTGGTCTTCACTTCCATTGCTACAGTGATGATATTTGATTATATCCTCACTACATCCTCCCCCACTGACCTCCCTCCAATTTCCCTCAGTGACTGTCTATCAGACCTAAAGTTGTGGATGCAGAATAACTTCTAAAACTTAAAGGTAAAACAAAAATCATGCTTATCCACCCCAAATGGCCATTGTCCAGATTTTCTAGCTTTAGTCTTAACATCAACAGTCCATTTGTTAAATCTTCACCTGTGGTCAGAAACCTTGGACTAGTCAAGTCAAGTTTATTTTTATAGCACTTTTAAGAATAGACATTGTTACAAAGCAGCTTTACAGAATTTTAGTAACTTGAGCTAATTTTATCCCTAATCTATCCCTAGTCTAGTCTATCCCCAATAAGCAAGCCTATGGCAATTGTGGCAAGGAAAAACTCCCTCAGAGGACATGAGCAAGAAACCTCGAGAGGAACCAGACTCAAAAGGGGACCCATCCTCAAAAGGGGACCCATCCTCATTTGGGTGATAACAGATAGCATGATTATATCATTTTTAACAGTTTTAACATGAAGTCTGTTTCGTTGACGTTTTCAACTGTTTATTGATGGAAACTTGAGTGCAAAACTGCTCATGACAACTGCAGTCCTAAAGGTAGCAAGTTAGCTGTAGCCTTCAGCCATAAAAGCATTACTGTAAGTGTCCAGAGCCATCTTCTAAAGGTGACTTTCAACTGTCAAGTTTATTTGTATAGCGCTTTTAACAATAAACATTGTCGCAAAGCAGCTTTACAGAATTTGAACTACTTAAAATATGAGCTAATTTTATCCCTAATCTATCCCCAATGAGTAAGCCTATGGCGACGGTGGCAAGGAAAAACTCCTTCAGACGACATGAGGAAGAAACCTCGAGAGGAACCAGACTCAAAAGGGAACCCATCCTCATTTGGGCAACAACAGACAACATGACTATAACATTAACAGTCCTAACATAAAGTCAGCTTTGTTGATGCTATAAACCCCCCACTGACAGAAACCCGAGTGCAAAACTGTTCACGACAACCACAGTCCCAAAGTCAGCAAGTCAACTGCAGTGCTAAAGTCAGCAAGTCAACTGCAGTCCCCAGCCACAGAAGCACCACTGCAAGAGTCCAGAGCATCCTCCAGGTGCAACCCCCAACTGTCCACATGGGGCCACCCTCCACGCCCTGCCCACAGCCACACCCTCCACACCCTGTCCATATGGGGCCATCCTCCACAGGAGCAGTGTGATAAGACTACAGCCAGACATAGGGCATCAGGATGGATCAGGCAGGTCCGAGAAGCAGAAGAGGTCAGCATCTTGATCTCAGGATTGACATGTAACTCAGAAGGACAGACTTGTGTGTGTGTGGGGGGGGGGGGGCAGGTTGTTAGGTATGCCCAATATCACCTGATGAGTAAGAACAGTATACATTTTGTGCTGACTGCAAGCAGGGACTCCGACAAAACTAACTATGACAGCATGACTAAAAGGAGAGAGCCAGAAGATAACACAGGCATAGGGGTGTCCCAGGACATAAAGCAGCCAGCCACTACACCGTCAACAAACTTGAGTGAGCAAGTGAGTGGAACACCGACAGCATCCATACGTCTCAGTTTACCAAAACACTATGACTGAGGACCCTCCAGATCTACTCCTTTACCTCATAAAAACTATAAACAAAAGGCTTGACAAAACAGATATGTTTTCAGAGGATCTTCTGGGTTATTGAAGTGAATATTAAAATCACCAACAACTAAAGCTTTGTCTAAGGAAATGACCAGGTCTGAAATGAAATCCACAAATTCAGAAAGAAACTCAGAATATGGCCCAGGGGACCTGTAAATAATAACTAATGGAATTTACTGGGTAGACTTGTTTTTTGAGACTACCTACATTATATTAGTATGAAAAACTTCAAATATATTAAATTTATAACCAGGTTTTTGAGTTGCACCTAGATAATCATTATAAATAACTGCGATGCCGCCTCCTCTTTCAGTTAGACGAGGCTGGTGTATATAACTGTGTCCAGGAGGACTAGCTTCATTTAATGCTATATATTCATTAGGCTTAATCCATGTTTCTATCAAACACAGTATATTAAACTCCTGATCAGTAATGAGTTCATTAACAATTAATGCTTTAGTGTCATGGTGCAGGCACTTATGGATGTATGCACAGGAGAGAGCAGGGAAGCAAACTGGAGACCAAGCCGAATCACAAGACTAGAATCGTAGTTGAGAAAACAGACAGGGATCGACTGATCAGCAAACAGTGCAACAGAGACAAGACTAGAAAGTGAAGTGAGAAACAAGAAACTAGGTTGAGGAAACGGGAAGGCTGACTAAGTAAATAAATGGCTCAGTACACAGGACTAAACACTGAATGATACTTCGTGCCTGTGAAGTGTGAGGGGGAGGCTTAAGTAGCAGGGGAAGTGATTAGTGGAATGAAAGATAGGTGCAAGTAGAACTCAGATGACAGATGCCGCTGTGGATCTTGGGAATTGTAGTTAATGGAATCCATGTTTGTAGTTCATCTCAAGCTGTCGTTCTCAATGCAGTTACTGACAGAACCCCAAGCCCCCCCCCCCCCAAGGCATTTCCTGTGGCGGCCTCTCCCTCTTGGTGCAGGTTTGTTTGGGTACTGTGAATGATACTCTCACATTAGGAGAGGGTCTAATATGCCCTTGGCTCCCACCCAGCTTCGTTCCTCAGGTCTGTAGCCCTCCCAATCTACTAGGTACTCTAGTTGACCTCTTCTGCATCTAGGGTCGAGTATCCTATTTACCTGGTAGATGGGCTCTCCTTCCAGGCATGGGGGGTATCTTGGTTGGGAATTTTCTCTGACAAGGGAACATGTATAGCAGGTTTCAGACATGAGACATGGAATGTTGGCGAGATGTGGCTGTAAGGTGGTAGTTCCAGCCTATAAGAGACCTCATTAATGCATCGTAGTACCTTGTATGACCTAATATACCATACCTGTAATTTCTTGCATGTGTTAGTGCCCTTAAGATCTCTGGTGGAGACTCATACTCTGTCTCCTGGAGCAAATTCAGGATTCCTGCTTCTATGTTTATCAGCATACTCCTTGTATTTGGTGTTGACAACCTCAATGCATTGGTGAACCTCCTCCCAAACCTTTTGGCTCTGTGAGAACCATCTGCTTGAACACTTGAAGGTGCATCATCCCACAGGAACAGGGGTGGCTGGTACCCAAGCATGCACTGGAATGGTGTAAGTTGTGTTGCTAAGTGTTTGAGGGAGTTCTGTGCATACTCAGCCCATGGGATGAATTTTGCCCAGTCCCTCTGGTTCTGCATGCAGAAGATTCTCAGTAAGCACCCCACTTCTTGATTGGCTTGTTCTACCTGGCTGTTGGACTGGGGATGATATCCTGAAGTGAGGCTCACGGATACACCTAGTCATTCCATAAAACAAGACCAGAAACAGGAAATGAACTGAAGGCCCCAGTCACTGACAATGTTTTCTGGGAGCCCCAAATATCAGAATACATGTTGAAATAATAATTCAGCAATTTGGAAGGCTGTGAGGAGGCCAGGTAGTGGGATAAAATCCTTGGAGAATCTGTCTATTAAAGCTAAGATGGTTGTGTTGCCTTGTGACGGGGGTAGATCCATGATGAAATCAATGGCCAGGTGAGACTAGGGTCTTTGTGGTACTGGGAGAGGACAAAACTTTCTGGCGGGAGGAACTCTAGGTACCTTGGCTTGGGCACATTCCATGCAGGACAAGATGAAGTAGTTAATGTCTGTCTGCGTATTCTCCCACCAATACTTATTTCATAGCAACTGGTGTGTACAATTACTGCTAGGGTGACCCATGGCAGGAGATGCATGTGCCCAAGTGATGAGTCTTCCTCTAAGGTTGTTGGGTACATACAAGAAGCCAGGAGGACAGTTCTTGGGGAGGTCGTGGGTTGCGAGTCCCTTATTTCCTTGTCTAGGTCCCATGAGGTTGCTTGGATGAAGCATTCAGGTGCTAAGATGGGATGTGGTTCTGGATTCTGTGAAGAAGGACTGTGGATCCTAGACAGGGCATCTGCCTTAGTATTCTTGGTGCCTGGACGGTAAGATTTTATGAAATGGAATCTTGTGAAGAACAATGCCCATCTGTCTTGGTGTGGGTTAAGTCTCTTAGCTGCCTTGAGATACTCGAGATTTTTATGGTCAGTTAATATTATAATAGGATGTGTAGCTCCCTCCAACCAGTGCCCACATTCTTCTAGGGCTAACTTGATGGCTAACAGTTCCCGGTTTCCAATTTCATAATTTCTCTCTGCTTGACTAAGTTTCTTAGAGAAAAATGCAACTGGATGGAGCCTGGGTTTCTCTCCAAAATGCTGTGAAAGGATTGCCCCTACCCCAGTTTCGGAGGCATCTACCTCCACAATGAATGGTTGAGTCAGGTCGGGGTGCTGAAGTATAGGGGCTGTAGTGAAGGCTGTCTTGAGCTTGGTGAAGGCCTCTTCAGCTGCTGGTGTCCACTGGAGGCATTTAGGGCTCTTCTTGAGGATGGAGGTCAATGGGGCAGCAATGGAACTAAAGTTTCAAATGAAATGGCGATAGAAGTTGGTGAACCCCAAAAAACATTGGAGTTCCTTGACTGAGGCAGGTACAGGCCAGGAAGTTAATGCAGACACTTTAGTTTGACCCATGCTGACTCCCTTGGCACTGACAATATAGCCCAGGAATGAGATCTGATGCAAGTGAAATTCACACTTCTCAGCTTTGACGTATAGAAGGTTCTCAAGCTGGCATTGGAGTACTGACCTGATGTGTTTCAGATGATTTTCTTCATCAGGGGAATATATCAAGATATCATCAATGTATGCAATTACATATCTACTCAACATGTCATGTCATGAAGGACATCATTAATCAAAAATTGAAAGACACTGGGTGCTGAAAAGAGCCCATAAGGCATGACTTGGCACTCAAAATGGCCAGTGGTGGTACTAAACACTGTCTTCCATTCAACTGTAGGTGCAATGGGCTTATCAAATCAGTCTCATCAAATCAGGAATCAGTCCCATAAATTCATTAATCATTAAATCAAATCAGTCTCATATAAAAAGGAATCAGTCTCATAAATTCATTAATCATTAATTCAAATATCTAATAGGTTATAGCTAAACTATTAAAATCAATCAAATCAGGAAAGGGATCAGTCTCATAAATTCATTAATCAGTCTCATAAATTCATTAATCATTGCCTGCGACCCTGTAGAACAGGATAAAGCGGCAACAGATAATGAGATGAGATTAATTCAAGTGTCTAATAGTTTATAGCTAAACTATTAAAATCAATGGAATAACTTGGTGGTGATGTTATAGTTTAGTGAGTATTGTAGCTCTAATATAATACATTTACTCTAGGTCTATAACATTCATATAACAACCAAATGGGTGAAGGCAATTAGAATACTTTTCTTGGCAGAGGTTGGCACTTCAGTGAATATTGTAACAATAAACAGGACACAGTTTATTCCCAAGATACCATTTATTGAAATAGCTGACATGAATTAGCGAACTAACACTGATCAGATATAGCAACAATAGCAGCCAAGGAATAATTCAATATAAATGATGATACAATATATACAAATAAAAATCAGTAATGTGTATGATAATTAAGGCACTAATGGTGATCAGAAGTAATAAGCTATAGCCAGTATTACAGTGAAGGGGCAAGTGGATGTTAAAATGTGAGAGGGAAATCACGTGGTTATGTGTGTGTGTGTGTGTGTGTGTGTGTGTGTGTGTGTGTGTGTGTGTGTGTGTGTGTAGAATGTGAATGGAATGCTGCCACGCCCAAAAGGGGGATGGTCAGCATAGTGTGGGAAAAATGGACAAAGGAATCTGTAGTTTAAACCAGTCTCAGCTAGGCCTTAAACCCAAACTGGTCAGCACAGTACGATGAAAGGAGTTAAAAAGAAAGAGAGAGAGCATGCACAATCTAGCTAAATACAGATAGTAAACAAAGTAAATCAACAACACACAGTCTAAGACCGACCTTCATGTGAATCAAAATGCGTACATTTAAACCATAAATGAATTCAAACACACAACACTATTCACATTAACTAACTACAAGTAAAAACTAACAAATTTTGCCCAGATGCTAGCCTTACTCGTTAGTGACTGAAAGTGCCTTCTGATCCGAAGATATCACAGAATGCAGATCCTGTCATGCTCCGCCCCGACGCCCTGTCATGCTCCGCCTACTCAAGCGAGTAGGATGCTTCTTTGCTTTGCTCCTGCTTTGCTCCTGCTTGATCTTTATTTTTATTTTACTTTTTCACTTAATTTCCACTATTTCTTCATTTTATTTTTCACCTTTACAAGATAAGTTAACTTTTAAAACAAAATGCCAGGAGGCAAAAAATCCAGGAGATCCTGTAGAAAATGCACAGAACTAGAACAGAAGATTTCTATCCTGGAATCAAAGATTGATGCCCTGCCAAAGACAGATGAACTAAGAGCGATATCTCAGGAAAGGAGTACAGAAACAGTGGCTGAGAATGCAGAGATTGCACCCCGACAGGCCGATGGCATTGCAGATTGAGTAGATGAATACATCGATCTAATTGAGCAAAATGTGAGTACAGAAAACTGGCACACGATGGGTGGCAGGCCCAAAAATAAAAACAGAAGAGTAATTACCTCAACACCAGTTCGTTCTGATACTATGCAACCCATGCTCCACAGCCATGCTATTAGAAATAGAGTCAGGTCTACAAACTACAATAGGATTTACAATCCTATGGAAAATCCACAGCCCATAAGGCTTCAGAACATATTTGAATGCCTCAAGGATGTGGAAGCGGAATTTTCAGGCGGACAAGCACATCATAGAAAGAGATCGCACCACAACCGAAGAGCTGTGGGAAGAGGCAAAAAGCAGCTCGTAACACCACTTGATCCCACAACCCTTGTTCTTGATGATTCCACTGTAAGACATTTAAAAGGACATGGGATGATTATTTGCTGCCTTCCAAACGCATCCATCTCTGACACCAAAGACAGCATTTTGAAACTCATGTCCGAGCATAAAACTATCAAACGTATTGTTCTGCATGTGGGAGCAAATGATGTTTTCAGAGAACAGCTGTTTGTCCAAGATGATTTCAGAAAACTTTTTTCTGATCTCTATAAGACTGGAATACAATCTTTTATCAGTGGCCCACTCCCTGCAAGGGGAAGCTTTGCATTTACTAGACTCTTCAGTCTTAACACCTGGCTTGGAAAAACTTGTTTTTTATTTGGTATGAACTTCATAGACAATTTTAACCTTTTCTGGAAGCACAGAGAATTCTTCAAGCCAAATAGCATTGAACTCAGCCGGATTGGGACCAAAGTTTTAGCTGATCACTACAGCCTCTCTCTCCAGCATGCATTCTTTTCTCAGCCAACACTGAGCAGAACTGCTGATAAGTGCTCACAGACTGACCGAGTTACAGATATCAACAATACCTCTGCAAAGTCAAAACAATCATCCATGCAAGCACAGCAGAGATGCTTCAACAAGGACACACAGCCATCTGGGGCAGACTGCCAAGAACCATCTGGGGCAGACTGCCAAGGACATCAACAATCACATGGAGAATGTGAGCATGTTGTTAACAATGGGCAGCCACAGATATCTGCATCGCCCATCCAGATTGAGGACCTGACCAAAGACAATCATGCCAAGGCTGTATCATCCACATCTCGACCCCATGCAAGTATCACAGAGACTGTCAGGGAGACAGTCACCACAGAGACAGTCATGGAGACACTCACACAGACCTCACCAAAGTCCCAATCTCAGTCTCGCTCTTCTGACTTTGTTGTACCATCTCCGTCTCCCCCCTGCATGGATTTCCCTAAAAGTATGCAGAGATTGCTGCCAATGGCTGCACTTTCTTTTTCCAGCCCAAATCATTGGCGACAAGCAGTGTACCCAGTTCATCAAAAATCAACCAACAGACTGAACTGTGTTCACCCAGGACTTTCAGCTGGCTACCAATCTTTTTCACCATCTAAAAAATACATGACATCTCCAATCTTCCCCCCTCCCAACCTCCTGGAACATACAGAGAGTCTTGTATGATGTGCTGTGGGTCCCTGCATTGGGTGTAGTTTTGAAAACAAGCTGGGACCCAGTATGCCTATGCCATTCTCTATTCCTGTGTTGATAAGAAATAGAAAACATAGAGCATATTTTTAACCCAGGGGGTAAACCAGTCTAGTCTCCTTCCTGTTTCAAAACAACAGTGCACCCAAGCGGATATTACTTCTAGACTTTCTGTAAAGCTAGCTCTTCTGAACGTTAGATCACTTTCGAACAAGTCATTTTTAATTAACGATCTTATTTGCAAACACAATCTTGATTTTTTGCTTCTATCTGAAACATGGCTGGATCAAGCAAAGACTGCTACTACCCTTATTGAAGCAGCCCTCCCAAATTTTAATTTCATGAGTGCTACCCGACATGGCAAAGGTGGAGGGATTGCAAATATATTCAAAGCCTCTTTTCAATGTAAACAGTCCTCACTTGGTGATTTTACATCCTTTGAACACTTATGTGCACTTGTTACATGCTCTCCTAACATATTGTTATTAACTATTTACAGGCCTCCGAGACATTCAGCCAAAGTTTTTCTGGAAGAGTTTGGTGAACTGTTGTCAGTCATTTGCTTAGAGTTTGACTGTCTTATTATATCTGGGGATTTTAACTTGCATGTAGATAATCCTGAAAACACTTATGCCAGAGAACTACTTGCACTTATTGACAACTTCAACCTAGTACAACATGTACAGGGGCCGACCCACTCTCATGGTCATACCCTTGTCCTCGTTATCACAAAGGGTCTTATTGTTTCTACTACTGTTGTTGGCCTGGCCTTATCTGATCATTTCTGTGTTTTCTCTGATGTTTCTATGTCCCCTCACATTCAGAACAGCTCAACGACTATGGGTAGGAGAGTCATAAATGACAACACGTGTTCTCTTTGAGCAAGCTCTCTCTCGGATCTCAACTAAAACTTCAGACTCTGTAGATGACTTACTGGAAATTTTTAATTTAAATATGACCCAAATTATGGATGATATTGCTCCATTCAAAATCAAAAGAGTCAATGACAAGCTGAAAGCACCATAGAAGCAATACCCAGCTGTTAAATTGCTAAAGAGAGAATGTAGGAAGACTGAAAGAAAATGGTGCAAATCTAAACTTCACATCCATTATCAAATCTATAAAGAGATGCTTTGTAAATATAATTATGAAATTGGGAAAGCAAGACAGTCTTTCTTCTCCAACATCATCAACAGGAATATGAACAATGCCCGTGTGCTATTTTCAACAGTAGAGAAGCTAACTAATCCCCCACCACAATTAGCACCTGAACTTCTCTCAGTTAATAAATGCAATGAGTTTGCATCCTTCTTTAAAGGTAAAATTGATAAAATACGGCAGAATATTGCTCATAATATATCTCAGTTGCAAATAACTGAAAAGCTGCAATCACCAGTGACACAGACAGACAATTTCAACACAATGTCAGAATTTTGTTTGATTGATTATGAGACTCTTGAAAAAACTGTACAAAATCTCAGTTCCTCAACATCTGAATTGGACATTCTGCCCACCAACTTTTTTAAGTCTGTTCTTCACCTTATAATTACAGATGTGCTTCAGATCATAAATACATCCCTAGAGACTGGCATTTTTCCTGCATCCCTGAAAAAAGCCATTGTAAAGCCCCTACTTAAAAAGAATAATTTAGATGCTTCAGTATTGAACAACTACAGGCCAATATCAAATCTACCATTCATTGGGAAAATCCTTGAAAAAATTGTCTTCAATCAATTAACTGCCTTCTTGATATCAAACAGCTGTTTTGATAACTTTCAGTCAGGATTTCGTGCCAATCATAGCACTGAAACAGCGCTGATTAAAGTTATAAATGACATACGTCTTAATACTGATGCAGGCAAAACATCGGTCCTGGTATTACTGGACCTCAGTGCAGCTTTTGATACTGTTGATCACAACATACTGCTATATCGACTTGAACACTGGGTTGGGTTGACTGGTAAAGTTATCAATTGGTTAAAATCATACTTAAAAGATAGAAGCTTCTTTGTTACCATGGGAAATTGTACCTCAACATCAATGTCCTTGACCTATGGTGTCCCCCAGGGGTCGATCCTTGGACCATTACTATTCAACCTTTATATGCTCCCACTTGGACAAATTACCAAGAACAACTCAATTTTGTATCACTGCTATGCAGATGACACCCAAATTTATTTTGCTCTATGATTATGCCGCCCTTGAATGTCTCTACCAGTGTATCGACCAAATCAACAACTGGATGTCACAAAATTTTCTCCAGCTGAACACAGATAAAACAGAAGTAATTCTATTTGGGAAAAAAGATGAAAGACTCAGGATTACCACTATTCTTGACACAAAGGGGATTAAAACAAAAGCTGTGGTTAAAAATCTTGGTGTTTTCATTGACAGCAAGCTAAACTTTGACAGTCACATGAAAGCAATCACTAAATCGTCATTTTATCACCTAAAAAACATTTCCAAACTAAGAGGACTTATGTCAAAAAATGATCTGGAAAAATGTATACATGCCTTCATCTCTAGTAGGGTTGATTACTGCAATGGCCTTTTCACAGGCCTGCCAAAAAAGACCATCAAACTAGAGCCCTGCACTCCCGCAGGAGTCCCGCGGGACCCGCCGCAAAGGAGTGCGGCACGGGACAAATTTTGAAAGCTCATTGCGGGCACGGGTGGGACCGGAAGTGCACATATGCGTGCGTGGGCGGGAGCGGGAGTGCACATATGCGGCACGGGCGGGAGCGGTGACAAGCTGCAGTCCCGCTAACTAAAAACTTGTTTGAAATAAATTTATAAATTATTAATTTATGTCTATCATATATAATTTGTGCTGGATATTTTATTTAGCATTAATAAAAAAATTTTAAGATGCCTAAATTTGCAGAGAGAGTCAGATTGCCAGACTGAGTGAGGAATGGCATCTTAAATTTGCCATTGATCACCCTAACAGAAAATCCTTTGATCACTCTAATGACTCGCAGTTCACACCCAGCTAGCAAGAGAACCATGAATGAAGTGATTTACTGCTTGCGTTAGTCTACAACTCTAATCAGAGAGACAGGTTACACAGTGACAGTAGGCTTGACTCAATGCTATCCCAGAAATCCTTCCTGTAATATGCAAATTTGGCTGTCCAATCAGAGGCGGCCAAATTTGCATATTACAGGAAGGATTTCTGGGATAGCATTGAGTCAAGCCTACCGTCACTGTGTAACCTGTCTCTCTGATTAGAGTTGTAGACTAACTCAAGCAGTAAATCAATTCACTTCTCTTACTAGCTCTGCTTTGCAATAAAAAAAAAAAAAAAAACACCATTGGTACAAAGCAAGCCCATTCACTTTTTTATGCTGATCAGAATTACAATGGTTTCTCATGTGATAAAAACGTGTGATTTGCGATTAAATATTTTAATCGCTTGACAGCACTAATTATTATTATTAGAGACACTACATGCTGAATTCAGAAACAAGGTAAATAATAAGAAGCGTGAACGTAAGCTGTAGATATTTATGCTAAAATCCACTCAAAGTAGGGGGCGGGGCACCATCACGCTGTGTCAAGACAAGAACTTTCCTGAGAAATAACGCGAACGTCTGCATCATGCGGGATTTGCGGGCGGGAGCGGGACAACATATGGCAGGCGCGGGCGGGAGCGGGACTGAAAATCATAATTTTTTTGTGGGCGCGGGCAGGAGCGGGACTGAAAATCATAATTCTTTGCGGGCACGGGCGGGAGCGGGACTGCACAATGCGGGCGCGGGTGGGACCGGGACTGAAAAATCCGACCCGTGCAGACCTCTACATCAAACGACTTCAGCTGGTTCAAAATGCAGCAGCTAGGGTTCTCACACGAACAAAAAGAACAGAGCACATTACTCCAATTCTAAGGTCCCTTCACTGGCTTACAGTAAGCTACAGAATTGACTTTAAAGCATTGCTGCTGGTGTACAAATCTCTAAATGGTACAGGGCCCAATTACCTCTCTGATATGTTGCAGCGGCCTAACCCAATCAGATCTACCAGATCGCAGCAGCAAAATTTACTGGTAAAACCTGTTGTTAAAACAAAGTGTGGTGAAGCAGCTTTTAGCTACTATGCAGTACAGCTATGGAACCAACTCCCAGAGGACATCAAAAATGCTCCTGCTGTTGGCAGCTTCAAATCTAGGTTAAAGACCAAGCTGTTTTCAGATGCTTTCTGCTAATTGATAAATATCATCATCTTACATGTTTTAAACTTTACTTAACTTTTACAGTCTTTGCATGTCTTAAACTTTACTTAACTTTTATTCCATTTTATTCTGCTGTTTTTACTGAACTTTCTCTCTTCTTCCCCCTTTATTTTATGTAATTTTATTTTCTATTGTTTACTGTTTTGCTTTTACCTCTGTAAAGCACATTGAACTGCCACTGTGTATGAAATGCGCTATATAAATAAACTTGCCTTGCCTTGCCCCGGACATCCACTCTGGAGATTATGGATCTCTCACGCCAGTGCCAATCCGGATCCAGGACAGGAATTCCCTCTCATCTGTATTCACTTCCTGGTTTTCACTGCTGTGTATAAATAAGCCATTTTCAGACTCAGACTTTGCCAGAATGTCTCATTTGCTTCTTTAGCTGCTTCTGTGCCTCTCTTACTGTTCATGGTTGTTCTCTCTAGTGACTTTTTCTTGTTCATGGTTTTTGCACTAGCACTTTTCTGGTTCATGGTGTATTTTGCACTAAGGGTTATTTCAGACTCATGGTTTCTTGCACTAAGGGTCTTGTTCATGTTTTATTTTTTTTGCACCAGTGTTTTTGTCTTTGCCTGTCTCATGTTTTTGTCAAGTTGTTTGTCTTATTTTGTCCAGATTATTTTTGTCCTGTTTGTTTACCTTTTTGCCATGCCTTTTTTTCCCTGAATTAAATCATATTATTTATTGGATTACTGTCTGTGTTCTGCTTGTGGATCCTAACTTCACCATACCTCCACCCACCCTAACAGATCCAGGAAGAAGACGGTTTTGTTCCTTACAGCTCGTCAGCTGAAGATCCCTGGTCATCCGATGATCTTGAAGAAATCTTGTTTATAATTCGTTGATGTTGAAAAAGGGAAAAGAGATCCGGTTGCCTTTTCTCTCTGAAACACTGCATGGCTGCAGTAACTAACCGGTTCCGTTATTATTACAACTCTGCAAAGGTCAAATACATTGAACTTTGGCTAATGTCTGGTATCAATAGCTCATTCTTTGTTCTGTCCTTCTGTAGTGCCAAATGCACAGCTTCTCTCTTTCACGTGTGGGATCCACCACCAGAGAGGGAATCCACCAGAGAGACAGAATTTCAGTTCCGCTGCTGGTTTAAAGCAGTCTTGATGTCACTGTACCTGGTATCCGGTATTGTCTCTGTTCAATACCGTTACAGGGAGTCAGAGGAAGGGGCAGAGATAGAATATGGCGTCGAGTACAGAAATTGGTGTGTTTGAAAATGGTTACCATGGTTACGGGCATGTCTCTACACAACCCCCTCACGAATTTGGGCCAGGTTATAAGCACTGTGTAGACCTAGTTTAGAGAAGATCTTGGCTGAGCGCAGTTGCTCTAGGTGCCGAAGGTACCAAGGGAAGAGGATATGGTTACTTAAATGAGATTTGGTTGAGACCTCTATAGACCCTTTTCAGTCACGTGACCTTCGTAAACGCGACCAGCATTTTGGACATGTAGCGGACTTCAGCTCGAATTGGTTTGAATGCGAGGAAGGCGACAAACGGAGAACATACAAGAAAAAGGAGCGAGATGCAGAAAATACCTTCGCTATCCAGCGACGTAGGGCATTTACAGGGCGAGCAGAGGGAGAAATAACAACAGTAACGACACATTAGCAACGCCGTACAGAAATAACGGTTTATGGCACAGACCCTTTCGGTTCTCGCTCATCTAGCTGCTACAATGACTGCTTAGACTGCAACAATAATACCTAACACACATTTAAGTATCCGTCGTAAAGACGTGAAACTCGTCGAGTGACGAGTGTGTTCATTGATAAGCTAACACAATCTAAAAGTAGACAAACCATCACACTGCCCTGGCGCTGTGTACAGTTTACCTTCTACGGTTTGTGCACTCACTATTTGCCATTACTTTCTCCAACCGTTGTGACAGATTACAGGGAACGGCCTGGATTTAAGAGACAAATACATGTTCCTCTTGTTTTGAACACTTATTTGTAGGCAGTGCTTAATTTGTAAAGTGGGAGGTCCCGGAGTGCAGAGGATGAGCGGCTCCGGTGCGGAAAAAAAGGGGGGGAGGGGGGGCGTGGCGCTGCGCTTCTGGGCATGTTTTGTAATAACACTGCAAATTAAGTTCATCTGCAGATATTTTGTGGATGTCGTTTCATGAGAGAAATCACCAACAAGACAGATATCAAAATCAGACATTAACACTAAATAAACTTGCATTTTTTTATTTAATTATTTGTTTGGTTTTTTTTTGTTACATAGTCAAAAGAGGTGTCGGATCACCGGATCCAGTGTAAATAGCTGCCGGAGCCAACGCCCGAGGTTCCGGAGCGCGCTCCGGCTTGCTCCCCCTCAAATTAAGCGCTGTTTGTAGGACACTGCCTCTGATCTGTCCTACAGTCTACCAACAGCAAAGGAACACAACGCTAGCTAACGTCGTTAGCTAATAGCTACTACAGAAGAACAAAGAGGTTACAATGGGTTATTTTAGCCTATTTGGTTACACACTCGCCGCCACAGAATGTTAACAGCAATGTAATGCCTTTTCTGGCTAATTTTATTCGTCTTACCTCCAACAAAGTGGTCACTACACAAGCGCTGGTATGCCGAGGGCTGCCAATCTTTCCTGTTAATGGCCGCTATCCATCTTCTCCGTCGGGATCTGATAAAATGATAACCCTTGCCTTGTTTGTTGATGGTTACTACATCCAGGTGCACAACAATATAGTGGCATGATGGAAGTCTTGCTGAAAATAAACACTTTCTTTGCTGCCGTTCCTCAATGCTGGCTGTGGTAAACTACTGGTAGTACATGTCCAAAATGGCTGCCGCGTTTGTCGTGACGTCACGTGAAAAGGGTCTATAGTCAATGCAAGGACAAAGACCCTCCCCTTTCTTCCCCACAAAGAAGAACCCTGCTGATGCTGGTGACGTGGAGGGGCAAATGTACCCCTGTTTAAGGGCCTCTTGAATGTACTACTCCATCATATTTTGTTCAGTTTGAGATGGGATAAATTAGGCTGCAAGGTGGAGAAGTGCCTGGTAGGAGGTCAATCACACAGTCATAGGGACGGTGAGGGGGCAGACCACAAGCTTTACCCTTTCTAAATACTTCCTTTAAGTTCATATAGCATTCTGGAACATTTTCTAAGGTACTGGGCTGTGGACTCTCCACAGAAGTGGAGGAGATGTTCAACCATGAGTGTAGAAGACAACTTTGAAAGCAAGCAGGTGACCACTGTAGTATTTCCTTATTCTGCCAGGAGATTAGGGGATCATGCAGTTGTAACCATGGATAGCGCAGAATTATGGGTATGTCATGATTAGCAGTATAAGTTATAAGGAGTGACAGAAGCTCAGAATGAAGGGCCCCCACCTGGATGTGCAGGGGAGCGGTTCTAGTGGTCATGAGAGCCTCCCTGATTGGGTCTCCATTGATGGTTCTGATACTAAATGGGCTTTGCAGGGAGTCCGCAGGCAGATTATACCTTTGGATAATCGTGTTGTTGATGAAATTGCCTTCTGCGCCTGAATCAACAAAGGCAGAGAGTATGTGGGTTGAGGAGGGCAGCTTCAATAATACATGTATTTTGAATGATTGTTTTTTGTTTTGTTTTTAATTAGAGTACTGGACTCGCCAGGCTTGATTTGGTCTTGGCATGGTTATTGCAAGGTGGCTGTACAAGGCATTGGGAAATAAGATGACTGGGACTCCCACAGTAGAAACACGGTCCATCTCGCTTACATCTCTCCCGTTCAGTATGTTTCAGCTGTGTGTGAGAAACTTCAATGGGTGTAGGAGCATCAGTGGCTGAATTTGATCTGCTCACTTCCCTTATCGACGGGTGGCTGGAAATTAGATGGTCCAGACAGAGAGCAATATCAATGAGAGTATCGAGGGAGATATGTTTGTCTCTGCACGCTAGCTCACTGAAGGTCTCTGGGCATAGACCCTGGTGAAACATTGTCTTCAAGGCTGGCTTATTCCATCCGCTAGCCGCGGTGAGAGTTCTGAAATCCAGTGCATATTCAGCCACTTTTCTTGAACCTTATTTAGTGGTGAGGAGGCTTTTGCCAACCTCTATGCCTTCCAGTTTATGGTCAAATACTCATTTAAACAGCTCAAGGAAGTTGGCGTAAGATGTGGTGTGTTTGCCTCCACCTTTCTAACTTGCCCACTGCAGTGCTTTGCCTGTTAGTAGGGAGATAAACTTTGCTATCTTCTGTTCATCCAAAATAGCAAGGAGTGCTGAGAAGTACATCAAACATTGAAGTAGGAATCCCTTACAGTTCAATGCATTGCTGACATACTTTTCAGGCAGCAAGCTCAATGACAGAATTGAGAGAAAGATGTTCGTCTCTGCATGCTAGCTCACTGAGGATCTCTGGGCATAGACCCTGGTGAAACACCGCCTTCAAAGCTGGCTTATTCCATCCGCTAGCCACGGTGAAAGTTCTGAAGTCCAGTGCATATTCAGCCACTTTTCTTGAACCTTATTTAATGGTGAGGAGACTTTCGCCGACCTCTACATCTTCCAGTTCATGCACTGCAAAAAATGCCCTCTAAAAATGAGAAAAATATAGTGTTTTAGGGGGAAAATCACTTATTTTAAGCAAAATAATCTGCCAGTGCAGCAAGGTAATGGGACTTAGTAAGATTTCTTAAAACAAGAAAAAAAATATGCAAGTAGTAAGCATACCAAAAATCTTAAATTAAGCATAAAAAGCTAGTTTTTAATTTTACTTGTTAAGATTTTCTCTCTTATTCTAAGCCATTTCTTCTGATTTTCAGTAATTATTGCTTAGAAACCAATTTCATCTGAGCAAATATTGCTCAAAATAAGCATTTAATAGGCTTAAAAACAAGGCAAATGTGCTTGATTCCAGCTTATTTAAAGGCTCAAAACAAGTTTGTTTTTCTTAGCTAGAATACTTATTTTCTTATCTAGAATAAATTTCTTGTTTAGGTGTGATGAATGTAGGGGAAAAATAGACTTGACAAGAACTTCAGATCTGCATTTTTATTTTTATTATATCAACAAAATGCTGCAAAACACAAGTTCACTGCAAATTATTTGGTTCTTACCAAGAAAAAAAAAAACTTGCATTTAGAAGTGTTAGATAATTTGTCTTGTTTTAAGATTTAATTTCTTATTTTAAGTCTTCAACTTAACACTATAATTTTAAAACTTTTCTTTTTTGTCTCAAACAGGCAGGGAATCCTAAAATGAGATAATTAACACTTAAAATAAGATGTATTACATTTCTCCCCCAAAGTCTCAACAAAATAAATCTTGTTTTAAGATTCAGTAACAAACTCAACATGCTTGATTCAAGAGTCACACAAAAAATATCTGAAAACACACTTTATTGCTTGGATTTCAAGCAGATGACAAATGTTTGTTCACAAAACTGGCACAGGAAACACGAAACAGACAAAAATTGGTCACCTTGTACATGATAAAAAAAACAAACAATATTATTGTTCGTCCATATTACTGTCTGTGGGCAATAACATCACAAAGACTATATTTTATTGGCACAAAGGTACTGTCTTTGAAACAAACTGAAAAATAGGAAATGCAGTCAATTAGTTCTTTTACAAATTCTGTAGCCTGGGGAGCATTGGGAACTGCCACCTTACATGCCAGCAACTCTGGACTCAGATTCAGTGTTTCATAATGCTGGTACTCAAAAGCAACAAAAGAGGAATCTATCATAAAGATGTCTTTTATCAGTCCAAACACTGGGAAAGCATCATCTACATCTACAATAATCATAGATTTCCCACTAATGTACTTATTGCCATTGAGGATGTACCATTTCACAGAAACAACAGATTGCATGACCTCTATGCCTAAAAAATCTCTGACTTTTCTCTTAACATAATCAACATTTTTGACAGCAGAGACAGGCCCCGATTCTCTTTCAGTAGCAAAAATTGGATGCTCAATGCCTATTCCATTGCAACATTCAAGGAACTGATTATGGTTTGCAAGTGATTTACAAACATTCTTGAAATTTAACTTGGAAGCCCACTGCTTAAAATAGCTATGCTTAGCTTCAAATCTCATACACATACTTCTTATTAAAGGACCAAGAGATATGATCTGGCTTTGTAGATGTAGCATGTAATGCTGCTTGGGAATTACATTGGCTTCAGGAAATAGTTCTTTGAACTGGTGCAGATGCTGCTCAATCATGTGCCTGAGCTGTAATACAGTTTGTAATGAAATAACAGGAGTAAGGACAATTTGAACAATCTGAATTAACTTGAGAATAAATGTGACATACTCATTATCCATATCATTCAAAATAAAAGGTATTATTTTTAAAAGTATTAACATTTGTCCACATAACTGTTTTAATTTATTGTCATTGGCAGCTAAGGTGCTGACACTAATAGGGCATGGCTTATCTCGCATATCTAGAGGTGAGTAAGGAAAATTTACGATAGCTGAGTTGATCTGATCTAATTCTATCTGTCCTGTCAGAATCATTTTTTTCAATACAAGTTTTATTTCCATTGGTGCAACACCTTCAAAAAGTACATGCATTACATCCTGTGGAGTTTGTTTGATCAGGTCAAATGCTGGAAAATCAATTAATATGCTTCTTTTGTTAATCCCGTAAGTGGTTTTGAGGGATGCTTTCAATGTTTCTGTGCTTGCTTTGTCTACTTCAATACATTGCCTGATGTGTTTTTCCAAACTTCTTGCAGTAAACTTATTCTCCTCATAAATACTTTGCATGTCATCAAAGGAACATTCACAATGTCTACATTTGCTATAAGCAAATCCAACACCTTGTTTAAACCCAGCAAGGTCATGTTGGGCAAGTGTGTCTCCACACACGGCTATCACAGCACCAAACAACTCAATTTCACCACTTGGGGTTTCAATCCTAACACCATTGTAAAGAAGTGTCAGATCTTCCAGGATTCTTTTTAGTATAACATCAACACCCCATTGAGAAACATCATTTGCCTTGGCAATAGCAAGGAGCCTTATTGCAGCCAACTTGGACCTAAATTTAGGATCAATATTCCCTAAACTATAATAAAACATCAATAATTTATTTGCAGAGGTGTGTGGGCCTAAGGGGTTACATATTTCAATTTCATCGCTGTACAATAGTATTTGCAAAGCATTTGGCCTTTGAGAATATAATGGATGGGATGTAAAAAGAGCTCCATCAGTAAAATCATACAGGAATCCCTCGCTACTTCTTCGTGGAGCAGTGTTCAACATGGTGAAGATTCTAGAATTGCTCAGTAACTGCTGAAGACTTTGAATGAGTGGTATATAGTAAAAACTTTTGTTTTTTAAGGCCATAACCCTTGAATGACCACGCTTTACCCAGCAAATCTTCTGGGATACTACAACTTCCTCTGGGTTGATTGGATTGAATAGTTCCCGGATGGTTTTATTCTGTCCATATGCTGTGGTTGAGAAAGGATCCATGAATGTATCGAATGTAGCCAAAGCGTCATTCTGGAGCTGAGCAGTTGTCTCTGGATGGTCTTCAAACACCCTTCTGATTCTCTCTCTTAGCGTGTGAAGGAGAACAGCTTGGTACTGTTGCACCCCTGAGATGACACTCCTGACAGTTCTCTGTGAAAATATACATGTAAAAAAATTACACTCAAATAATTATTGATAACAGGCCCACATTTAACATTAAACTACAACAGAATTTATATTTTTATTAACATTAACAAATTATTCACAAATACATCAATAGCATCTGTCCATTGAGCCAAATTTACCTATGACAAGTGGCACTGTTCCCAAACACTGATGGCAAATGCCACTGCAGATCTAGCCATATCAGGTCCGGCTCTGGATGTCACAGCAACAGCATCCTCCTTCAGAAAGCATACATATAAACACAATTTGGGTTGATTTAAAATGTGTTTTTTTCCCTTAGAGTAAAACAATGTTTTACAAGATTATAAATTAGACTATAATGAGGTTTGTGTGTAAAACTGACAAGAGTGGTGATATTACTAAGCAAGTAAGTAACCCAGCTCTATACAAGTTAAAACATTAACTTCACAAGACACTACTTTGTTTACAACTAAATACTAAACGAATAACTAAAGCACATGCAGATGCAGTCTACGAGAAAATGTTTCCACACATCTTTAACAGTAGTTGAAAACATCTTGTCCCTTTTCTCCTTATGGAGAAAAGCGTGCCATAATTCAGGACGGACGAGGAGGAAAGATCACAGATAGCATCACACAGATAGCCAATTCTCTGAGATGATAGGCACTCAGAGATGAAAATAAATGGAATTGTGGAAACTTACGGATGGGCCGATAACGTCAGGTTCAGGTAGAGAGGCAACAGGTGGGACGGCAACAGGTGGAACGACCACAGTGGTGCCCGCTGCAAGAGTGCTACAGTTGGCAAAAACTGACACACCAAATGTTTCCTGTCCCAAAGAGGGAGCTGAAGGCGTTGTACTCCAACTTGGTGGGCATCCAGTCCTATAATACTGAAGGTGTGTCCGTTTAATGTGGCAAAAGAAAGAGTCGAAAACTCGAAAGTCCTTTTCACATCCGTCAATACCACAGTAAACCCAAAAATCCGGGCTGCGACTATGACTTGCATTAATGTGGCTTAGTAGGACTTTAAGCCTAAGAGCAACAAAGACGAAACATATCCAACACCTCCATGCCGCCATGATGCCAAACTGTCGCATTTCTTTGATGCTGCACCGTTTGCGCGGGAATGTTGTGTCGCTGGCTGATGACACTGCATGGGGTGGATGAGCACTTGTCATTTGTATTTTTATTATTTTAACAGATAACGTCTTCAATTTCATTTTATTTCATTTTTTTAAGATGGTAAATATTTTGGTGTAAAAACTATTTTTAACAAGTTCATAATACATCTGATATTTTATGCGCATCCTCAATTTACGTCCTCCAACGTTCCCACGTCGATTACATCAATGCATGCAATTTGAAGTGATTTCAAGCTTGAGTAACACAAAGAGGCACATTATAGCAGCTACACGTTATTGTGAAGAAACAGCGACTCCAGCAAGGTAAGTAAGCTTAACTGTTTTTAATATTACTTGCCAAAATCATATTTTTAGAGAGGGGTTTGCTATGACGGTTACTGTTTTTCAATTGTCTTCCACCACCGGGGTACTTGGTTAGCAAGCTAACTGGTGTTAGCTCGTGTATGCATGTCCGCCAACTTTGAGCTTTGCAAAAAGGGTCATTTCCCAGATGAAAACCCCAAAAACGTTCGCGCCATTCACCATTCATGTAGTACAATAGGGGGTACAATTTTTAAATAGATGCATGTGATTTTCAATGTTGCAGTGTATTTTGGTGATGCACTCAAAACGCATGTTTTTCAAGGTGACTACAAAGGGAGTAGCTCTAGGCTACTCTCAAAATCTTGTCATTTGGCGGCCATCTTGGCAACGCACGCGGACATCTATTTCAGAATAGTACAACCAAATTTATTCACTATGTTCCAAGCATCCACAAACAGTATTCTTTGTGAGCAAACGTGTGTATGTGACAGCTAAAATCCACCAAAAACCATGGCAGAGAGAGGGGGGACACCGATAGGATTGTTAGAACGAAGTCTAGAAACCATTCCTGCTGTTACTAGCACAAATTCTATCCTATTTTATGTCTAGAGCAAGTAAGAGATTATTTGTAATGTTAATCCGACCGTTTTTCAGTCATTTTTGGCTCAGTAAAATAACAGTATGAGAAGGCAGAAAATAATTCAAAATAGTTGGCCGGGAAAAATGGGAGGGTTGACGCTTATGTTCAGGTATGTGCATGCATATGCACTTTTGCCTGCTAACGAGTTCTGGTTGTGTGTTTTTGCTATAGCCTTCCGCCTGGTACTTGTCCTGGGAGCAGATGAGTCCAGAATGGATATTTTTGATGATGCCACTCAGTCGTTATTGGAGGGTAAGTCACTAATAATGTTTATATTTTATGTAACCAAATTAGTAATTTTGCAATTCATCATCGGATTGTTTTTTTTTTTTTTTTAAACTAAAAGCCACAGTTGGAGCCCAAATGTGCTGATTAATAATTTCAATGAATTAATTAAATTAGTCAATACAGAATATTACCAACACTTAAATTATTGCATAAAAGTAGCTGAATATTGTAAGTCCAGACTTTACTATTTTTACCCTTGATTTTATTTGGGACAGGCATCTCTGTGAGTGGCTGATGATTATATTCACTGACTTTACAGTAATTACACTTACACGAAAATGAGGCTTCATAGCACAGGCAACTAGATAAACCATTTACAAATGTGTTGGAGCACTGGGACACAGACAAATGACACCTTGTTTATGTTGCTTGGTACTGTAACTTGGCATTGCTTCACCTAAAGATATTTATTTGTCATATACAGCTGCCAGTGTTGATGAAGAGACTTTGAAAGGCCTTAGCCGGGAGGACCTGAAGGATCTTTTTCCTGGTCCTGAAAATTTTCTTAGAAGGAAGAAACTTTGGGAATTCATCAATCAAAATGTAAACTACAGTATATCTATATATAATATATAATATAATAAGTAATAATTAGTAACATTAAATTGTACCATATTTGTAATTGTCCTAATGCATTTTTTACATCCTACATAATCTTAATAGTGTGAAAATACCATGGACCAAGATGCAAGCACTTGCAGTGGAAGCAGGATTATGCCCTCATCAACCAGTTCTGTACCACCATGCCTGCCTCAAACCTCCACCGCCATATCTGATGAGAAAACGATGAAAATGCCAGACCCTCCAGAGTATGTGGTGTACACCGACTCAGAGTTAGACCTGGTGCGTAGTCAGTACTTTGAATTGCTTCGCAACGGAAAGGAAAAGAGCTACAAGATGTCAAAGGAGCTATGTTGCAGACTTGTAAGGAACAAGATCACGAGCATGGTTGCAATCCTGTGTGCTAGTCCCATGGGGAAAGAAGCAAGATACCCCTCCAAACTGGAAATGAGAGTCATGTCACAGAAGATCATTGAATATTACCCCATGTTACGTGCTGCTGATGCAAATATGCCATATGTAAGTAATATATATTTTTTCTAAACCTTTCATTTTTCTTTATTTGCCTTCTATCTCTTTGGTAAGCTTAATGTCTAACTTTCTACTACTTCCTCTGACACTTGCCATGCCACAAGACTCATGAACAGTTCTAACCCACCGCCATCAGACTGCTGAACCGTATGCGTCACCTGTGTGAGCCCTATGTGTCACCCGTGTCGTGTGTGTGTGTGTGTGTGTGTATACACATGGTTTGAATACTGCACTAGGTCTCTACCTGGATACTACTTTTTCTAGACTGTGCATTAGGACTCTGGCTTGTGGAAGTGGACTGTGTACTACTCTCTACTCTGTGCTACACAGCTCTGTCATATGATGACTCATCTAACATTCTTTCACCACAGCTGACCATCTACACAAAAATGTTCAAGTGACTCCAGAATATGAGATCCCCAAGAAAGAGGCAGGGCTCCATTCCGCAGAAAGGAGCAGCCAGGACTCTCTTCAGTGCAGACAACCAAGACATGGAGACGGATTTGACAGACACAAGCATCAGCTCGGCTGATACCGTAATTCTTGAGAGCAGTGATGACCTCAGTGAGGACAACTCCAGTGCAGGTGTGCAAATCTAAAAAATGTTTAGTCATGTCATGAAACTATAATGTTTTTGTTTTATTTGTTGTTTTTGTTCTGTGTATTTGTTGAACAAATAAACAAAAACATTATAGGTCATCACTGCTCTCAAGAATTATGGTATCGGCCGAGCTTAAATTCAATTAACTCCAGTGCAGGTGTGCAAATCTGCTTCTGCTCACTTATGTAACTCAGGAGTGGCTCAATTTCACCTGGGTATCCCTTTAAGTTTTACGCAATCAAAGCCTGCATTTCAGGATACAATGTTTTTTGTGGAATGTGAAAAAATATTCAAATGTTTTGTGTTAACATGAGTGAACAATGCTTTCAAGAATGCATGGCAACTCTGACATACTGAATGTTAATAAATGTTTAACATATTTTCAAGTCATTCTGGTTGTTTTTCTGTAATGTGTATATTGAAAAATAAGGACAGGCTTGGGTTTTAAGGTTTAGTTTTAAAATGAAGTCAGCTTTGTTTCAAGATAAACATGCTTGGTTTAAGACAGCGTTAAGTCATTATCAACTAATACTATAATATTTTTCTCTACATTTAATATTATCCCTAACTAATATTGAGCTTAATTTGCTAAAAGAAAAAAATGTGATTGCTTATATTCAGTATTTTTAACTCATTTTGAGGTTGTAAAAAGTTACTTTTTTAAGAGATTTCATCTTAAAACCAGTATTTTACGCTTGTATTCAGTATATTACACATATTATGAGGCTGTAAAATTTCACTTTTTAAGCAATTTCATCTAAAAACCAGCATTTTTTTATGCTTGTATTTAATATATTTCACTTCATTTAGGGCTATAAAAAGTTGAATTTCAAGTAATTTCATCTTATAATCAACATATTTGTCTTATTTTAAGCCTTCCAAATACCTTTGTTAAATCTAGAAACAAGTATTCCTACAATCTTAATTTAAGAAATCTTGCCAAGTAAAATTATCTTGCTGCATGGACAGATTATTTCACTTGTTTTGAGTACCTTTTCCCTTAGTTTTAGTGTTTTTATCTTGTTTGTAGACCCCTATTTTTTGCAGTGCATGCACTAGCTAAGAAAGGCCTACCAGTCAGCTTTGGCACGTTTAAAGGCCGTGGTTTGGTCTTTCTCATGAATCTTATCACCCAAGACCTTGGTCTGACGGATCGAAAGAACAGATGCCACACATTTCGGGTACGTCATATGAAAAGCGTAGTAGTATGCCATGATGTATAGGATGGATTCCCCAAGACCGCTCCTAGGGAATGATGCGACAGGAGCATTTCCAGCGCAGAGAAAGCAGTCTCCCTCTCCCACTAGGACAAACGGTGTGGCGAGTGGCCATCTTCTTAGGTATACGCCTGGGTCCTCTGTGGGCTGAACATTAACACACAGTATTACTTAAATCCAACCTCCTCCAGACACATACTGGATTAACTCAAACCTGCAAATAGAAATAACAAATAGAAAGTTGCAGAAGGTTATGGAATAAATTTTATTTACCGGTAGAACATGAATGAGTGCCTCTGATGGAGATGCCATCTTCTTTGGTGCGGGATAACCGGAAGGGAACATAGCTAGCAGTGAGATGATTAGATCAATGGCTTGCTCATCTACAGAGGGGGGGGGGAGTAATTTGAATTACTCACAATTACTCAACAATAAACAGTGACAAGCCATCATCATGAAATTGGCCATTTCAGATGGATTCCAAACCCTTACCAGCAGGAAGTCCCAGCGGGGGCTTCAGTGTCTTCTTGTAGACGTCATAAAAGGTGAGTTTGGTTCTGAAGTCTGCCCAACGCTCCCTCAGCTCTTTCACGTAGTGCACGTTGTCCTTCGCAACTATTCGTTGCAGCTCATCAAGAACCTAGGCATTTTATTGCAAAAAAAGTGGGTAAACACAACTCATGTTTTAACATACAGACCTATAATTGTCTCATCTCATCTCATTATCTCTAGCCGCTTTATCCTTCTACAGGGTCGCAGGCAAGCTGGAGCCTATCCCAGCTGACTATGGGCGAAAGGCGGGGTACACCCTGGACAAGTCGCCAGGTCATCACAGGGCTGACACATAGACACAGACAACCATTCACACTCACATTCACACCTACGGTCAATTTAGAGTCACCAGTTAACCTAACCTGCATGTCTTTGGACTGTGGGGGAAACCGGAGCACCCGGAGGAAACCCACGCGGACACGGGGAGAACATGCAAACTCCACACAGAAAGGCCCTCGCCGGCCCCAGGGCTCGAACCCAGGACCTTCTTGCTGTGAGGCGACAGCACTAACCACTACACCACTGTGCCGCCCACCTATAATTGTAATGAACATTAATTTTAAATGAAATTAGCAGGTACACAGATGAGTAAAGCTACACCACATTAACTTAATTTACATTCAAGCATTATCATTCTTACCTTTTAAGATGTTGATGGCCACACTGTCTAATTTTTCCATGACATCCATATTCCTGTTGTGAGCAAAGCAGTTTATTTTAGACAATTCATTTTAGACACTAATTTACCATCTTTTTCAAAACATGCAAGCCATACATTGGGTGGAGAATAGTGCAAAGTCACCCTATCGGATTTTTAACCAGGCAGAATTATTGTTTGGGGAAAGTATCTAATTAACACTTGACACATACAGCATGTCTGTAAGTCAGAGTATAGCCACATTACTGTATGTACTGTACACCAGAAACGACCAAAGCGACGGAAGTTATTATTTCTCTATGGAGGGCCGGCGAACTCGGTGACCAAAGCGAATTCACGGGGGGCGAAGCGAAATGGGCGACCAGAGCGAATTTCAGAAGTTAAAAGTCAGTTAATATTATGTAATGAACTATGACGCGGTTCAGCGAAAACCAATTGGAATGTTCATATCTTCGAATGTCCCAGGCTGACAAGCCAGAGCCATTCTGTGATTAGCTAAATCAAACATGTCAATATCACGTCCAGAGCGAATACAGCGAATTCATGGCAAAACTTCTTCAACGACCTCAGCTACTTGGTCGCTTTGGTCGTTTCTGGTGTACACGTACAGTTACTCAAAACAATCAATTGTATGTTCAGACCGAAAACGACGAAAGTGTGGTCAAGGACGCTGAAGAAGTTTCGCCATGAACTGGCTTCATTTGCTCTCAACGTGATATTGACATGTTTGATTTAGGTAATCACAGAATGGCTCTGGCTTGTCAACATGGGACATTCGAAGATATTAACATTCCAATTGGATTTCGCCAAACCAAGGAAAGAAATGCACCAGATATAACATTACACCACCCAATGCAGATTGCTAAATCTCCGCTTAGCATGCTGTAGTTGATGTAAGCACAAAAATTAGTCTAGGAATTTACCATTTAGCTTAAGAACAATTACTTGTAATAAGGCACGAACACAGCACTCACTATATATAGGCCTACTATAAAACTGACCAGTGGAGCACCATCTGCAAACCCAAGCACAGAGTCCGTCTCTGAGTGGAGTGATGTCCGTGTGTGTGGGGGGGGAAACTAGCGGATTGAAGTCACGTGTCATGCAGATGGGTCCCTAACTCGCTAACATGCAGACCAAAGGCAAAACCTAGAGCTTATACTAAGGGATTCACACTGCTGTTCTGCCCGACCGTTGCCAACAAAAGACAGTGTATGCATGTATAAAATGTAATTAGCTGTGTACAATAAATCATGCGAGGTTACCACATAAGGCGAACATGTACCGTATACCGTAGCAGCAAAGGTAATTAGCATTAGCCATCTGGAGATTGTGCAAGGTGTCCCAAGCCTTAGCCTTTTTTCCCCCATGTTTAGTTTTAGATTTAAAGGTGGGGTACGAGATTTTTTTCAGGAGTATTTTTTACCATATTGCTTGAAAAGCTCCTCACACCCATGTTGCAAGCAGTACAATAGAAGGTTTGACCCAAAACCGAAATATTTTAATCCAGTCTACAGTGTAAAATAAAGGAAAAACGCCATCCAATCATATTGAGGTACCACCTCAAAATGATTGGATACTGACATGTCAATCAGACTGAAGCCTGCGAGCAGCCCGTCCCTTCTGTGTGTGTGTGTGAGAGAGCAAGCAGCCCCTCCCCCAACCCGCGCGCTGCGAGCAGAGTGTCACACAGAAAGCACAGGATTTTCTCAGTGCGTTCCCTCCAAACAATGGGGATTTACATGAAAACGGAAGGAGATATTCACAAAATTCTTTCACAGTGAGTGCCACAAGGCTCTCCTGAACACACTGATGTAATTTTTTTGTCTGTAGTGTAAAAAATGAGGTCACTTAAAAACGAGTGACTTTTCTGATTTTGCAGTTACAGCGCAGCCACGTTTATAATGACAGTCAATGGGGCTGAGCGCCTGTCCTCTCCTCACTTTCAGGCTTCTCATTCAAAAACTGCAAGTCCTTTCATGTAGGTAGACACATTGTGTGAATCAGGACAAGTGTGGCTACTACTTTTGAGAAAATTATGTGTGTGGAGTGAAAATTGGGGCTGATAACACAGTTTAAATGAGAAAGTTTGAGCTATTTTTCCAAGCTCTCTACACTCTAACTTAACGAGCTCCACTGGTGTGTAACGCAATAGACACCCATTATAAAGGCTGATTTTCTCAGGCTTTATAAGGGGAGGAGGGGTGGAGACGTGGGGGGTGGGAGCATGGTGAGGGCGGAGGCGTGTTTCTTTTCAAAATATGGCTTGCGGGAACAATTATTCCAAAATCTTGTACCCCACCTTTAAGTTTACCAGAATCTCCACTCCGTTGGAGATTTTACTCAAATGATCTTTGACTGAAATAATCTCTAACCCTTTGCGGTCTGAAACTTTTGTACATACCTGGTAGCGTAATTCTTCCTCGTTATCCTCTCTCAGAAGGGTCGGTGTGGCAGCGGGGGCGTGGTCAAGCACCGGTCTGTGACAGGAGGGCGGAGTCAGGGAAGGTAAGTGGCAGATTCACTTCACCTGAGAGCAATTAACCTGTGTTGGTGTGTCTTCCCAGGGACCGCACCCTATTTAGGGAGGGAGAGCGAGAGCAGAGGAGATCTCTCCCGAACCAGACACCTGATGTGTGTGTGTGCGTGTGTCTGCGTTAAACCTATTGTGTCCCCTGAAAAGTGGAACAATAAAACCATTTGTTGAACCTGATCTCTGTCCTGCCGTCCTCTGTGCTCCACCCACACCTAGGGAAAGCTGCAGTGGTGCCAAAACCTGGGAAATGGAGCACCAACCCAGCAGCCCCATGGAATCCTCCCCGTTCACCGACCTGGTCCACGCCCTCACCACGGCTCAGCAAAGCCAGCACCAGGCGCTCGTCACACTCCGAAAGGAACAAGAGCGGCGCTTCGATGCCCTGGTGCTGGCCCAGCAAGAAGATCGCAAGGCATTCCGGCGTCTCCTCGCGTCGGCGGGGCCCACCAGCGCTCCGGCCGCGGGCCCGTCTCCCCTCACCTTAACTAAGATGGGCCCGCAGGATGACCCCGAGGCTTTCTTCACGTTATTCGAGCAGGTCGCTGAAGCCTCGGGGTGGCCGATGGAGCAGCGCGCGGCGCGCCTCCTCCCCCTCCTGACGGGAGAGGCGCAGCTGGCTGCACTACAGCTCCCCGCCGATCGCCGGCTGGCCTACGCCGACCTTCGCCGGGCTGTCCTTCAGCGCGTGGGGCGCACGCCGGAGCAGCAGCGCCAGCGCTTCCGCGCGCTGCGGATGGAGGAAGTCGGCAGCCCGTTCGCGTTCGGCCAGCAGCTCCGGGACGCCTGCTGGCGGTGGCTGAGGGCCGAAGATCGCGACGCCGAGGGAATCGTCGATCAGGTGGTACTGGAACAGTTCATCGCCCACTTACCAGCAGGAGCCGCGGAGTGGGTCCAGTGCCACCGCCCGGCGTCGCTGGATCAGGCAGTCGAGCTGGCGGAGGATCATCTGGCGGCTGTCTCGGCGGCAGGACAGCAGATGTCGACATCTCTTCTCTCCTCTTCTCTTTCTCTCTCTCTCTCCCCTCCTTCTGTGTCCCGTCCTCGCCCCATTCCCCCACCGCGGAGGCGGGGGCCGGCACCACCCCTGCCGGCCCGCCGCACCCGCGGTGCCCTCCCGTTTCTCCCTTCTGTGTCTGTCTCTCCCCCACCTCAGGTGAGTGAGCCCCAGAGCACCGGTGCAGAGGGGAAGCCCGGGCCGGTTTGCTGGCGCTGCGGGGAACCAGACCACCTTCAACAGCAGTGCACAGCAATGGAAGTGGGCGCGGTGGTTCGGATCCCCGACGCGCCAGAGGCCGCCCTCGATCGGGCCGGAGCGTATCGCATACCGGTGAGTATCCAAGGGGCTACATATCAGGCATTGGTGGATTCTGGTTGTAATCAGACCTCAATTCGCCAAAGCCTGGTTCAAAACAAGGCATTGGGGGGAGCACAAGGGGTGAAGGTTTTGTGTGTGCACGGGGATGTTCACAGCTACCCTTTGGTGTCGGTCCATATTATTTTCAGAGGGGAAAAATTTATAGTGAAGGCGGCGGTTAATCCTCGCCTTACCCACTCGTTAATTTTGGGGACGGATTGGCCGGGATTTCGGGGTTTAATGACGCGCCTAGTAGAGAGTGGGTCCTGCCAGTTGACAGGGGGAGGTCCCGGTGTCGTTTTGGCGGGAGCAGCTGTCGCGGAGCCGTCTACGTCATCTCCGCGTCAGGGTGAGGAGCCACCGGCTCCTCCTCTCTCTATTGGGGAATCCCTCGCGGATTTCCCATTAGAGCAGTCGCGAGACGAGACTCTGCGGCATGCGTTTGACCAAGTGAGAGTAATCGATGGTCAAACGCTCCCGCCGAACGCCACCCCGTCCTTCCCCTACTTCGCGATTATGAAGGATAGGTTATACCGAGTGACGCAGGACACTCAAACTAAAGAGCGAGTCACGCAGCTTTTGATTCCAAAGAGCCGCTGGGAATTGGTATTCCAGGCGGCTTACTTTAATCCCATGGCTGGACACTTAGGGCAGGATAAAACACTAGCCCGAATAATGGCCCGATTCTATTGGCCGGGGATTCGCGGCGATGTCCGTAGGTGGTGTACGGCATGCCGCGAATGCCAGTTAGTAAATCCAGCGGCCATTCCAAAAGCGCCATTGCGCCCTCTACCGTTAATCGAGACCCCGTTTGAAAGAATTGGGATGGATCTCGTCGGGCCATTAGATCGGTCAGCACGAGGGTACCGCTTTATATTAGTTCTAGTGGACTATGCAACGCGATACCCGGAAGCAGTGCCTCTGCGCAATATCTCAGCACGCAGTATTGCAGAGGCACTCTTCCGCGTCATCTCCCAAGTTGGAATCCCGAAAGAGATTCTGACTGATCAAGGCACTACGTTTATGTCACGAACACTACGCGAACTGTATGGGTTATTGGGGATTAAGCCGATCCGCACCAGTGTATATCACCCACAAACGGACGGTTTAGTAGAACGGTTCAACCGCACCCTCAAAAATATCATTAAAAAATTCGTAAGTGAGGACGCACGTAATTGGGATAAGTGGCTCGAACCCTTGCTGTTCTCAATGCGAGAGGTCCCTCAAGCCTCCACGGGGTTCTCCCCGTTCGAATTATTATATGGGCGTAAGCCGCGTGGCATCCTGGACGTGCTGCGGGAAAATTGGGAGGAGGGACCTTCACAAAGTAAGAATGAAATTCAGTACGTTATGGACCTGCGCGCAAAACTCCACACGCTCACCTCAATCTGCTCAAACTCTGGAACGAGGAGGTCCCCGTGGCGTTGGTGTCGGTAGTTCCGGAGAAGGCGGAGCTGGGGCCGGAGGTTCAAAAAGGGAATTTGGCATCACGTACCTCTCCGGTCCCCTGTGGAGACCACCTCTCCCCGACCCAACTCACGGAGGTCTCCCAGTTGCAGGCCGAGTTTTCGGATGTGTTCTCGCCCCTGCCCGGTCGCACTAACCTCATAGAACACCACATAGAGACACCCCCGGGGGTGGTAGTGCGTAGCCGCCCTTATAGACTACCCGAACACAAAAAAAAGGTGGTTCGGGAAGAACTTCAGGCCATGCTCGAAATGGGCATCGTCGAGGAGTCCCACAGCGACTGGAGCAGCCCGGTGGTCTTGGTTCCCAAGGCCGACGGCTCGGTCCGGTTCTGTGTGGACTATAGAAAAGTCAACGCGGTGTCTAAATTCGATGCGTACCCAATGCCTCGTATTGATGAGCTGCTCGATCGACTAGGCACGGCTCGCTTTTACTCGACACTGGATTTAACGAAGGGATATTGGCAGATCCCCTTGACTCCATTATCCCGGGAGAAAACGGCCTTTTCCACACCGTTCGGCTTACACCAGTTCGTCACACTTCCGTTTGGGCTGTTTGGGGCGCCCGCTACGTTTCAGCGGCTGATGGACCGGGTCCTCCGGCCCCACGCCACCTATGCGGCCGCCTACCTGGACGACATTATCGTTTATAGTAACGACTGGCAGCGGCACCTGCAACACCTAAGGGCCGTCCTTAGGTCGCTGAGACGGGCGGGACTCACGGCCAACCCAAAGAAGTGTGCGATTGGGCGGGTGGAAGTACGGTATCTGGGCTTCCACTTGGGCAACGGGCAGGTGCGTCCCCAAATTAATAAGACAGCAGCGATTGCGGCCTGCCCGAGGCCCAAGACCAAAAAGGGGGTGAGACAGTTCCTGGGGCTGGCTGGCTACTATCGTAGGTTTATACCTAATTATTCGGACGTCACCAGCCCGCTGACTGACCTCACTAAAAAGGGGGCGCCAGATCCGGTCCAGTGGACGGAGCAGTGCCAGCGGGCTTTCTCTGAGGTAAAGGCTGCACTGTGTGGGGGGCCACTTTTACACTCCCCTGACTTCTCTCTCCCTTTTATGTTACAGACGGATGCGTCGGACAGAGGGCTGGGGGCCGTTTTGTCCCAGCAGGTGGAGGGGGAGGATCGCCCGGTCCTATACATCAGCCGGAAGCTGTCAGTGCGTGAGGGGCGCTACAGCACGATTGAGAAGGAGTGCCTGGCGATCAAATGGGCGGTCCTCACCCTCCGGTACTACCTGCTGGGGCGCTCTTTCACCCTCTGTTCGGACCACGCGCCCCTCCAGTGGCTCCACCGCATGAAAGATGCCAACGCGCGGATCACCCGTTGGTATCTGGCGCTCCAACCCTTTAATTTCAAGGTGGTCCACAGGCCGGGGGCGCAGATGGTCGTGGCGGACTTCCTCTCCCGTCAAGGGGGGGGGAGTCGGCTGCGGGCCGGACGGCTGCCCGGCCTGAGTCGGGCGGTGGGGGTATGTGGCAGCGGGGGCGTGGTCAAGCACCGGTCTGTGACAGGAGGGCGGAGTCAGGGAAGGTAAGTGGCAGATTCACTTCACCTGAGAGCAATTAACCTGTATTGGTGTGTCTTCCCAGGGACCGCGCCCTATTTAGGGAGGGAGAGCGAGAGCAGAGGAGATCTCTCCCGAACCAGACACCTGATGTGTGTGTGTGCGTGTGTCTGCGTTAAACCTATTGTGTCCCCTGAAAAGTGGAACAATAAAACCATTTGTTGAACCTGATCTCTGTCCTGCCGTCCTCTGTGCTCCACCCACACCTAGGGAAAGCTACAGTCGGGTAAAAGAACGTGGAAATTGTTTGGAGCAGAGATGGAGTCATTGGGCGAATCCAAGTCAGCCTGAATTGGGAGTGCATGGAATTATCAAATAAAATTGAAGAATTATGAAATGGGTGGTTATGATGTAGTGCTACGCAGTCAATAAAAGATGCGTCTCTGGTTTTGGGGGTAAAAGTATCAGTCAGGTAAGAGAGGTTGGAGGCAATTACACAACTCACATTAGGTCAGCCACCCCCCTATGGTTTTTGAATGGACTTATCCAACGCGGGAAAGTGAAGTAGCCCACCACTATGCCCCCACCCATCCACCTGTGCAAAAACAGACGTTGCTTTACAGTGATCCCCGTGCAAAGCAATGCATGCATAGGAAAACTTTGTGAAGATTTCTAAAACACAGCAATCAACTCAGCATCTTCAAAGAAAAAGACCATGGACTGACAGTAGATTTTTTTGCTACATTTACCTTCACAAATTGAGCCACTTGGTCCTTTGATGAGACACATGTGTATTCAAGTCTAAGCACCACTTTTTTTTTAAACAGTGGTCCTCTAAATTAAATTATAAAAATGTCTGCAAATCTCTTGTTAATCATAGCAAAATTGTCGAAAGTACCTATCTAACAAACAATATATTTGCTCATGAAAAAGAATTAGGCCCCACATCAGAGGTGTCAGAGGCCTCAGAGGCATATGTCAGTTCAAAGATATGAGATTTTTTAAATATTGACAGTTCAATCATGTAATCTCTGTGAAATGGATTTCTCTTAATGGCAACAAATACGTTAGTGGAAAGACTTTAATAATCACAGACTCAAATGATGGGCTCCCTATTTTTGGATTAATAAGTAATATTTATGTTATTGATTCATCTTTATTTTATTGTGAATATCAAGTGTATGATACACTGAAATGGGATACAGATTTACAGTCGTATGAAATTGCTGTGCCAAATGCTGCACAGGCAACAGAGCTCATAGATTTGGAAAAATTACCTGATTACACTGCATACCACCCTCTACGTTCAATAGCAAAACATATGTTTTGAGAAAATATGACCTGACTGATGTTTTGTTGTATAAGAAGATGTGATGTGTTAAAATAAATAAGTGTATCTGCACAGCAGAACTTGTTTGGTTTATTTATGTTAATCCTTAAGGCAGAGCTTCTATTAGCTTGTTGTTACCAATACGGTCATGATTGTTTGAAGTTTTTGTTACTAAAGAGTGTTATAGCAATCTTATGATGTAGTTGAGTTTTTTCTGCAAACAGTGAATGGGCCACTATTGAGCCTATGAGCTATAGATGCTTCAGAATCTCAAGATGAAAGTTATAAATCATGACTGACCAATAGTCTCAATGACCCTATTCTGAATTTGTATGCAATCAAAGCTGATTAGCCTGAATATCTTAATGAGATGGGGTCAATTCCTAAAACAGGTTAATATGGCTTGTCGTATTCTCTTGAAACAAGTAAAAATGTACTTACAGTCTAAACGTTAAAACAACTCCGTCACCAATGTGGCCAATTTTAAGAAAAAAGCTGCTCAGAATTAGTTGTATTATCTACGTAGGATGCTACAAGATGAATTTTCTTGAAACAAGTCAAATAATCTTTACAATATTCAGTCTTACTAAGAAAATACATTCAAAAACAGGTTTAATGAGATTAAAATGCTGAATTCAAGTAAATTAGACTTGTACAGATTTTCATTTTTTGCAGTGTGGTCAAATACTCGTTTAAACAGCTCGAGGAAGTTGGCATAAGATGTGGTGTGCTCACTTCCACCTTTCCAAAAGGCACTTGCCCACTGCAGTGCTTTGCCTGTTAATAGGGAGATAAACTTTGCTATCTTCTGTTCATCCGAAATAGCAGGAAGTGCTGAGAAGTACTAGAACATTGAAGTAGGAATCCCTTAAAGTTCAATGCATCGCTGGCATACTTTTCAGGCAGCAGGAGCAATTTAGCTGAAGTGATGGAGGATTCGGGATGCATTAGGAGGGCCTGGGACATTACAGCAGTGAGCTGAGCCATCCTGGCGTTTAAGTTGGCAAGCATCTGCTGATGTTCTCCTAATAAATGTCCCTGAGCACTCAGAGCAATCTGCTTCACCTCCTCTGCTGCGTCCATGCTGGTGAAGTATCCTGTCAGGGTGCAGGCACTTACGGATGTATGCACAGGGGAAAGTGGGGAAGCAAACTGGAGACCAAGCTGAATCACAAGACAAGAATCATAGTTAAGAAAACAGGCAGGGTTCAATCAATCAGCAAACAGGGCAACGGAGACTAGATTAGAGAGTGAGGTGAGATAAACAAGAAACGAGGTCAAGGAAATGGGAAGGCTGACTAAGTAAACAAATGGCTCAGTACACAGGAGTAAACACTGAACGATACTTTACATCTGTGAAGTGTGAGAGGGAGACTTAGGTAGCAAGGGAAGAGATTAGTGGAATGAAAGACAGGTGCAATTATAATTCAGGTGACAGAGGGTGCTCTGGATCTTGAGAGTTATAGTTAATGGAACCCATGTTTGTAGTTCATCTCGAGGTATCGCTCGCAATGCAGTTAATGACATTTAGATGTAAGAGATGTAATATTTTATAGCCCTACCTTTAGATCAAAGGTGCTGGCAGTGGCTGTACAGTCAGTATAATCTAATTTTATATTGATAAGGTTACTGGAACAAACTCTCTGAGTATTTCTACTTTTTTGTTTAGCTCAGGGAACAGACACAGTCTTGATGTAGTGGATCCTGAGTGATGACTCTGTGCAGCTAGCAGACAGTTGGTTTAGCCTGTTCATCTGCTCCCTGGCCTTGGCTCTGGATTGTCACAAGTTACTGTAACTAGGCCTGTTCTGAGACTATGAGCTATGCTGAAAGAAATTAGATCAGCACCTTCCCAAGTGGGATGGATGTCATCTCACAGGCCAGCAGTGCGCTCAAAATTAGTCCAATTATCTGTAAAGCCCACTCTGTTTTCATAGCACCACCTGGACAACCAATAGTTCAGTGACCATAACCTGCTGTAAGCTACATCGCCACACCACATTGGGATGGGGCCAGAGCATACTACAGCACCAGACATTGCCTTTGCTAATTTAAACACCTCTACAAAGTTGATTTTAGTAACCTCAGACTGACAAAAGCATATATCATTAGCTCCTACATAGATAACTATCTTTGAGAACCTGTGCTTGCCTAGGACCCTAAGATTACCTGCTTTGTCTGGTGACCTGGCTCCTGATATACACCTGACTAAAGCTGCTGGTGCCCCTAAAGGCTGAGCTAATTTCACATACCATATGATAGAGTCCCCTATAACCAGAGCTCTTTCAGGTTTCTTAGTGGGTGCATCACTAAGGAGAGCAAACCTGTTTGACACGTGAAGCGGAGAGGAGTGGTGCTCCTGTGGGTGAGCCTCAGTGGTAGCTTTGGCCCTATGCTTATGCTGCTGAGCCGTCACCCATTCACCCCACTCTAAGGGCTCTAATGCCAGAATTGGGGGATTACTAACTCCACCTTGGGCATCCAGACTTTCCCCTACATAAACTACACTGTTCTCATTCTCACTGGCCTTCTCTAAAGCCTGGATATGTGCTTCTAACACTGTAATCTTCTCCGTCAGAGAGCTAACTAATCTGCACTTATCATAAATAAAGCTATTGCTAGCGACGGAGGAAGAATGATTAAACATCCTGCACTCAGCACACTGAACAGGCTGAAGGTGTGCCATGATGAAAAGATTAACGTACCTTAATCGAAGATCTGTTGATATTAAAGCAGATCCAATGTGGATGGCCTCCACTTGTGGTCTTTATGCAGGAGGAGAAAAAAGAAAGCTTCCAGTCTTGGCATTCTTCCGAAAAAGAGAGAGAGAGAAAGAAAAAAACAGAAAAAGGAAAGCAAAAGTGGAAAGTACAAAAAGGAAAGCAAAAGTACAATAAAAAAATGAAGAGGATACTGGAAAATTGTTCATAGAAAAAATTTTAAAAATTAGTGATTAACGCTAACACTTGTGGAAAAAAGACTTGTCACAAACAACTCAGGAACCAGGGAGTGCGTAGCACAGAATGCGCATGCACAGCCCAATCACCAATCACCAGACAGAGTCCACCAGAAAAAAAAAAAAAGAAAAAAAAAAAAATATATATATATATATATATATATATATATATATATATTACACTGATCTTCTATAGCATTATAACCACTGATATGTCAAGTGAATAACTTTGAATATCTCATTACAATGGCACCTGTCAATGGGGTATGATATATTAGGCAGCAAGAGAACAGTCAGTTCTTGAAGTTGATGTGTTGGAAGAAGGAAAACTAGGCAAGTGTAAGTGTCTGAATGACTTTGACCAAGGCCAAATTGTGATGGCTTGATGACTTCGTCTGAGCATCTCCAAAATAGCACATCTTGTAGTGTTCCTGGTATGCACTGGTTAGTGCCTACCAAAAATGGTCCAAGGAAGTCAGGCAGTAAGGAGTCAAATAACATGATGAATTTCACCTATGTTTGATTACTGTGTTTATTTGTGTGTCTCTTGTGTTCTTGCAAATAAAAAAAAAAATGTTGGTGACCAGAGAGAGAGAGAGTGACAGAGAGAGAGACAGGAATCGTAGTTCTGTGTGCATGTATGCATGTGTGTCTAAGAGTGCATAAAAATACATTAAAGTCCCTGAAAAGTGGCAGTAAAACAAAACAATAAAATGCACCTTGACTTGTCAAGCCTGTCTCTCACTTATTCATTCCACAAGAACCCCAAGAGTGCTATAATGACATTCTGCACACATTACAAAGGCATAGCTATGGAAGAAGAGGGTGCCTGTTCCCTCTGTCCCCAAAAGAGCATGCGTGGTGCATTTTCATTTGAAAAATATGACAACGAAAACCCTGTACTATTCCACACCTGAAGACCTGTTTGCAGGAAGAATGGGACAAAATAACACTTGAAACACTTCATCACTTGATGTATTCAGCTCATTAATTTCAATTTCAACATATATGCATGTGTGTGTGTGTGTGTGTGTGTGTGTGTGTGTGTGTGTGTGTGTGTATTTATATACAGTGGTTATTTTTTTTTTAAACTGGATAATTTTCCTCAATAAATAAATGACCAAGTATAATATTTTTGTCTCATTTGTTTAACTGGGTTCACTTTATCTACTTTTAGGTCTTGTGCGAAAATCTGATGATGTTTTAGGTCATATTTTCTGCAGAAACATAGAAAATTCTAAATGGTTCACAAACTTTCAAGCACCACTGTGTGTGTGTGTATCTTATCTCATCTCATCTCATCTCATTATCTCTAGCCGCTTTATCCTGTTCTACAGGGTCGCAGGCAAGCTGGAGCCTATCCCAGCTGACTACGGGCGAAAGGCAGGGTACACCCTGAACAAGTCACCAGTTCATCACAGGGCTGACACATAGACACAGACAACCATTCACACTCACATTCACACCTACGGTCAATTTAGAGTCACCAGTTAACCTAACCTGCATGTCTTTGGACTGTGGGGGAAACCGGAGCACCCGGAGGAAACCCATGCGGACACGGGGAGAACATGCAAACTCCGCACTGAAAGGCCCTCACTGGCCACGGGGTTCGAACCTGGACCTTCTTGCTGTGAGGTGACAGTGCTAACCACTACACCACCGTGCCGCCCATATATATAAAATGTATTTATTTATTTACTGATTGAATATTTGATTGATTGGTAGATTTATTATTATGTACACTGGGACATATTCATCTGAGAAGAAATAACCTTTACCTTCCATATTTTGATCAATTCTTCGTGTCAGTAAAATAACTAGAAAACAATTTATTATAGACATGCATACTGCTGTATAAAATTTGCTTTCTATGGACAGAGATAAGACCCAATTGTGAAAATCTTTTAATGATGAGTTTATTCTGTTCTCATCCATATCTACACCCATAACCAAAACCATAGATGTAATTATATGTAAGATAGCTATTATATATTTCATTAAATTTCACATTTCTGTGCCAAATTTTAATATTTTTCAGCTAAAATAACAATGTATACATTTGCAGATTTGAATAAATTGTTTTTTAAAGTGATTTAGATGCCATTTTAGCCATCATATTTTTCTTTGTGTTTAGTTCAAGTTTAAGCAGAATAATATAACATTTAGGTGTAAATATACAGAATAGTAAAGCCAAGCTGGAGGCCAAAATAACAAATATTTCCACAGCTACAGTACATTTTCCAGGGGAGCTGACATAAGCTGGAATAAAGGTTATCCACACAGAACATAATATGAGTATGCTGAATGTGATGAATTTAGCTTCTTTAATATTATCTGGCAGCTTTCTAGCTAGAAAAGACAAAACAAGGCACAATAAAGCAAGAACTCCTATATAACCCAGCACACCCCAAAAACCTACAACTGAGCCCAAGTTACATTCTAATATGATTTTTTCCTTGTCGTAGTTCATGTTCTTGTAGGGGAAAGGAGAAGAAACTGTTAAACAAAACACATAAATAAGGACTTGTATGAAAGCGAAAGCAAAAACAATGAGTCTCTGCTGTAGAAGCCCAAAACATTTTATGACATTACTGCTGGGAAGTGTATCCCATAAGGCCATTAACACCACTATTGTTTTACCCAGTAGACAGAAGATACAGAGGACAAACATGATCCCAAACGCTGGATGACACAGTGTACAGGACCACTCAGAGGGCTGTCCAATGAATGTAAGTGAACAGAGGAAACACAGAGTCAGGAAGAACAGCAGCAGGAAGTTCAGCTCAGAATTGTTGGCCTTGCCAGTGGGAGTGTTCTTTTCTATTAGAAATAAAATAGCTACTTGCACAGTTAATGTCACGCCAAACAAAGAAAAAAGTACCAGTATTGTCCCCATAACCTCTGTAAATGAAAGAAACTCTATGACCTTTAACATACATTTATCTCTGTCAGCATTAGACCAATATTCTCCTGGACACTGCTCACAGTTATTTGAATCTGCAAAATAACCATGGTTATATTCTTATTATGAAGAAAAATAAACTTTACCTTCTGGTTTTATCTATTTATACCATTATTCAAGAATTGTATCCTAAATAATAAAAGGAGGATACACCATGTACAATTAATAACTTGTCTTTGAAAATTGGTAATGCTGCAATTACCTGTCTGGTTGCTAATCTCTCCCTCTACACAGTCGTAGCAGCAGACAGGCCTTCCATTCTGTACAGCTTTTCTGGTGCCTGGAGGACAGCTTTCACTGCACACAGACCTTGGCTTCTCACATGGACAACATGTTAGAGCTATAATCAGTAATTTTCATACAGAATTCAGAAAATACACTATATTGCCAAACGTTTGTGGACACCTGACACACCCATTTTTGTTTGTTGAGCAACCCATTATTGATGTAGCCCCCACTTTGCTGTTATAATATCCTCCACTCTTATGAAAAAGCTTTTCATGAGATTTTAGAGTGCTGATTCAGCCACTCAACCACGAGATCATTATTGAGGTCAGGCACTGAGGTCGGCCAAGAAGACCAAGTACACAGTCAGCATTCCAATTCATCTGTAAAGTGTTCAATGATGTTGAGGCCTGGGCTTTGTATAGGCTACTTGTGGTCATCCACACCACCATTGGCAGACCATGTCTTTATGAACATTCCTTATGTCATTCCACAAGCTTGGATCCCTTCGTTCCAGTAAAGGGGAATTCTTTATGCAACAGAATACAAAGACATTCTAGACAATTGCGTTCTTCAAACTTTATAGCAGCAGTTTTTGAGAAAGCTGATATTTGGGTATTATTATCAGGCATCCACATACTTTTGGCCAATTACAGGGTGTTTCAAAAAATTTTTTATATCATTTCACAGTCTAATAACATTGCCAATTCCTGTTCAATTGACCATAAATTTTAACAGCATGTGTGGAAACTTTTTATGTTTCATGTTTTTTGTTTTTATCTTTTTAGGTATAGAAATGCCATTCACTGGAAAAGAAAAGGCGTCTTGTGTGTTAGAGTACACTCGAATACAGTTGAACAAGATTGTGCAGCATGCTTTTATGAGAGAATTTACTAAAAATGCACCAACTGCAATGCACATTTGGACATGGCACAAAAAGTTCAAAGAGGAAGGCTATCTCTGTGTGTCTGTGTCTCAGGCGGCGCACATATTGAAAATTTGTGAAATCGTTCATGAAATCCACATACCTTTGAATTTCTCATTCAAATTTTGAGGAATAAATCTTATATTGCTCAACATTAAGTCTGTTCAGTTTCATTTGCCTAGACTATGTAGTTTCTGGGATATTTACATCTCGAATAATATCATTTTTTTTTCAAACACCCTGTATAATAAACACAACAGTAACAATGTATTCATATATTACTACTATATTTTAACTTTGACAATGTTTCAAAACTTTTGAATGATATTGTTTGATCTGTCAGTTCCATGAAGTTGTTGAACCATCATCATTTGCTCATCAATGAATTCCAAGCAGGTTTTTATCTTTATAAAACATACTGTATACTTTTAAAGACAATTTTGATACCTTTCACATACATATATTAAGTGGTGTATGAATAACATGAGTAGAACATTTTAATTGTTTTGCCAGAAAGGTTATAGAGGGCCTTATAAGGCCTACTGCATTAAAAAATATATATTAAAAAATGCAGCGTCTATTATATTAAAAAAAAAATATATATATATATATATATATATATATATATATATATATATATATATATATATATATATATATATATATTGTAAGCATTTGATGTACCTCTCTCATCTCCCACACAATATCTTCATCATTTAGGACAAATTGTTGTCCTATTGGCAGAGAGGCATCATGAAAGCCCACAACTTTAAACTGCACTTCTCCATTGAACCCTGGTTGCCAGTTTACCACATCATATTTTGCCACTGTTGCCCCAGTGCTGTCAAACCACACCTGTTCTCGCAATTTTGTTTTAAAATTGACGTTTTTTAGAGGCTCAACATCCTTCAGAGTTAAAAGAAAACAATGATTAATTTCTTAAAATATCACTCATGGGAATATACTGCTTTACTTCTCTGCTTTGTGTTACCTGCCATGGTTGTATTGTCTTGTCTTTCTCACAAGTCTGATTTTCTGTGCATCTCAACAGGCTTTGCAGAGAATGTGCCACAGCATAAGCTGCACTGTAGATCGTTTTTGCATATCTCAATTCTGATATGTCTTCATTGTAGTTTTCAAATGGAATCATATCTTCATATTTCCTGCAGTTGTTTTCAGTTTGAGAAACATGTTCCTCTGTATGCAGGCAAGGATACACTGTTTGCCAAAATCCATTGACAACATAGTCAGCAAAACTATCACTATTCAGTTTTCCCACATCAAAACCAATGGCTCCACTGAATATGTTGTAACTTGCTGGTGTTATTAGGTTGACTTCAGTAATCCATCCTTCACCACCAATAAACTGGTACAGGTAGCTACTGACATCCTTTAGAATAATATGGTCTATGAGAATGTTCATGTCAATTTGGGTAAGAACTAAGATAATTACTTTGGCTGTGCCTTTTTTAATAATACTGACCACTTTCCTGATTTTGGCAGTATCTGACTGCTCAAACTTCTCAGAGTACTCAACACATATCCCTTCCTCTTTGGCTGCTTCAAGAAAAATGTCTATTCCATTATTGGCATCGTTATTATCACTGTTCACAGTTCCCACCCAAGACCAGCCAAAGTGCTTGATCAAATATGCCAATGCTTTCCATTGGTGGCAGTCACTCATAGTAGTCCTGAAAAAAGAGAAGTAATCTTTCCTGTTGCTCAAAAAGTCACATGTGGCAGAGTGACTTATCTGAGGAAAGAAAGATAGGTAAAAAAAAATAACTAACAGAGAAATTAACAGAAAGCATCCAACTGAAGAAAAATAAAATAACACTGTGATGGTATTATATACACTATTTTTTCCAAAAGTATATAAATAAAGCTGATGTTAAGAATAACATTCACTCATTAACCTTCACAACTTTACCTTGGTTTGGATTTCAGTGGAGCCTGAGCCTGAGCTAGAAACACTTGGAACAAGGCAAGAGAATTCACACACACACACACACACACACACACACACACACACACACACACACACACACACACACACACACACTCTCTCTCTCTCTCTCTCTCTCTCTCTCTCTCTCTCAGACCTGGGCAAATTTAGTGACAGTCTGCCTATCTGTGTGTGTTTGGACAGTGGATATAAACCAAAGAACTCAGAAGAAAGAATTTCCAAAATTCTGCATAGACAATAACCCAAGCATAGGACTGAACCTAGAACCCTGGAGTTATTTGAAGGCAGTTCCAATGCAGTACTCACTGCATCAACATGCTAGAAAAAAATAAATTAATTAATCAAATAAAAAAAATCCTATGCATTGCTCAAAAACAAATATCTACATTAAACATGCACATCTAATGCAATATTAAACATAATTAGTACAGTTTAACTCCTTGTGTGAATTGTGTGTCAAATTAAATTCAAGATTTTCACAGCTTCTAAGGTTAAAGAGACCCATATTGGGGGATTTATGATTAGTATATACATGAAAATAGATGCATGACTTAAATGTAGACATTGCTCTATATTATTTATATATTGCTTTAATTATCCCATGTATATATCAAGTGTGTTCTGTAACTGTTAAATAAATGATTCCTAAATTATTCTTCAAATAATTGATCCTTACCACTAGTATCTTAAAAGGCCCTGCAGATCTTGTGAGTGTAGGGGTAGATTCTGACTCCCCTATGATGGCTTGTCCACAGCAGGCATCATTTGCTGTTATATCCATACCATTCATCAAAGCCATGGCTGCCTTCATAGATAACAATCTTGAATCACAATTGTCATAAATCCTGTAACCAACTGAGACATTTGGGAGCAAGCTGTTGCTTCTGTTGATTTCATCAGTTGCAAAAATAATCATCTGAGCAGGGCGGAATTCTCTGAGGTTAAATCTACAAATACACATTCAAGTCATCAGAAAAGTCAATGATACATGGAATATAAAATGAAAACAAAAAGAAGTACAATGCAGCAATACAATACAGATTTCCTAAAAAAATCATACTGAAGTAAAATTTTCCACAGCAACAAACCTAATGTAGATTAAAGGTTGTTTTTCAGTATATGGCAGTAACTGCCTTTGTATACCATCATGCATTGAAAAGACAGCTCCAATTATTATATCTCCATCTTTAGACAGTAGAGGATATGCTGGGTTTTCCAGAATATGGCAATTTTCTCCCTTTGCCAAGCTAAAAGAAAGGAGTAGTATAAGGTATAGCATCACAAATCTTGCCCAGTGCCTTCATTGGATCAGTTCTCAACAGATATGTTCTTCATATATTTATAGACATGACCATTTCATTTGCGCAAATCAAAAAGGTGATGAGCTTTGTGATGTTATTATGGGACAGGGTGGTAGTTTCATCTCTCAGTTACAGTGCCAGTCAAATATTTGGACACACCTTCCAATTCAGTTTTTTTTTTAAATAAAAACATACTCCATATCTTCAAGTAATTATGGACTGTTTCTCTTAGTTTACTTAGATGAGCAGTTCTTGACATAATATGGATTACTACAGTTGTTGAATTTACTGTATTTTTATTATTTACTATTTACTGTTTGATGGTCTCAAATACATTAATGAGGCAAAAAAAATCATAAAATCCACTAATTAACTTTTGACAAGGCACACCTGTTAAGTGAAAAGCATTCAAGGTGACTACTTCATGAAGCTGGTTAAGATAATGCCAATAGTGCGCAAAGTTATCATCAAGGTGACTACTTTGAAGAATCTAAAATATGAAACATATTTTGTTTTTGTAACAGTTTTATTTACCATATAATTCCAGATGTGCTCCATTTGTTATTTCATCATTTTGATCTCTTCAGTATTGTTCTACAATGTAGAAAATAGTCAAAATAGAAAAAAAGAACAAACTTATGAATAGCTGTGTATATTCTGTGTAGATTTTAGCCCATAGTGATGTAATAACACCACTGACAAACTCACCTGTTGGTCCAATTTTCCCACTCTTTTAACATTGTCTATGAGGTCACTTTTTGCATGAGTGACCAAGTGAAATTTTGGCATGGGAAGTGTTAAGCTGCATAAAGAAAATGAGCATAGCCTAAGAGACTTATTCAAACATACCCCACAGTATACTCCAGACACATTTTGAAATGACTGGTCCCATGACTCCATAGGAAATTAATTAAGTTATTTGCCCTGGATGGATTGTTACTTTGAAGCCCTGCTGTCTCATCATCTCTGAGCCATCACTTTTATCAATACACTCAAAGGTGCTAATGTTGGCTTGCACTTTAATATCTGAGGTTATCTGCTTCTACCTTTGTTTTCCAGCATGAGAATGAAAGCTTACATATGCTTGGGAAATTACATTACACTACAGGCATTTAGCAGACTCTCTTATCCAGAGTGGTGCACAACATACCCAGAGTAGGCTGGGGAGCAGTTGGAAATGAGGTGCCTTGCTCAAGAGCACTTCAGCCATTCCTGCTGGTCCTGGGAATCAAGCCAGTGACCTTTTGATCCCAAAGCTGCATCAGCATTTATTATTTCACAATTAGGCCTTTGTGAAATAATGTATATAGTACTGTATATAGTGCTCTTTTCAGTATTTACATGAGCATACAGGCTTTACTGTCTCCCCCCCCCCCCCAATATTTGTCTTACTGTTGTTCCAAATAAGAGTTTATCTTACTGTAACAAATACGTTTAGAAATATGAAAGAACTCTGGATTTCTTCATTGCTGCTTCATTGACACCATATTTTTTCCAACCTAATTTTATTGTTAAAAATGTAATTAGGAGGATCCCCATTGGACATAAAACCCCAGTGTAACTTGAAAGCAGCTCTGGTCACTTTAGGACATGTTTATTGCTGATAACTCTAGATGATCCACAACAGTTTTTAATGGCAAAATGATTTGCTTAATTTCTTCTTAGGTTTTTCTTTTGGTGCTGAATGTTGTTGGTGTTTTCCACTGTTCAAGCTGCCTTATAGCTGTGCCAGTTCACTGTCTTTGTCGTACTGCTTTCTGATGACAGTACAGACCTTCAGATTCTGTGTGGTAGGAGCTTCACAGGCCTGAATAGTAGTTATTAGGAAAAAGCGAAGTGTGTGTGTTCTCTGATGCATGGTTCCTTGTGCTGTAACATCTGATGTGTTTATAGTAGTCTGATTTGTATTATATTTAATGTTTTGCAGAATTAATATGACATCTTGTAACAAGTACCAAAACAGTGTAGCTGGTGACAACTATTTGAAACTCTGATTATAGAATGTGTTTGCTTGAAGCCAGTTAGCAGAGCAAAAATATTAACTTGTGATAACTGGACATATTTTTTTTAATTACTGATTTACAACCCTGATTCCAAAAAAAAAAAAGTCGGGATGCTGTGGAAAACATAAATAAAAATATAATTCAATTATTGGAAAATCCTTTTTGGCCTATATTACATTCAAAGGAATTGTAGTAAGCCCTGATGCGGGTGGAGTACTGAAGCATGGCAGGCAGGAGATGATGTTCACACACACTTTATTTTCAAAATTGTTGCTTTTCAGCTTCATTCATTTGCTTACTCACTCACTATCCAGACACACGCACACAACTTTTGTTCTGGTCGGTAGAGCTCCCTTCCCTATGCTCTATGCCTCCTTTTCTACCCTCTGCTGTCACTGCAAACACACACACACAACATTAATTGACAACACGTGCATTGACTTTGCCACTCACCTCCCCTGACCCCACCCTCCATTCACAAACTGACACTTGGCCATGCCCCTGCTGCCACATACCCCCACTACACGACTCAGGCCAGGGAGCCATCCAGCCTGCAGCCAACTCCCCCCCGATGGGACAGGAAGTCCACCACTACCATCTGCGCCTCTGGCCTGTGAACCATCTCAAATTTAAATGGCTGGAGGGCAAGATACCAATGGGTTATCTGCACATTGGCATCCTTCATGTGGTGGAGCCACTGGAGGGGCACATGATCCAAACAGAGGGTTGAAAGGGTGCCCCAGCAGGTAGTATCAGAGGGTGAGGCCCACCCACTTGATGGCCAGGCACTCCTTTTTGATGGTGCTGTACTTACTTTCACGCATCGAGAGCTTATGGCTGATGTACAGTACAGGACATTCCTTGCCCTCCACCTCCTGGGACAAAACAACCCCCAGCCCTATATCCAATGCATCTGTCTGCAAAATAAAGGGTAGAGAGAAGTCAGGGGAGTATAAAAGTAGCCCCCCACATAGTGTAGCTTTTACCTTGGTGAAAGCCTGTTGGCACTGCTCCTTCCACTGGACCAGATCTGGTGCTCCCTTTTTAGTGAGATCAGTCAGTGGGCTGGTGACATCCGAATAAGTAGGTATGAACCTACGATAGTAGCCAGTCAGCCCCAGGAACTGTCTCACCCCCTTTTTGGTCTTGGGCCTTGGGCAGGCCACAATCACTGCAATTTTGTCAATTTGGGGACGCGCCTGCCCATGACCCAAGTGGAAACCCAGATACCATACTTCCACCCCCCCCCAGTTGCACATTTTTTTCAGGTTAGCTATGAGACTAGGACTCTAGGATGGCCCTAAGGTGTTCAAGGTGCCGCAGCCAATCATTGCTATACACGATAATGTCATCGAGGTATGCTGCCGCATAGGTGGCATGGGGATTGAGGCTCTTGTCCATGAGCCGCTGGAATGTAGCAGGAGCCCCAAATAACCCAGAAGGAAGTGTGACAAACTGGTGTAATCCAAACAGTGTGGAAAAGGCCATTTTCTCTTGGGATAGAGGTGACAAGAGGATCTGCCAATATCCCTTCATTAAGTCCAGTGTCAAATAAAAGCAAGCAGCACCTAACCAACTGAGCAACACATCAATGCGAGGCATTAGGTATGCATTGAATTTAGACACCACATTGACTTTCCTGTAGGCCACACAAAACCTAACTGACCCATCGGTCTTGGGTACCAGGACCACTGGGCTACTCTAGCCACTGTGTGACTCCTCAATTATGCCCATGTCAAGCATGGCTTTGAGTTCATTCTGAACCACCTTTTTTTGTGTTCGGGTAAGCAGTAAGGGTGGCTATGCACCACCACCCCGGGGGCGTTTCACTGTGGTGTTCTATGAGGTTGGTGCGGCCGGGAAAGGGCAAGAACACATCGGAAATTTCCTCTTGCAACTTGGCAACCTCTGTGAATTGGGCCAGTGAGAGGTGGACTCCACAAAGGACCAGAGTGGTTTGAGTTGTTGCTTTTGTCATTTTTTCCTCTGGCCCCAGCTCTGCCCTCTCCAGAACTACTGATGCCAACACTATAGGGACTCATTTGTTCCAACATTTTAATAGGTTGAGGTGGTATATTTGCAGAGCCCCGTCCCTATCTGTTCACCTCACCTCATAGTCGACATCCCCAGTTCACCATGTGACCTTGAAGGGCCCTTGCCACTTGGCAACTACTTTGGAGCTCGAGTACATGAGTACTTTGTCTCCTGGAGTAAACTCCATCAGGCGCATGCCCCTGTCATACACCCGGGCTTGACGTTCTTGTGCCTGCCGTAAATTCTCCTGGGTTAAGTGTGTGAGGGTGTGGAGCTTTGCGCGCAGATTGAAAACATATTGAATTTCATTCTTACTAGTTGAAGGTCCCTCCTCCCAATTTTCCCATAGCATGCCTAAAATGCCACACGGCTTTCACCCATATAATAATTCAAATGGTGAAAATCGCGTGGAGGCTTGTGGGATCTTTCATACTGTGAATAACAGGGGCTCGAGCCATTTATCCCAAATACATGCATCTTCACTTACAAATCTCATCTCATCTCATTATCTCTAGCCGCTTTATCCTTCTACAGGGTCGCAGGCAAGCTGGAGCCTATCCCAGCTGACTACGGGCGAAAGGCGGGGTACACCCTGGACAAGTCACCAGGTCATCACAGGGCTGACACATAGACACAGACAACCATTCACACTCACATTCACACCTACAGTCAATTTAGAGTCACCAGTTAACCTAACCTGCATGTCTTTGGACTGTAGGGGAAACCGGAGCACCCGGAGGAAACCCACGCGGACACGGGGAGAACATGCAAACTCCGCACTGAAAGGCCCTCACCGGCCACGGGGCTCGAATCCGGACCTTCTTGCTGTGAGGCAACAGCGCTAATCACTACGCCACCATGCCACCCCACTTACAAATTTCTGAATTAAAATTTTCAGTGTCTGATTAAAGTGCTCTACTAAACCATCCATTTGTAGGTGATAGACGCTGGTGCAGATAGATTTAATCCCCAACAACTCATACAGTTTTCACAGTGTGCGTGACATAAACAAAGTGCCTTGGTCCGTCAGGATTTCTTTTGGAATCCCAACCCGGGAGATAATATGGAAGATTGCTCCCGCAATACTGCATGCAGAGATATTATGGAGAGACATCACTTCTGGATATTGCATTGCATAGTCCACCAGAACTAAAATAAAGTGATATCCTTGTGCTGACCAATCTAATGGCCCAACGAGATCCCTACCAATTCTCTCGAAGGGGGTTTCAATTAGGGGGAGCAGGTGCAAAGGTGCTTTTGGAGTAACCATGGGATTTACTAATTGGCATTTGTGGCATGCTGCACACCACTGATGAACATCCCCCGCAAATCCCTGGCCAATAGAACCGAGCCATTATTTGGGCTAGTGTTTTATCCTGCTCTAAGTGTCCGGCCATAAGATTAAAGTGAGCCACATGGAACACAAGTTCCCTACATCTCTTAGGGATTAACAATTGTGTTAACTTTTCACTGGTCTGAGTGTCCTGCATCAATTGATACATCCTATCATGAATAATAGCAAAGTACAGGAAGGTGGGTGCCACATTTAGCTGGAGAGTTTGACTATTGATTACTCTCATTTGGCCAAATACATGACACAGAGTCTTGTCTCATGACTGCTCTAATGGGAAATCCTTGAGGGAATCCCTGAGAGAGGGAGAAGGGGCAAGCTGCTCCTCACTCCTTGCATTGCCCAGTCAATGCCACACTGGGATCTCCCCATGATGCATTATTGCAGGACTCACCCCTTACTATGTGCTCCATTAATCCTCTGAACCCCAGCCAATCAGTTCCCAAAATCAGCAGGTGGGTAAGACATGGATTAAACGCTGCCTTTAAACTATATTTTTGTCCCTGACATAGAATGTGGATGGACACTAATGGATAATTGCGACCATCCCCATGCACATACAAAACCTTCACCAGGCTTTGGTGGATTGAGGTCTGATTACAGCCAGAATCCACCAATGCATGATACATATCCCCTTGGACACTCACCTGTATATGATATGTTCCAGCCTGATCGGGGGCAGTCTCTGGTGCATCAGGGATCCAGACCACCGCTCCCATCTCCATCACAGGACACTGACCTTGGAGATGCCCAGGTTCCCCACAGCTCCAGCACACCGGCCCAGCTTTCACCTCTGCACCGGTGTTATGGGCATCACTCACCTGGGGGGAAGAAGACACAGACCCAGAAGGGAAAGAGGGGAGGACACTGCAGGTGCAGTGGGCCAGCTGGGGGGGAACCAGCCCCTGTCTCCACATTGGGGGAACATGGCAGGGATGGGAAGGGGGGGAAGGAGAAGGAGAGAGAAAAAGAGAAGATGTGACATGTCTGCCTGTCACTGTAACCACTGCCAGATGGTCCTCCGCCAGCTTGATGGCTTGATCCAGTGATGCCGGGTGATGACACTGAACCCACTCCACCATTCCTTACAGAAGACATGCGATAAACTGCTCCAATGTCACCAGATTGATGATCCCCTCTACATCACGGTCGTCCACCCTCAGCCACCACCAGCAGGTGTCCCAGAATTGTTGGTCGAATGCAAATGGCCAGCTGACCTCCTCCAATGTCAGTGTCCAGAAGTGCTGACAATGTTTTTCCGGGGAGCAGCTGACATACTGCAGGATGGCTTGCTTCAGGTCCATGTATATGAGCCAGCTGTTGGCAGGGAGCTGCTGCTTGACTGGCCACCCCCACGCTTCAGCCACTTGCTCAAAGAGAGCAATGAAGGCTTCTGGATCATCGTGTGGCCCCATCTTCATGAGGGTCACATGGGGAGGGTCTGCTGCAGTGACAGTCAAGGACCCTGCCAACATGAGCAGGTGCTGGAATGCCTGGCGATCTTCCTGCTGGGCCAGCACCAAGGCTTCAAAGCTTTGTCCTGCTCCTTTCAGAGGGTGATCAGTGCTTCATGCTGGTTTTGTTGGGCAGTGGTGAGGGCATGGATGAGGTCCTTGAATGGGGAGGACTTCATGGGTAGTTTTCTTCAGTATCCTGAGTTTCGGTTCCACTGTGGTAAGCTGTGATGTGGGTGGAGTACTGAAGCATGGCAGGCAGGATATGATGTTCACACACTTTATTTTCAAGATTGTCATTTTTTAGCTTCATTCTTTCACTTGCCCGCTCACTATCCAGACACACACGCGCACAACTTTTTTTTTCTGGTCGGTAGAGCTCCCTTCTCTTTGCTCTCTCTCTCTCTTTTTCTACCCTCCATCATCACTGAAAAAAAACCACACACACACAACATTAATTGACAACAGGTGCATTGACTTTGCCATTCACCTTCCCTGACCCTGACCTCCATTCACAAACCGACACTTGGCCATGCTCCCACTGCCACAGGAATAAAATACAAAAACAAGATCTTTAATGTTCAAACTGATAAATCGTATTGTTTTTGGTAAATCTACTCTCATTCCGAATGTGATGCCTGCAACATGTGCCAAAAAATTTGGGACAAGCATGTTTACCACTAAGCCCTGCGATGACCTGGCGACTTGTCCAGGGTGTACCCCGCCTCTCACCCATAGTCAGCTGGGATAGGCTCCAGCTTGCCTGCGACCCTATAGGACAGGATAAGCGGCTACAGATAATGGATGGATGGATGTTTACCACTATATAACATTATCATCTTTTAACAACTCAGTAAGTCTTTAGGAGCTGAGGATACTAATTGTTGAAGTTCTGAATGTGAATTTCTTTTCCATTCTTGCTTGATATCTAAATTCTTTTGATCTTCAGTTTGGGGTCTCCATTGTCATATTTTGTACTTCATAATGTGTCACACATTCTCAGTGGGAGGCAGGCAGGCTAGTTTAGTGCCAGCACTCTTTTACTATGAAGCCATGGTGTTGTAATATGTGCAGAATATGGTTTGGCATTGTCTTGCTGGAATAAGCAGGGATATCCCTGAAAAAGATGTCTGGATCGAAGCACATGTTGCTCCAAAACTTGTATGTAGTAACATCCTTATCCTTGTTATGGTTTAAAATGTTGAGAAAGAGCTTTTTCTTATGAGAAACCAGAGAATGAGTGAGAGGTGTTTTTTTTTTTTTGGGGGGGGGGCATTCAGAGAGAGCCTTGCACAACACCAGTGTATATACATGAAGCTTCTTTAAAAAAATCTATTTTTATCTCTCAAAGTCTCTGTGCCTGTTTACATCTTTACTGAAGGGGAAACCGAAAATTTACTTCACAGTCTAGCAACTGGCATCACAAATGAATTTGGCTGAGATCCAGTGAGTGGTGTTCAATGGGAAATAACACAAAGCATGCATCATAGAGGTAAGTCATCCTCTGTTTATTTCATACTGTGGAACAGTTAATGCCTCAGGCCATATCAAAGTAACCTGCAAAGTGTGGAGGAAGGTCTGAATAAAGTTTGCAAGCCAGTTTTTGTGGGTGTCTACTGCATGCAAGGAAAAAAAAATCTTAAGTTTAAGTGCAGTGCTTCCTGGTGAAGCTTCTGTGTAAATCTGGATTGTGATCAAAGATCAGATTGGCAGTGTTGAATGTCAATGTTTGTTTGCTGAAGTGTTGAGTTTGCAAGTGACACTGCCAAGGCATATATTGGATTATATGCACCTGGGCCTAGTTTTGTACTGCTCTGAAGGAAGCTGTGTGTGTGTGTGTGTGTGTGTGTGTGTGTGTGTGTGTGTGTGTGTGAGCTCTGAAGCACATAACGTGAATTCCTGCAGAATTATTTAAGTGTCAACACATGTTGTTTTTCTGTTTACGTCCTGTTCTATGTTCCTGATGTGTGAGTGAAGATGTCTAAAGGGTCCTGTGATTAAAAGAGCCATGGCAGAAGAAAGAGTTAATGTTGAACCTAACAGCACACTCAGTGAGGCTGATGTGGCAAATGAACTCTGTGACATTATTGACAAAACCACAAGGTTAAACCAAGTGGAAGAACAGCTAGCTCAGAAGAGTGGCATAGCTCGCAAATCAATGTGGTGCATGGAATAAATTTAAAAAGCCTATGGCAAAACAAAAGCTACTCATGACAAGCAGAAATGGTGTAAGCAAGCCTTGGTGACTTTGTAGCATATTCAAAGGTGCAAAGAGATTCAGATGGAATCTGAAATGGATAGAGGATTCAAAGATTATGAAAGCTGTCAACCCAAATTTGATTTGGAGTAAAAGCTGTATTGGTCTAAAGCTAGAGTGTATGAGTTGGAATGGAAGCTATCAGAGGGAAAAAAAATGGGGAGGAATGCTCATGTGCATGCACAGCTAAGCATAGTCTTGCTCAGAGATGAAGTCAGAGTCAGACCCTAGTCACCCCCTGGAGGTCAAAAAGCAAACTGTGACAGAAAAACAACACACTCAAATGAATGAGTGCTCCAGTGATTTGGAGAGCAAAGAAATAGTCCAAGTAAAACCACTAAAGACAAGAATGAGAGCTGGGGTACAGATTCATCAACATCAGGTACCTGCTCCAGTGGATATTGACAAGTGGAGTGAAAACATGAAACATCCCAGAGAAGATGGGATGAAAACCTAGTATGAACTTCATCAACTCAGAGATATTTATATCCTGCATCCATATGATGGAGTAATTATTTTGAATGTCTTACTGACTCCACGTGAGCAAGCCACACTCACAAAAGCCTTAAATGAAGCCAAAGGTGAAGATAAACAAAACTGAGTTGCTGCATGGGCAGCATTAGAAGAATGGATTCACAATCACACAGATGCATGTGTCTGTTTGGGAAAAATCCTCAGCTGCATCCAAGGTACACATGAACCATTCACAATGTATGAAGCCCATTTCAGAGAAGCTTGGTGTAATTATTCTGGTATTGATAATATCAGAAATGACAACATGGATAACTGTAATCATGGAGCATTTAAGCAAGCTCTCCTGAATGGAGCACAAACTGAATTATCAAATGCATACAAGCTCACAAATCCTCAGTGGGATACAGTGGGAACATATGGTGACATTCTTACTGGATTCGATCACCTTGAGTGAGACTTGGAACTAGCATCTAAGCCAAAGATGTGAGAAATTGAAACAGCTGATCCTGATGTCACTCAAGAAGTCACTACTAGGAAAAAGAAGGATTACAGGAGCTACAAGTGTTATCAATGCAGCAAAAATGGGCCACTTTGTGAAATACTGCACATCAGAAAAGAGAGATTTCAGGAGGACTGAGAAAAGACCTGAAGAGAGTGCACACTCTCTAAACACTCTGGATGTGAATGCCTTCATGCAGTCCATGAAACAACTGTCTCAGCTGACAGGTGTGTTACAGAATACATCACCAAGAAACACAGCGGATTTTTAGAGGCCCCTTCCCTTTGGCCCCTGCTAGCACTAATTCAACATTGAGCAGATGGCCTGTATGTATACTAATGTGAATGGACAAAAAGAACTTGATTTTTTATTGGATACAGGAGCAGAACTTACATGTATTCCAACCGGATATACAAAGAAATTTGGAATCTCACTTGTAGCAAGAACAAAACAAGCTGATGGAACAGGAAGAGAATGTTACAAGAGAATGTTACACTGAATTTGTCATTTGGACCAAATCCTATTGATACTCCAGTTTGGGTGGGCAGTGTTTCAGACCCACTCCTAGGCCTGGACGTTCTGTTACAGCTTGAAGGAAGCCTCAACTTCACAAATTGCAAAGTCATCTGGAAACAGAGGAAACTGGAACAATCTCAGTTAGAAAATCATCTGATTTGGTCTAAGGATAAAGACCACTGTGGAAACCTCTAAATTGACCTTTTTTTGCTATTAATTTCACTACTAATCTTCTGGATCCTGTTCAACATCCAAAAAATCCTATGGCGAGGGAGTTATCATGGCAGGAATAGGCTATCAATACAGCTGGAACTCATGCAGCTAGCTCATGCCCCAGACATACAGTGCCTTGAAAAAGTATTCATACCCCTTGAACTTTTTCACATTTTTCCACCTTACAACCACGAACTTAAACGTTTTTTATTGAGATTTTATGTGATAGACCAACACAGAGTAGCACATAATTGTGAAGTGAAACGAAAATGATAAATGGTCTTCAAAATTTTAAACAAATAAAAATATGAAAAATGTGGTGTGCATTAGCATTCAGCCCCCCTGCGTCAATACTTTGTAGAGCCACCTTTTGCTGCAATTACAGCTGCAAGTCTTTTGTGGTATGTCTCTACCAGCTTTGCACATCTAGACACTGAAATTTTTGCCCATTCTTCTTTGCAAAATAGCTCAAGCTCAGCCAGATTGGATGGAGAGCATCTGTGAACAGCAATTTTCAAGTCTTGCCATAGATGCCCAATGGAATTTAGGTCTGGACTTTGACTGGGCCATTCTAATACACAAATATTCTTTGATCTAAACCATTCCATTGTAGCTCTGGCTGTATATTTAGGGTCATTGTCTTGCTGGAAGGTGAATCTCCTTCCCAGTCTCAAGTCTTTTGCAGCCTCCAACAGGTTTTCTTCCAGGATTGCCCCGTATTTAGCTCCATCCATCTTCCCATCAACTCTGACCAGCTTCCCTGTCCCTGCTGAAGAAAAGCATCCCCATAGCATGATGCTGCCACCACCATGTTTCACAGTGGGGATGGTGTGTGCAGGGTGATGAGCAGTGTTAGTTTTCCGCCACACATAGCGCTTTGCATTTAGGCCAAAAAGTTCAACTTTGGTCTCATCTGACCAAAGCACCTTCTTCCACATGTTTGCTGTGTCCCCTACATGGCTTCTGGCAAACTGCAAATGGGACTTCTTATGCCTGTCTTTCGACAATGGCTTTCTTCTTGCCACTCTTCCAAAAAGGCCAGATTTGTGGAGTGTACGACTTATAGTTGTCCTGTGCACAGATTCTCCCACCTGAGCTGTGGATTTCTGCAGCTCCTCCAGAGTGATCATGGGCCTCTTGGCTGCTTCTCTGACCAGTGCTCTCCTTGCTCACTCTGTCAGTTTAGGTGGACGGCCATGTCTTGGTAGGTTTGCAGTTGTGCCATACTTTTTCCATTTTTGAATGATGGATTGAACAGTGCTTCTTGAGATGTTCAGAGCTTGGGATATTTTTTTTATAACCTAACCCTGCTTTAAACTTCTCCAGAACTTTATCCCTGACCTGTCTGGTGAGTTATTTGGTCTTCATGATGCTGTTTGTTCTTCAGTGTTCTCTAACAAACCACTGAGGCCTTCACAGAACAAGTGTATTTATGCTGAGAATAAATTACACACAGTAGGACTCTATTAACTAATTAGATGACTTCTGAAGGCAATTGATTGCACTGGATTGTATTTAGAGGTATCAGAGGACAGGGACAATACTAATGCACACCACATTTTTCAGATTTTTATTTGTTTAAAATTCTGAAGACCATTTATCATTTTTGTTTCACTTCATAATTATGTGCTACTCTGTGTTGGTCTATCACATAAAATCTCAATAAAAAACTTTTAAGTTTGTGGTTGTAAGGTGGAAAAATGTGAAAAAGTTCAAGGGGTATGAATACTTTTTCAAGGCACTGTAGAGTGGCACAGGTGTGATGGTCACAGAAATTTGGGATTCCGAAGTGGCAAACTGCAGGGTCAACTGCCAAAGAACTAACCAAAGGTGTACCAAGAAATCTCTATGTCACCATACTCTTGCAGAATGGAATGTGCATACTCATCTAGATCATACATCTCCTGCAATGATGGACAGACCTCCAGGAAGAACTGCCTCATAGCAGTCAAACTCAATTGCTACAATATTGCTATTGTAGATCTAACTGAGATGAGATTAGCTGATGAGGACTCCATAACTGAAGTTGGTGAGGGCTACACCTTTTTCTGGCATGGCTTACTGAAGGGGGACCAGCGAATCCATGAGGTAGGATTTCCTGTAAAAACAGCAGTACTGGCTAAGCTACCTGAACACCCAGTCAGTGTCAGTGAATGTCTGATGACTCTAGGGATACCACTGGCTCATAGCAGGTATGCTACACTGCTAAGTGCCTATGAGCCAACCCTCACCTCCTCAGAAAAGGCAAACAACACCTTTTATGAGTAGCTCAACAGAACCCTCATTTCCATACCAAAACAAGACAAAGTGTTTCTCCTCAGTTTATTGAGTTAGTTATGTTAAATGTACTTTTATTGTCTTTAGTGTATTGTGTTCATCCCTCTGCACTTGTCCAGGCTGATCAGCTGTCTTAAATGTTGTCTGTATATCTCATTTGGTTGACCATTTTCATGGTATTAATATGTTCTGTTTGCTGCTTTATTTGGGACCTGTTTGAGTTACAACCCCGATTCCCAAAAAGTTGGGACAAAGTACAAATTTTAAATAAAAACGGAATGCAATAATTTACAAATCTCAAAAACTGATACTGTATTCACAGTAGAACATAGACAACATATCAAATGTCGAAAGTGAGACATTTTGAAATTTCATGGCAAATATGATGATGATGATGCCCTTTATTGTCACTAGTCACATGTACCAGCGAAATTAGCCATCAACCTGTCTGTACATATACAACATACAATTGACATAGGGTAGACAGGACAGGAAGACAGGGATGAAGATAAAAAGGAAACACAACATGAGGAGAGATAAGGAAAAAAAGAACACCCCCCCCACTATGCTCCTGTCAGGAGTACAGTGTGGGAACATTTTAAAAAAACCTTTGCACATAAGCACACAACAACACAAGTACACTTTAAACACGGGACTTGAGGGGGGGAATCAGGGGTAGGGGGTAAGGGGGAGGGGGAGGGGAGGGGAGGAGGTAATCCAACGCAAGCAAGCAGCCGTCTGCTCCTGCAGCCATAAAGGCGCTGGTCACGGACCCGCTTGTCACACTGGGGGTAAAAATGGCAACCACGGAAAGTTAGAGAAGGAATGCGAGAAATGCGAGAGTGTCTCCCAGCAGTGACCTTCAGGAGGAAATGTTGCCTCAGCAATGGCCTGAACCGAGGCCGGTGCTGTCTCAGGGAGCCGAAAGTTGATAAGATATAAATTGTTTGGTCTTTCCAGACGCAGTCTTTGCATGTCCACACCGCTCGTCCATATCTGTCCATTCCGTCCATTCTATTCAAATTCAAATTGATCTCCGAAAAACGTATTCCTTGCAAAGCTGAAAGCTGCTCCGAGATAACAACGATTTTGTGGTTAAAGTTCTGAATGTCCACAGTCCGAGTGCCAACAGCTTTGCCCACCACTCCAATCATATCGGGCAGCTTTGTGGGGCTTTGAACAGCTGTCACCGTTGTCTGATTTCCTCGATATACCAGGGCAATGCCTAATCCAATCAGCAAAAGTCCTGTAATTATGGTTCCGAATAGGTAGATATCTTCAATGTCCTCCACAGAAAGAATCGCCAGGCACATGACCCACCACCGCTCCCATGTGTCCATCGTGTAACCAGCCGCAAACGTTCCGGCAGGACAGACGGGTTCCCCCGAACCCAGGCTTCTCGTTGAGGAAACTGTGTCAATTTTGTTAGGAGACCAGTTTATCAATTCCATGCTTTTTTTTAGTTTAGAAAGTAATGCAAATATTGGCTCATTTGAAATTTCATGACAGCAACACATCTCAAAAAACTTGGGACGGGGCAATAAAAGGCTGGAAAAGTTAAAGGTACAAAAAAGGAACAGCTGGAGGACCAAATTGCAACTCATTAGGTCAATTGGCAATAGGTCATTAACATGACTGGGTATAAAAAGAGCATCTTGGAATGGCAGCGGCTCTCAGAAGTAAAGATGGGAAGACAAATAGTGGAGCAATATCAGAAAGGAATTTGACAGTGTAAAATTGCAAAGAGTTTGAACATATCATCATCGACAGTGCATAATATCATCAAAAGATTCAGAGAATCTGGAAGAATCTCTGTGCGTAAAGGTCAAGGCCGGAAAACCATACTGGGTGCCCGTGATCTTCAGGCCCTTAGATGGCACTGCATCACATACAGGCATGCTTCTGTATTGGAAATCACAAAATGGGCTCAGGAATATTTTCAGAGAACAGTATCTGTGAACACAATTCACCATGCCATCCGCCATTGCCAGCTAAAACTGTATAGTTCAAAGAAGAAGCCATATCTAAACATGATCCAGAAGCGCAGACATCTTCTCTGGACCAAGACTCATTTAAAATGGACTGTGGCAAAGTGGAAAACTGTTCTGTGGTCAAAAGAATCAAAATTTGAAGTTCTTTATGGAAATCAGGGATGCCGTGTCATTCGGATTAAAGAGGAGAAGGACGACGCAAGTTGTTATCAGCGCTCAGTTCAGAAGCCTGCATCTCTGATGGTATGGGGTTGCATTAGTGCATGTGGCATGGGCAGCTTACACATCTGGAAAGACACCATCAATGCTGAAAGGTATATCCAGGTTCTAGAGCAACATATGCTCCCATCCAGACGACGTCTCTTTCAGGGAAGACCTTGCATTTTCCAACATGACAATGCCAAACCACATACTGCATCAATTACAGCATCATGGCTGCATAGAAGAAGGGTCCAGGTACTGAACTGGCCAGGCTGCAGTCCAGATCTTTCACCCATAGAAAACATTTGGCACATCATAAAACAGAAGATATGACAAAAAAGACCTAAGACAGTTGAACAACTAGAATCCTACATTAGACAACAATGGGTTAACATTCCTATCCCTAAACTTGAGCAACTTGTCTCCTCAGTCCCCAGACGTTTACAGACTGTTGTAAAGAGAAAAAGGGATGTCTCACAGTGGTAAACATGGCCTTGTCCCAACTTTTTTGAGATGTGTTGTTGTCATGAAATTTAAAATCACCTAATTTTTCTCTTTAAATGATACATTTTCTCAGTTTAAACATTTGATATGCCATCTATGTTCTATTCTGAAGAAAATATGGAATTTTGAAACTCCCACATCATTGCATTCCATTTTTATTTACAATTTGTACTTTGTCCCAACTTTTTTCGAATCAGGGTTGTACTTTTATGTTGGTTCTGTTCACCTCATTAGGACTCAGAACCTTTGGGTCAATATCGTTAGGTTTCCTTATTGTTGTATTATGTTTATTTTAGTGCTGTCAAAGTTAACGCGATAATAACGCGTTAACGCGATCTCAATTTAACACGATTAAAAAAAATAGTGCCGTTAATGCAAATTCTAATTTGGCCCTGCGAGTCACCCATAGTTCCTGTTGAGGCTTGTCGTGCACTGCTTCAATAAGAGTACGTGTGAGTGATGGAGAAAGGCATAGACATATAAACATCCTCGCTGCCATATTGGATGGGGCAAAGTGGAGATTCTTCAACCGTCTCTGGTATAGTGTCTAGACAGTAGCCGAGAATAAAGATGCCTCATTCATGTGCTGCATTTAACTGTACCAACAGGTTTACCGTCCAAACGAGATCACATGGGATTACCTTTCACAGGTGAGACTGGAAAAATACTTTTCAATACTGTTCCTTCAGTCTTCAGTTTCCCAGCTCATCTCCACCGGGTAGGTGTATTGTTATAAGCAGTGAGAATTGGATAATACAGTGCCACACTATGATGAACGTTTTTGAACGTATGATGAATGTTTTTATTTTTGTTATGTTTTTTTCTTCTTTTATGGCAAATACTTCTCTTCAAAAGAAACTAATGAAGAGTAAAATAAAACATTTTTTTTTTCACAGTGATATGCACTTTATTTTTCATCCCTTGGTTTTCTCATCTAATATGGAAGTTATGGATGTCAGTGGCTGTGACAAGACGTGTTATGCTCTGCAATAAAAAAAAAAAAAAAACATTGGTACAAAGCAAGCCCATTCACTTTTTTATGCTGATAAGAGAATTACAATGGTTTTTCATGTGACAAAAATGTGCGATTAAATTGCGATTAATCGCGAGTTAACTATGACAGTCGCGACATTAATCGCGATTAAATATTTTAATCGCTTGACAGCACTAGTTTATTTTTGTACTTTTTTGATAAAAAAAGACTGGTTAAACCTGTTTTCCCTGTGCCTTACTGTCTTGGTCCACCAGAGGGCGCAATGGCACCTTTAGACTCGCTGGCAGATTCACTCGATGACATTCGCAACATGCCACACACAAAATGTGAACATCACTGTGAATGACCAGGCAATTGAAGTGGAAGCGATGATGGTTTAGTGTCTTACCCTGCCCCAAATATCCAGCCATGGGATTATAATATGCTGCATGGAAAAGCATTTTCCTATCTGTGTGGTACCAAAAAATCTCTTCCTTAATCTGAGTGTCAGAAAAATACAGAAAATGAAGGTGAGATAGCACAACATTGGGCTGAATTTGCTGATTATCAATTACTCTCACTTGGTCAAAGGCATGCCTCAGGGTTTTGGCATGCAACTGCTCCAAGGGGAAGTCCCTGAGGGGAATCCTTGTGAAGTGTGGAGTGACAAAGCCCTCCCAACCCACTGTGTCTCTCTGATATGGAGCTGATGTTGATGGCCCTGGCACTGCCTTCAAAGCCAAGGCTGTGCAGATTCCACACCATGTCACCAGAGCCACACATGTGAGAGTAAGACCTGGGCAAGTGTACTGGTGTTGCAGGGAGCCTAGGAATTTCCAAGACCATTGCCACATGATGGATGTGGGGGGCATTGGTCCATGTCCCAGATGAGCCACAGGCTTCTCTTGATTGTGCATTCATATTCAAGGGTGTTATTATGTATTTTATTGTTCTTTTAACTTTTTCATCTTTTATTTTAAAAATTGAATCTTTTTTTCTTTTTATGTACTAACCCCATTTCTAGAAAAGTTTGGATATTTTCCAAAATGTAGTAAAAACAAAAATCTGCGATTTGCTCAGTCACTTGAAATTTTATTAAACTGACAAAAGCAGTAAGAAAAGATTTTCAGTAGTTGTACTGACCAACATAATTGCATTTTGTAAATATAAACGAAGTTACAATTTGATGCCTGCAGCACACTTAAAAAAGTTGTATATTGTATGCCCCAATACATCAATGGGACCTTCACACACATGCAACTCACCCATGGCATGGGCACTGATGCACCACCATACCATCACAGTTGCTGGCTTTTGCACCTTTCTCTGATAACAAACTGGATGGTTGTGCTAACCTTTGGCACTGAGAAGTTGATGTTTGGTTTTCCCAAGAACAAGCTGAAATGTAGACTCATATGACTGCAGTATACATTTCCACTGTCTTTCCATCCATCTGAGATGAGTCCAGGTACAGAGAAATTGGTGGCGTTTCTCCATAGAATTGCATAATACAGTTTCAGGTTGAATTTCTGGATGCAATGGCAGACTTTGTAAAGTGACAACAGTTTTCTGAAGTACTCCAGAGCCCATGTGACCATATTTGTCACATTAGCATAATAGTTTATCAGGCAGTGCTTCCTGGAGCCTCAAAGGTCATGCACATTCAACAGTGGTTTCCAACCTTGCTTTTATGTATTGAGATGTCTCTGAATTCCCTGAATAGTTTCACAATATTCTGTATTATAGATTTTGAAAGACCTAAAATCTTGCATTCAGAAAGGTTATTTTTGAATTGGCTAAAAATTCTCTCCCAAATTTTGGCACAAAAGAGTGAGCCACAACCCATCCTTGCTTGCAAAGACTGAGCCTTTAGTGCATGCACCTTTTATACCCAATTGTGTTACCAATTAACTTGTGTAACCCGGATGCCATCTCCAAGTCACGTGACTGCATCTTAGCATGTCAATTTATTGTCAGTAATAAAATGGTGGTAAAATTTATGATGAGCAGAATATTTGTATTTTTGTTTTTTTTTTTATTTCTGTTAAAACATTGTGAAAGCACCTAGATAAGATTTAATGAGAGACGTTCCATCAGAGAGTAAAGGGGAAATACTGTATACATGAGTTCATGAAGTTATCGCGGGACTTGAGGGGGAGGGAAGAAGGAGGGAAATGAAAAAAAAAAGAACAAAGAGGAGCTCCGGGCAAGCTGCTTGGAGAAGGCTAAAGTTTGAGAAATATTTCATTATTTACTCAGTTACTGATAATTTGTAACAGTTTATTGTTGATGAACCAAGCCATCCAAGTTTTGGGGAGGCTTGATTTTATACCGGGCAGCAACTAGTTGTAAATATTGCGAGGTGGACACCGAGTTTAGGCAACGCACATGAGTTGTGCCAGCAGCTAGTTATAAAAAGAGAAGTGCATAGTCACACAGCCGTTGTTGGCTATAGTTAGACAAAGAAGACAGCGAACGTTGCTTGGTTAGCGCCTCAGACTACCAGGCACGTCTGAGGTTCCACCAGGTAACCATCGAGGGATCAACGCACCCCGGATAGCGCCACTGACGACCCGGGTAAAGTCAGTGGTTCATCCGGGCAACGAGGGAGGCTCGCGCTTCGTGTCGGATGGTTGCATGGGCGATATGCGACAACATAAAAATCAACCGGCTACAGCTCGCTGGGTGTCGTGAGTAACAACAGACTTTTGGAAGGAAACAAAACTAGTGAGACACAACAGGCCTGCAACATTTGTTATTTTCATAGCCGGCTTTTTTCTTTTGTTTTTCTTTTGGTGCACCGGTGCATTTGTGTGATTGTAACTAAAAGTGTGAAGTAAGCGTCGCGGTTTCTCTGAGTGCTTGGGGAAACATTTGTTTAGTTTACATTTATAGTGGGGCGACCGTGTGACGGATTTACTTGTAAAGGGGAAGCCTTTTGTTTGGTTAAAGGGGTACTTACTATTTGTTACGGGGAAATTTATGAACGCAACTAGTGTGGTCACGGTTTAGAGGGGTGGCTGGTAAAGGTGTAAGTGACCAATAGTCAGGGGGATAAGTGAAAAATATCCTGGAAGGTATAATTGTGTAACATCCTTGGTTATTTTATTTCTTCTGGTTTACAAAGGGGTAACATAAGTGTTGTTTGTATTGTATTGGTTGGGATTTTTCCCCTTTTTATTACCCTTTTGAACATTGGTCACAGACAACAATTTATGTTGCTATTGAGTATGCATCTGGTGTTCTGAATAAATATTTTCCTTTTGAAAATTCCGTATATTACTTGTCAGACTCCACTCACTTTAGGATAATTACATTGACAGGTACCAATACTTGCTATAACATTAGCGCGAACCCACTTTGGTCCTCTTATTTATTTGAACAGTAATAGGATGGGCTACACTTGCTTATTGTGGAATCTTCCAAAATGGCATCACTTGAATATCCTATAAAATTTTCAGTCTTGTTTTGTCTCTGTGTCAGAAAATGTGGCGTAGATGGATGTAAGAAGAGTTTATTTTACAGGTGCACTATATAGAAATGGTGAAGCAAGGTCAGAGAAACAAATGGAAAAAAAAAACAAAAAACAAAATTGAAACAATCATAAACATAACATAAACAAGAGTCATAAACAGAGTACTAAACATGAGCAAGGACCAAACATGAGCAAGGACACAGATGCAATCTTAATACTTTGTGAAGTGTCAGTGACAACAGCATCCTTATATGTGCACACTGTTTGTGCTCTAAATCAGCAACAGGTGTCTGCGATGATGAATCATCTGAAGGGTGTGCATGCCCTCCCTCCAAAGAGCTAAAGTCCTCTTTGGGGTGCCTTGGGATAAAGGGTCTGCCATGAAAATATGTCCCACTCAGAGCTCTGCTCAGGCTCTGGGCCAATGTGGCACCAGAACCTGGGCTTCAATGGGGGCTTGGGATCAGGTTGGACCTTGAACAGGGGCAAGAACACAGATGGAAGCTTTGGTTCCAATTGAGCCCTAAACAGGGGTATGAGAATGGATGGGGACTCAGGCTTTGACATGGACTTGGGCTCCAGACTAGGCTTGGACTTGGGCTCTGGACTGGGCATGGCTATGGCTTTAGGATCTGGACTAGACATGGACATGGACTTGAGATCAGGAGTAGACATAGACAAGGACTTGGACTCAGGCTCTGGACTACACATGAACATGGACTCAGGCTCCAGTCTAGACATGGACAAGGACTCAGGCTCTGGACTAGACATGGACATGGACTTGGGCTCTGGACAAGACATGGCTTCAGGTATAGACATGGTTTCAAGCACAGATGTGGGATTGAGCATGGGCATGGACCCTGGCATCAGCATGGGTATGAATTTGAACAAGGGTATGGACTCTGGTTTCAGCATGGGCATGGACTCAGGCATGACTCTGGGGTTGAGCATCAGCATGGGCATGAATTTGAACATGGGTATGGACTCAGGTATGACTCTGGGCTTGATCATGGACTCTGACATCAGCATGGGCATGAATTCGAATTTAGGCATGGGCACAGGCATGGGCATGGACTCAGGCCTGACTCTGGGCTTGAGCATGGACCCTGAAGTCAGCATGGGCATGAATTTGAATATGGACATGGACTTAGGCATGACTCTGGGCTTGGACTCTAACCTTGACATGGAGTTAAATCTTGCCATGGGTACTGGCATTAACATGGGTATGGACTTGGACATGGGCTTGGATTGTGGCAGCAGATTGAATTGAGCCCAGCAGCAGAGTGAAGGGCTCATCCTCCCTGGAGTGAAGAACTTGTTCTCCCTGAAGCCCAGTGGCAGAGCAAAGATCTTGTCCTCCCTGAATGCTGGTGGTAGAGTGAAGAGCTTGTCCTACTTGAAACCTGGTGGCAGAGCAATGACATATTCAAAGCCAGGTGGTGGAGCTAGCAGTAGAGCAGAGGCTGCACCATTGACCTCTGGGACAGGTCTCAGGAACAGGCAGTGAAGCCGAGACCACCCCGTTGGCCTCTGGCACTGGCTCTGGAGCTGAGGCCATCCAGTTAGCCTCTGGTACTGGCTCTGAATCTGGCTATGGAATTGGCTCTGGATTGGAGGTTATCCTGTCGGCCTCCCAAGTCTCAGCCCCCCCCCCCAAAAAAAAAAAATTATGGGGGGGTCCTCCTTCCTGGAAGCCTGGAACCAGGACTTGAGCTCCTCCCCAAATGTGTTGGCGCTCTGGAGGCATGGGTGACTGGCCCACCTCTGGAGGCATGCCAGTCTGGTCAGCCAATAGATCATGCAGCCAACCTAACAGGTCTCTGGAGGTTTGGGCTCCACCAGGTCTTCATGAAAGAAGCAGCAATGTAGTAGGAAACAATTGGGCAGCTGCTCCACCCTGTCATACTGCATCAGAATGTCCAGTTGTATGTGATGGAGAAAACACATGCATCCTAGCTTAAGCACCCTGACCTCAGCATGGAACTGCATGGTGCACTTGTATCCTCCTGTTGCATCTATTTTTGAAGGTGAATTATTCTGTCAGGAAATGTAACATTGACAGACATAGGTACAGGGTATTAGTTTATTTTACAGGTGTACTATATACAAATGGTGAGGCAAGGTCAGAGAAATATATGGAAACAAATGAAACTAAACAGACTCAAAAACAGAACATAAACCAGAGTCATAAACAGAGTACTAAATATGGCAAGGAACAAATGTGAACAAGGAGGCAGATGCAATCATAATACTTTGTGAAGTGTCAATGATAACAGCGTCCTTATATGCACATGCTGATTGCGCTCCAAATTAGCAACAGGTGTTTGCAATGATGAATAGTTCCAAGGGCACACATGCTACATGCTCCAGGTGCATGGATGAGAGCAGGGTGCTCAAGCTGCACCAGGCTTGAGCACACAAAGGCATGACACTCTGTCCCAACTTTTTTGAGTGTGTTGCAGGCATAAAATTCGAACTTCATTTATATTTGCAAAACACAGTTTAGTTGGTCAGTAAAACTATTGAAAATCTTTTCTTTGTACTTTTGTCTGTTACATAAAATTTCATATGAATTAACAAATCTCAGATTTTTTTTGTTTCTATTGCATTTTGGAAAATATCCCAGCTTTTCTGAACATGGGGTGAGTACTTATTTCATGTAAAGCACTTTTAATTGCCTGTGTGTGAAATGTGTTATATAAATACATTTGCTTTACCTTGTATACCCCTTGCATTGGAAGATTCAGGCTGTAAACAAACAGGGTTCTCTCTATTTGTCAGTCCTCTAAAAACAGAGGGCTGACCATCCATTATCTCATACAAGCATTTTTGTATTTTATTTGGGAACTGTATTATGCATTCTGTCATGAGAAATTTATTTATCTATTTACGACCCCAAATCAGAAAATAGTTGGCACAGTATGGAAAATGCAAATAAAAAAGAAGAATGCAGTGATTTCTAAATTTACTTTGACATGTATTTCATTGCAGACAGTATTGCATATTTTGTTTCTTCATTTCATTTGTTAATATACATTCATTCCCACATTTCAGGCCTGGAACTCATTCAAAAAATGGTTGAGATGGCGCAATTTAGGGCTATTAACAAGGTAAAACAATTTAATAATGATGTAATTTGAAATTGATTATGTGAACAAGGGCGGCACGGTGGTGTAGTGGTTAGCGCTGTCGCCTCACAGCAAGAAGGTCCTGGGTTCGAGCCCCGGGGCCGGCGAGGGCCTTTCTGTGCGGAGTTTGCATGTTCTCCCCGTGTCCGCGTGGGTTTCCTCCGGGTGCTCCGGTTTCCCCCACAGTCCAAAGACATGCAGGTTAGGTTAACTGGTGACTCTAAATTGACCGTAGGTGTGAATGTGAGTGTGAATGGTTGTCTGTGTCTATGTGTCAGCCCTGTGATGACCTGGCGACTTGTCCAGGGTGTACCCCGCCTTTCGCCCATAGTCAGCTGGGATAGGCTCCAGCTTGCCTGCGACCCTGTAGAAGGATAAAGCGGCTAGAGATAATGAGATGAGATGAGATTATGTGAACAGGTGATTGTACTTGAGATTTGGAACAATATCTGTATCCTGGAAAGGCCTAGTCTTTGAGGAACAAAGATGGGCTGAAGATCTACAGTTTGTCAATAAATGTGTGAGATTTTTTTTTTTTTTAATTTTGAAAACAATGTTCCTCAAAAAAAGATAGAAAGGGATTTGGATATTTCACCCACTGTGGTGCATAATATCATGAAACAGTTCAAGGAATCTGGAGGAATTTTGGTGCATAAAAGGCAAGGGCACAAGCTAAAGCTGAACACTTGTTATCTCTGATCCCTCACACAGCACTGCATCAAGAACCATAATTCAACCTTGGCTGATACTGTATAGTCAAATGGGCTTGATTGAGATGACTTTGGCAAGGTTTTGTCAAGCACTACAGTACAGAGTTAAAAATGCTGAGTTAAACTTTTACTGTGCACAAAGGAAGTATTTTGTTAACTATGTCCAGAAGTGCGTCAACTTCTCTGGGCTTGGAGGTATCTGGGATGAATCATCATAGAGTAGAAATGTATGTTGTGCTCAGATAAATCAGTATTCCATGACTTTTTGTGAAGAAATTGAAACCATCCAGACTGTTACCAGCAAGAAGTCCAAAAGCCAGGGTCTGTTATGATATGGGGTTTTGTCAGTGCCCTAGGCAAGATAACTTACACTTCTGTGATGGCAGCATCAATGCAGAAATGTACATTGAGATTTTGGTGCAAGATATGCTGCCTTCAAAATGACATCTTTCCCAGGGATATTTCAACAAGACAATGCAAAACCGCTGTTGCGGGGGGGATAACTGAGTGTCACCTGTGGGTGGTGAGGAGTCAGGTGGAACTGGCAGGTAAAATGTGTTTAGTTACTGGCAAGTTACTGTATTTATGTCTTTTGTTTTCTTAAAAAAAAAAACACTGGTAAAAAGAGAGAGATAGTAGAGAAACCCAGAGCCATGCGTGGGTGTGCGTGTGTGCTTTAGAGTGCATAAAAATAAATTAGTCACTGAAAAATAATAGTAAAACATCATAAAATGCACCTTGACATGTTAAGCCTGTCTCTCACTACCTCATTTCACAAGAACCCCAAGAGTGCTACAACTGCCTTTCCCCTCTGCCTCCAGTCAAGAATGTGTGGCAAATTTTGAAATAAAAAATATGTGAACAGTGACCACACATGCTTGCAGACTTGTTTGCAACAATGGGACAAAATAACTCCTGAAACATTACATCACTTGGTGTGTTCAGTTCCTAAACATCTTTAAATGTTGTGAAAAGAATGGCAACACTACAAAGTGGTAAATGAATTACCGTCACACTTTTTTTTTAATGTGTTCTAAAAATCAATATTGAAATAAGAGTTTATTTCAAGAAAACACAAAAAAACAAACAAATAACATGAGGTGATGTATCAAATAATGCGCTGTTGTATTTTTCTGAGTGCAATACAGGTCAAAACCTATTTTCAAATAATTGTTTTCAATTTTAATTTCCATACTTTCCCAACTTTTTTTCTGATTTGGGGTTGTATTTTTTATTGACTGATTGAATATTTGATTGATTGTTAGGTTTATTATTATTACCATTGGACAATCTTAATATGAGAAGTTACAACCCTCATTCTCATCTCATCTCATTATCTCTAGCCGCTTTATCCTGTTCTACAGGGTCGCAGGCAAGCTGGAGCCCATCCCAGCTGACTACGGGTGAAAGGCGGGGTACACCCTGGACAAGTCGTCAGGTCATCACAGGGCTGACACATAGACACAGACAACCATTCACACTCACATTCACACCTACGGTCAATTTAGAGTCACCAGTTAACCTAACCTGCATGTCTTTGGACTGTGGGGGAAACCGGAGCACCCGGAGGAAACCCACGCGGACACAGGTAGAACATGCAAACTCCACACAGAAAGGCCCTCGCCGGCCACGGGGCTTGAACCCGGACCTTCTTGCTGTGAGGCGACAGCGCTAACCACTACACCACTGTGCCGCCCGTTACAACCCTTAACTTCCATATTTTGATAAAGTCTAACGTATCAAAATTCTTCAAGCCAATAAATTAACTGTAAAAATAATTTATTACACACATGCATATTGCACATACAAAATGTCTTTCTTTGCACACAGATTAGACCCAACTGTGAAAATATTTTAATCAGAAGTGTGTTCTGTTCTCATCCATATCCCTACCCACAACAACCATAGATGTAATTAAATATACATTGTATGTTATCTGTTACATATTTGATTATATTTCACATTTATGTGCCAAATTTTACTTTTTTCAGCTCAAATAATGAGTATGTTTGCAGATTTGAACAACTTGTTAATTAAAGTGATTTAGATGCCATTTTACCCATCATATTTTTCTTTGTGTTTAGTTCAGGTTTAAACAGAATAATATAACATTTAGGTGTAAATATACAGAATAGTAAAGCAAAACTGGAGGCCAAAATCGCAAATATCTCCACAGCAACAGTAAATTTTCCAGGAGAGCTGACATAAGCTGGAATAAAGGTAATCCACACTGCACAGAATATTAGTATGCTGAACGTGATGAATTTAGCTTCATTAAAATTATCTGGAAGGTTTCTAGCTAGAAAAGACAAAACAAGGCACAAGAAGGCAAGAACTCCTATATAACCCAGCACCACCCAGAAACCTATCTCTGAGCCCAAGTTACATTCTAATATAATCTTTTCCTTGTAGTAATTCATGTTCTTGTAGGGGAAAGGAGGAGAAACTATTAGCCAAATTACACAAATAAGGATCTGTATGAAAGTGAAAGCAAGAACAGTGAGTCTCTGCTGTAGAGGCCCAAACCATTTCATGACATTACTGCCTGGAAGTGTAGCCCTAAAGGCCATTAACACCACTATTGTTTTTCCCAGTAGACAGGAGATACAGAAGACAAATGTGATCCCAAATGCTGGATGACGCAGCATACAGGACCACTCAGAGGGCTGCCCAATGAAAGTAAGTGAACAGAGGAAACACAGAGTCAAGGAGAACAACAGCATGAAGCTCAGCTCAGAATTGTTGGCCTTAACAATGGGAGTGTCCTTTTCTATTAGAAATAAAATAGCCACTAGCACAGTTAATGTAGCACCAAACAAAGAAAAAAGTACCAGTATTATCCCCATAACCTCTGTAAATGAAAGAAACTCTATGACTTTTAACATACATTTATCTCTGTCAGCATTAGACCAATATTCTCCTGGACACTGGTCGCAGTTATTTGAATCTGCAAAATAATCATGGTTATATTCTTATTATGAAGAAAAAATAAATTTTACCTTCTGGATTTATCTATTTATACCATTATTCAAGGATTGTATTCGAAATAATAAAAGGAGGATACACCATATACAATTAATAACTTGTCTTTGAAAATTGGGAATGGTACAATTACCTGTCTGGTTACTAATCTCTCCCTCTGCACATGGTATACAGTCATAGCAACAGATATGCCTTCCATTCTGTACTGCTTTTCTAGTGCCTGGAGGACAGCTCTCACTGCACACAGACCTTGGCTTCTAATATGAACAACATATTAGATCTATATTCAGTAATTTTCACATAGAATGAAGAAAATTCACTATATTGCCAAATGTTTGTGGACACCTGACAAATTACACCCATATGTGCTTGTTGAGCAACTGATTATTGATTTTGTCCCCCTTTTGCTGTGAAAATAACATTCATTCTTCTGGGAAGGCCACTAGATTTTAGAGCATGGATTAATCTGCTCAACCATTAGACCTTTACTGAGGTCAGACACTGATCTCAGCCAAAAAACAAGTGCACAGTCAGCATTCCAATTTGTCCTTAAAATGTTCGATGGGGTTGAGGTCAGGGTTTTATGTAGGCTATTAGCAGTCATGCACACCACCGTTGGCAAACCATGTCTTTATAGATGTTGTTTTGTGCACAGGGGCATTGTCATTCCACGGGTTTGGACCCCCTAATTCCAGTAAAGAGGAATTCTTTATGCAACATCATACAAAAACATTCTAGACAATTGTATGCTTCCAACAGCAGTTTGGAGAAGGCTGATATCTGAGTGTGATTATCAGGCATCCACATACTTTTGGCCATATATTATATACACAACAATAACAATGTAACGTATATTATTACGATATGTTAATTTAGACTATGTTTCAGAACTTTTGAATGATAAGGTTCTATCTATCTGTCAGTTGCATGAAGCTCTTGAACCATCATCATTTGCTCATCAATGAAATCCAAGCAGGTTTTCAGCTTTGTAAAAACCAAATAATAATAAATTAAAAAGTCACCTATTCCAGGTCCTTTTATATTTATTTAAAAAATATATAATAATAATAATAATAATAATAATAATAATAATAATAATAATAATTCACAAATATCTGATGTACCTCTCTTGTCTCTCCAGCCCAGACAATATCTTCATCATTTAGGACAAATTGTTGTCCAATTGGCAAAGAGCCATCATAATAGCCCACAACTTTAAACTGCACTTCTCCATTGAACCCTGGTTGCCAGTTTACCACATCATATTTTGCTGCTGTAGCCCCAGTACTGTCAAACCACACCTGTTCTCCCAATTTTGTTTTAAAATTGACTTTTTTTAGAGACTCAACAACCTTCAGAGTTGAAAGAAAACAATGATTAATATCATAAAATATCAGTAATGGGAATAGCCTCCTTTGCTTCTCTTCTTTTTTTGTTACCTGCCATGGTTGTATTGTTTGTTCTTTCTCACAAGTCTGATTTTCTGTACATCTCAACAGGTTGCGCAGAGCATGCGCCACAGCATAAACTGCATTGTAGATATTTTTTGCATATCTCAATTCTGATATGTCTTCATTGTAGTTTTCAAATGTAATCATATCTTCATATTTCCTGCAGTTTTCAGTTTGAGAAACATTAACCTCTGTATGTAGGCAAGGATACAATGTTTGCCAAAATCCATTGACAACATAGTCAGCAAAACTATTAATGTTCAGTTTTCCCACATCAAGACCAATTGCTCCACTGAATATGTTGTAAGTTGCTGGTGTTGCTAGGTTGACTGCTGTAATCCATCCTTCACCACCAATAATCTGGTAGCCAGTGACATTCTTCAGAATAAGGTGGTCTATGAGATTGTTCATGTCAATTTGAGCCAGAACTAAGATAATTACTCTGGCTGTGCCTTTCTTAATAATATTGACCACTTTCCTGATTTTGGCAGAATCTGACCGCTCAAACTTCTCAGAGTACTCAACACATATCCCTTCCTCTTTGGCTGCTTCAAGAAAAATGGCTATTCCATTGTTGCCATAGTCATTATCACTGTTCACAGTTCCCACCCAAGACCAGCCAAAGTGCTTGATCAAATATGCCAATGCTCTACACTGGTAGTAGTCACTCGTAGTAGTCCTGAAAAAAGAGGGGTAATCTTTCCTGTTGCTCAAACAGTCACATGTGGCAGCATGACTTATCTGAGGAGAGAAAGATAGGTAAACATTTAATAAAAGGCAGTTTTGGACATCTTATACCAATGTACTTATATGTTTTTTTGTTTTGTTTTGGTTATTTGTTTTTTAATACACAGTGATGGTATTATATACACTATTTATGCAAAAGAGCATAAATAAAGATGGTATTAAAAATATTATTCACTCATTAGTCTTCACTGCTTTACCCAGGTTGGATTTCAGTGGATCGCAAGCCTGTCCCAGAAACACGAGGAACAAGGCAGAATAATTCATCGTGCGCGCGCACACACACACACACACACACACACACACACACACACACACACACACACACTCAGAACTAGGGATATTTAGTGGCAGTCTGCCTATTTGAAGATGTCTGGACAGTGGGTATAAACCAAAGAAAAACAGACAATAACCCAAGCATAGAACTGAACCCAGACCCCTGGAGTTGTGAAGAGGCAGTTTTGATACAGTACTCAGTGCATCAACGTGCCTCCGGTTTAAAAATAAAATAAGTGTGTGTGTACACACACACACACACACACACCGAACATGCACATCTAATGCAATATTAAACATAATTAGTACAATTAGCTCCTTGTTTGAATTAAATTTGAGCTTTTCATAGCTTCTGATGTTAAATAGACTCATATCAGAGGATTTATAAAAATTGGCATGTCATGACTTAAATGTAGACATTGCTCTCTGTCATGTCTATTTTGCTCTAATTATCCCAGGTATATTTCAAGTGTTTTCTGCAACTGTTAAATTAATAATTACTTAATAATTTTTACAATCATTGACACTTACCACTGGGATCTTAAAAGGCCCTGTAGTTCTTGTGAGTGCGATAGTAGGAGTAGACTCTGACTCCCCTATGATGGCTTGTACTGCTGCTTGTCCAGAACAGCCATCATGCGCTGTTATATCCATACCATTCAAGAAAGCCATGGCTGCCTTCATAGACAACAATCTTGAGTCACAATTGTCATAAATTCTGTAACCAAGCGTGATATTTGGGAGCAAGCTGTTGCTTTTGTTGATTTCATCAACTGCAAAAGCAATTGTCTGAGCAAGCCGGAATTCTCTGAGGTTGAATCTACAAATACACATACATATCATAAGAAAAGCCAATTATATATTTAATGTAAAATAAAAACAGTGCAGAAGTTCAATACAGATTTCTTAAAAAAAATCACCCCAATGTGAAATTTTCCACAAGAACAAACCTTATGCAAATTAAAGGTTGAGGTTTTTCAGTGTATGGCAGTGATTGCATTTGTGTACCACCATGGATTGAAAAGATAGCTCCAATTGTTACATCTCCATCTTTCGACAGTAGAGGATATGCTGGATTTCCCAGAATATGGCAATTTTCACCCTTTGCCAGGCTCAGAGAAAGGAGTAGTCCAAGGTATAACATTACAAATTTTGCCCAATGCTTTCACTGGATCAGTCCTCCACAGATATAGTCTTCATATACTTATAGACATTCTTTGAGTCTTCTGCATATGACCATTCGGTTTGGACAAATCAGAAAAGTGGTAAGCTTTGTGATGTCATTATGAGACATGATGGTAGCTTCATCTCTTAGTTACAGTCCCAGTCTATTTGGACACACCTACCAATTCATTGGTTCTTTAATTTATTCATTAAAAATACTTCATGCCTTAAAGTAATGATGGACTGTTGTTTCTCTTTACTTAGTTCAGCAGTTCTTTTCATAATATGGATTATGACTGTTGTGGAATAGAGCCTTTTATTGTATTTTTATGATTTACTCTTTGCTGTTTCATTGTCTCAAATGTATGAAGAAGGCAAGGAATTATATTAATTAACTTTTGACAAGGCACACTTCATCTCATCTCATCTCATTATCTCTAGCCACTTTATCCTGTTCTACAGGGTTGCAGGCAAGCTGGAGCCTATCCCAGCTGACTACGGGCGAAAGGGGGGGTACACCCTGGACAAGTCGCCAGGTCATCACAGGGACAAGGCACACTTGTGAAGTGAAAAGTATTCCAGGAGACTACATCATGAAGCTGGTGAAGATAATGCCAATAAGGAGCAAAACTGTTGTGAAGAAAAATGGTGACTACGTTGAAGAATCTAAAATATGAAACATGCATATGTAACACTTTTGTTTCCCACATAATTCCAATGTTCACTATGTTATTTCATCATTTTGATGTCTTCAGTATTGTTCTTCAATGTGTCAGAATCCAGAAAAAAAAAAAAAACCTCATGAATGAATAGGTGTGTCTGATCTTTTGACTGGTACTGTTTATCTGATTTATTCAGTCAACAATGACTCCTTTATGCTTTTTGACAACTTCTTACTGAGAAAAAACAAAACACAAAACCCCATACGTATGCTGTACTTACATTTGGCTTTTTTCAGCATCTTGTGGTAATTCGTTTAACCATTTTTGCAAATAGCTGTCTGAGCTAGCAACAAGGTAGCATGAACATGTTCATTAAAAAATTACCCAAAGAGCATACAAAATGTAACTCCAATTCCAAAAAGTTGGGACACTGTGTAAAATCTAAATAAAAACAGAATGCAATGATTTGCAAATCTTATAAGCCATTTTCCCCCACAATAGAACAAAGACCATATGTCATATGTTGAAACTGAGACATTTTACTATTCCATGAAAAATATTAGCTCATTTTGAATTTTATGGCAGCAACATATCTCAAAAAAATTGGGACAGGGCAACAAAAGGCTTGAAAAGTAAGTGGTACTAAAAAGAAACAGCTGGAGGAACATTTTGCAAATAATTAGGTTAATGGGCAACAGGTCAGTAGCATGATTGGGTATAAAAAGAGCATCTTAAGCCTCACTCACAACCCACCATAAGTGTTTTGGACATGCATGGGTCGCAGGGTTTGGTAGTTCGCAGCCGTGCCGCAGGGCCACGGTGAACCCGGGGGAAAGTTTGGGGGAAGAGTACGGGCAAAGTACTTGTCAAGTACAGGTTGCACACCTGACTTCCTCGAGGCATGGGAAAAATTGCGCCATTAGCCCTTGGAAAGCGTATATCTGATGCACGTGATCAGTGTGTATTCAGTGAGTGTGGAGTGTGTGAGACTTGCATTTTACCAGTTTTCTGCACTCTGAGTATGGGCCGCACTTGTGAAGCATGTGTGACGCATTTGATTAGCATGTTACAATCACTCATAACTTGTGTGTGATGCAAGCCAGGAGTGGGTATAAAACCAGCGTGTCTGCAGCATTCTGCATCTGTCTTTAGCCTCACTCACAACCTGCCATACAGGCTGCTACAGGTGGTCTATAGTAAAAAAAAAAATGGCAAAACCATGCTTAAGACTTGCGTGACACTTGCCTGTGTTCAGCACCATAGAAGGTTGCAGACTGCCCATGGAGACTTTTGGTCCTGCACATGCAAATTCTACGGGTCTTGTGACAAATCAAGAACGCATACACTACGTGCAGGACCTGTACTCCTTTTGTATGCCTGAACCAAGTCAGCAGTGTGGCTAGTAAGGGCTTTTTGCGATGACATTAAGACTCATGAGTGACGCACGGTCATTGTACAAGTGATGTGCCTCAGAAATACTACACAAGTATTCCACACTTGCTATTTGTGCAGCGCGCAAGACAGAAGTACATCTCACTTTCTAACCCTATGTGTGGTGTGCACGCAGCACACAAGACCTGCACGCAGCGCATGTGACCTGGACACAGTGCATGCGACCTGCATGCGACACGAGGGGCAAGACTCTAGGTATATATAATGGGGAGGAACCAAGGAACCGATCATGTAGTGTGTACCATTGTAGAAAGGAAGAAGACCACCTCATTTGCTGTTTTTATTTGAGTATATCCTTAATTTACCATGCAAACATCAAATAATAAAACATGAGTAAAAGGGAGGGGCGGCACGGTGGTGTACAGTAGTGGTTAGCGCTGTCGCCTCACAGCAAGAAGATCCGGGTTCAAGCCCCATGGCCGATGAGGGCCTTTCTGTGCGGAGTTTGCATGTTCTCCCCGTGACCGCGTGGGTTTTCTCCGGGTGCTCTGGTTTCCCCCACAGTTCAAAGACATGCAGGTTAGGTTAACTGGTGACTCTAAATTGACCGTAGGTGTGAATGTGAGTGTGAATGATTGTCTGTGTCTATGTGTCAGCCCTGTGATGACCTGGTGACTTGTCCAGGGTGTACCCCGCCTTTCGCCCATAGTCAGCTGGGATAGGCTCCAGCTTGCCTGCGACCCTGTAGAACAGGATAAAGCGGCTAGAGATAATGAGATGAGATGAGTATAAGGGAATAATGCATTTTATTACATTGTAAAAAATCCCAACTCAATAGCACAACAGTTTGAGCACTGAAACACACTTTGACTCCAAGCTGCTGTCCTGCTCCTGCTCCTGCTGAGTGGTGGGACGGGGTGTCGGGATGTCCTTGTCCTTATCACTGAACATGGCACAATGGTCTGACAGCAATGATGGGATTGCAATGTCCTCACTTCTGGGCATCGTTAGCTGAAACCTACATGAAAATCAGCATATATAATATTAATTCCATAAGCATATAGATACTGAAATGAATGTTGTAGGAATGAGAGCGGGTGGGTGGAGCACAGAAGTACAGCAGGCCAGAACTGAGTTCCAAAACTCTTTATTTTGCACTTTTCAGTGACTAATTTTCATTCTTGCAGCCACACATGCATGCACACACACAAGTCATCAGGTTGGGGAGAGAACTCCCTTCCTCTGCTCTCTATCTCCTTTTATAGGGCATGGTTACTGGGGAAGACACACAAACACAGGTTAACTAACATCAGGTGTAGTGATTCTGCCACTTACCTTCCCTGACTCCACCCTCTGTTCACAGACCGACACTTGACCATGCCCCCGCTGCCACATAGCCCCACCGCCCAACTCAGGCCGGGCAGCCGTCCGGCCTGCAGTTGACTCACCCCCCTTGATGGGAGAGGAAATCCGCCATGACCATCTGCACCCCCAGCCTGTGGATCACCTTGAACTTAAATGGCTGGAGTGCCAGATAACAAGGGGTGATCCGCGCGTTGGCATCCTTCATGCGGTGGAGCCACTGGAGGGGTGCGTGGTCTGAACAGAGGGTGAAAGGGCGTCCCAGCAGGTAGTAGTGAAGGGTGACGACTGCCCACTTGATGGCAAGGCACTCCTTCTCTATAGTGCTGTAGCGGCCCTCACGCACCGACAGCTACCTGCTGATGTACAGCAATGGGCGATCTTCCCCCTCCAACTCCTGGGACAGAACAGCCCCCAGCCCCCTGTCCAATGCGTCTGTCTGCAAAACAAAGGGGAGAGTGAAGTCAGGGGGGTGTAACAGTGGCCCCCCACACAGTGCAGCCTTTACCTCAGAGAAAGCCCGCTGGCTTTGCTCCGTCCACTGGACCAGATCTGGTGCCCTCTTTTTAGTGAGATCAGTCAGCGGGCTGGTGACGTCCGAATACTTAGGTATAAACCTATGATAGTAGCCAGCCCCAGGAACTGTCTCACCCCCTTTTTGGTCTTGGGCCTTGGGCAGGCCGCAATCGCTGCTGTCTTATTAATTTGTGGACGCACCTGCCCATTGCCCAAGTGGAAGCCCAGATACCGTACTTCCACCCGCCCAATCACACACTTCTTCGGGTTGGCTGTGAGACCTGCTCACCTCAGCAACCTAAGGATGGCCCTCAGGTGTTGTAAATGCCGCAGCCAGTCATGATTATAGATTATAATATCATCCAGGTATGCGGCCGCATAGGTGGCATGGGGGCGGAGGACCCTATGCATAAGCCGGTAGAACGTAGCGGGTGCCCCACCAAGCCCAAAAGGAAGTGTGACAAACTGGTGTAAGCCAAACGGTGTGGAAAAGGCCATTTTCTGTCGGGATCATGGAGTCAAAGGGATCTGCCAATATCCCTTTGTCAAATCCAGTGTCGAATAAAAACGAGCCGTGCCTAGTCAATCAAGCAACTCGTCAATGCAAGGCATTGGGTATGCATCGAATTTAGACACCACGTTGGCATTTCTGTAGTCCACACAGAACCGGACTGACCCGTTGGCCTTGGGAACCAAGACCACCGCGCTGCTCCAGTGGGACTCCTCGACGATGCCCATGTCGAGCATGGCCTCGAGTTCTTCCCGAACCACCTTTTTCTTGTGTTCGGGCAGCCTGTAAGGGTGGCTGCACACTACCACCCCCGGGGGCGTCTCAATGTGGTGTTCTATGAGGCGAGTGCAACCGGGCAGGGGAGAGAACATGTCCGAAAATTCGGCTTACAACTGGGCAACGTCCGTGAGTTGGGTCGAGGAGAGGTGGTCTCCACAGGGGACTGGAGTGGTAAGCGATGCCAATGTTCCCCTTTGAACCTCCAGCCCCAGCTCTGCCTTCTCTGGAACCAACGACACCAATGCCATGGGGACCTCCTCGTTCCAAAGTTTTAACAGATTGAGGTGGTATATCTGTAATGCCCCACCCCTGTCCATTCACCTCACCTCATAGTCGACGTCCCCGACTCGCCGTGTGACCTCAAAGGGTCCTTGCCACTTGGCGATCATTTTGGAGCTCGACATGGGCAACAGCACGAGCACTTTATCTCCCGGTGCGAACTCCCTAAGGCGAGTGCCCCTGTTGTACAGGCAGATTTGCCATTCTTGGGCCTGCCACAGATTCTCCTGGGTTAGGTGTGTGAGTGTGTGTAGTTTTGCGTGCAGGTCGATAATGTATTGAATTTCATTTTTGCTTGTTGAAGGTCCCTCCTCCCAATTTTCCCGAAGCACATCTAGGATGCCACGTGGCTTACGCCCATATAATAATTAGAACGGGGAGAACCCCGTGGAGGCTTGTGGGACCTTTCGCACTGCGAATAGCAGGGGCTCGAGCCATTTATCCCAGTTACGTGCATCCTTGCTTACAAATTTTTTAATTATGGTTTTGAGGGTGCGATTAAACCGTTTGACGAAGCCATCCATTTGTGGGTGATAAATGCTGGTGCGGATCGGCTTAATTCCCAGTGACCCATACAGTTCACGCAGTGTGCATGACATAAACGTAGTGCCTTGATCAGTCAGAATCTCTTTGGGGATTCTGACTCGGGAGATGACGTGGAAGAGTGCTTCTGCAATACTATGTGCTGAGATATTGTGAAGTGGCACTGCTTCCGGATATCGCATTGCATACGTAGGCCACCAGAACTAAAATAAAGCGATATCCTCATGTTGACCGCTCTAATGGCCCGACGAGATCCATCCCAATTCTTTCGAACAGGGTATCGATTAATGGCAGAGGGCGCAAAGGCGCTTTTGGAATGGCTGCTGGATTTACTAACTGGCATTCGCGGCATGCCGTACACCACCTACGGACATCACCGCGAATCCCTGGCCAATAGAACTGGGCCATTATTCGGGCTAGTGTCTTATCCTGCCCCAAGTGTCCAGCCATGGGATTAAAGTGAGCTGCCTGGAATATCAATTCCCGGCAGCTCTTTGGGATAAAAAGCTGTGTTATCGGCTCCTTTGTCTGAGTGTCCTGCGTCACTCGGTATAATCTATCCTTCATAATGGAAAAATAGGGGAAGGATGGGGTGGCGGTTGGCTGGAGCATTTGACAAACGATTACTCTCACCTGGTCAAATGATTGCCACAGAGTCTCGTCTCGCAACTGCTCAAATGGGAAATCCATGAGGGATTCCCCAAGAGAGGGAGGAGGAGCCTGCTGCTCCTCACTCTGACACGGTGATGACATAGACGGCTCTGTGACAGCTGCTCCTGCCAATGCCACACTGGGACCTTCCCCTGTTGAGCTATGGCAAGCCCCACTGTTCACTAAATGAGTCATTAATTCCTGAAATCCCGGCCAATCAGTCCCCAAAATTATCGAGTGGGTAAGGTGAGGATTAACCGCCGCCTTTACACTAAATTTTTTCCCTCGAAATAGAATGTGGACCGACACTAAAGGGTAGTTGTGAACATCCCCGTGCACACACAACACCTTCACCAATTATGCTCTCCCCAGTGCATCATCTTGCACCAGGCTTTGGTGGATTGAGGTCTGATTACAGCCGGAGTCCACCAAAGTCTGATACGTATCCCCTTGGATACTCACCAATATGCGATATGCTCCGGCCCGATCGAGGGCGGTCCCTGGCGCATCGGGGATCCGGACCACCGCGCCCACCTCCATTGCCGAGCACTGATGCTGGAGGTGCCCCAGCTCCCCGCAGAGCCAGCAAACCGGCCTGAGCTCTCTCTCTCTGCACCAGCGTTCTGGAGCTCACTCACCTGAAGGGGGGGAGAAACAGACATGGAAGTGGGAAATGGGAGGGCACCGCGGGTGCGGCAGGCCGGCTGGGGTGGAGCCGGCCCCTGCCTCCGTGGTGGGGGAACGGGGCGAGAATGAGGAACAGAAGGGGAGGGGGAGAGAGAGAGAGGAGAGGGGAGAAGAGGAGACATGCTGTCCTGCCATTGGAACAGCCGCCAAATGGTCCTCCGCCAGCTCGATGGCCTGATCCAGCGACACCGGGCGATGGCACTGGACCCACTCCGCGGTTCCTTTGGGAAGTTGGGTAATGAACTGTTCCAGTACCACCAGATTGACGATTCCCTCAGCGTCACGGTTGTCAGCCCTCAGCCACCGCCAGCAGGCATCCCGGAGTTGCTGGCCAAATGAGAACGGCTGGCCGACCTCCTCTAGGCGCAGAGCGAGGAAGTGCTGTCATTGTTGTTCTGGGGTGCGCCCCACACGCTGGAGGATGGCCCGGCAGAGGTCTGTGTAGACCAGCCGGCTGTCGGCGGGGAGCTGTAGCGTGGCCAGCTGCGCCTCGCCCGTTAGCAGGGGGAGGAGGCGTGCCAAGCGCTGTTCCACCGGCCAGCCCCAGGCCTCTGCTGCCTGCTCAAAGAGCATGAGGAAGGCCTCGGGGTCATCGTGCAGACCCATCTTCATTAGGGTGAGGCGGGGAGGGCCCACAGCGGTGGAGGTGGTGGACCCCGCCGACGATCTTCCTACTGCACCAGCACCAGGGCCTCGAGCCTTTGCTCCTGCTCCTTCCAGAGGGCGACCAGCGCCTGGTGCTGGCTCTGTTGGGCTGTGGCGAGGGCATGGATCAGGTCCTTGAAGGGGTAGGACTCCATGGGGCTGTTCTCCTCTGCTCCCGTCCCTGGTTTCAGCACCACTGTAGGAATGAGAGCAGGTGGGTGGAGTACAGCAGGCCAGAACTGAGTTGCAAAACTCTTTATTTTGCACTTTTCAGTGACTAATTTTCACTCTCCCAGCCACACACGCACGCACACACACAAGTCTTCTGGTTGGGGAGAGAGCTCCCTTCCTCTGCTCTCCCTCTCCTTTTATAGGGCATCATTACTGGGGAAGACACACAAACACAGGTTAACTAACATCAGGTGTAGTGATTCTGCCACTTACCATACCTTCCCTGACTCCACCCTCCATTCACAGACCAATGTTTGACCACGCCCCCGCTGCCACAAATGTTTAAAAGCATGTGTATTTATCTGTGAAAATACCTCTGGCGGGGTGCTGTGCCTTCTGCCGGCTTGAAGGCATACTTCTCCCTGTCCGTTCAGAGCTCGCTGGTGCTGCTACCATCATCATTAATTTTTTCCTCCTCCTCCCCCTCGGCTGTTTCAGGCTGGGTTACTTCACTTTTGCTCACTTCTTCTTGGGTCCCTTTTCTAAATTTTAAACTGAAAATTTTTAAAATTTTCCCACAAAATATCCAATGTTCTTCAGTCGAAAGACAGATGCAGAATGCTGCAGAAATGTTGGTTTTATACCCACTCCTGGCTTGCATCACATGCAAGTTATGAGTGATTGTAACGTGCTAATCACATGCATCACACACGCTTCACAAGTACGGCCCGTACTCAGAGCGCAGGAAACTGGTAAAATCCAAGTCGCACACACTCCACACTCACTGAACACACACTGATCACATGTGTCGGACATACGCTTTCCACGGGCTAATGGTGCAATTTTTCCCATGCTTTGAGGAAGTCAGGTCTGCAACCTGCACTTGACAAGTACTTTGCCCGTACTCCTCCCCCAAAACTTTCCCCCGGGTTCACCACGACCCTGGGGCATGGCTGCGAGCTACCAAACCCTGCAACCAGTGTGTGTCCAAAACACTTATGGTGGGTTGTGAGTGAGGCTTTTTGACGGAAGAGCATTGGATATTTTGTGAGAAAAAATTTTCAGTTTAAAGTTTAGCAAATGGAACCCAAGAAGAAGCGAGGAAAAGTGAAGTAACCCAGCCTGAAACATCAGAGGGGGAGGAGGAGAAAGAATTTGATGATGATGGTAGCAGCACCGGCAAGCCCTGCATGGACAGGGAGAAGTATGCCTTCAAGCCGGCAGAAGGCACAGCACCCCGCCAGAGGTATTTTCATAGGTAAATACACATGCTTTAAAAATTTCAGTATCTATATGCTTATGTAATTAATATTATATATGCTGATTTTCATGTATGTTTCAGCTAACGATGCCCAGAAGTGAGGACATTGCAATCCCATCATCGCTGTCAGGCCATTGTGCCATGCTCAGTGATAAGGACAAGGACATCCCAACACCCTGTCCCACCACTCACCAGGAGCAGGAGTAGGACAGTAGCTTGGAGTCAGAGTCAAAGTGTGTTTTAATGCTCAAACTGTTGGGCTATTTAGTTGGGATTTTTTTTACAATGTAATAAAATGCATTATTCCCTTCTACTCATGTTTTATTATTTGATGTTTGCATGGTAAATTAACATATACTCAAATAAAAACAATAAATTAGGTGGTCTTCTTCCCTTCTACAATGCTACATGCTACATGATCGGTTCCTTGGTTCCTCCCCAATATATATACCCAGAGTCTTGCCCCTCGTGTCGCATGCAGGTTGCATGCGGTGCGTGCGGGTCGCGTGCGCTGCATGCAGGTCACGTGTGCTGTGTGTACGCCACACATAGGGGTAGAAAGTGAGATGTACTTCTGTCTTGCGGGCCAAACAAATAGCAAGTGTGGAATACTTGTGTAGTACTTCTGAGGCACGTCACTCATACAGTGACCGTGCGTCACTCATGTGTCTTACTGTCATCGTCAAAAGCCCCTACTATCTGTGCTGCTGACTTGGTTAAGGTGTACAAAAGGAGTACGAGTCCCATACGTAGTGTATGCGTTCTTGATTTGTTGCAAGACACGTAGAATTTGCATGTACTGGACCAAAAGTCTCCACGGGCAGTCTGCGACCTTCTACGGTGCTGAACACACGCCAGTGTCATGCAAGTTTCAACCATGGTTTTGCCAAATTTTTTACTGTAGACTGCCTGTAGCAGCATGTACAGTGGGTTGTGAGTGAGGCTTCAGAGAGGCTGAGTCTCTCAAAAGTAAAGATGGGCAGAGGTTCACCAGTCTGCAAAATACTGCATCTACAAATTGTGGACCAATTTCAGAATAATGTTCCTCAATGTAAAATTGCAAAAACTTTGAATATCTCATCAGCGACTGTACATAATATAATCAAAAGAGTCCAAGAATCTGGAAAAATCTCTGTGCACAAGGAACAAGGCTGAAAATCAATATTGGACGCCTGTGATCTTCAGGCCCTTAGGCGGCACTGCATTAAAAGCAGGCATGATTCTGTAATGGAAATTACTGCATGGGCTCAGTAACACTTTCAGAAATCACTGTCTGTGAACCAGTGGCGGCTGGTAGTCTTTCAAACAGGGGAGGCTGGTCGGTTACGATATTTCCAGATTTTAAAAGAAAAAACACATCAATTTTGCCCATACTCTTGCCTCTGATCTGGCTGATTGTTGGCAGGGTCACAAACTGTGAAATAACAGGTTCTTTTGGCCCATTAGCCTACTGTCCAATATACATGATGGTGGTGTGTGGGGGGGTATCTCATCTCATCATCTCTAGCCGCTTTATCCTGTTCTACAGGGTCGCAGGCAAGCTGGAGCCTATCCCAGCTGACTACAGGCGAAAGGCGGGATACGCCCTGGACAAGTCACCAGGTTATCACAGGGCTGACACATAGACACAGACAACCATTCACACTCACATTCGCACCTACGGTCAATTTAGAGTCACCAGTTAACCTAACCTGCATGTCTTTGGACTGTGGGGGAAACCAGAGCACCCGGAGGAAACCCACGCGGACACGGGGAGAACATGCAAACTCCGCACAGAAAGGCCCTCACCGGCCACGGGGCTCGAACCCTGGACCTTCTTGCTGTGAGGCGACAGCGCTAACCACTACACCACCGTGCCACCGGGGGGGGGGGGGAGTATATTTTAACATTTTATATTTTAAAATTGTGGCATGTTGTTTAAAAATTGACCTCGGCTGTGTTTTTGTTTAAAAATGTTTTCCAAATTGTAGCGGTGTTTAATTCATATCCAGAAAAACATATATTCCAATATAATATACTCAGCATAAACATTTTAAATAGATTCTATATTTTTGGTCCATCCATGACATATTACTAAAGTTGCCTATTTACTGTTGTTGATGTGGGTCACTTGCTGTTAGCCACGTCACTTTCTCGTACCAGGAGAGCTGAAAGGAACGAGTATTATTCCCTACCTTTTTCACCAAGTCAATTTGAGGCGTTGGTCTACCCTGCTCTTTAATTTTATTTTTTTCCTTGAAAGGAAGACTGGCAAATGGCTTCGCCAAAATTAAATCAGCAATGCTTGGCATCCGTGCGCAGCTTTCTTGCTAGCTGACTAGCCCCCTCAAGTTCAAGTTCAGTCACTCAAATAAACGAAATTTCTGGAACTAAGACAGCAAACTTGACAACACTATATTTACACTTTATTTACAATGAAAATATATACAAACTAAAAAAGCTGGTAGAAACCGTATGTAATGAATGAAATCAAAATGTAAGCTGATCTCTTACAATACACCACACCACTTGCGAATCCGCATGGGACTGAACTGATGTTACCAGATACTGCTGACGTTATCCAGCCCAAAATATGTTCAAAACCCGCCAAAATGCACTTAAAACTGCCCAATTGGGCGGGAAACCCCCAATCTGGCAACACTGTACCACTGCCTGTCTATATTTGAAACGAGCTGTCAATCAAAGAAAATATCCGGCCGCTTTCACCAATCACCAGTCTCCTCGTGGAAAGCTTTGCCATGTCGCTCCCATGTGAGGCTCGGAGTCCGTGGGCGGGCTTTTTCGCAGTATTTGTTCAATAACCGTCTTGCATTTTGAGATTGAAAAGCGCAGAGCTCCCAAATGCCATTGAAGTCCACTGAGGCTGGAAGTCCGTGAGACTCCGTGGGCGGGCGTTTTCACAGTATTTGTCCAATAATTGTCTTGCATTTTGAGATTGACAAGCATATCGCTCCCAATCCACTGAGGCTGGGCTGCATCGCGCTGTCACGAGGGGGAAAAACTCACACACACATTAGGCGAACTGGGGAAAGTTATAACGGAATGATTTCGCACTGTAGTTGGGTTGAGCACATATATTTCTATGATTCTGGATCTGAAATAGCAATGTTATAAGGTCGGCTATAACATAAGCCTAGTGCAATTCATCCTACATGATGTTCGTCATTTTTAGAGGAGGCTGAGCCTCCCTCGTTGTCTTAGAGCAATCGCCCGTGCTGTGAACACAGTTCACCATCCCATCTACAAATGCAAGATCAATCTAGATCATGCAAAGAACAAGCCATATGTGAACATGATCCAAAAATGCTGCTGTCTTCTCTGGGCCAAAGCTCACTTAAAATGGACTGAAGCAAAGTAGAAAACTGTTCTATGGTCAGATAAATCAAAATTTAAAATTATTTTTGGAAAACATGGACACCGCGTCCTCCGGACTAAAGAGGAGAGGGACCATCCGCCTTGTTATCAGCGCTCAGTTCAAAAGCCTGCATCTCTGACGGTATGGGGGTGTATTAGTGCCTATGACATGGGCAGCTTGCACATCTGGAAAGGCACCAACAATGCTGAAAAGTATATACAGGTTTTAGAGCAGCATGTGCTCCCATCCGGACAACATCTTTTTCCAGGAAGGCCTTGCATATTTCAGCAAGAAAATGCTAAACTGCATACTGCATCTCTTACAACAGCATGGCTTTGTAGTAGAAGATTACAAGTGCTGAACTGGCCTGACTGCTGTCCAGACATTTCATCAATTGAAAACATTTGGCACATCATGAAATGGAATATACGACAATGAAGACACAGGACTGTTGAGCAGCTAGACTCCTATATCAGGCAAGAATGGGATAACATTCCTCTCCTAAAACTCCAGCAACTGGTCTCCTCAGTTCCCAGATGTTTACAGACTGTTGTTAAAAGAAGAGGGGATGCTACACAGTGGTAAACATGGCCATCCCCAGCTTTTCTGAGACATATTGCTGCCATCAAATTCAAAATTGCCTTATGTTTTTCTTAAAATTGAACATTTTCTCAGTTTAAACATTTGATATGTTGTCTATGTTCTATTGTGAAAAAATATATATACGGGTTTATGAGATTTGCAAATCATTACATTCTGTTTTTATTTACATTTTACACGACATCCCAACTTTTTTTTGGAATTGGGGTTGTAAGTTATTTAAAGCTTTTTACAAGTTCAGACAAGGAGTTATGTTTTTAATACAATAAACATCAAGGAAATTGATAAATCAATGAAATGTGAGTTAAAAAATCATCTCATCTCATAATCTCTAGCCGCTTTATCCTTCTACAGGGTCGCAGGCAAGCTGGAGCCTATCCCAGCTGACTACAGGCGAAAGGCGGGGTACACCCTGGACAAGTCGCCAGGTCATCACAGGGCTGACACATAGACACAGACAACCATTCACACTCACATTCACACCTACGGTCAATTTAGAGTCACCAGTTAACCTAACCTGCATGTATTTGGACTGTGGGGGAAACCGGAGCACCCGGAGGAAACCCACGCAGACACGGGGAGAACGTGCAAACTCCGCACAGAATGGCCCTCGCTGGCCACGGGGCTCGAACCCAGACCTTCTTGCTGTGAGGTGACAGTGCTAACCACTACACCACCGTACCGCCCAGTTTAAAACTCATCTCATCTCATTATCTCTAGCCTCTTTATCCTGTTCTACAGGGTCGCAGGCAAGCTGGAGCCTGTCCCAGCTGACTACGGGTGAGAGGTGGGGTACACCCTGGACAAGTCGCCAGGTCATCACAAGGCTGACACATAGACACAGACAACCATTCACACTCACACCTACAGTCAATTTAGAGTCACCAGTTAACCTAACCTGCATGTCTTTGGACTGTGGGGGAAACCGGAGCACCCGGAGGAAACCCACGCGGACACAGGGAGACATGCAAATTCCACACAGAAAGGCCCTCGCTGGCCACGGGGCTCAAACCCGGACCTTCTTGCTGTGAGGTGACAGCACTAACCACTACACCACCGTGCCGCCCAGTTTAAAACTCATGTTAGCTAAAATTATGGCTGTACTAAAATAAACTAGCATTGTAGCTAGAACACTAACATATTTTAACAGGAAATGGGGGTTAAAGACCCACAGGAAGACATAAACCTTGATCAGTATGCCAATAATGTTATGTGTTCAATTTTAGTTAACAGGGGTATTCTCATACATCTCCGCTTGATCCATTATTGGGAGATTTTATCTTAAGGCTAACCACTAGTTAGTTGCTACCTATTGAAGGAATTTGTTCTAAAGTCATGCTCTTCAAGAATTGTAAAGTTCATCTCATCATCTCATCACCTCTAGCCGCTTTATCCTTCTACAGGGTCGCAGGCAAGCTGGAGCCTATCCCAGCTGACTATGGGCGAAAGGCAGGGTACACCCTGGACAAGTCGCCAGGTCATCACAGGGCTGACACATAGACACAGACAACCATTCACACTCACACCTACGGTCAATTTAGAGTCACCAGTTAACCTAACCTGCATGTCTTTGGACTGTGGGGGAAACCGGAGCACCCGGAGGAAACCCACGCGGACACGGGGAGAACATGCAAACTCTGCACAGAAAGGCCCTCGCCAGCCCCGGGGCTCGAACCCAGGACCTTCTTGCTGTGAGGCGACAGCGCTAACCACTACACCACCGTGCTGCCAATTGTAAAGTTCTATATACATTTTATTATTATTAGCCTGTGAAAAATAATTATAATGGGAGTCTGAAATGTAAGTTTGAGAGGGCATCTGAGTCACATGAAAAGAAATAGATACATTGAAAATTTGGAAATAATGGACTTGATTCTGCTATTTTGAGAAATCGCTACTTTCAATAGTGGATTGTTTGAGGTGGCAGATGGATTGGCAATATATAATAAGAACAAGATATTATATCATGATCTGATAAGAAGGCTGTGTTCTGACTTTTGTTGAAGATGTGAAATGTCTACAACTGCATATTTTCTTTTGATAAACATACCATGTGTTTTAGATTATGAGACCACTCTGTTAAAACCCTTTCTTTTATCTATGGTTTGCATCAGAAACACAGTAGAATGGAATTGTATTCTTGAGGAGTATAAGAAAAGATAAATAAATAAATAAATAAATTAATTAATTAATGAAACAACACAGGCAGCACGGTGGTGTAGTGGTTAGCGCTGTTGCCTCACAGCAAGAAGGTCCAGGTTTGAGCCCCGTGGCCGACAAGGGCCTTTCTGTGTGGAGTTTGCATGTTCTCCCCATGTCCACCTGGGTTTCCTCCAGGTGCTCCGGTTTCCCCTACAGTCCAAAGACATGCAGATTAGGTTAAGTGGTGACTCTAAATTGACCGTAGGTGTGAGTGTGAATGGTTATCTGTGTCTATGTGTCAGCCTTGTGATGACCTGGCGACTTGTCCAGGGTGTACCCCGCCTTTCGCCCATAGTCATCTGGGATAGGCTCCAGCTTGCCTGTGATGATGAGATGAGATGAAACAACACACCAAAGTTCAGGAAAAACTCCTCAAAAAATGAACTCATATTTGAAACATAGCTAGAGATGGTAAATATAATGGGTGTAAAAAAAAATCAAAACTTAGGAATAGGAAGTTGGGATGAACCAACAATGGCAGGCAGATGAGCACAGTCCTCAGACTGAAAGAATTGGCAAACTGTATCAATATACCAGGGAAGAGCTAGGGTATAAAAAGGAGAACCAAGCCCTCAGGACATCAGCTGCTCTTCAGACCAATTTATTTCTTGTATAGTTTGTGGGTCATCAATAAATAATTATTTCTACCATGATAGTGCATTTGGATATTTTTAAAATTAACTAATTAATGAGTTAATTAGTTAGTTTGTTTTTGTATAAAGTACTATTTTTAAACATGACACTAGCTGTCTTACCCTTAAACTGTATAACTTAACTGCATGTCTTTTGAAGCATTTTAATCTACAAAAGAAATGTAACTGTATGTAAAGATGAAAACATTACTTACCTGATTAATGCAAAGCTGTATTGCAGTGAACTGCTGCTTCTCTGACTCAGAGCTGTGAGGGGAAAAAAACAAAAAGAAAAAAAAGGAGCATGGGCCAGACAAAAATTCCAGTTGGAGAGGGGAAACACTTGCTCAGCTCCCCAACCTATTATTTCAATTATATTTATTCTTAAACACTGGGCGGCATGGTGGTATAGTGGTTAGCACGGTCACCTCACAGCAAGAAGGTTCTGGGTTTTCTAGCCCAGTGGCCAAAGGGGGTCTTTCTGTGTGGAGTTTGAATGTTATCCCTGTGTCTGCATGGATTTCCTCCAGGTGCTCCAGTTTCCCCCACAGTTCAAAGACATGTGATTAGGTTAACATGGAGCAACCTTGGGCTGAAGTGCCCTTGAGCAAGGCACCTAACCCCCAACTGCTCCCTGAGCACTGTAGCATAGCTGCCCACTGCTCTGGGTATGTGCGTGTGCTCATTGCTCACTTGTGTGTGTGCAAGCATGTGTTTACTGCTTCACATGGGTTAAATGCAGAGGATGAATTTCACTGTGCTTGAGTGTGCATGTGACAAATACAGGCTTATTCTTCTAAAGGTGCACTATGAATACCCAATCCAAACATAATTAAGAATATATAAATTTATTAATAAATGGCTTTATAAAAGGTGGCACCATGGTGTAGTGGTTAGCACTGACACCTCACAGCAAGAAGGTCCTGGGTTCAAGCCCAGTGGCCGACAAGGGCCTTTCTGAGTGGAGTTTGCATATTCTCCCGATGTCTGCATGGGTTTCCTCTGGGTGCTCCGGTTTCTCCCACAGTCCAAAGACATGCAGGTTAGGCTAATTTGTGGCTCTAAATTGACTGTAGATGAGAATGTGAATGGTTGTTTGTGTCTATGTGTCAGCCCTGCTGACCTGTCAACTTGTCCAGTGTGTACCCCACCTCTTGCCCATAGTCAGCTTGGATAGGCTCCAGCTTGCCTGTGACCCTGTAGGACAGAATAAGTGGCTACAGATAATGGATGGATGGAAAAAGGGCAGAATAAATCAATCAAAAAATAAAAGCAGGTATCTGTGCATTTATGACACATGGTAAAGGCTGAGAAATGTATAATTACTCAATTTATGTATTTAAACATATAGTTAAAAGTTAAAGTCCTTCCCGCATGGCGTGGCACCGATCTCCATTTCCGCAGCCTATTACATAGCTAGGGTTACAGTGGGGGGCTAGTCCTCCGGTAACCATGAGAGTTTAACTCCCCACTCACATCTGTATTGCAGCGTGCCTTGCCAGATGGTAGTAGGTACCATTTTTATTACAGTATGACCCGACCATGAATAGAACTCATGATCTCCCAATCGAGAGGTGGACACACTACCACTAGGCCACTAGCCGGTATTTAAACATATATTTGTTCATAAAGGGGGGCAGCATGGTGGTGTTGTGGTTAGCACTGTCGCCTCACAGCAAGAAGGTTCTGGGTTCGAGCCCAGTGGCCAACAGGGGCCTTTCTGTGTGGAGTTTGCATGTGTACCCTACGACCCTGCGCAGGATAAGAGGTTACGGATAATGGATGGATGGATGTTCATAAAAGGCAAAAGTGCAGTGGGCCCTACATGGGAAAGCCATGCCATAAAGGTTAGAGAAGCAGCTTTGGGACCAAAAGCTGGCCAGGTTGATTCCTTGGGCAAGCAAAAATAGCTGAAATGTCCTTGAGCACTGTAGCAGCAGGGACGTGGTCAAGCGTCAGTCTGTGACCGGAGGGCAGAGTCAGGGAAGGTAAGTGGCAGAATCACTGCACTTGATGTCAGTTAACATGTGTTTGTGTGTCTCCCCCAGTGACCATGCCCTATATAAGGAGAGAGAGAGCAGAGGAAGAGAGCTCTCTCCCCAACCAGACGACCTGTGTGTGTGTGTGGCTGGGAGAGTTTAAAAAGTCACTGAAAAGTGCTAATAAAGAGGTTTTTTTTTTTTTAACTCAGTTCTGGCCTGCCGTCCTTCTGTGCTCCACCCACCCGTCTGAACTTCTACAGTGGTGCCGAAACCCAGGATTTGGAGCACAGAGAAGAACAGCCCCATGGAGTCCTCCCCCTTCGTGGACCTGGTCCACGCCCTCACCCGGCGTCGCTGGATCAGGCCATCAAGCTGGCGGAGGACCATTTGGTGGCTGTTCCGACGGCAGGACAGCAGACCTCCTCTTCTCCCCTCTCTCTCCCCCCCTCCCCTTCTGTGTCTCATCCTCACCCCATTCCCCCACCGCGGAGGCAGGGGCCGGCTCCACCCCAGCCAGCCCGCCGCACCCATGGTGCCCTACCGTTTCCCATTTCCGTGTCTGTCTCTTCCCCCCCTCAGGTGAGTGAGCCCCAGAGTGCCGGTGCAGAGAGAGAGCCAAGGGCCGGTTTGTTGGCACTGCAGGGAGCCAGGGCACCTCCAGCAGCAGTGCTCATCAATGGAGGTGGGTGCAGTGGTCCGGATCCACGATGCACCAGGAACCGCCCTCGATCAGGCCGGAGCATATCGCATACCAGTGAGTGTCCAAGGGGATACATATCAGGCTTTGGTGGACTCTGGCTGTAATCAGACCTCAATCCACCAAAGCCTGGTGCAAGACGAGGCATTGGGGGGAGCACAATTGATGAAGGTGTTGTGTGTGCACAGGGATGTTCACAACTACCTTTTAGTGTCCTCGCCTTACCCACTCAATAATTTTGGGGACTGATTGGCCAGGATTTCGGGAATTAATGACTCATTTAGTGAAGAGTAGGTCCTGCCGTAGTTCAGCAGGGGGAGGTCCCAGTGTGGCATTGGTGGGAGCAGCTGTCACAGAGCCGTCTACATTATCACCGCGTCAGAGCGAGGAGCCGCTGGCTCCTCCTCCCTCTCTCAGGGAATCCCTTGCGGATTTCCCGTTAGAGCAGTCATGAGACGAGATTCTGTGGCATGCGTTTGACCAAGTGAGAGTAATCGATGGTCAAATGCTCCAGCCAAACACCACCCCGTCCTTCCCCTATTTCTCCATTATGAGAGATAGATTATACCGAGTGACGCAGGACACTCAGGCTAAGGAGCCAATTCCACAACTTTTGATTCCAAAGAGCCGCCGGGATTTGGTATTCCAGGCAGCTCACTTTAATCCCATGGCTGGACACTTGGGGCAGGAAAAGACACTAGCCCAAATAATGGTCCAGTTCTATTGGCCAGGGATTCACGGCGATGTCCATAAGTGGTGTACGGCGTGCCGCGAATGCCAGTTAGTAAATCCAGCGGCCATTCCAAAAGCGCCTTTGCACCCTCTACCATTAATCGAGACCCCGTTTGAAAGAATCGGTATGGATCTCGTCGGGCCATTAGATCGGTCAGCACGAGGGTATCGCTTTATTTTAGTTCTGGTGGACTATGCAATGCTATATCCAGAAGCAGTGCCTCTTCGCAATATCTCAGCACGCGGTATTGCGGAAGCGCTCTACCCGAGTCGGAATCCCCAAAGAGATTCTGACTGATCAAGGCACCTCGTTTATGTCACGCACACCGAGCGAACTGTATGGGTTATTGGGAATTAAGCCAATCTGCACCAGCGTTTATCACCCACAAACTGACGGTTTAGTCGAACGGTTCAATCACACACTCAAGAATATAATTAAAAAGTTTGTTCGCGAGGACGCACGCAATTGGGATAAATGGCTCTAACCCCTGTTATTTGCAGTGCGAGAGGTCCCACAAGCCTCCATGGGGTTTTCCCAATTCAAATTATTATATGGGCGTAAGCCGTGCGGCATCCTAGATGTACTGCGGGAAAATTGGGAGGAGGGACCTTCCCAGAGCAAAAATGAAATTCAATACGTTATTGACCTGCGCACAAAACTCCACACACTCACACACCTAACCCAGGAGATTTTGCAGCAGGCCCAAGAACGGCAAACCCACCTGTATGACAGGGGTACGTGCCTTAGGGAGTTCACACTGGGAGATAAATTACTCGTACTCGTACACATCGAGCTCCAAATTAGTTGCCAAGTGGCAAGGACCCTTTGAGGTCACATGGCGAGTCAGGGACGTTGACTATGAGGTGAGGCAAACGGACAGGGTGGGGCACTACAGATTTACCACCTCAATCTGCTCAAACTCTGGAACGAGGAGGTTCCCGTGGCATTGGTGTCGGTGGTTCCGGAGAAGGCGGAGCTAGGGCCGGAGGATCAAAAAGGAACATTGACATCGCTTATCCCTCCAGTCCCCTGTGGAGACCACCTCTCCCCAACCCAACTCACAGAGATTGCCCAGTTGCAGACCGAAGTTTTGGACATGTTCTCACCCCTGCCCAGCCACACCCGCCTCATAGAACACCACATTGAGATGCCCCCGGGGGTGGTAGTGCATAGCTGCCCTTACAGGCTACCCGAACACAAGAAAAAAGTGGTTCAGGAAGAACTCGAGGCCATGCTCGAAATGGGCATCATCGAGGAGTCCCACAGCAACTGGAGCAGCCCGGTGGTCTTGGTTCCCAAGGCCAACAGGTCGGTCTGGTTCTGTGTGGACTATAGAAAAGTCAACACGGTGTCTAAATTCGATGCATACCCAATGCCTCGTATTGACGAGTTGCTGGATTGACTAGGCACGGCTCACTTTTATTTGACACTGGATTTAACAAAGGGTTATTGGCAGATCCCCTTGACTCCACTTTCCCGAGAAAAAACAGCCTTTTCCACACCGTTTGGCTTACACCAATTTGTCACACTTCCTTTTGGGCTGTTTGGGGTGCCCGCTACATTCCAGCGGCTTATGGACAAGGTCCTCCGCCCCCAAGCCACCTATGCGGCTGCATACTTGGACGATATTATAATCTATAGTAACGACTGGCCGTGGCATTTACAACACCTGAGGGCCATCCTCAGGTCACTGAGGTGAGCGGCTCTCAGGGCCTGTTGGAGCCATATTTATATTCAATTTAGGTTTGTAAAACATGTTGCCATATAGTTATTTTCAATGCATTTTTATTTAGTTATATAACTTATTTTGTTAGTTATACTTACCAGATGTATACCTGCCTATCTGAAACTTTAATTGATTTCTTGCCACATGACTGCGGACACGCCCCATGGACGTGCCGATGGCGCGAAACCTGATATTTAATCAGTGCTTCCGGCTTGTGTTTGCTAGGATGGCAGTAGATAGGAAAAGTTTTCAGACTGCAGAAACGCAGAAACTCAAGACGTAAGAACTGTTAGAAATACTTTGTTTTACTTTCTTTGTTTGCAACTGGAAAGAGAACCGGACTGGATGGAATAAAAAAACAACACTAACTTTACTTCATCTTTTCTGTGAGTGCTTAATTGACTGCGTGTCAGGAACCACTTGCTCCATCCTCACTTGGCGTTCTGAAAAACGCCATAACAAAAGTCTGAAAACTCCGAAGCCCCGACAGTAACAAAAGACTGCTTTGAAATACTTCGAATTATGTGAGGATTTATCAGTGGTTGGACATTAAATTGATGCTTTCCTGTGGAGCTTAAGAACGTGCAAAAGAAAGCAATGAAGCAAACCGGGTGAGTCGCATGTCTCTTGGAAGTGTTTATAGCCACTTGAATAACTTCAAATGTGAAAAGGACTAAATTGCAGTGATTGTGAACTGTACAAACTAATCACAATGTCGGACAAAGAGAGTGAGATGGCGGAAGATCCAGCCGATATGTTAGAAACCCGAATCGCCTCGCACAGAGGGAAATTGAGCGTCTGCACAAGACGAATTAATGAGATACGGACATTGCTTGCGCAAAATGTTGATGTGGCACATGTGGACGATAATGTAAGGACATTGCTCTTAAGCATTGAAGGCTTTAAAGCCGTGCACAAATTAGTGCAATCAATGATGGATGATGAGGATTTGGAAAGTGAAAATGACTGGTTTGAAACCAAGATGCAGAACATCCAGCACTTCCTCAAAGAAATTGATTCATGGAAAAACGAGCAGCGAAAATTGCAGTCACTAGTCAGGCCAGAAGACAGTATTTCGGTTGCTTCTAAGACCTCTAAAACATCCAGAACTTCATCGGCAGCAAAGATGGCATTAGCCGAGAAGGCAGCATTAGAGGCGCGTACAGTAGTAAGGCGCTGCCAGCGCTGCACACGCTGCAAATGGAGGAGATGGCTCTTAAATCTAAGCGCGAGAGCTTGGAGCTACAAATGCAGATGGCAGAGACAAACGCTAAATTGAAGGCGCTCAGTGACAGTGAGGAGCAAGAGGATGCAATGAATGCATATTTGAAATCCAGCAAAGCACAGCCCGTGGAGCCAACTCCGCCGGACGTGTCTGCTCTTGAATTTGCGCCTGTGGCAACTGTTCCAAAAACACCGCTTCAACGGGCGGTGCGTCAACTACACAGCAGCTCCATGGATACCGGAGCTGCCACCAGGAACCAACGGACACCACAGGGAGAAACGAACACCAGTTCTACAGACACGGAGCTGCTGCATAGACAGAGGGAGCTTACTGAAATTGTGGTGAGGCAACAAAATCTTTCACTCCTACCCAAAAGAGATGTGCTTATTTTTAGTGGTGATCCTTTGTCATTCCAACCTTTCATTCTGGCTTTTGAACACTCAATTGAGAAAAATACAGATGATTTTTGAGATAGACTGTATTTCCTGCAGCAGTACACTGACGGTCCCGCGAAAAATATTGTGCGAAGCTGCATGCATATGGATGCCCGCCAGGGCTATGATGAGGCCAAAAGGCTACTGATAAAACATTTCGGGAATGAAACAAAAATTGCAAATGCATACCTGAACAAGGCTCTTAATTGGGCACTTTTAAAACCTGACGATGGAAAGGCTCTGCTTGAATATGCACTGTATTTAAGGGAATGCCTTAATGCCATGCAAAATTTGGACCATTTAGATGAACTGAATGTGGCATCCAATCTAAAGCTTCTGGTCTCCAAATTGCCCTACAAACTGCGTGAATGCTGGCGAACTGCAGTATACGACACATCCCAGCAGAACAACACTTGAATTAAATTCCGCCACCTCGTGGAGTTCTTAGATCTCCAAGCGAATATCTTGCTCCACCCAGTCTTTGGTGACATCAGAGATGCTTCAGCCTCTAAACCAGTCTCAAAAGCCAAACCGAGCACAAAGACTCTGAAAGGTGGTAGCAGCTTTGCAACCTCTGTCGCGCCAGCTGATGCTCAGGTGGTTCAGTCAGCTAAAACACAGCAAACCACCAATTGTGTTTCAAGTTCATCATCATGTAGCTTCTGCTCGGGTAAGCATGCCATCTCTGACTGTGAAAACCTAAAAGTACAGACACATGAACATCTCAGCAAAAACTGTGTGAAAAGAGCCATATGTGACCTGTGTAAGTGCAATCACCCCACCCTACTGCACATCAACAGTGTGGAGGCTGTCAAGACACAAACATCTGTCAACAGTGCGCTGATCTCAGCTAGTTATGCTACAGGGGCCAGTCACTGTGTATTGGCCATTGTGCCAGTACAAGTCAAGGCAGCCAAGGGGTCTAAAACCATCAAGACCTATGCGTTCCTTGACCCAGGCAGCTCAGCAACCTTCTGTTCTGACAACATCATGCGCCAACTCAACGTCAACAGGCGCAGGACTAAGGTCGCGCTGAGAACAATGGGACAGGAGCAGATGGTGAGGTGTCATGAGCTCACAGGACTGGAAGTGGGCAACATTGATGGCAGTGTGTTCATTCAGTTACCCACAGTGTACACGCAAGCCAAAATCCCTGTGTCAAAAGACCACTTGGTTACACCTGATGACCTCAAGAGATGGCCGTACCTAAGTGGCATAACACTGGACAGCATTAATGCTGATGTAGAACTACTGATTGGCATGGATGTGCCTAAGGCAATGGAACCATGGGAAGTCCTAAATAGCCAAAACAATGGACCATATGCAGTCAAGACACTACTTGGATGGGTGGTGAACGGTCCACTCAGTTCTTGCTCTGCTGTGGAAAGAAGTGGAAAACAGTCCATCACAGTCAATCGAATCTCATTGGAGAACATCAAGGATATGCTCATGAGGCAGTACAACCACGATTTCCGTGAAAAGGAATCTGAGGAGAAAAATGAGATGTCTGTTGAGGACAAAAGATTCATGGATGTGACAACAAGGTCAGTCATGCTCAAAAATAACCACTATTACTTGCCTTTACCTTTTCGTGATGAACATGTCACTTTGCCTGATAACCAGCAGATGGCGGCACAATGAACAGTGAGTCTGTCAAGAAGATTCAAAAGGGATTCTGCTTATGCAAACGAGTACAAAACATTCATGGAGGATGTGCTCAGCAAAGGCTATGCAGAAATGGTGCCAGCCAGCCAGGTGCAAAGAAATGATGGCATGACCTGGTACTTGCCACATCACGGCGTGTACCACAAGCAGAAAGGCAAGCTGCGAGTTGTATTTGACTGTTCTGCTTCTTTCAAGGGCAAATCGCTGAATACAGAACTTCTTCAGGGTCTGGACCTGGTGAACCCACTGCTGGGTGTTCTGTTGAGATTCAGAGCAGAGAGGATTGTTGTAATGGCTGACATCGAAGCGATGTACTACCAAGTTCGTGTACAGAAACATCACCGTGACTTTCTCCGATTCCTCTGGTGGCCACAGGGGGACACGAGCAAGCCATTGGAAGTATACAGGATGAAGGTTCATCTCTTCGGTGCCATGTCATCACCAAGCATCGCCAACTTTGCCCTGAAACGAACAGCAGTTGACAACGCAGAGCAGTTCAGTGCAAAAACACTTGACACAATCAAGCACAGTTTTTATGTAGATGATTGTCTCCAGTCTGTGGCTTCTGTGGCAGAGGCAATACAGCTTACGCAGGACCTCAGGGAAGCATGCACCCTCGGAGGATTCACCCTGAACAAGTGGGTGAGCAATAGCTGTGAAGTCCTTGCCACAATACCGGAGAGGCACAGAGCCATGCTTGTGAAACAGCTTGATCTGAACAGAGAAAAAACACCTCTTGAAAGGACCCTAGGAATCCAGTGGAACATTCAGAAGGACACACTCACCTTTAAAGTTGCCAACAAGACCACAGCACTCACAAGGCAAGCTATCCTTTCTGTCGTGAGCTCCATCTACGACCCATTGGGTTTCCTAGCACCCTTCATTCTCAAAGCCAAGCAAATTCTGCAGAAACTGTGCATTGAAAGGTGTGAATGGGATGAACGCATTCCAGACAAACTCTCCAAGACGTGGCAAAGATGGATGACTGAACTGAATCAGCTGCACAGATTCGAAGTGGACAGGTGCGTAAAACCTGAGGGTTTCGGCCCAACAAAGACTGTTCAGTTACACCATTTCTGTGATGCCAGTGAAGCAGGTTACGGAATGGTGACTTACCTCAGTCTCACGAACAGCTGTGGAGACATTCACATTGCCTTTATAATGGCAAAATCCAGAGTCGCGCCACTTAAGCAGATGACTATTCCCAGACTGGAGCTTGCTGCTGCAACACTGGCAGTGAAAGTGGACAAAATGCTCCAGAAAGAACTGCATATGAACTTGCAGGACTCCACTTTCTGGACTGACAGCACAACCGTGCTGAAATACATCCACAACAAAACCAAAAGATTCCGCACATATGTTGCCAACAGGATTACAGTAATACATAGCCTCTCTCAGGTACACCAGTGGAGGTATGTCAGCACAAAGGACAATCCGGCAGATGATGCCTCACGTGGACTCCATATTGAACCACTGCTGATGTCCACTAGATGGCTCCATGGCCCTCACTTCCTCTCAAGAGGGGAATCTGAGTGGCCTGATACACCTGAGGATCTGAGCTACATACCCACCTGTGATGCAGAGGTAAAAACCATTGTTACTGTCAATCGTGTACAACTGGAAACTAATGCGACTTCTTCCCTGATTCAGTACTTTTCATCCTGGAAGAAGCTCCTTAGGGCTGTAGCCTGGCTGCTGAAGCTGAAACGCATCCTTCTGCTCCGAAGTAGAAAAGGAGACAATACGACATCCAAACTTAAAGGTGAGCAACAATGCTTAAATGTGGATGATCTGGACGAAGCAGAAAATGCAATAATTTGCTATGAACAGCAATGTTATTTCAATGCTGAGCTCCATCTCCTAAGAAAAGGCATGCCAGTGAACACGGACAGCTCCATATTGAAACTAGACCCAATACTGGAGGAAGGCATCCTGAGAACTGGAGGCAGGCTGAGTCAATCGTCCATGCCGGTGAGTCTAAAAAACCCAATTATTCTTCCCAAAGACTCGCACATATCCAAACTCATCCTGCGTGACATACATCACCAAGTAGGACATGCAGGAAGAAACCACATGCTCTCCAGGCTCAGGCAAAGGTTCTGGCTTTCCTCTGCTAATTCCTCTGCAAGATCTGTCATTAAGTCTTGTGTGTTTTGTAGGAAAATGCAGGCCAGAGTTGGAGTCCAAAAGATGGCAGGCCTGCCAATGGAACGAGTCACTCCAGACTTACCTCCCTTTTCTCATGTAGGCATTGACTACTTCGGACCTATTGAGGTCAAAAGGGGCCATTCCCTTGTGAAGAGATGGGGTGTCATTTTTACCTGCCTGGCAAGCAGGGCCATTCACCTGGAAGTGGCGAGTATGCTCAACACAGACTCCTGCATTAACGCTATATGGCGTTTCCTTTGCAGGAGAGGGCCAGTGCTCACCATTCGAACTGACTGTGGTACTAACTTTGTTTGTGCTCAGAAAGAATTACAGGCTGCTGCACACCAGTTAGACCACCAAAGAATCCATGATGCTCTGATGACCCACCACATCAAATGGCTGTTCAATCCTCCCTTTGCTGCACACTTTGGCGGTGTGTGGGAGCGACTCATCAAGCTGGTGAAAAAGGTACTCCTGTCAGTCCTAAAGCAACAGACACTTGATGATGACATGCTGCACACAGCCCTCTGTGAAGTGGAATCCATCCTCAACGACAGACCCATAACAACTGTATCCAGTGACCCAAATGACCTTGACCCACTGACTCCCAACCACCTGTTGCAGCTGAACACCAAACCCCTGCTGCCCCCTGGTGTCTTCGACAGAAATGATCGGTACAGCAGAAGGAGATGGAGGCAGGTGCAATACCTGGCCGACCTCTTCTGGAAGCGCTGGACAGCTGAATACCTCACGCTGATGCAGCAGCAGCAGAAATGGACCAGTGCCAAAAGAAACTTCAAAGAAAATGACGTGGTGGTCATCGTAGATCCAACATCGCCAAGAAGCTCCTGGCCTTTGGGCAGGGTGCTGAAACCTTTGGCAGGGCCAAAGGGCCTTGTGAGGAGCATCATGGTGAAAACTATGACCAGCATCATCCAGAGGCCGGTCGACAAGCTGTGCTTGATCTTAGAAGCTGAGGAATCGGCTTAAAGGTCTGGCTGATTCTGCCAGGCCCATGAGCTATGAGCTCCATGTCTTTGCACGCACCCACATATCCTGACAAACCTACATACTTTGATTGCGTGCCCACACACCAGCCCATACATGCATACATGGACTTTCACTTATACAGCACATCTACACTCATTGCTATGCACATACATGGACTTCTCACTTATGCAGCACACTAACACATTGACTCCCAAGAGTCAATGGATTGCGTTTTTTGGACACCTTTTTTTTTTTTCCTTTTTTGGACCTTGGACCCATGGACCTTGGGGGGATTGGGCTCACTATGAACCCTATGGACTTTGGGTTTTTTAAAAAAACAGAAATTACGAAAAAAAAAACAGAAATTACAAAAAAAAAAAAAAAACTGTATTGTCATGTATTGTAAAATTTCACTCTTGAACACTGTTTGAAACTGATGACTTGATTTTGTGACATCAGTTAGGTACTATGTATTTTGACTAGCACGTTATGGCTCCACATATTGTTTGTTTATTGTAATTGTCATCACGTAGTATTGACAATTAGGGGCCAGTATGTTGGAGCCATATTTATATTCAATTTAGGTTTGTAAAACATGTTGCCATATAGTTATTTTCAATGCATTTTTATTTAGTTATATAACTTATTTTGTTAGTTATACTTACCAGATGTATACCTGCCTATCTGAAACTTTAATTGATTTCTTGCCACATGACTGTGGACACGCCCCATGGACGTGCCGATGGCGCGAAACCTGATATTTAATCAGTGCTTCCGGCTTGTGTTTGCTAGGATGGCAGTAGATAGGAAAAGTTTTCAGACCACAGAAACACAGAAATTCAAGACGTAAGAACTGTTAGAAATACTTTGTTTTACTTTCTTTGTTTGCAATTGGAAAGAGAACCGGACTGGATGGAATAAAAAACAACACTAACTTTACTTCATTTTTTCCGTGAGTGCTTAATTGACTGCATGTCGGGAACCACTTGCTCCATCCTCACTTGGCATTCTGAAAAACGCCATAACAGGGCCAACCCGAAAAAGTGTGTGATTGGGTGGGTGGAAGTACGGTATCTGGGCTTCCACTTGGGCAATGGGCAGGTGCGTCCCCAAATTAATAAGACAGCAGCGATTGCGGCCTGCCCAAAGCCCAAGACCAAAAAGGGGGTGAGACAGTTCCTGGGGCAGGCTGGCTACTATCATAGGTTTATACCTAATTATTTGGATGCCACCAGCCCACTGACTGATCTCACTAAAAAGGGGGCACCAGATCCGGTCCAGTGGACGGAGCAATGCCAGCGGGCTATCTCTGAGGTGAAGGCTGCACTGTGTGGTGGGCCACTGTTACACTCCCCTGACTTTTCTTTCCCCTTTATGTTGCAGACGGACATGTCGGAAAGAGGGCTGGGGGCTGTTCTGTCCCAGGAGGTGGAGGGGGAGGATCGCCCCATGCTGTATATCAGCAGAAAGCTGTCGGTGCGTGAGGGGCGCTACAGCACAATAGAGAAAGAGTGCTTGGCCATCAAGTGGGCAGTCCTCGCCCTCCGCTACTACCTGCTGGGACGCCCTTTCACCCTCTGTTTGGACCATGTGCCCCTCCAGTGGCCCCACCGCATGAAGGATGCCAATGCATGAATCACCCGTTGGTATCTGGCACTCCAGCCCTTTAACTTCAAGGTGATCCACAGGCCGGGGGCATAGATGGTCATGGCGGACTTCCTCTCCCATCAAGGGGGGGGGTATGTGGCAGCGGTGGCGTGGTCAAGCATCGGTCTGTGACCGGAGGGCGGAGTTAGGGAAGGTACAGAAACAGCCATTGAATTTTTCTCGTAAATTCCCGTTCCAGCCGCACGCCATGTGACTGCCATGCGACTGCCATGCAGTTCCCAGCTGAAAGCCAGCGGGCTGCCAGCCAGGGCTCAGACCCCCTCCCTCTCCTATTTTAATTCTAAACACGCCCATTCATTCGATTCCACGGTGTCGCCATTAGATGGCGCTTCTCTCATAAAAAAAACATTACTTGAAATGTTGTGTGAAGCTGTTGTACTGCACTTTATTCTGTTTTTTTATGATCTTATGGATTAAAAACATTCAGATGATGAACTATCTGAAAGTCTTTTTTGGGGGGGTACATCTTACCTTCTCCGAATAAGTAATGGTTACTAAGTGATATTAATTAACTTTGATTAGTAATTACGGTATCAGGTATTACCTACTAGCAAACAAGAGATAATTTTACCCAATTTCAGTGAGAAAGTAGCTGTTGAATAGATCCATAAATGTGAGGTAAATTTTACCCAATTTATTTAAGTATTTCATCGCTTTTTATTTCAGTTTTTTATACTCAATATATGGAATGAAATCTACCCCAAACAAGTCAATGCAAATTGTTACCTCAGATTTATTGGGTAAATTCTATAGGTTACTTTTTTCAGTGCACTGTAAGAAGTGATTTTGGAGAGTGGTAAATATAATCTAAGCAAACCAGATAAAATTTACTCTATTATTGAAGTCAGCCAAGGAATATTTAGGAATTATTGCAGTCAGCCAGGGAACTCTCGGACTGCCATCTTCCTCTCTCCGGCTGTTACGGTAGTTTAGTGAGCTATGGTATACCGTAAAACAGGTTCATTACTTGAAATGTTGTGTGAAGCTGTTGTACTGCACTTTATTTTGTGTTTTTTGATCATTTGGTGGATCATTGCTGCATATAAACAAGGCGGATCAGTTATTTGTTGTATAGATGCACCTGGACTGCAGATTTGGTCAGTCCAGAAACAACATTTGAAGCTGTTAGTTAGTGAGTTATAAAACGGGTTCATAACTTGAAATGTTGTGTGAAGCTGTTGTACTGCACTCTATTCTGTGGGGTTTTTTTTTTTTTTGATGATTTTATGGATTAAAAACATTGAAATGATGAACCATCTGAAAGTCTTTTTTTTTTTGGGGGGGGGGGGGGGGGGTACATCTTACCTTCTCCAAATAAGTAATGGTTACTACTGTAAGTGATATTAATTACCTTTGATTAGTAATTATCAGGTATTACCTACTAGCAAACAAGAGATACTTTTACCCAATTTCAGTGAGAAAGTAGCTGTTGAATAGATACATGAGGTAAATTTTACCCAATTTAAGTATTTCATAGCTTTTTATTTCAGTTATTTTATACTCAATATATGGAATTAAATCTACCCCAAACAAGTCAATGCAAATTGTTACCTCAGATTTATTGGGAAAATGCTATACGGTAGGTTACTTTTTTCAGTGCAGGAACAGGTGAAACTATGGATCTTGGTAGTCTGGTGGTTACTGCACATGTCTTGTACCGGTAACTCCTGAAACATGGTTCGATTCTTGCCTTGGGTTTTTCACGCTCACTCCTCTCTCCCTGTTTTCTGCCAACCTCTATACAGCTACTGTTAAACAAAGGCAAACTTGCTCAAAAATAAATATTTTTAAAAAAGTGACTCTTGCAATGAAGCACTGTGCACTTTTTAGTGTTACATGTAGGTCCTGCTTTCAAATAGGCTAGACAATATTAAATAGTGGCAATGTTGGGATGACTGAAAACGGACTTTTTTTTTTTTGCTTATAAGACTTTACTAACTACTGAAATCTATTACAAGTTGAATGTAGCCACTGATTACTGTTTCATGAAGTAGGCCTTATAGGGCACACTAAACAACATGCTTGTTCATTTGCATTTCAATTAAGAACTAAAAAAACATAAAATGAAAAAATGACTTCTCATCGTTTGTTTTTCAAAGGTGAACAAAAAACGAATAACAACTTATTTTTTGAACATTTCATTTCATGCTGAGGTCAAAAATTAAATGTGTTAAAAAACGATCTACACTAGTTTTGATTTTATCTGTCTGTTTTCTGTGGACCGGAAGTTATTTCTTTGTTTACTCCAAGCGCATGGACACGCATCCAAGCTAGCCAAGCGCGCGTATTCACCATGGCTGCATTGGAGAACCATGCAGACCTTATTAAAGAGTTGTTTGAATCAGGCAAGACTCATGCCGAAATTTCAAACGCGCTGCAACAAATGGGAGCTGAAAGATGCTCAGAAATGAGTGTCCGACGTTTTTGCAGCACTCACAACCTGAAGCGTAAAAGGCACGTTACGGACACGGAGTTGGAGAGGGCTGTAATCGGGTCAATATGGGAGGTAAGCTATTTTATACGTTTAAAATGCTACATGCCATCTGCCTGTCTTTCAAAAGTAATAAAGTAAATATTTTTATTATCAGACGGGCCCATCGTATGGTCGAAAATTTATGACCGGGTACCTGGCTACACAGGGAGTGCGCGCAGCAGAGTGTCGAGTTGGTGACACATTGAGGGAAGTTCATCGGCTATACCATGAATTACGATGACAGGTAAGTAGGCCAGATTTTTTTTAAATCGTCACCCCTTCTAGTATTTTATGTTTGTAAGCTGTCTAGCATGTTAACAAAAGCTCATATTTTTGTAGGGTGCTTGAAATATAAATCCAGTACCATACCATGCCGCATACATGGGCCATAAATTACATATGGACCAGAACGAGAAATTGGTCATGTTTGGTGTGACGCATGTTTTGGCCATTGATGGATTCAGCAATAAAGTTGTCGCTCATTGCAGCATGCCCATCAAAAACAACCTTGTGATCTATGAGGAAGTTTACAGGTGAGTATAGAACCCCCCCACCACCACCACTACCACCACTCAGGGTATTACCAGTAGGCCCACATTTTACATTAACCCTGTATGTGTTAACTGTATTTACATCCAGATCTACAGTGGTCAATCATGGAATGTGGGATCAAGTCCAGGTTGATCATGGCAGGGAATTCTACCTGAGCCTTTACATGCAGGAGAAGCTGTCGGGACACCGATACAATCGTAACAGGCCACCATACCTCCAGACCACATCTACACTGGTGGGTTTTTCACAGATTAACTGGGCTTCCACTAAGCAAACAAACAAAAGGATATGCAATACACAGCACCAGGGTGGGGAAAATAAAACAAGTGAAAGATGGGGCAAAGATTAGGCATAGTACTCCATAATAGGCAACTGGAGATCTTTTTGGAGCTTGAAGTTATTTTACCTTTCATCTAAAAAAGGCTTCTTCAATTCTGGCCTGAAGATGGGAAGACCAAATTTGTCTCTGTACTGGGGGTCTATTAACTGTGGACCACACCCCTCATGTGACAGTGGGTGAAATGAATCACCTATTAACATAATTGGCATAGTCAATATGTGAGATTAGGGTTGAAATTGTCATAATCACATAATACTAAGGTGACAAAGGGCAGCCCTGACGGAGTCCAACATGCACTGGGAACAGGTCTGACTTACTGCCGGCAATGCGAACCAGACTCCTGCTCCGTTCGTACAGGGACCGGACAGCCCTTAGCAAAGAGCCCCGAACCCCATACTCCCGAAGCACCCCCCACAGAATACCACGGGGGACACGGTCGAATGCCTTCTCCAGATCCACAAAGCACATGTGGACTGGTTGGGCAAACTCCCATGAACCCTCGAGCACCCTATGAAGGGTATAGAGCTGGTCCAGTGTTCCGCGACCAGGACGAAAACCGCATTGTTCCTCCTGGATCCGAGGTTCGACTATCGGTCGAATTCTCCTCTCCAGTACCCTGGAGTAAACTTTCCCTGGGAGGCTGAGAAGTGTGATTCCCCTATAATTGGAGCACACTCTCCGGTCCCCTTTCTTAAAAAGAGGGACCACCACCCCAGTCTGCCACTCCAGAGGCACTGTCCCCGACCGCCACGCGATGTTGCAGAGGCGTGTCAACCAAGACAGCCCCACAACATCCAGAGACTTGAGATACTCAGGGCGGATCTCATCCACCCCCGGTGCCTTGCCACCGAGGAGCTTGCAAACCACCTCAGTGACTTCGGCTTGGGTAATGGACGAGTCCACCTCTGAGTCATCAGCCTCAGTCTCCTCAGTGGAAGACATGACGGTGGGATTGAGGAGATCCTCAAAGTATTCCTTCCACCGCCCGACAATGTCCCCAGTCGAGGTCAACAGCTCCCCACCCGCACTGTAAACAGTGTTGGCAGAGTACTGCTTCCCCCTCCTGAGGCGCCGGACGGTTTGCCAGAATTTCTTCGAGGCCGACCGATAGTCCTTCTCCATGGCCTCCCCGAACTCCTCCCAGTTCCGAGTTTTTGCCTCCGCAACTGCCCGAGCTGCAGCACGCCTGGCCTGCCGATACCCGTCGGCTGCCTCAGGAGTCCCGGAGGTCAACATGGCCCGATAGGACTCCTTCTTCAGCTTGACGGCATCCCTTACTTCCGGTGTCCACCACCGGGTTCGGGGATTGCCGCCACGACAGGCACCGGAGACCTTGCGGCCACAGCTCCGAACAGCTGCGTCCACAATGGAGGTAGAGAACATGGTCCACTCAGACTCAATGTCCCCCGCCTCCCTCGGAAGCTGGGAAAAGCTCTCCCGGAGGTGGGAGTTAAAGACCTCCCCAACAGAGTGCTCGGCCAGACGTTCCCAGCAGACCCTCACCATACGTTTGGGCCTGCCAGGTCTGTCCAGCTTCCTCCTCCGCCAGCGGATCCAACTCACCACCAGGTGGTGATCAGTTGACAACTCAGCCCCTCTCTTCACCCGAGTGTCCAAGACATAGGGTCGGAGATCAGATGACACGACTACAAAGTCGATCATCGACCTCCGACCTAAGGTGTCCTGGTGCCACGTGCACTTATGGACACCCCTATGCTCGAACATGGTGTTCGTTATGGACAAACTGTGACTAGCACAGAAGTCCAATAACAAAACACCACTCGGGTTCAGATCGGGGAGGCCGTTCCTCCCAACCACGCCCCTCCAGGTGTCACTGTCATCGCCCACGTGAGCATTGAAGTCCCCCAGTAGCACAATGGAGTCCCCAGTCTGAGCACCCCTCAGTACCTCTCCCAGGGACTCCAAGAAGGCCGGATACTCTATACTGCTATTTGGCCCGTAGGCACAAACAACAGCAAGAGCGCTCTCCCCAATCCGAAGGCGCAGAGAGGCGACCCTCTCGTTCACTGGGGTAAACTCCAACACATGGCGGCTGAGCTGGGGAGCTATAAGGAAGCCCACACCAGCCCGCCGCCGCTCACCATGGGCGACTCCAGAGAAGTGGAAAGTCCAGCCCCTCTCGAGGAGCTGGGTTCCAGAGCCCAAGCTGTGCGTGGAGGTGAGCCCGACTATCTCTAGCCGGTACCTCTCAACCTCCCGCACAAGCTCAGGCTCCTTCCCCCCCAGCGAAGTGACATTCCATGTCCCAACAGCCAGCCGCTGTGTCCGGGGGTCAGGTCGTCGAGGCCCCTGCCTTCGACTGCCACCCAATCCACACTGCACCAAACCCCTACTGCTACCTCTGTGGGTGGTGAACCCACAGGAGGTCGGGCCCACGTCGCCTCTTCGGGCTGAGCCCGGCCGGGCCCCATGGGCAAAGGCCCGACCACCAAGCGCTCGCATACGAGCCCCAACCCCGGGCCTGGCTCCAGGGTGGGGCCCCGGCTGCGTCCTACCGGGCGACGTCACGGTCCTGGATTTTTTCTCCATAGGGGTTTTTTGGTTCTGTTCATAATTTTTATGGACAGAATTTCTAGGCGCAGCCAGGGGCCGGAAGGAATCCTGTTTGGGAACCACAGGATTTCATCTCTGCTTTTTGCGGATGATGTTGTCCTGTTGGCTTCTTCAAACCAGGACCTTCAGCATGCACTGGGGTGGTTTGCAGTCGAGTGTGAAGCGGCTGGGATGAGAATCAGCACCTCCAAGTCCGAGGCCATGGTTCTCGACCGGAAAAGGGTGGCTTGCCCTCTCCAGGTTGGTGGAGAAGTCCTGCCTCAAGTGGAGGAGTTTAAGTATCTCGGGATCTTGTTCACGAGTGAGGGAAGGATGGAGCGTGAGATCGACAGGCGGATCGGTGCAGCCTCCGCAGTGATGCGGTCGCTTTACCGGTCCGTCGTGGTGAAGAAGGAGCTGAGCCAAAAGGCGAAGCTCTCAATTTACCGGTCGATCTACGTTCCGACTCTCACCTATGGTCATGAGCTTTGGGTAATGACAGAAAGAACAAGATCGCGGATACAAGCGGCTGAAATGAGTTTCCTTCGCAGGGTGGCTGGGCGCTCCCTTAGAGATAGGGTGAGAAGCACAGTCACTCGGGAGGAGCTCGGAGTAGAGCCGCTGCTCCTCCACATCGAGAGGAACCAGCTGAGGTGGCTCGGGCATCTTTTTCGGATGCCTCCTGGACGCCTCCCTGGGGAGGTGTTCCAGGCATGTCCCCCCGGGAGGAGGCCCCGGGGAAGACCCAGGACACGCTGGAGGGACTATGTCTCTCGGCTGGCCTGGGAACGCCTCGGTGTTCTTCCCGAGGAGCTGGCCGAGGTGTCTGGGGAAAGGGAAGTTTGGGCTTCCATGCTTAGACTGCTGCCTCCGCGACCCGGTCCTGGATAAGCGGAAGAAGACGAGACGAGACGAGACGAGACATAATACTAAGGGTGTTAGCTGCTTTGATGAGCATCTAAACTTTCTGGGGTGGGATCTCAAGGCAGAATACCTTAGACCTGTATAAGTGCAAGTCGAGCTCTCTAAAAATTACACACTGATAGAGATATTTGTAGATTTAATGAGTAACTAACTAGAAACTTGTTTTTGTGGTCAACAGAATCATAGAGTGGAAAGGTTGTGGTCAGAAGTGAACGTTCGGGTGAATTTCCCATTAAAAGGTGCTCTTACACACCTCATGGACCAAGAGCTAATGAGGACAACTTAACAAAGTTCTGCACCTCCAGCCTTACTTGTCAATTGGCTGAAGTCGGGTTAGGCAGAATGGTTCAAGCATGGAATGCACATCGAATCCCAGGTATACTAAAGTGCATTGTTTACAAATGGAGAAGTATTAGTTCAGCCAGTGAAGAGCAGCATTTCCAGTATCCCTGCTGATCTCATTGACCGAAATATTAATAGACTGCCTTACATAAATAAAAAAAAAACAGCGTGCTACCTCCTTTTAATCATTTGCCCCATTAATTGTAGGTCATGGGATACCCAATGAACTAGCAGCAGATGGATGTCCAGTGAAAATCTCTGAGAGGCTACTTCCTAGTGCCCCTGTTGCAGCAGCCATGTATGAAGAAGAGTTGGGATCATCACTTACGTGGACATCTGTCTTTGGAATGGACCCCTTTTCATCCGTGGCAGACAGATGTAGTGCAGAGGATGTGTTTGCAGACCGGTACCCAGACATCTCAGTACTATTCAATAATGTAGTGAACAACAACCACACTAGATTTTGTGATGCATTGCTCTACCTTGTTAATGTTACGCAAAGGCACATCTGAGTAAGGAAAAATTACTACATTCTGTGCTGTGTCTGGCTCTTCTCTCTGCATGAATAGAATATGTACAGTGGGGCAAAAAAGTATTTAGTCAGCCACAAATTGTGCAAGTTCTCCCACTTAAAAAGATGAGAGAGGCCTGTAATTTTCATCATAGGTACACTTCAACTATGAGAGACAGAATGGGGGGAAAGAATCCAGGAAATCACATTGTAGGATTTTTAATGAATTAATTGGTAAATTCCTCGGTAAAATAAGTATTTGGTCACCTACAAACAAGCAAGATTTCTGGCTCTCACAGACCTGTAACAACTTCTTTGAGAGGCTCCTCTGTCCTCCTCGTTACCTGTATTAATGGCACCTGTTTGAACTCGTTATCAGTATAAAAGACACCTGTCCACAACCTCAAACAGTCACACTCCAAACTCCACTATGGCCAAGACCAAAGAGCTGTCAAAGGACACCAGAAACAGAACTGTAGACCTGCACAAGGCTGGGAAGACTGAATCTGCAATAGGTAAGCAGCTTGGTGTGAAGAAATCAACTGTGGGAGCAATTATTAGAAAATGGAAGACATACAAGACCACTGATAATCTCCCTCGATCTGGGGCTCCACGCAAGATCTCACCCTGTGGGGTCAAAATGATCAGAAGAACGGTGAGCAAAAATCCCAGAACCACACAGGGGGACCTAGTGAATGACCTGCAGAGAGCTGGGACCAAAGTAACAAAGGCTACCATCAGTAACACACTACGCCGCCAGGGACTCAAATCCTGCAGTGCCAGACGTGTCCCCCTGCTTAAGCCAGTACATGTCCAGGCCCGTCTGAAGTTTGCTAGAGAGCATTTGGATGATTCAGAAGAGGATTGGGAGAATGTCATATGGTCAGATGAAACCAAAATAGAACTTTTTGGTAAAAACTCAACTTGTCATGTTTGGAGGAGAAAGAATGCTGAGTTGCATCCAAAGAACACCATACCTACTGTGAAGCATGGGGGTGGAAACATCATGGTTTGGGGCTGTTTTTCTGCAAAGGGACCAGGACGACTGATCCGTGTAAAGGAAAGAATGAATGGGGCCATGTATCATGAGATTTTGAGTGAAAACCTCCGTCCATCAGCAAGGGCATTGAAGATGAAACGTGGCTGGGTCTTTCAGCATGACAATGATCCCAAACACACCACCCGGGCAACGAAGGAGTGGCTTCGTAAGAAGCATTTCAAGGTCCTGGAGTGGCCTAGCCAGTCTCCAGATCTCAACCCCATAGAAAATCTTTGGAGGGAGTTGAAAGTCCATGTTGCCCAGCGACAGCCCCAAAACATCACTGCTCTAGAGGAGATCTGCATGGAGGAATGGGCCAAAATACCAGCAACAGTGTGTGAAAACCTTGTGAAGACTTACAGAAAACGTTTGACCTCTGTCATTGCCAACAAAGGGTATATAACAAAGTATTGAGATGAACTTTTGTTATTGACCAAATACTTATTTTCCACCAAAATTTGCAAATAAATTCTTTAAAAATCAGACAGTGTGATTTTCTGGATTTTTTTTTTTCTCATTCTGTCTCTCATAGTTGAAGTGTACCTATGATGAAAATTACAGGCCTCTCTCATCTTTTTAAGTGGGAGAACTTGCACAATTGGTGGCTGACTAAATACTTTTTTGCCCCACTGTATGTATACTTATTAAAGTAAATAGTTTTGCCTTAAACTGATTTGTAATGTGCATTTTGAAATACAATCTCTAATATGAAATCTTTCACACCATTCAAACTTTTGCCATGATTTAATAAAAAAGTGAAATTATAGAACACAGAATTATTACAACAACAACACTTGAGTAACACTGGAGTAAAGCAAAAAAAAAAAAAATATATATATATATATATATGTATATATTAGAACAACAACAACAACACTTGAGTAACACTTGAGTAACACTGGAGTAAAGCAAAATAAAAAAAAAAAACTTATGAAGCTGGCAAAAAAAGGCCCTGTATTAAAAAAAAAGTTATTCACCCTTATACAGTTTACATGGCCAGAAGGAGTAAAACAAACAGGAGTCAAACAAACCCATTCTACTAAAACCCATTCTACTAAAAACTACATATACTGGTAACTGGTGGGCACAAAGAATTTACTTCACCTTGGGACTCAATGGGAACTCAATGGGATTCCCTTAAAACAGGCATGCAAACTGGTCAGGGGTGAAAAAGGTGAGAAGGGCGCACAGACACACGGCACGCGCGCAAAAGTACATTTCGTAGTCTACGTTACAAAAAAAATTGCAACCAGTATTAAGCAGGCAACATTCAACATCACTCATCACTTCCCTTTCAACTGTTGTGTGTACTAACTAGGTTTTATCTGGACAGGATGTTGTGTAATATACCATACCACATATACCATATGGTCAATTTGAAGATCGAGATGGTGATTTTGAATTAAAGAACAGGCGTGTACAATGGGCATTACATATTGGATTTTTTTTTTTAAATAAAAAACTATAAGTTCATCTCGGCCTAAAAAATTGGGGCAGACGCTCCCGCGCGGCACATGCCAGCAATTCCCCTCGTCCCCCTATGAAATGAGCAACAAGTAGGAGAATTATACACGGTATCATACCTAAAATTTTATCAGAAATATAGATACAATACTATGATTCTCCCCAACATACTACATTAGATAAGCTAACCTCATTTATAAAAGATACACACTTGTATATGACGTATATGTGATATATATGATGTATATTCATACATTGTTACTTTATGGAAATCTTCAGTAAGTTTGGTCTTTTCATGACAGCCTGTTGTAGACCTAAATATAATGCACATGAAATGACACTCCTCACCTCAACATGACCTTTACAATCATTTAAGCCACCATGGGCAATGCTGAAACCACTGCTGCAAACAGTACATCGTGCGAAACTGTCATTATTGTTGGCCCTTATTAGACAGGAAGATTATCAGGCAGGGAGATTATCAGGCAGGGAGATTATCAGGCAGGGTGATTATTAGGCAGGGTGATTATCAGGCAGGGTGATTATCAGGCAGGGTGATTATCAGGCAGGGAGATCATTAGACAGGGAGATTATTAGACAGGGAGATTATCAGGCAGGGAGATTAGACAGGGATATTATTAGACAGGGATATTGTTAGGCAGGGAGATTATTAGACGGAGATTATCAGGCAGGGATATTATTAGGCAGGGAGATTATTAGACAGGGAGATTATTAGGCAGGGATATTATTAGACAGGGATATTATTAGGCAGGGATATTATTAAACAGGGAGATTATCAGGCAGGGATATTATTAGACAGGGAGATTATTAGACAGGGAGATTATTAGACAGGGAGATTATTAGGCAGGGAGATTATTAGACAGGGATATTATCAGCTAGGGATATTATCAGCTAGGGATATTATTAGACAGGGAGATTATCAGACAGGGAGATTATTAGGCAGGGATATTATCAGGCAGGGAGATTATTAGACAGGGAGATTATTAGGCAGGGATATTATCAGGCAGGGATATTATTAGACAGGGAGATTCTTTTGTGTAATCTGAGCTGAAGTGGGTTTTGTATTTTGGTTTTTTGGGGCGCGCGCTCTCTCTGCCATGCCGATCCTGTAGGCCGCACTGACTCAGCTGAAAACTTCGGTCCTCGAGAAAAGAGAAGCCCGCCCACACTGAAGGCTGATTGGCTTATTTTGCTGAGTAACCCAATCAGGATGCTCTTTGTCTCGCACACTCCGTCATATGCGCGAGGCAGACATTAATGTTTCGATTGGGAATTTTTTTTTTTAAATCGCGAGTCTGATTGTGTGGCGCTGTGCAACACACTGGTCTATGTATGGGAAACCCTGCATTGCTTGCGCTCTACAGCCAGAGCAAGCTAGAACAAGCGGTTGTCATGGGGATTTGAAAAGACGCTTGGTGCTTATTTTTAGGAGAAAAACACCGTCGGCTTTCTAGCTCTCGAAAAAAAAAAACTATTTGAAAACCATCCATTGTGAAGAGGGAATTTCTCTATACCACGCCACTGAGCTGATCATGTGTTCGTTTTCATATCTCTCATATCTGGCAACAGTAAGCTATAGCAGCTGGTATTTACATCTGTAGCTGTCTTATGGAGCAAGCTAACGTTATGTCTTAAACTTGATTTCAGCACGTATGTTAAAACATATTAGACATAGTTACATTTATGTACACATTTCTGGCACTGTAAAAGACTTGCCTCAACACGTAACAGCAACAAAATCCAACGACTTTTCCAGTTATTCACCCCTGAGCGCGCTGGAAACTGTTCCATTGGTATGTTCAGATCCAGTCGCGAGATGAGGTTGCCAGCTCTCTCTATAAAAAGGTGACTTTGCGGTCTGAATCTGTGGAATATTCGTAAGCGAGGACTGGCAACCAGCAGTGGGTTGCGCACCAGCTTGATCAGAACTCCAATGGAAAAGAAGCGCGTGTTACTGTTTATCTCGATTGGCTGTAAATCTTGTAAGTGAAATGTTTGGCAACAATAACATTGTAGCCTGCCTACCCACCCCCCCAAAAAAAACTCTTCGGATCTACACGATTCACACAAGTGACCTATTTTGGGACCAAAACGGCGAATTTCGCCGAAAGGTGAGGAGTTTGCATGTGTGTTAAAAAATTGCCCAATGCTGCTAGAGCATCTGTTAGCCCACTTAGCCAATGTGGGCTAAAATCCTCCTCCCTGCATTTTGGGCAGATAGAGGATGTCCTCATCCATTTCTCGGTGCACCTTCTGCAGCCAATGATGCTGTCGCAGCATGTAGACACATATGGTTCATTCAATGTGTCTGGAAATAGATGAAAACAATTTCCATAAATAAAATACTTTCTAATCACTTTCTAAACTGGTTAGGTGCCCTTTAAAAATAAATGTATAAAATCTTTCTTGTGCAAATAACACAGGCGAAGGCATGTCTGACGGCGTCTGCTTGGTCCACAGTGAGGGACACCGTTGTCCTTTGGTCACAGCCCGCCAACCGGACCAGCTCCTCAATCTTAGATACCTGCCCCAGACCTTCTGACACAAGCACCAGCTCTTCTATTTTCTCCAACACCTGTTCAAGGCCAGTGTCATCCCGTCGACTGAAAATCAGAAAGAGCATACAAAATACTTTTATCTAGTCAACAACTTTACTGGCCCTATCCAAAGTAACTGGAGATATTCTTTCACTTTTTGAAAATATTGGTCTAAAAGCTGTGTGTATTTTCAATTATTGTGGGCGAGCATTATATGTCTGTCTGCATATAGTATATATCATATGTTGTGCGTGTGTTCTCCATATCTGGACTATAAAAGTCTGTAAAAGTTATATGCACTGGGTTGCAAAAAATTAGTTGCAGTGGATATCACTCCAAAATGAAGTTTTTATCAGGGACAATAATGATACATATTTGTCATTGGTATGTCATTTTTACACTGAGCTGCATGTTGGCCACTGACAACATGTTTCCAGATACAAAAACTCAAAATATGCGTCTCAGAGAGACAACCCAAAGATGTGATGGGGAAAAAGCAAGTTCAGTTTCAGCACCTTAGCCTGCGCCTTTTGGGGGCCTGCAGCACTCTAAAGTCCTCCTCCTTCACTGCAAAGATTTTCCTTGCATTCTGTTTCCAGAATCCCGATCCTGTGGAAAAGATAATTCATCACTGCATTAGTACGGCAAGTGTTTTAATGGATGTGATGTAGGATGGTTTCTTAAGAATCTAAAATATTAAATACAAAAGTGATATACTGAATGAGATCTTCGACTGTACCTCTGGTTCCCTCAGAGTCTATGATTTTATTTCCCTGTCCATCTGTTAAAACAAATGTGTCTTCCTGGCGGAGGGCATCATGGACTTTTGAGAGAATCCCCTCCACAGAGGCCTCAAACTCAGAAAACCGGACTGTGAGCGTCTGTTTGCTGTCTAGCTTCCCATTCACCAGCTCTGCAATGAAGATGCTCCTAAAATGCGATGTGAAAGCAACCCTTTATTAATTTCACATTCTTAACCCATTAATTTCATATAATCCCCATCCCACACATGCCCACACCAGCCAGTTGGGTTGGCCCCTTGAACGACCCCCCCCCCAGCAAGCCACATGGGTCTTGTTCTTGTTCACACCAATCATCACCTTACATCACCTAACTCCATCTTAATGCAGCCCTTAGTCATAAGCACTATGCCCCCCAAAACCAAGAACAAAGTTAATTTAATCACCTCTGAAAAGCCTTTGCAGGTGTAGCTCAGGCAGTGACAGAGGTCCTCAGACTTGACAGAGAGCCAGCGGCGGCAGTTGCTGGTGGGCGGTTAAATGAGAACCTGGCATATTGTTGCGCTGGCTGTTCCTCATGGCTGTCCCCACAGACTTCATAATGCCCTCCATTCTCTAAAGCTGTGGTGCTGAAGTGGCCATCATCTTCAGGGAACAAGGCTAGATTATTATCATCTGTCAGGTACAGGGTGTCCTCAACCACCTTTTTAAATAAGAGCGCGTGTCACTTGTTACTCCCAACACTGTAAATTAATGGACTACACCAGGGATGTCAAACTCAGGCCTGGGGGCCAAATCTTGCCCGCGAGGTCATTTCAAATGTGTATTAGAGTTGGTCCACATACACCATTATATAGTAACATGACTTGAACATGAAATTTGGTGTGTCATAGGAATATAAGTGGGCCCAGGCCAGTGTAACATATCCCACTCATACAACAGAATATGTTCAGGCCCATTTGAGCTACCATATGAGTGTTTGTGAAATTTGCCTTTAAGTGTGCATGCACAATGTTAGCCCATTTTAAAAAATAAATAAATATTGAGTTCAGCCCTCGACTTCATCCCAGATTTTAATTTTGGCCCCCTGTGAATTTGAGTTTGACATCCCTGGATGGTGTTCTGATAAATGGTCCTACATAGTCAAAGCATCCTACAGTAGGATGGAATGTCAGACATGTCTGTCGAGCGATCCTACGTTGCAGGGAATCCTATAGCAATATAGCAATAGATTTGTATAGCACATTACCAAACATAAATGCCATTCAGTGTGCTTCAGAGGAAAGAAACAGAAAAGAAAAATAAGAAAAAAGAAGAAAAGAAATACTATGGAAAATAAGACTGTTGATAAGTAACCCTAACCAAAGGCAGATGAAAATAAAGATGTTTTTAATTTCTTTTTAAAACATGACACTGTTGGGGCAGTTCTAATTTCAAAAGGAAGCTGCTTCCAACATTTGGCAGCATAATGGCTAAATGCCATTTCACCTTGTCTGGATTTTACCCTAGGCACAACCAGTCCTACAGTGATTCAACTTTAATTTTTAGTCATAGTTCGCGGTTTGATGGAGTCTGTGTTTGAATGTTTGACCCAGTGTGTAATTATTTGCATCTCCTTGTGATCTTGATGTTTGCAAAATCCGATGCTAGTCAAAGTCCGCTAGCATAAATAGCTAACCAGCAAGCGGAATGCTAAGCGCCGCTTAGCTTAAAATGCTAACGTTAGCATGTATGATTTGCTTTGAGCCACATGGCATTTCTCCTTTTGGAAATGTTGACGCGTTATTCGTTCTGTATACATATGTAAAAAATCAGCATTATGTTAGATTATGTAGTAAAGACTGAATGTATGCCATTAATCTTAAAGCACACTACTCCTGTGCTATTTGTCCATGCACTGCATACCACACACTGCCTATGCAGAGATCAGTATACCAAAACCTGGGCGTGATTGCACGTAGCACGTTTTTGGCTAGTTTTCTATCCATATAGGGAAACTACATATTTCATGACAACTATGCTATACATGTATGCACTGACACAACAGCCTCCCGACTGTGTGAAATATAAGACCATTCGCCTGCAAGCTGATTCACTTTTGTAACAATTTGCTAGTTGGCAAATCTATATTACACCGACTATGCTAAACCAAACTGAGGTTTGTGCCACATTAGGACAATGGCTAGGTCAGCTAGAAAAATCTTCGGCTCACTGATCTAACTCTAGTAACTGTGGGGAGAGACTCACTAATTTCACATGGGGGTGGCATACTCATCTCATCTCATCATCTCTAGCCGCTTTATCCTTCTACAGGGTCGCAGGCAAGCTGGAGCCTATCCCAGCTGACTATGGGCGAAAGGCGGGGTACACCCTGGACAAGTCGCCAGGTCATCACAGGGCTGACATATAGACACAGACAACCATTCACACTCACATTCACACCTACGGTCAATTTAGAGTCACCAGTTAACCTAACCTGCATGTCTTTGGACTGTGGGGGAAACCGGAGCACCCGGGGACACGGGGAGAACATGCAAACTCCACACAGAAAGGCCCTCGCCGGCCCCGGGGCTCGAACCCAGGACCTTCTTGCTGTGAGGCAACAGCGCTAACCACTACACCACCCGGTGGCATACTCTTTTAAGGAAATTGTAACAGATAACCCCGAACTATAGTGTGGAGAACCGCTAACTAGTAAAGTAGCCCGTGGCTACTGCATGGGTCACAGGCTGCTTACACTAGACATATCACACGAATATGACACATGGTATTTACATTACCTGAAAGATTCTGGCCACTTTGTTAAGCCACATGGTCTCCTCTTTCATTAGGACACGTTTATTTCCTCGTCTGAGGATGTATGTATGGCTCTCCATTGCTGGCTGCTTCTTGCACGATGAGTCGGTGTTCCACAGACAGCACTGCAATCAACTTCCGGATCGTGAATGGCACGTTATATTAAAAAAACAAAAACAAACAAAATAAAACTGGGCCAAGACCATTTTTTAAATATTTCATTTTTAAAAAACTAGTATTACATGAAATGTCAGAAAATCAACTCGTTATTCGTTTTTTGTTCACCTTTGAAAAACAAACGATGAGATAACAAATCATTTTTTTCATTTTATGTTTTTTTTAGTTCTTAATTGAAATGCAAATGAACAAATCATACACGGTCCGGGACTGGTTATATGTTTTTATTTTAACACAAAAAATGAAAAAAAAAAGACTGGTTTTTCATATTTATTTTATATGAGCCTAAAATTGAAATGAAAAACAAGTCATTTTTTCATTTTTTGATTGCCAATTAAAAATGGAAAGAACGAATGATACACAATCCATGTATCATTCGTTCTTTCTTTTTTTTTTCAGTAATACGCAATGACTCGGCCAGGCCCTTTCTTTAGTGTAATAAGAGACAGTAGAGAGGTTCATGCCATTTGTCTATTTTTATTAAAATGTGCACACATACCCGTACAGTGTAATCACAAAACAGTATCGTATTTGAATCGACAAGAGACAGTTACCGTATCATTTCCCACTATGCCCTCTTTTGTTCCTAATAACCAAATTTATCACGTTTAATTATTAATAATTATAATAATAAATCAATATAAAACCCCGACATCTACAGAAGATTTTCAACAAATAGGGGGCAGGGAAGCTCGCACACTCCAGCAGCGAGTGATCTGTGATGAGATGATTTTGAGAAGCAAAAAAAAAAAGCTCAACACCAGCAAATGTGGATTAAAGCAGAAAATTTTGTGAGGTAAAATCATTTTAGAAATTTTAGAAATCATTACATTCTTGTTTTTCAATAAAAATAATATTTTTTCACTTTATAATGCTTAGTTACGTGCCGGGGCTCTGTCAGTCATTGATAGCCCAACTAATCACAGCGCTGTGGTTCTTTTCTGGATCCTTGGCATTGTTTTTTTTTTCTTTCTTTGTTGATAATGTGTTACCGTATGTGATAAACACAGTTCATTAAAAAGGCCCAGAGATTTTCACTTCTGCTGCATGCCCCCTCCTCTCTGCAAAAATTGTGTATTGCTCTCAAGGTGCTACTGTAACTGTCTCCATTGTATTGTGAACAGCCACTCCGCCCCCCACTGAGGTTGCTATTCATGAGTGGTAATTTGGTTTTAGGTTGCACCCTAATTTCAATGACTACGTTTACATGCACATCCAAATCGAGCTGCTGTCGGTAATCGAGCTGAAGGTCCCAGCAGGGTGCCAGAGAAATCCAATCCTACATGCACAGTGTTTAAATCGAGCTATTGTTATGAGGTGCATTGTGCACCCGAGCCACAGGTGGCGCTACACGCCCCATCGTGTTGGTACACTTCCGGTTGTCGTCATGAAGAAGAGCTATTCAAGAGTATAAACAAAGTGACTACAGGCAGAAATTAGCATGCACTGCTATAACCTGGTACAGACATCTGTCCTGACCACAAGGATAATGTTTAATTTGTGCACTGTCCCTTTTAAAAATAAAATAAACTCTAAAAAGAGTGTTTGTAGTTTGTATGTATGAACAGAAGTGTTCCTAATAAAGTGGGCGGCTAAGGTGAAGTGTCATGCCGACCGAGGCTGTTTTTTCGACACAATTCACAGCTATGCAACAGCTGTACAGATGTATTTGGTGATACAGTAAGTGAGCTAAATTATAACAGTGCAAACAATGCCACAAAAAGAAAAGATTCATGCCGTTGTCATGATTCGTTGTCATGCCGACCAAGGCTGTTGTGTTTCCCTTGTGGTCTTGTCACTTCCGGAAGGGGCAGTGCTGAAGTAAGTAGCTCGAATACGTAGCTCAATAGGGTATACATGCACTAAGTAGCTCGGCAGAAATCGCATAATCTAGGTCGTGTAGCTCGATTCCAAGAAATCAAGTTCGGTTCAATTTCAGCCGAATTAAGGTGTATACATGGCATTTTGAACTTCGATTTCAGTCGAGCAACGGCAGAAATTCGATTCTCTCTATGTGCATGTAAACGTAGTGATTGACAATTTACTCTGCCAAGCTCACAATGTCAGAGGACAGAGGACTGGAATTAGTGCCCCAAAAACACAATTTCAGCTTGGAAAAACTACAGACGGTATAACTTCAGGAAGAAAATAAACATTTATTTCACACTAAGCAAAGCAGGCTCACTACACATGGAGGCTATACAAAGCACAGAAATGTAGCATACAGTTGTCCCATCTAGCAGTTTCCACATTCCCATGGTGAGTCTTTCCTACGGTACATTTGCCACAGGTGTATTTGTGGCAGCGTACACAAAGTTCAGTGCTTCTGTTATTATTGCAGAGTATGCGCACCTGGCACTGTGTCTTTTTCTTCTGAGAAACTTTCATCTCACGCTGCTGTTTGTGTTCTTCCCCTTGTGCCTTTTCCTGCAAAAGCCTGTTTTGAAGTTCCTCTGCAAGCTCCAGCATGAACAATTGGCGACTTTCTTTGGATCCTGTACATGCTGTGTACAAGACATGTGCATTTGTGACAGCCATGTCAAGCAGGTTGTAAAACACAGCCATGAGCCATCTCCGTGTTCCTGCATGCACCGAGTAGTTGTGTAATTTCTGGTCCATGATATCAACGCTGCATTTGAAATGGTTGTAATCAACAACAGTGTTTGGTTTTTGCTTTTAGGTGTCCACAATTTCCACTTTCTGATGCATGGTGCTCAGAAGACAAACAGATTTCTTTTTTTTTGTTGCAAACACCATCAGCAAGGCACTTCCAGATGTAAAAACCTGTGTGGAGTACAACTGGCACCCTGAGGTTTCCTTTGCAGTTGCTGGTAGCTCCTGACGATTTTTGTTGATGGTGCCAAGCAGAGTCGTTTTTCGTTGAAGAAGCCTGTTAGCCAAAGACAGAGAGGTGAAGAAATTGTCCATAGTTACAGTCCTTCCCTGGTCCATACGATAAATGGTTCCATCAATTTCAAAACAACATTCTCTGACAGCCTCTCTCCCATTGTACAAGTGGGACCTTTTCTCAAGTAAGGGATGGCATTACACATGTAGTTTGTGTCCAGATCTGCTGCAATCCAAAACTTGATTCCAAACTTGTCAGGGTTGGATGCGATATACTTCAGAAAGAGACAACGAACCTTTGAAGGAAATAACTGCTCATGCATGGTAACATGTTGCCCTGGACTGTAGGATGACACACAATTCTGAACAAACTCCTGCCAGATGTCTGAAATTGCTGCAAATTTGTCCGTTTGTATGCGCTCCTTGCGGGTGTCCTTGTTGTCGAAATGAAGGTACCACTTTATTTCAAGAAAGTGGTTACAGGGCATTATGGCTTTGATATCTGGGTTGCCAAATCTATTGGCCCACATGAGTCGCATGGCACCAATGTAGCCCTTGGCAGCCCATCGAAAAAGGATTGCGAGGAACACCATCAGTTCGAAGACACTCATCTGCCAGCTGGAATTTGTTCTATGGCCTTCCTGGACTGTGCAGTCTCTGATGGCCAACAACATGCTGATATCCAACAAATACAGGAAGCTTTGAAGGCAACTCGTGATTTTGCGTGTTGGAAACTCTGTTGGCCCTCCAGATCCATTGAATGCTGTCTGTGGAGTTTCATGAGCAGAAAAGTCTCCAACTTTATGGTGGAACCACACAGTGCCATCTTTCGCCTTCTCTGTGGATCCAGGTGTTATGCCCACATCTGCAACTTTTTGTTTTTTTTTATTACAAGGGGGGTTGATGTGCGTTGTGTCTTCCTCCTCATCTGATGTGGCCTCTGTGTCTGAACTGTCCTGCTCAATCACATACTTGGGTTAGGGTTAGGGTTTCCGGAAAGATCCACGTCCTGGCCTAGGCCAAGGCCGTGTTGTGCACTGTCCTTCCCAAGCCCCATCCTCAATGCTCCAGAAGTGCCTGGTCAGTACCCCCATCTTATATTTGGGTTATTATTCCATTATTATTTGAGGCTAGGTTTTGGGCTAGGGGCTAAGGCTAGGGGTTGGGTTAGGGGTGAGCTCAGGTTGGGGTTAGATCCAGGATTTGGGGTTAGGGTTAGAACTGATCCTTCTTGGTTGCCTTGGTTGTGACATTGTGAAGTCTGGTTAGGGTTAGAAACAAAGAGGCTATTTCTCAGGTAACACAATAATTAGGCTTCTTTACACAACAATGGGAGGCAGGTACTGGTATGTTAGACTTATTCACTATTCACAAATTTGGGGGGGGATTTCATTGCAGACTAAAGTCTGCACTTTGGGCCTTCTAGTGTTAAAAATATGTTGTTAACTCAAAACACTTCTTATTCATTGCAAAACATTTATTTCAGCGCTGTATACAGGTATTGAGCACACAATGTGACCGCTTTTATGCAGTAGCCTAATAATAATAGAACAACCCGAAAATTGCAGGGTAACCCCAGACCTGCGCAAGTGATGCGCTACTGGCAAAAGAGCCAGCGACGTATGAAAAAAACCCACACCTTGGACCAAATACATATTATTTTCGGCACGCTGCTCCACCAGGCTGTAATGGTATTTTTCATATGATTACATTTACGGTGTAAATGTGGTCTTGAGAAAAAAAAAAAAAAACATGTTTGCAGACCTTTTGTTAAAATCGCTAAAAGTGATGTTGTAATATTGAAACAATGGGTCTTACAGGGTAAACTACAGTATGGCGTCTAACCTTTTGTAATGCGTAACAGCTCGTTTGGCTGGAATGCGCAAGCTGCCCTACCCCCCATTCAGTGAAAAGGGACCATTCTCACCTGTCTTTGAACAATGCAAAAGGCATCCCCCAAAACATTCAGAACCTGTTTTTCTGTCTCCTGTAAACAGCTAAGAGCAAACACTCAGAACACACACTGAAAAAAATGATACTTTGGATAAACTGTGGAAAAACCGAATTAAATTAAATTGCTGTAATTACAATTTTATTAAGTTGTCTTATATATCTTAAATTTATGATTCAGTTCAGAACTATAATTTTTCAATTTACTTTAAAATAATGTTTTCTTTCAGTCCAAAGTCAAAACCAGTGGTCAAAAATCCACAGCCAGATCAACGAGAGACTGAAGCCCCCGAAAGGTTCACCCTGAGTCACAGCGCTTTGGCTTTTAGTGACTTTTTTGTATTCGTTTGTTTGTGGTAGCACTACTGTTTATACCTTCAATAAAAATGCACAAATGGCAAACATCTTTCTACTCTACTGTCTTTCTTGTTACATTAATAATAGTTCTATTCCGACCCGTGACCTACAGCCTACCGTACTGTAGGTTATTCCCCTCTCAGGCAAGAAGACCATGTGTAATTTTTTGTTTTATTTATTTTTTAAAGATGGGTAAATGCCGTTTCAGGTCGAGGCACACTTTTCTGACCGCCCTGCATACTGTTGCCCACTCAAGCATCTCCAACATTGTGTTAAAAAAAAAAACTCCCATAAGAAATGCGGTGCAACACACAATTTCTGATGTGAGAGCATTACTGTGATATTGTTGCAAATGTGAGGACAGTTAGGTTGTGTATTATGAACTGTGATGTGAAACAGTACTGCTCAAAAAGATAACTGTCTGGAAATGATGGAACATCTATGCGCAGTCTGATAATCATCTCCCGGAGAATTAATTCTCTGCGCTTACTGCTGCACCTTCATCAATGGGATCATGATCAAAAGGACATGCCATGTTCATGAAAAAGTTACCTAATGGACTTCCAATGCCTCCTAACTACTGATTTTATTTTAATGATTTTATTTGAATGACAGATGGCAGAACTATGCTAAAACTCTTTCTGCTGATTGAATGAATGAAGAGATCAAGCGGTGTGTGTGTCTGTGAAAGAAGGCAGAGACAGAGAAAAACCCATGGTTCATTGATCATTTCAGGGTTTACAGACTCAGAGTTTTCACTAAACCTGCTTTGTGAAACAGACCTCAGGTTTTTATAAATGAATCAATGCTCTCACATCCCACCAGATATTGTGTGTTGCACCACGTTTCTTATGGGAGTTTTTTTTTTTAATACAATATCAGAGATGCTTGAGTAGGCAACAGTATGCAGGCCGATCAGAAAAGTGTGCCTCGATCTGAAACGGCTTTTACCCATTTAAAAAAAAAAAGTTTCATACATGGTCTTCTAGCCTGAGAGGGGAGTAAATTGCAGTAGGCTGTAGGTCCCGAGTCGGAATCGAACTACGTACCGCACTATCATGAGGCATGCAGTGTGACCCCTGGGCTACTAAGGTGCATATAGTCCCTGCCATTTTCCCTTCACATACCATACATAAATCACCTGTCAGATCTGTTGAATTAATTTTTAATTATATTGATATTGTGCTGTAACCGATGAGTAATTTCATTTCTATTAGGATTTCTCAGTGTGGTTGGCAGCTGTGGCAGTGTTGTGCTTCTTTCAGAAAACATATTCAAACTCGCTGTATGAGCGCACTAAAATCTTATGGCTTTTTAACTCACGGTGAAACTCCTCTGGGTTGAATTAACTAACTGAAATCAGCTGTTCTCAGCGTTTGATAAACCTGCTTTGTGAAACGGACAATCACTGCTCCTCCCCGTGGAAAAATGAGGGATAGCAGCTGGTTTTCACATAAGCTGCTTAGGGGCGTCACCAGTCAGGACTGCATTGACTACGTCATTGTGTCTGCCAATCGGCAGACAGTCAAGAACCAGTCAAGAACCAGTCAGGGGACGGCCAAGGGCCTGCAGAGGGCCAGTCACGGAAACGTCGAAAAGACCAATGAAAAATTCAATGGCTGTTATGGTAAGTGGCAGAATCACTGCACCTGATGTCAGTTAACGTGTGTTTGTGTGTCTCCCCCAGTGGTCGCGCTCTATATAAGGAGAGAGAGAGCAGAGGAAGAGAGCTCTCTCCCCAACCAGATGACCTGTGTGTGTGTGCATGCGTGTGTGGCTGGGAGAGTTTAAAAAGTCACTGAAAAGTGCTAATAAAGAGGGTTTTTTTTTTTAACTCAGTTCTGGCTTGCCGTCCTTCTGTGCTCCACCCACCCGTCTGAACTTCTACAAACACCTAACCCCCAACTGCTCCCCAGGCCGCCCACTGCTGTGGGTATGTCAGGGACTTGTTGTCCCTTGCTCTGGATAAGAGTGCCTGCTAAATGCCTGTAATGTCACGTAATGTAATGTAATATAATGGGCTAACACACAGGGGGCACAGGGTTTGTATTGTCCACTCTGACCGACAGAAGAAGCAGCCTTTATTTGTCACACTTGTGCACAGACTTAAGCACACAGTGAAATTTAACCTCTGCATTTAACCCATTTGAAGCAGTGAACAAGAACACAAATGACCAAATTACCACACACACACATACCCAAAGCAGTGGGCAGCTATGCTACTGTGCCCGGGGCGCAGTTGTGGGTTAGGTGCCTTGCTCAAGTGCTTCAGCCCAACCTCAGGCCATGGCTGCCCCACATTTAACCACATGTCTTTGAATTATGGAGGAAACTGGAGCATGCAGAGGAAACCCACAGAGACATGGGGAGAACATACAAACTTGACACAGAAAGGCCCCATTCAGCTGCTGGTTTCCAGCCCAGAACCTTCTTGCTGTGAGGTGACAGTGCTAACCACTACACCACTGTGCTGCCCACATTTGCCTTAGCTGCATGGGCATTTTTGCTGAGATGCATGCTCTTGCATTGTTTGGATTATGTGGGAAAGGTCCTTGAGGACAATCTGTCTGCATTTTGCTAACCACACAGTTAAAAAAAGGGAAATATATTTTACTCAAAGGAAATTTTAAATAATTCACATTGTACTTTTATTTGAGTATAGTTTTACACAAGTACAGTGGTGATTGAAAGTTTGTGAACCCTTTAGAATTTTCTATATTTCTGCATAAATATGATCTAAAACATCATCAGATTTTCACACAAGTTCTAAAAGTAGATAAAGAGAATCCAGTTAAACAAATGAGACAAAAATATTACACTTGGTCATTTATTTATTGAGGAAAATTATTCAGTATTACATATCTGTGAGTGGCAAAAGTATGTGAACCTTTGCTTTCAGTATCTGGTGTGACCCCCTTGTGCAGCAATAACTCCAACTAAACATTTCCGGTAACTGTTGATCAGTCCTGCACACCAGCTTGGAGGAATTTTAGCCCATTCCTCCATACAGAACAGCTTCAACCCTGGGATGTTGGTGGGTTTCCTCACATGAACTGCTCACTTCAGGTCCTTCCACAACATTTCCATTGGATTAAGGTCAGGACTCTGACTTGGCCATTCCAAAACTTTATTCTTCTTTAACCATTCTTTAGTAGAATGACTTGGGAGCTTAGGGTCATTGTCTTGCTGCATGGCCCACCTTCTCTTGAGATTCAGTTCATGGACAGATGTCCTGACATTTTCCTTTAGAATTCACTGGTATAATTCAGAATTCATTGTTCCATCAATGATAGCAAGCTGTCCCAGCCCAGATGCAGCAAAACAGGCCCAAACCATGATACTACCACCACCATGTTTCACAGATGGGATAAGGTTCTTATGCTGGAATGCAGTGTTTTCCTTTCTCCAAACATAACGCTTCTCATTTAAACCAAAAAGTTCTGTTTTGGTCTCATCTGTCCACAAAACATTTTTTCAATAGCCTTCTGGCTTGTCCATGTGATTTTTAGCAAACTGCAGATGAGCAGCAATGTTCTTTTTGGAGAGCAGTGGCTTTCTCCTTGCAAACTTGCCATGCACACCATCGTTGTTCAGTGTTCTCCTGATGATAGACGCATGAACATTAACATTAGCCAATGTGAGAGAGGCCTTCAGTTGCTTAGAAGTTGCCCTGGGGTCCTTTGTGACCTCACCGGCTATTACATGCCTTGCTCTTGGCATGATCTTTGTTGGTTGACCACTCCTGGGGAGGGTAACAATGGTCTTGAATTTCCCCCATTTGTACACAATCTGTCTGACTGTGGATTGGTGGAGTCCAAACTCTTTAGAGATGGTTTTGTAACCTTTTCCAGCCTGATGAGCATCAACAATTCTTTTTCTGAGGTCCTCAGAAAACTCCTTTGTTCGTGCCATGATGCACTTCCACAAACATGTGTTGTGAAGATCAGACTTTGATAGATCCCTGTTCTTTAAATACAACCCCAATTCCAAAAAAGTTCGGATGCTGTGTCAACTATAAATAAAAACAGAATGCGATAATTTGTAAATCATGGAAACCCTATATTTCATTGAAAATAGTACAAAGACACAAGATCAAATGTTGAAACTCATCTCATCTCATTATCTCTAGCTGTTTATCCTGTTCTACAGGGTCGCAGGCAAGCTGGAGCCTAGCCCAGCTGACTACGGGCGAAAGGCAGGGTACACCCTGGACAAGTCGCCAGGTCATCACAGGGCTAATGTTGAAACTGAGAAATATTATTGTTTTTTGAAAAATATATGCTCATTTTGAATTTGATGTCAGCAACACATTTCAAAAAAGTTTGGACAGGGGCATGTGATGCACTGTGTTGCATCATGTCTACTTTTAACAACACTATGTACCATTTGGGAACTGAGGAGACCAATTGCTCTAGTTTTGAAAGAGAAATGTTGTCCCAATCTTGCTTGATATACAATTTCAGTTGCTCAACACCTCGGGGTCTCCTTTGTCATTTTTTGTGCTTTATAATGCACCAAATGTTTTAAATGGGAGACAGGCCTGGACTGCAGGCAAGCCAGTTTAGCACCCGACTCTTTTACTACAGAGCCATGCAGTGTTATTATGTGCAGAAAACAGTTTGGCATTGTCTTGCTGAAAGAAAGAAAGACTTCACTGAAAAATATTTTGTCTATATGGCAGCATATTGCTCTGAAACGTGTATATATCATTCGGTATTAATGATGCCTTCCCAGATGTACACGCTACCCATGTCATGTGCACTAATGAACCCTCATACCATCACAGATGCTGGCTTTTGAACTGTGTACTGATAACAAACTGGATGGTCCCTCTCCTCTTTAACCTGGAGGACGTGGTGTCCATGATTTCCAAAAACAATTTCTACTTTTGGGCGGCACGGTGGTGTAGTGGTTAGCGCTGTCGCCTCACAGCAAGAAGGTCCTGGGTTCGAGCCACGGGGCCGGCGAGGGCCTTTCTGTGTGGAGTTTGCATGTTCTCCCTGTGTCCGCGTGGGTTTCCTCTGGGTGCTCCGGTTTCCCCCACAGTCCAAAGACATGCAGGTTAGGTTAACTGGTGACTCTAAATTGACCGTAGGTGTGAATGTGAGTGTGAATGGTTGTCTGTGTCTATGTGTCAGCCCTGTGATGACCTGGTGACTTGTCCAGGGTGTACCCCGCCTTTTGCCCGTAGTCAGCTGGGATAGGCTCCAGCTTGCCTGCGACCCTGTAGAAGGATAAAGCGGCTAGAGATAATGAGAATGAGAATTTCTACTTTTGATTCATCAGACCTCGGGACAATTTTCCACTTCGCTTCAGTCCATTGTAAAATAGCTCAGGCCCAGAAGGTGGCGGTGTTTCGGGATATTGTTTATATATGTTTTTAACTTCCATTTGTGGATGCAGTATGTAGAGCTCTCTGAAGTGTGGGTGGAGCACAGAGGACGGCAGGACAAAGCTTCAGGTATTAATAGTTTTTTTTATTGCCAGACTTTTCAGTATAGCAGCCTATTTTATTCTGTTAGAGACACACACGCGCTGTGTTCTTGTCCCGGGAGGAGCTCTCCTCTGCTCTCCCTCTGCCTCCTTAAATAGGGTGCGGTTACTGGGAAGACACACAAACACAGGTTAATTACCGTCAGGTGTAGTGATTCTGCCACTCACCTTCCCTGGCTCTGCCCTCCCGTCACAGACCGGCGCTTGACCATGCCCCCGCTGCCACATACCCCCACCGCCCAACTCAGGCCGGGTGCCTGTCCGGCCCGCAGCTGACTCCCCCCCCCCCTTGACGGGAGAGGAAGTCCGCCACGACCATCTGCGCCCCCGGCCTGTGGACCACCTTGAAATTGAAGGGTTGGCATGCCAGATACCAACGGGTGATCCGCGCATTGGCATCTTTCATGCGGTGGAGCCACTGGAGGGGTGCGTGGTCCGAACAGAGGGTGAAAGGGCGCCCCAGCAGGTAGTAATGGAGGGCGAGGACCGCCCACTTGATTGCCAGGCATTCCTTCTCAATAGTGCTGTAGCGCCCCTCACGCACCAACAGCTTCCTACTAATGTACAGGATGGGGCGGTCCTCCCCCTCCACCTCCTGGGACAACACCGCCCCCAGCCCTCTGTCCGACGCGTCGGGCTGCAACACAAAAGGGAGAGAGAAGTCAGGGGAGTGTAATAGTGGCCCCCCACACAGTGCAGCCTTTACCTCAGAGAAAGCCCGCTGGCACTGCTCCGTCCACTGGACCGGATCTGGCGCCCCCTTTTTAGTGAGGTCAGTCAGCGGGCTGGTGATGTCTGAATAATTAGGTATAAACCTACGATAGTAGCCAGCCAGCCCCAGGAACTGTCTCACCCCCTTTTTGGTCTTGGGCCTCGGGCAGGCCGCAATCGCTGCTGTCTTATTAATTTGGGGACGCACCTGCCCGTTGCCCAAGTGGAAGCCCAGATACCATACTTCCACGCACCCAATCACACACTTCTTCGGGTTGGCAGTGAGACCTGCCCGCCTCAGCGACCTAAGGACGGCCCTCAGGTGTTGCAGGTGCCGCTGCCAGTCGTTACTATAAATGATAATGTCATCGAGATATGCGGCCGCATAGGTGGCGTGGGGCCGGAGGACCCTGTCCATCAGCCGCTGAAACTTAGCGGGCGCCCCAAACAGCCCAAAAGGAAGTGTGACAAATTGGTGTAAGCCAAACGGTGTGGAAAAGGCTGTTTTTTCCCGGGATAATGGAGTCAAGGGGATCTGCCAATATCCCTTCGTCAAATCCAGTGTCGAGTAAAAGCGAGCCGTGCCTAGTCGATCGAGCAGCTCGTCAATACGAGGCATTGGGTACGCGTCGAATTTAGACACCGCGTTGACTTTTCTATAGTCCACACAGAACCGGACCGACCCGTCGGCCTTGGGTACCAAGACCACCGGGCTGCTCCAGTCACTGTGGGACTCCTCGACGATGCCCATTTTGAGCATGGCCTGAAGTTCTTCCCGAACCACCTTTTTTTGTGTTCGGGTAGCCTGTAAGGGCGGCTACGCACTACCACCCCCGGGGGCGACTCTATGTGGTGTTCTATGAGGTTAGTGCGACCGGGCAGGGGCGAGAACACATCCGAAAACTCGGCCTGCAATTGGGCGACCTCCGTGATTTGGGTCGGGGAGAGGTGGTCTCCACAGGGGACCGGAGAGGTACGTGATGCCAATGTCCCTTTTTGAACCTCCAGCCCCAGCTCCGCCTTCTCCGGAACTACCGACACCAATGCCACGGGGACCTCCACGTTCCAGAATTTAAGCAGATTGAGGTGGTAGATCTGTAGCACCCCCTCCCTGTCCGTTCGCCTTACCTCATAGTCGACGTCCCCGACTCGCCGTGTGACCTCAAAGGGTCCTTGCCACTTGGCGATTAATTTGGAGCTCAACGTGGGCAACAGTACGAGTACCTTATCTCCCGGAGTGAACTCTCTAAGGCGCGTGCCCTTGTTGTACAGGCGGGCTTGCCGTTCCTGGGCCTGCTGCAAATGTGTGAGCGTGTGGAGTTTTGCGCGCAGGTCCATAACGTACTGAATTTCGTTTTTACTTTGTGAAGGTCCCTCCTCCCAATTTTCTCACAGCACATCTAAAATGCTGCGCAGCTTACGCCCGTATAGCAATTCAAACAGGGAGAACCCCGTGGAGGCTTGGGGGACCTCTCGCACTGCAAATAACAAGGGTTCGAGCCATTTATTCCAGTTACGTGCGTCCTCACTTACGAATTTTTTAATTATATTCTTGAGGGTGCGATTGAACCGTTCAACTAAACCGTCCGTTTGTGGGTGATAAACGCTGGTGTGGATTGGCTTAATACCTAATAGCCCATACAGTTCGCTCAGTGTTCGTGACATAAACGAGGTGCCTTGGTCAGTCAGAATCTCTTTCGGGATTCCAACCCGGGAGATGACATGGAAGAGGGCCTCCGCAATACTGCGTGCTGAGATATTGCGAAGAGGCACCGCTTCCGGGTATCGCATTGCATAGTCCACCAGAACCAATATAAAGCGGTACCCTTGTGTTGACCGGTCTAATGGCCCGACGAGATCCATCCCAATTCTTTCGAACGGGGTCTCGATTAATGGTAGGGGGCGCAAAAGCGCTTTTGGAATGGCCGCTGGATTTACTAACTGGCATTCGCGGCACGCCGTACACCACTTACGGACATCGCCACGAATCCCCGGCCAATAGAATCGGGCCATTATCCGGGCTAGTGTCTTATCCTGCCCTAGGTGTCCAGCCATGGGATTAAAGTGAGCCGCCTGAAGTACCAATTCCCGGCGGCTCTTTGGAATTAACAGCTGTGTGACTCGCTCTTTCGTCTGAGTGTCCTGCGTCACTCGGTATAATCTATCCTTCATAATAGAAAAATAGGGGAAGGATGGGGTGGCGTTCGGCTGGAGCGTTTGACCATCGATTACTCTCACTTGGTCAAACGCATGTCGCAGAGTCTCGTCTCACGATTGTTCTAATGGGAAATCCGCGAGGGATTCCCCAACAGAAAGAGGAGGAGCCGGCAGCTCCTCACTCTGTCGTGGAGATGACGTAGATGGCTCTGTGACAGCAGCTCCAGCCAAAGCGACACCGGGACCTCCCCCTGTCAAATGGCAGGACCCACTCTTTACTAGGCGCGTCATTAATCCCCGAAATCCTGGCCAATCAGTCCCCAAAATTAAAGAGTGGGTAAGGCGAGGATTAACCGCCGCCTTCACTATAGATTTTTCCCCTCTGAAATATATGTGGACCGACACCAAAGGGTAGCTGTGAACATCCCCGTGCACACACAACACCTTCACCGCCTGTGCTCCCCCCAATGCCTCGTCTTTCACCAGGCTTTGGTGGATCGAGGTCTGATTGCAACCAGAATCCACCAACGCCTGATATGTAGCCCCTTGGACACTCACCGGTATGCGATACGCTTTGGCCCGATCAAGGGCAGTTTCTGGCGCATCGGGGATCCGTACCACTGCGCCCACCTCCATTGCTGCGCACTGTTGTTGCAGGTGGCCCGGCTCCCCGCAGCACCAGCAAACCGGCCCGGGCTTTCCCTCTGCACCTGTGCTCTGGGGCTCACTCACCTGGGGGGGGAGAGACAGACACCGAAGGGAGAAACAGGAGGGCACCACGGGTGCGGCAGGCCGACTGGGGTGGAGCTGGCCCCGGCCTCCGTGGTGGGGGAATGGGGCAAGGACGGGACACAGAAGGGAGGGGGGAGAGAGAGAAGAGGAGAGAAGAGAAGACGTCGTCAGTTGTCCTGCTGCCATAAGAGCCGCCAAATGATCCTCCGCCAGTCCTACTGCCTGATCCAGCGACGCCGGGCGGTGGCACTGGACCCACTCCGCGGTTCCGGCTGGTAAGCATGCGATGAACTGCTCCAGCACCACCTGATCGATGATTCCCTCGGCGTCGTGATCGTCGGCCTTCAGCCACCGCCAGCAGGCATCCCGGAGCTGCTGGCCAAACGTGAACAGCCGGCCGACTTCCTCCAACCGCAGCGCGCGGAAGCGCTGGCGCTGTTGTTCTGGTGTGCACCCCACACGCTGGAGGACGGCCCGACGAAGGTCCACGTAGGCCAGCTGGCGGTCGGCGGGGAGCTGTAGCGCGGCCAGCTGCACCTCTCCCGTCAGGAGGGGGAGGAGGCGCGCCGCTCGCTGCTCCATCGGCCACCCCGAGGCTTCGGCAACCTGTTCGAACAATGTGAGGAACGCCTCTGGGTCATCCTGCGGGCCCATCTTGGTCACGGTGAGGGGAGACGGGCCCGCGGCCGGGGCGCTGGTGGACCCCGCTGACGCGAGGAGATGCCGGAACGCCTCGCGATCTTCCTGCTGGGCCAGCACCAGGGCTTCGAAGCGCCGCTCTTGCTCCTTTCAGAGCGTGACGAGTGCCTGGTGCTGGCTTTGCTGAGCCGTGGCGAGGGCGTGGACCAGGTCCGCGAACGGGGAGGATTCCATGGGGCTGCAAGGTTGGTGCTCCACCTTTTCCCGGGTTTCGGCACCACTGTAGAGCTCTCTGAAGTGTGGGTGGAGCACAGAGGACAGCAGGACAAAGCTTCAGGTACTAATAGGTTTTTTATTGCCAGACTTTTCAGTATAACAGCCTATTTTATTCTGTTAGAGACACACACGCGCTGTGTTCTTGTCCCGGGAGGAGCTCTCCTCTGCTCTCCCTCTGCCTCCTTAAATAGGGCGCAGTTACTGGGAAGACACACAAACACAGGTTAATTACCGTCAGGTGTAGTGATTCTGCCACTCACCTTCCCTGGCTCCGCCCTCCTGTCACAGACCGGTGCTTGACCATGCCCCCACTGCCACACAGTAATAAACTGTTTTCACAGACACTGGTTTTCTGAAGTGTTCCTGAGCCCATACAGTGATTCCCACAACAGACACAGGTTTGCTTTTAATGCAGCGTTGCCTGAGGGCCTGAAGATCACAGGCATCCAGTGTCAGTTTTCAGCCTTGTCTCTTGCATACAGAGAATTCTCCAGATTCTCTGAATCTTTTAATATTACATACCACAGATGATGTGATTCCCAAAGTCTTTACAATTTTATATTGAGAAATGTTATTCTTAAATTGTTGTACTGCTTGCCCATGCAGTCTTTCCCAGAGCAGTGAGCCCTTCCCCATCTTTACTTCTGAGAGACTCCGCCTCTCTGGGATGCTCTTTTTATACCCAGTCATCTTACTGACCTGTTACCAATTTTTTATTTTTTTTTAGCATTACACAACTTTTTCAGTCTATGGTTGCCCCTGTCCCAACTTTTCTGAAACATGTTGCTGACATAAAATTCAAAATGAGCATATATTTTCAAAGAACAATAAAATTTCTCAGTTTCAACATCTGATATGTTGTATTTGTACTATTTTCAATGAAATATAGGGTTTCCATGATTTGCAAATCTTCACATTCTGTTTTTACTGATGTTTTACACAGTGTCCCAACTTTTTTGGAATTGGGGTTGTAAAACAAGGTGCCCACTCACACCTGATTGTCATCCCATTGATTGAAAACACCTGATTCTAATTTCACCTTCAAATTAACTGCGAATCCTAAAGGTTCACATACTTTTGCCACTCACAGATATGCAATATTGGATCATTTTCCTCAATAAATAACTGACCAAGTCTAATATTTTTGTCTCATTTGTTTATCTGGGTTCTCTTTATCTACTTTTAGGACTTGTGTGAAAATCTGATGATGTTTTAGGTCATATTTATGCAGAAATATAGAAAATTCTAAAGGGTTCACCAACTTTCAATCACAAGTGTAATTTTACTTGTACTTTAGTATGATTTCACCTGACTTTTACTTGAGTAAAATAAGTTTGTGCTCTTTACACCTCTGCTGATCTGATGGAAACCATAACAAATGCAATTTAAAAGTAGTGCATTTACCATCATCACCAAGTACAAGCATGTTATACTTAGTTTGGAAAGTTTATGCTTTATACTGTATTTTTGTATTTATTAGATTTATTTGTTGTTTGTTTTTCAGTTATACTATATATATATATATATATATATATATATATATATATATATATATATATATATATATATATATATATATATATATATTGACATTACAAATTCGTAATTCCAGTAAGAATAATGCCAGCAATTGTGTTATATTCCTCATTACAAACAGACATGTTGCTGAATACAAAATATCTTTACAAGGACATAGATAAGACACAGTTGTGATTATTTATAAGTTTAATCAGTTTTCAATGATATCATTATTATATGTAATTAGATGTTAGATATATAAATATAATTGAGTTGACTTTGTTTTACATTATGTCCAAGTCTAACATTCCTCAGTGAAAACAATGTCAATGTCTGCAGATTTGAACAACTTTTTTCTTAAAGTTATTTAAAGTTATTTAGATGCCATCATATTTTTCTTTGTGTTTAGTTCAGGTTTAAACAGAATAATATAACATTTAGGTGTAAATATACAGAATAGGAGAGCAAAACTAGAGGCTAAAATCGCAAATATCTCCACAGCTACAGTAAATTTTCCAGGGGAGCTGACATAAGCTGGAATAAAGGTAATCCACACTGCACAGAATATGAGTATGCTGAATGTGATGAATTTAGCTTCATTAAAATTATCTGGCAGCTTTCTAGCTAGAAAAGCCAAAAGAAAGCACAAGAAAGCCAGAACTCCTATATAACCCAACACCGCCCAAAAGCCTATAGGTGATCCCAAGTTACATTCTAATATGATCTTTTCCTTGTAGTAATTCATATTCTTGTAGGGAAAAGGAGGAGAAACTGTTAGCCAAAGCACACAAATAAGGACCTGTATGAGCGTGAAGGCAAGAACACTGAGTCTCTGCTGGGGAGGCCCAAACCATTTCATGACATTACTACCTGGAAGTGTAGCCTTGAAGGCCATTAACACAACAACTGTTTTCCCCAGAACACAAGAGATGCAGAGGACGAAGGTGATCCCAAATGCTGTGTGGCGCAGCATACAGGACCACTGAGAGGGCCGTCCAATGAAAGTAAGTGAACAGAGGAAACACAGAGTCAGGGAGAACAGCAGCAGGAAGCTCAGTTCAGAATTGTTGGCTCTAACAATTGGAGTGTTCCTTTCTATTAGAAATAAAATTGCTACTAACACGGTTAATGTAGCGCCAAACAAAGAAAAAGCAACCAGTATTATCCCCATAACCTCTGTAAATGAGAGAAACTCTATGACCTTTAGCACACATTTATCCCTGTCAGCATTAGACCAAAATTCTCCTGGACACTGCTCACAGTTATTTGAATCTGCAAAATAATCATAGTTGTTCTTGTTATGAAGGAAAACAAACTTTATCTCATGGTTTTATTTGTGAATGCCATTATTCAGGAATTGTATTCTAAATAACAAAATGAGGATACACAATGTACAATTAACAAATTGTCTTTGAAACTTGGTAAAACTGAAATTACCTGTCTGGTTACTGATCTCTCCTTCTGCACATGGTATACAGTCATAGCAGCAGACAGGCCTTCCTTTCTGTGCTGCTTTTCTGGTTCCTGGAGGACAGCTGTCACTGCACACAGACCTTGGCTTCTAATATGAACGATATATTATGGCACTTCAATGCAGCTGTTGTACTATAATTATATCATAATTTTATAGCAATAATTTATGTTGTGCCATAAAATTAAAGCTGTATAAGCCTTGTATAAGTGTGTGTGTGTGTGTGTGTGTGTGTGTGTGTATCCAGTGCCCTCCACAATTATTGGCATGCCTTGTACAGATTAGTAAAAAGGGCGAGGAAAAAAAAAAATCTCACACTGGGGGGGGAAAAAAAATATATATATATATATATATATATATATATATATATATATATATATATATATATATATACACACAAATTCAAATACATTTATTCAGAGAAAAACAAATCCATCATAAAGAAATAATTATTTTCAACAAAACGTGTGCCACTATTACTGGACGCCTTGCAAACTATAGTTAACACAGTGTAACAGAAGAATGTTTCATGAAATTATCTCATCTCATTTCATTCTCTCTAGCCGCTTTATCCTTCTACAGGGTCGCAGGCAAGCTGGAGCCTATCCCAGCTGACTACGGATGAAAGGCGGGGTACACCCAGGACAAGTCACCAGGTCATCACAGGTCTGACACATACTGTAGACAGACAACCATTCACACTCACACCTATGGTCAATTTAGAGTCACCAGTTAACCTAACCTGCATGGACTGTGGGGGAAACCGGAGCCCCTGGAGGAAAACCATGCGGACACAGGGAGAACATCCAAACTCCACACAGAAAGGCCCTCACCGGCCACAGGGCTCAAACCCAGACCTTCTTGCTGTGAGGTGACAGCGCTAACCACTACACCACTGTGCCGCCCTGATTTATTATTATTATTATTATTATTATTATTATTATTTTAAATCTATACTAGTTTAGATATATTTTTATTTAAAAAAAAATGAGCAAACAATGTACCTCTGTTTTCTCTCCAGCCCAGACTATGTCTTCAGAATTAAAGACAAACTGTTGTCCACTTGGCAGTGAGGCATCATAATAGCCCACAACCTTAAACTCCACTTCTCCATTGAACCCTTGTTGCCAGTTCACCACATCATATTTTGCAGCTGTTGCCCCAGTGCTGTCAAATAAAACATGGTCTCCTAATTTGGTGGTAAAATTTACCTCCTTTAGAGACTCAACAACCTTCAAAAGGAACAAAACAAGTATTAATTTCATGACAATATCAGTCATGCCTGCTTTGTTCTCTTCTTTTGTGTTACCTGCCATGGTTGTATTTTTTTGTCTTTCTCACAACTCTGGTTTTCTGTGCATCTCAAAAGGCTGTGTAGAGAATGTGCCACAGCATAAACTGCATTGTACATGTTATTTGCATATCTCTGTTCTGAGACATCTTCATTGTAGTTTTTAAATTGAATAATATCTTTATATTTGTTGCAGTTGTTTTCAATTTGTGAAATGTTTCCCTCTGTATGCAAGCAAGGGATTGCTGTTTGCCAAAATTCATTGACAACATAGTCAGCAAAACCACCAATGTTCAATTTTCCAATAGCGAAACCAATGGATCCACCCAGTATGTTGTAACTGCCTGGTGTTATGAGATTGACAGAAGTAATCCATGCCTCAACACCAATCATCTGGTAGCCAGTGACATTCTTTAGAATAAGCTGGTTTATTAGAATTTTCATATCAAAATGGGCAAGAAATATGATAATTACTTTGGCTGTGCCTTTCTTAATAATATCTGCCACTTTCCTGATTTTGGCAGTATCTGACCGTTCAAACTTCTCAGAGTACTCAACACATATTCCCTCATCTTTGGCAGCATTCAGAAAAATGGCCATTCCATTGTTGCCATAATCATTATCACTGTTCACAGTTCCCACCCAAGACCAGCCAAAGTGCTTGACCAAATATGCCAATGCTCTACTCTGGTAATAGTCACTTGCTATTGTCCTAAAGAAAGAAGGGTAAACTTCCCTGTTGCTCAGACATTCACAGGTGGCAGCATGACTTATCTAAGGACATAAAAAGCAATGAAAAATGAGGAAATTAAATAAGAGCCAGTTTTCTTGGAGAAAATAACTAGCATCAAACCAAAAACACAAAATCTGAACTCCAAGCAGAAAGGCTCTAGTCGAGCTGCAGGTTCAAGCCCAGAATCTGCTTTCTGTCAGTGCTCTGCACCATTGAACCACCATGCCACACAATATTAAACATCATTATTATAATTTATCTCCTTGTTAAAATTGTCTCAAAGTAAACATGAGCTTCTCTTAACTGATGAAGCTAAATAGACTTATTTCATAAGACTAATGATTAGTAAATTGATAATAGTGGATATATAATGACTTAACTGTTGACAGTGTTCAATAAATGAAGATAATCATCTCATGCATATTTATTGTGTGTCTTGTAACTCTTAAATAAATTATTATTCAGTTAAGATTAATGTAATTGATTCTTACCACTGGGATTTTAAAAGGCCCTGTAGTTTTTGTGAGTGCGATAGTAGGAGTAGACTCTGACTCCCCGATGATGGCTTGTACTACTGCTTGTCCAGAGCAGGCACCATCTGCTGTTATTTCCATACCATTCATCAAAGCCATGGCTGCCTTCATAGATAACAATCTTGACAGACAATTGTCATAAATCCTGTACCCAATTGAAATATTTGGGAGCAAGCTGTTGCTTTTGTTGATTTCATCAATTGCAAAAATCATGGTCTGAGCAAGACGTAATTCACTAAGGTTAAATCTACAAATATACATTAAAATAATAAGAAATGTAATATGTTATTTAATATAAAATGAATGCTAAGAGAAATGCAATGCACAAATACAATAGTGATTTCCTAAAAATGGCTACAGTGTGAAATATTCCATTACAACAAACCTAATGCAGATTAAGTGTGGAGGTTTTTCAGTATACACCTGTGACTCCAACTGTGTACCATCATGTATTGAAAAGATAGCTCCAATTAACACATCTCCATCTTTTGACAGCAGAGGATGGTCTGGGTTTTCCAGAATATGGCAATATTCTCCCTTTGCCATGCTAAGAGAAAGGAGTAGAACAAGGAATAACATCACAAAATTTGTGCAATGCTTTTCTGGCTCAGTCTTCAACAGATATACTCTTCAGATATTTATAAACATGCTTTGGGTCTTCTGGGTATTATCATTCTGTTTAAACAAATCAGAGAAGTCTTAATCTTTTGTGATGTCATTATGGGACAGTATCATAGCTGCATCTCTGTTATATCTAATTTAATTCAGTCAACAATGACCAGACAAATGATTTACAACCTTTATACTTGCCTTTTTCCATTCTGGGCCTGCATGTTTTGTCAAACTGTGTGGCTAGTCTGTTTGCATTGTTATATTACTTGTATGCATTCACTGATCAGTGGGGGAATAGATGGAGTTCTTAGACCTCTTTGGTGACAGCTAGAAGCCTATTGGTTCATTGGCCACAGAAATTAATTGAGGGAGAAGCCCTTTGAGGCATGAAGGAAATCCTGAAAATACAAATAATAAATAAACCAGAAATTGGTCTCAGTCACATACATCCTCAGCTGCTAGCCTTTTCAGAATTTGATTAAATCATTTGACCAGCTCATACATGTGGATATGGTTTAGCTCCAGCTCACCTTGAGAATTTTCCTCAGTTCACTCCCAGAGGGGGAAGGAGGAAATCTTTCTGAAATATGTTGCTTTCCTCAGAGCTATGGTCTTCAGTTAACTTTTAGGCATTGCCCATGAGCAAAATGCAATTACAGCCCCACAATGTTCATCCTAAAATGTATCAAGTGACATAAAATGGGGGAAATAAGTGTTCAACATGTCAACTGTCTTTTCTAGTGCAGCTATTCACATGTAATGTTGAGTAGGCATTCATATTAACACAATAAAACTACATAGAAAAATAAATCATATTTTAATCAATAAAAAAGTAAAGTGGAATGACACAGGAAAAAAAGTATTGAACACAGTAAGAAACCCAGCTGATTGCACTAATTAGTTCAGCTACCTGTGATCACTAGAATCAGCTGGGTTAGTTCATGTTGGTAAGTTATTACTTCCACACTTTGAAAATCGCTGAATGCAAATAAACAAATCGATTGGCATCTGGGGGCGGCACGGTGGTGTAGTGGTTAGCGCTGTCGCCTCACAGCAAGAAGGTCCTGGGTTCGAGCCCCGGGGCCGGCGAGGGCCTTTCTGTGTGGAGTTTGCATGTTCTCCCCGTGTCTGCGTGGGTTTCCTCCGGGTGCTCCGGTTTCCCCCACAGTCCAAAGACATGCAGGTTAGGTTAACTGGTGACTCTAAATTGACTGTAGGTGTGAATGTGAGTGTGAATGGTTGTCTGTATCTATGTGTCAGCCCTGTGATGACCTGGCGACTTGTCCAGGGTGTACCCCGCCTTTCGCCCGTAGTCAGCTGGGATAGGCTCCAGCTTGCCTGCGACCCTGTAGAAGGATAAAGCGGCTAGAGATAATGAGATGAGATGAGATTGGCATCTGGCTGTCATGCATCTCAGGATGTTTAGAGAACAAAGAGCTCTCCCCAGATGTTCACAACTAGATTGCTCAGTGACATAGAAATGGAACTGGTTCCCAACAGATTTTTCAACTCCTAAAAGTTCCTATAAGCACCATCATAACCATAATCTTCAAGAGGAAGGCACATTACTCAACCATAAAATGGCCATTCACAGAAGCTCCTCACAAGATTTCTAACTGGGCAGTCAGAATGTTAGAAGATTAGCCCAAGAGTGTCACAGTCTGGCCCATGCCTTCCAGGTCTTGAGCTGGGTTTTGCTCCTGGTGACCGGTGTGGTGTGTATTGCCAGTTGGTCCATTCCATGTTTTACCCAAGATCTGCTCTGCCTGCTCCTCCTCTGCAGCCAGGCCTACCTGCTGCTGATTAGTTAAATCAACAACAGTACTTTAAAGGAGAACTGAAGGCAAATTTTTTATCATCAAAATTCTATAGCCCATTTTATTAAATATAGGAAGGCATTTTGATAGCTATTTTGGTCACTGCTAAAGCAAGTTATGAGTGTTTGAAATATGCTATGTAATATATCAGTCCATATGTCAAAGCAATGGCCGTAGACAAGATTCATTGAGACCTGTGTGAGACATTATAGGATGGAAGTAAAACATACAGTGGAAAACAAAGTGACCAACCCTGTGTCCAAAATCCCTCACTCGTTCACTACTCCCTACATAGGGAATTACTATAGAGAGAATTGTTAAGGGTGGCGAGATGTGGGGAGTAAGGATCCAATAGCAGAACACAAACCAGAAAGTCCAATGAATAAAAAATTATTTAATTAAAGTCCAAAAAGAGTCAACGAACAAAAATAGCAAAAATAATCCAGACAACAATGAGGTAGACAAAGAGCTAATATGAAAAAACATGAAAAATAGTTCTGAAAAAAAAAATGGAGACCAAAAACAGTGCAAAAACCATGAAAAACTAACAAAAGGTGAGTGCAAAAAACAGTGGCTAAGACTAGGCAAACCAGAGAGCAAAAACCCAGGAAGCAAAAACTAGCACAGAGCCAACGTGAGAAACAGACAAGACGTCCTGGCAAGGTCCCCTTCTGAGAACAGCCTATTTATACACAGCAGAGCAGACCAAGAAGTGAATGCCGGCAAGATGGAAGTCCTGTCCCAGATCCAGATTGCACTGAACTGGGAGATAGTAAATCTCCGGAGTGGAAGTCTGGGGCAGATCATGACAGAACTGTATAGTGAGCTCATTGGTAAAATAAAAAAAATGCTTTCAGACACTAGTCCGTTGCGCTGGTATTTATGTCATTACTGTCGCACAATTAAAATGTGCCAGATTAGTCAGCTGGTGGGTTTTCAAAATAATAAACACATGCATGTATTTTTGTGATAAATACATACAGTTAGGTCCATATATATTTGGACACTGACACAAATTTTGTTTTTTTTACCTGTTTACTGAAACATATTCAAGTTATAGTTATATAATGGACATGGACATAAAGTCCAGACTTTCAGCTTTCATTTGAGGGTATCCACATTAAAATTGGATGAAGGGTTTAGGAGTTTCAGCTACTTAACATGTGCCACCCTGTTTTTAAAGGGACCAAAAGTAATTGGACAATTGACTCAAAGGCTATTTCATGGGCAGGTGTGGGCAATTCCTTCATTATGTCATTCTCAATTAAGCAGATAAAAGGCCTGGAGTTGATTTGAGGTGTGGTGCGGTGCTTGCATTTGGAAGATTTTGCTGTGAAGAAAACATGCGGTCAAAGGAGCTCTCCATGCAGGTGAACCAAGCCATCCTTAAGCTGCAAAAACAGAAAAACCCATCTGAGAAATTGCTACAATATTAGGAGTGGCAAAATCTACAGTTTGGTACATCCTGAGAAAGAAAGAAAGAAAGAAAGAAAGAAAGAAAGAAAGAAAGAAAGAAAGAAAGCACTGGTGAACTCATCAATGCAAAAAGACTTGGACACCCACAAAAGACAACAGTGGTGGATGATCGCAGAATAATTTCCATGGTAAAGAGAAACCCCTTCACAACAGCCAACCAAGTGAAAACACTCTCCAGGAGGTAGGCATATCAATATCCAAATCTACCATAAAGAGAAGACTGCATGAAAGTAAATACAGAGGGATCACTGCACGGTGCGAGCCACTCATAAGCCTCAAGAATAAAAAGGCTAGATTGGACTTTGCTAAAAAACATCTAAAAAAGCCAGCACAGTTCTGGAAGAACATTCTTTGGACAGATGAAACCAAGATCAACCTCTACCAGAATGATGAAAAGAAAAAAGTATGGTGAAGGTGTGGTACAGCTCATGATTCAAAGCATACCACATCATCTGTAAAACACAGCGGAGGCAGTGTGATGGCTTGGGCATGCATGGCTGCCAGTGGCATTGGGTCACTAGTGTTTATTGATGATGTGACACAGGACAGAAGCAGCCGGATTAATTCTGAGGTATTCAGAGACATACCGTGTGCTCAAATCCAGCCAAATGCAGCCAAACTGATTGGTCGTCATTTCATAATACAGATGGACAATGACCCAAAACATAAAGCCAAAGCAACCCAGGAGTTTATTAAAGCAAAGAAGTGGAATATTCTTGAATGGCCAAGTCAGTCACCTGATCTCAACCCAATTGAGAATGTATTTCACTTGTTAAAGACTAAACTTCAGACAGAAAGGCCCACAAACAAACAGCAAATGAAAACCGCTGCAGTAAAGGCCTGGCAGAGCATTAAAAAGGAGGAAACACAGCGTCTGGTGATGTCCATGAGTTCAAGACTTCAGGCAGTCATTGCCAACAAAGGGTTTTCAACCAAGTATTAGAAATGAACATTTTATTTACAATTATTTAATTTGTCCAATTACCTTTGAGCCCCTGAAATGAAGGGATTGTGTTTAAAAAATGCTTTAGTTCCTCACATTTTTATGCAATCATTTTATTCAATCCACTGAATTAAAGCTGAAAGTCTGAACTTCAACTGCATCTGAATTGTTTTGTTCAAAATCCATTGTGGTAATGTACAGAAGCAAAATTAGAAAAATGTTGTCTCTGTCCAAATATTTATGGACCTAACTGTATTATACTGAGCGTATTTCCCACATTAATCAATGCAAAGTAACTGCATCTTTCAGTTCTTTTAAATCAAGGCTGAATACTTTCTTCTTTGCCGCTGCCTTTTATTAAATCAAATTTGAGGCTTTTAATTTGATTTCTTTCAGCGCGACCGCAATGCATGATGGGATATATTGTTTGGTTAGTGACCATCGGTTGTACACTACTTTAGTGACCGTTGGTTGTACACTCCAAAATCCCTCACTTGTTCACTACTCCCTACTCTGTGTATAGGGAATTACCATATACTGTAGAGAACTGTATAGTGAGCTCATTGGTAAAATGAAAAAATGCTTTCAGACACTGGTCCGTCGCGCTGGTATTTACATCATTACTGTCGCACAATTAAACTGTGCCAGATCAGTCGGCTGGTGGGTTTTAAAAATAATAAACATGCATGTATTTTTGTGATAAATCCATATTATACTGATCATATTTCCCACATTAATAAATACAAAATACCTGCATCTTTCTGTTCTTTTTAAATCAAGACTGAATACTTTCTTCTTTGCCGCTGTCAGCTGCGTGAGGGAGGCAGACATATGTGCAGAAGTGTTTATTATAATACAGTGTGATCTATACTCAAAGTGCATGAAACACACACAAAGCAAACAGTCCAAATCGGCAGGCAAGGTCATAAACAAGAAAACAGTCAATGGGTCAATCGAGGCACAAACAGAATGTCAGAGGCAAAATGAGAATGAGAACTAGAACCAGGAACATGAGTCAAGAAACCAGGAAAACCACAAACACGGGAAACAAGGCTCGGTAATGCGCACTGAACGTGGTGTAATACTTTGCATCATCCTTGCATCTGCACAGTCCTTAAATAGCCCAACACTTAATTCCTTAATTGAGAACAGGTGCGCCTTGTTTACAGCGCGCATGCTGGAGCTCACTCGGCATGTGCGCAGCCCGAGGTATGCCTTTTGGTGCATGCGCCACAGCGCACAGGACTGACAGAACCCCCTCCCGCAGAGCTCCCTCTGGGAGTGAAAATCCATCATACATCGCCCTGGTGGGGGTTCAGGCTCAGCCTATGGACATGACTTGGGTTCTTGGCTAGGAGTAGGCTCAAGCTCTGAAGACGATGAGGACTCTGGACTGGGCTCAAGCTCTGAAGATGACGAGGACTCGAGCTCTGGCTCTGAAGACAACTCTGGACTGGGCTCAGGCTCTGAAGAGGACAATGACTCAGACTGTGGACTTGGCTCAGACTGTGGACTTGGCTCTCTTTTGACCTCTGACACTGGCTCTAGCCCTGGTTCTGGAGTAGACTCGGACATTGGCTCTGGCACTGGCTCTGGAGTTGACTCGGATGCTGGCTCCGGCACTGGAACAGACACTGGCTCTGGCTCTGGCACAGCAGAAGACGCTGGCTCTGGTGCAGGCTCTGGCATGGCAGCAGACGCTGGCTCTGGCTCTGCCTCTGGAGTAGATGCTGGTGCTGATTCTGGCTCCACCTCTGGAGCAGATGCTGGTGCTGACTCTGGCTCCTCCTCTGGAGCTGGCTCCACCTCTGGGGCAGACGCTGGCATGGGAACAGGAACAGCTGCTGGCACGAGAACAGGAACAGGAGCTTGCATGGGAACAGGAGCTGGTGCTGGCTCTGGCTGAGAAACCAGCTCAAAAGAGACAGCCTCCTCCGCTGTCTCTACTTCAGCCACAAGGGAGAGCTCTTGAGCAATGGCCTCCTCATCTGAGTTGGCCACTGGAGTGTTTGCCTTTAGGAGGCGCTCTAGAGCAACAGCTTCATCAACTGTGTCAACCACAGGAGGGAGCTCTTGAGCGCCGGCCTCCTCAGCTGGGTTGGCCTCTGGCATGCTTGCCCCTCCCCAAAAATTTTCATGGGGTTCCTCCCTTACTAAGGATTTGAAAATAAACTTTAGCATGGCAAAGAAAGTCTGAGAGTTATGAAGGCACAGGTGTTCAACCCGAATCAGATAGTCCACCCATCTGCGTGCTTGTCCAGCAATGAATGTCAGTACAAAGCTTACCCAGATGGGTTCGGGTGGCTTGGGCTCTAGGAGGTTCTTGTAGAAGAGATCACACTGCAGCTTGAATCCCATAGGTTGATATATCCCATAGTAGACTGCCGGGGGACTCCAGTCAGTCTTCAGATGAAAATACCAGGTGAGTGGCAGGGGCAGGGAAACCTGGAAGCAGCATGGGATCGCGTATTGAAACACTTCTGCTACATCCATTTTGGGTGAAGTATTCTGGCAGCTGCGCAAGGGAGGCGGATGTATGTGCAGAAGTGTTTATTATAATACGGTGCGATCTATACAAAAAGTGCATGAAACACACACAAAGCAAACAGTCGAAATCGGCAGGTAAGGTCATAACCAAGAAAACAGGCAATGCATCAATCAAGGTGCAAACAGGATGTCAGAGGCAAAACGAGAACTAGAATCAGGAACAAGAGTCAAGAAACCAGGAAAACCACAAACACGGGAAACAAGGCTTGGTAATGTGCACTGAACATGGCATGACACTTTGCATTGTCCTTGCATCAGCGCAGTCCTTGAATAGCCCAACACTTAGTTCCTTAATTGAGTACAGGTGTGCCTTGTTTACAGTGCGAGTGCTGGAGCTCATTCAGGGCATGCGTGCAGCCCAAGGCATTTCTTTTGGTGCACGTGCCACAGTGTGCAGGACTGACAGCCACTGCCTTTAATTGAATCAAATTTGAGACTTTTAATTTTATTTCTTTCAGCGCGACTGCAGTGCATGATGGGATATATTGCTTTGGTTAGTGACCATCATTGTACACTGATTTTCGTGATGCATTGTGGGATACTTTGAGTGCACTATATAGGGTGTAATAATCCTCACTAAGGTTTCAGGCAGCACTACAAAATGGCGTCCCCACTATATAGTGCCCTGTGCAGTGAATAGGGAACAATTTCGGACATAGGGCAACATCTGCCAACATTGTCAAAAGACACGCGCGCCCTCTTTCGAATGCTGATGTAATCAAGCCGGAAGTTTTGTTTGTTTTGATAGCAATCAGGAAAGTTTGAAAAAAGTAGAGAGTAATCTTCATTTAAGCTTGTTTTTCTGCAATATTTTGTTTGGAAAACAGTTTTCAAAATGGCAGCACTGACACCTGGCTGACACTTCACATTTCAAAGTCTCGCACAAGTCTCATGAAGATCGCACGGATAAGCGACACCTGCCGTGAACCAAACAAACTAAATTCAACATGGCTAAAAACTGAATAGGCCGATAAGTATAATATTTAATTGCAATTAGTTGCCAATACGAGTTGTGATATAAGGTTACTAAAACTGAAAACGTAATTGAATAACATGTTAAATAAGAAATAAAGCAAGTTTAAAAATGACTTCAGTTCCCCTTTAACTCAGCCTTGGGATTCTGTCTTTGTGAAGTTATCTACCTGCCAACACCAAGCTCTTGTTGGATATTTTCTTTCTGGATGCTAGGTTCTGTGTGAGTTTGTTTTTACACTTTTTCTGTTTTTGAATTATGGACTTTTGCCTGATTGGAAATTTGCTCTGGATTCTGTTTTTGCCTGGCATGAACTCTGCTCTGGATTCTCTCTCTTTTTTTTCTTTTGGCCTGTGTGGTACTTTGTTCTGCCTTGGACTTTCACCCAGAGGTAACATATATAAAGAAAAAAGCAGTGGGCCTAAGACAAAACCTTGTGGAACGCCAAACTTTACATTAGTACATCTAGAAAAATCACCATTTACATCAACATGCTGATAGCGATCAGTTAAATAAGAGCTGAGCCAGGAGAGGGCCATTCCCTTAACTCCCATAACGTTTCCTAGTCTATCCAAGAGAATGGAATGATCAATGGTATCAAATGCTTCACTAAGGTCAAGCAACACAAGCAGCAAGACACAGCCCTGATCAGATGCCAACAGTAGGTCATTTACTACTTTAACCAGTACTGTCTCTGTGCTATGATGAGGTCTAAATCCTGACTGATACATTTCATAGATGTTATTTCTATGTAGACATGAGCATAACTGCTGTGCAACAGCTTTTTCTAGGATCTATGATGGTAATGATGGTTTGTGCCAGTATCCACCCTTTTCTTTTTTACCACTGATAATTTATATTTTGTGTGAAGATTGGTGTGAAGATCTCCATCAACCAAAGCCTAGTTCAAGGTGAGACATTGAGTGCAGTGTGTGTTGTGAGGGTGTGGTATGTGTGCACTGGGATATTCACAAATACCCTTTGTGTCCATCAGAATCCAATTTTGGGGAGAACATTATAGTGTAGAGGCAATGGTTAGTCATTGCCTCACCTATCTGCTGATTTTGGGAACAAATTGTCTGGGGTTTAAAATGCTTGTGAGGTACCTATTTGTGAATGGCTCCAGACACAATGTGGGATGGGTACAACATTAGCTGGGGAGATATTTCCAGGGTCATCAATGTCCACTCTGTGTCAAAGCAATGCAGAGCATGGGAAAAGCTCTGTCCCTCCACCCTCCCTTAGGGATTTCCCAGTGGAACAGTTGTGTGGCGAGACTCTAAAACGCATTTTTGACCAGGTGAGAGTAACTGATGTGTCAAACTCTCCAGCCTCACTTTGTGCTCATCCATCTGTATTTTTCAGTTATTAAGGATGGGCTATATCATGTGATGCTGTATAGTCAGACCCAGGAAGAAACAAGCTCATTGCTGGGCCTGAAGAGCCACAGGGGATTCCTGTCCCATAGGGCTCACCATAATCCTTTGGCTGGACACTTGAGGCAGGATAAAACACTGAACTGTCTTATTGCTCACTTCTGTTGGCTGGGCGTTTGTGGCAATGTTCACAGGTGGCGTGTGATGTGCCATGAATGCCAATTAGTAAACCTATTGGTCACCCCAAAAGTGCCATTGTGCCCTCTATCCTGAATCAAGATTCCCTGCAAAATAATTGTAATGGATTTTATTAGGCCATTCGATCTGACTGCATGGGGTCATCGTTTTATTTTAGTCCTCGTGAATTATGTAACACGATAGCCAGAAGCCCACTGTGCAACATTTCCGCATGCATTGTCACAGAGGCACTGTTTAAAATTACTTCCCAATCTGAGATACTGAACGAAATTCTGACTGATCAGGGCACTACATTTATGCCATACAGTTTGCCAACTCTCCAAATTACTGGGGGTTAAATCAATCCATACCAGTGTTTATCATCAACAGACAGATGGCTTGGTCGAATAGTTTAACAAAACACTTAAGTGCATGATTCATGTGCAAAGACATACAAAATTGATACAAGTGGATTGAACCCTTGTTATTTGCAGTATGAGAGGTCCCACAAGCCTCCACTGGGTTCTCCCCATTCAAATTATTGTAAGGTCAAAAATCTCATAGCATCCTGAATGTCATCAGGGAAAATTGAGAGGAGGGACCTTCTAATAGTAAAAATGAAATCCAATATGTTCTTGACCTGTGGGCAAAACTCCACACACTCAGTCACATAACCCAGGAGAACTTACAGCAGGAATGGGAACGTCAGTCCTGGCTCTGTAACAGGGGTGTGCACCTATGGGAATTAATTCTGGAAGGTAGTACTCATTTTATTACCCATTTCAACCTTGAAATTTCTCACTGTGACAAGGGCCCTTTGAGGTCACATGGTGAGATGGGTATATCGACTATGAGGTGAAATGAACAGATAGAGGTGGGATGTGGCAGATACACTGTCTTAATCTGCTTAAATTATGGAACAAAGGTGTTCCCATGGTGTTGGAAGTCTGTAAGAGGGAGGAGCTTCCATCAGAGGTAAGACCAAAAGTCGCCTCCCAATTCACCCTGGTCCTCTATGGAGACTATCTTTCACCATCTCAACTCATGGAGGTTGCCAAGTTGCAAGCATAATTTTCCAGTGTGTTCTCAGCTCTTCTCAATCATACCGGCATAGAACACCATATTGAGATGCCTCCAGGGGTGGTGGTGCACAGCTGCTCCACCATTTACTCAAAATGATTGTTTACTCACAGGAAAACTATTGTTTGGGATGAACTTAAGACTATGCTTGACATGAAGATAATTGAGGAGTCACATTACTCACAGGAAAACTATTGTTTGGGATGAACTTAAGACTATGCTTGACATGAAGATAATTGAGGAGTCACATAGTGACTCGAGCAGCCTTGTGGTTTTGGTCCTCAAAACCAACAAATCAGTCTGGTTATATGTAGACTTTAGAAAAGTCAACACAGTGTCTAAATAGAATGCCTTTATTGTCACTGCACAAATGTACAACAAAATTTAGTTCATCATTCGATGCATACCTAATGTCTTGCACTGACAACTGCTCAATCATTTAGGTGTGGCTTGCTTTCATTTTACACTTGATCTGACAAAAGAATACTGGGAGATCCCCTTAATGCCATTATCCTGTGGGGGAAAAAAAATTCCACCCTTTTTAGTTTACACCAATTTGTCACCCTTCTGTTCGGATTATTCGGGGCTCTTGCAATGTTCCAGTGTCTTATGGGCAGAATCCTCTGTCTGCATACCACCTATGCAGCAGACTATCTTGATATAGTAATGATTGGCAATGGCACACGCAGTATCTGAGGGCTGTTCTGAAGTCGTTAATGCATGCAGAGCTCACAGCGAACCAAAAAAGTGTGAAATTGGGTGGGTGGAATTACAGTACCTGGGCTGCTACTTGAGTCATGGGCAGGTGTGTCCCCAAATTGACAAGACTGCGACAATAGGGCAGGCCATACTCATGTGAAAACTTGAATCTAAAGGAAATCCTAATATGGGGGTGTCTAAATTATGTATTTTTTAATGAGGAATTCAAATATGAGTTTATTTTTTGAATTGGATAACTCTAACCTACATCAATTTTGTATTTAAATAACTAATTCTACCCTTTCGAAACCCTTTGTAAGATATAAGATGATGTTAGGGAAATTAATGGACAAATCCAATTCAAATTTCCATATTTATTAACAGGTTAATGCATGAACATTGTCAGGTTGCACAAGTCCAGCTTTGATTCTGTAAAGGTCAGAACAGGTGGGTGGAGCACAGAAGTACAGCAGGCCAGAACTGAGTTCCAAAAACTCTCTTTATTGACAGTTTTTCAGCTTCCACATGTTTATTCATATATAACTATATATACACACACACGCCACACACACATGTGTTCTGGTCGGGCGAGAGCCTGCTCTGCTCTCTTCCTTAAATAGGGCGTGGCTGCTGGGAAGACACAAACACAGGTTAATTCACATCAGGTGTAGTTATTCTGCCACTTACCTTCCCTGACTCCGCACTCCGGTCACAGACCGACGCTTGACCACACCCCCACTGCCACATACCCCCACTGCCCGACTCAGGCCGGGCAGCCGTCCGGCCCGCAGCCGAGTCCCCCCCCGATGGGAGAGGAAGTCCGCCACGACCATCTGCGCCCCCGGCCTGTGGACCACCTTGAAGTTAAAGGGTTGGAGTGCCAGATACCAACGGGTGATCCGTGCGTTGGCATCCTTCATGCGGTGGAGCCACTGGAGGGGCACGTGGTCCAAACAGAGGGTGAAAGGGCATCCCAGCAGGTAGTAACGGAGGGCGAGGACCGCCCACTTGATGGCCAGGCACTCCTTCTCTATGGTGCTGTAGCGCCCCTCACGCACTGACAGCTTCCGATTTACATACAGCACTGGGCAATCCTCCCCCTCCACCTCCTGGGACAAAACAGCCCCCAACCCTCTGTCCAACGCATCCGTCTGCAATATAAAAGGGAGAGAAAAGTCAGGGGAGTGTAGCAGTGGCCCCCCCACACAGTGCAGCCTTTACCTCAGAAAAAGCCTGCTGGCATTGCTCTGTCCACTGGACCAGATCTGGTGCCCCCTTTTTAGTGAGATCAGTCAGCAGGCTGGTGACATCCAAATAATTAGGTATAAACCTACGATAATAGCCAGCCAGCCCCAGGAACTGTCTCACCCCCTTTTTGGTCTTGGGCCTCGGGCAGGCTGCAATTGGCACTGTCCTGTTAATTTGGGGACGCACCTGCCCATTGCCCAAGTGGAAGCCCAGATATCGTACTTCCACCTGCCCAGTCGCACACTTCTTCGGGTTGGCTGTGAGACCCGCCCGCCTCAGTGACCTAAGGACGGCCCTCAGATGTTGGAGGTGCCTTGGCCAGTCATTACTATAGATAATGATATCATCGAGATAGGCGGCCGCATAGGTGGTGTGGAGGCAAAGGACCCTATCCATCAGCCGCTGAAACGTAGCAGGTGCCCCAAACAGCCCAAAAGGAAGTGCGACAAACTGGTGTAAGCCGAACGGTGTGGAAAAGGCCGTTTTTTCCTCAGGATAATGGAGTCAAGGGGATCTGCCAATAACCCTTTGTTAAATCCAGTGTCGAGTAAAAGCGAGCCGTGCCTAGTCGATCGAGCAACTCATCAATACGAGGCATTGGGTACGCATCGAATTTAGACACCGCGTTGACTTTTCTATAGTCCACACAGAACCGGACCGAACTGTCAGCCTTAGGTACCAAGACCACCGGGCTGCTCCAATCACTGTGGGACTCCTCGACGATGCCCATTTCGAGCATGGCCTCGAGTTCTTCCCGAACAACTTTTTTCTTGTGCTTGGGTAACCTGTAAGGGCGGCTACGCACTACCACCCCTGGGAGCATCTCAATGTGGTGTTCTATGAAGTTGGTGAGGCCGGGCAGGGACGAGAATACGTCCGAAAACTTGGTCTGCAACTGGGCAACCTCCACGAGTTGGGTCGGGGAGAGGTTGTCTCCACAGGGGACCGGAGAGGTATGCGATGCCAATGTTCCCTTTTGAACCTCCGGCCCCAGCTCCACCTTCTCTGGAACCACCGACACCAATGCCACGGGGACCCCCTCATTCCAGAGTTTGAGCAGGTTGAGGTGGTAAACTTGTAACGACCCACCCCTGTCCGTTCGCCTCACCTCATAGTCAACATCCCTGACTCGCCGTGTGACCTCAAAGGGTCCTTGCGACTTGATGACTAATTTGGAGCTCGATGTGGGCAACAGTACGAGTTCTTTATCTCCCGGTGCAAACTCCCTGAGGCGCGTACCCTTGTTGTACAGGTGGGTTTGTCGTTCTTGAGCCTGCCGCAAATTCTCCTGGGTTAGGTGTGTGAGTGTGTGGAGATTTGCGTGCAGGTCCATAATGTATTGGATTTCATTTTTACTTTGTGAAAGTCCCTCCTCCCAATTTTTCTGCAGCACATCTAGAATGCCACGCAGCTTACGCCCATATAACAATTCAAACGGGGAGAACCCCGTGGAGGCTTGGGGGACCTCTCGCACTGAAAACAACAAGGGTTCGAGCCACTTATCGCAATTACGTGCGTCCTCACTTACAAATTTTTTAATTATATTTTTGAGGGTGCGATTGAACCGTTCAACTAAACCGTCCGTTTGTGGGTGATACACGCTGGTGCGGATCGGCTTAATACCTAATAACCCATACAGTTCCTTTAGTGTACGTGATATAAACGCAGTGCCCTGGTCAGTCAGAATCTCTTTCGGGATTCCAACTCGGGAGATAACGCGGAACAGCGCCTCCGCAATACTGCGTGCTGAGATATCGCGAAGAGGCACTGCTTCTGGGTATCGCGTTGCATAGTCCACCAGAACTAATATAAAGCGGTACCCTCGTGTTGACCAATCTAATGGCCCGACGAGATCCATCCCAATTCTTTCGAATAGGGTCTCAATTAATGGGAGAGGGTGCAAAGGCACTTTTGGAATGGCCGCTGGATTTACTAACTGGCATTCGCGGCACGCCATACACCACCTACGGACATCGCCACGAATCCCCGGCCAATAGAATCGGGCCATTATTCGGGCTAGTGTTTTATCCTGCCCTAAGTGTCCAGCCATGGGATTAAAGTGAGCCGCCTGGAATACCAATTCCCGGCAGCTTCTCAGAACCAAAAGCTGCGTGACTTGCTCTTTAGTCTGAGTGTCCTGCATCACTCGGTATAATCTAACCTTCATAATCACGAAGTAGGGGAAGGACGGGGTGGCGCTTGGCTGGAGCGTTTGACCATCGATTACTCTCACTTGGTCAAATCCATGCCGCAGAGTCTCGTCTCGCGACTGCTCTAACGGGAAATCCGTGAGGGATTCCCCGAGAGAGACAGGAGGGGCCGGCGGCTCCTCACTCTGATGCGGAGATGACGTAGACGGCTCTGTGACAGCTGCTCCCGCCAACGTGACACCGGGACCTCCCCTTACTAAACTACTACAGGACCCACTCTTCACTAAATGACTCATTAATTCCCGAAATCCCGGCCAATCAGTCCCCAAAATTATCAAGTGGGTGAGGCGAGGATTAACTGCCGCCTTCACTATAAATTTCTCCCCTCGAAACAGAATGTGAACTGACACTAAAGGGTAGTTGTGAACATCCCCATGCACACACAACACCTTCACCAATTGTGCTCCCCCCAATGCCTCGTCTTGCACCAGGCTTTGGTGGATTGAGGTCTGATTACCGCCGGAATCCACCAAAGTCTGATACATATCCCCTTGGATACTCACCGGTATGCGATATGCTCTGGCCCAATCGACGGCGGCTCCTGGCGCATCGGGGATCCAAACCACCGCGCCCACCTCCATTACCGAGCACTGCTGTTGGAGGTGGCCCGGCTCCCCGCAGCGCCAGCAAACCGGCCCGGGCTTCCTCTCTGCACTAGTGCTCTGGGGCTCACTCACCTGGGGGGGGGGGGAGACAGATGGGAGAAACGGGAGGGCACCGTGGGTGCGGCGGGCCGGCTGGGGTGGGGCCGGCCCCCGCCTCCACGGTGGGGGAATGGGGCGAGGACGAGACACAGGAGGAGAGGGGGAGAGAGAGAGCGAGAGGAGAGGGGAGAAGAGGTTGTCGGCTGTCCTGCTGTTGGGACAGCCACCAAATGGTCCTCCGCCAGCTTGATTGCCTGATCAAGCGACGCCGGACGATGGCACTGGACCCACTCCGCCGTTTCTTTGGGAAGTTGCATGATGAACTGCTCCAGCGCCACCAGGTGGACGACTCCCTCGGTGTCGCGGTGGTCGGCCCTCAGCCACCGCGTGCAGGCATCCCAGAGTTGCTGGCCAAACGTGAATGGGTGGCCAACCTCCTCTAGGCGCAGAGTGCAGAAGCGCTGACGATGTTGTGTGGGGGTGCGCCCCACACGCTGGAGGACGGTCCGGCGCAGGTCCGCGTAGACCAGCCAGCTGTCGGCGGGGAGCTGTAGCGCGGCCAGCTGCGCCTCACCCATTAGCAGGGGGAGGAGGTGTGCCGCGTTCTGTTCTGCCGGCCACCCCGACGTCTCTGCTGCTTGTTCAAATAGAGTGAGGAAGGCCTCGTGGTTGTCGTGCGGGCCCATCTTCATTAGGGTGAGGTGGAGTGGGCCGGCAGCGGTGGAGATGGTGGACCCTGCCAACGTGAAGAGGTGCCGGAACGCCTGTCGATCTTCCTGTTGCGCCAGCACCAGGGCCTCGAACCGTTGTTCTTGCGCCTTTCGGAGGGCGAGCAGCGCCTGGTGCTGGCTCTGTTGGGCCATGGTGAGGGCTCGGATTAGGTCTGCAAAGGGGGAGGACTCCATGGGGCTGTTCCCCTCTGTGCTCGGCATCCCAGGTTTCGGCACCACTGTAAAGGTCAGAGCAGGTGGGTGGAGCACAGAACTACGGCAGGCCAGAACTGAGTTCCAAAAACTCTCTTTATTGACAGCTGTGGCAGCGGGGGCATGGTCAAGCGCCGGTCGGTGACAGGAGGGCGGAGTCAGGAAAGGTAAGTGGCAGAATCACTACACCTGAGAGCAATTAACCTGTGTTTGTGTGTCTTCCCAGTGACCACGCCCTACTTAAGGAGGGAGAGCGAGAGCAGAGGAGCTCATCCCTGAACAAGACGCCAGTTGTGTGTGTGTCTGTTCAAGTGATAAATTGTGAAACTGAAAAGTTTAGCAATAAACACTATTTTGACTCTGATCTCTGCCCTGCCGTCCTCTGTGCTCCACCCCTTCGTTAGAACTGTTACAACAGCTTTTCAGCTTCCATATGTTTATTCATATATAACTATATATACACACACATGCCACACACACGTGTTCTGGTCGGGCGAGAGCCCGCTCTGCTCTCGCTCTCTTTCTTAAATAGGGTGCGGCTGCTGGGAAGACACACAAACACAGGTTAATTCACATCAAGTGTAATGATTCTGCCACTTGCCTTCCCTGACTCTGCCCTCCGGTCACAGACTGACACTTGACCACGCCCCCACTGCCACAGATTCATTTTTGGACATCAGTCTCCAGCTGGTCTCTTGAGCCCTGATCCCTCCATCCCTCTTTTCCTGTGAGAAGTATTTGGCAGAAGCCTCAGTCACCATTTTCACAACCCTCTCAATGCTCTGTGTGTGGCAAGGCCAGTTGGGCACCTTCATGGGGGTGTTGATGAAGTTCTTCACCTCTAAAGTGCTTAGGGAGCAGGTAAGAGGTGGCTCTGATACACCCTCTGACCAGCTGATCAAGTCACCAATGGTGGAAGCATCACAGTTGATGTCCGGTGTCGTCCTGGTCCTGACAGAGGAGTCCCCCAACTGAGTGTCTGGTCCCCATCTCCCCTAACAGCCAGGATTCTCTTCACCCCCTGTATCCTCTCCTTCTGATCCTCAGAGCACAACAGTGTCTGGATGAGGGCTTCACTGTGGGCATACCAAGCAGATCTTTTCACAGTTGGCATCACAATGTCCAGCACCTCCTTCCTCTGGGAATTGAGGCAGTCCAGCTGAAACAGGATGTGCCTAGGCCCTTCGATCCAGGAGTGATTGGCCTTCACTTTGAACCAACATGGATAGCACACTCCAATGATAAATTCCACAATGAATCGCAGATTCTTCAGGTTCTTTCCTTTAAGTCCGTGCTTTGACACCCAGAGCCTGAGAAGTCTGTTCGCTGTGGTGAGCCAATGGCTGTGGTTCACTGGTCCTATCTCCAACAGAGCAATCCTTGCAGGAAGAACTCCATCCCTGACTGCACAGACAATTTTATACCCATAGTGTTGATCAGTTGAGAGATCTTGAATGACCTTGTCAGACAGCTTGATCAGTGGTGGGCCAACAGAGATCCGGGGGAAGTTTGGATTGATATCCAATTCTGTAACAGAATCAAGGAGCTTTCCTATTGTCCCAGATAATTTGTTGTCTGACAGAGTAGGGCCATCAAGGGCAACAATGAGATGGCATAGGGGAAGTTCACCAGTGTGCAGGTTACACACCAACCAGACCAGCTTTCTCCCAACGTGCAGCTCCAGCTTGCGCATGACTCCAGCTTTCACACCAGTGTTGACATTTGTTGTCTCCTCCAATGGCCCACAAGGTCTTATCAAAACCCTGCTCTTTCAGCCAGGCAAACAGAACCTTAGCAATCTTCTCTGCATGTGACTCCTCTTTACTTGCTTTCTCTGGGGTGAAGTGGAACAGATAGTTTCTGCCTGGCTCACTAACGACACTATAGTGTTCTTCCTTGATCTTTGCAGGAAAAGACTGGACACTGCCTTCAGCCTCCATTATCACATTGGTCAGGTCAGTCCACCCATCAAAGAGGATACAGGAGATCCCACCCTCCTCCCTGCACTTTTCCCCAAACTCTTCTCCCAGCTCTCTCATCAACTTCTCCTGTGCTCTCTTGACCTTGTTCTTATCAATCACTTTACTTGTGTCGTCTTCTGTGATGATTCCCGCATCAATCAGGGCTGCAGTTGCTATGGCTGCAGTTGGCCTCAGCCCTATGCCATACCTTACACTAGCAAGGGCTATGTTTGGAATCTCATCATAGTTGTTCTGTGCCTTCACTAAAGCTGCAAGTTCAGGGTCAGTTTCAGGGACAAATTCATCTTCAGCACCACTTCTCTCCACTTCCAGATCCTCATCATCATCTACCAAAAATCTCTCAATGTCCTTCTTGACTGCCTTCTCTGCTGCTGCAGAATTTTCCTTCTTGCTCCTTCTCCTTTCCTCTCCCTTCTTTTCCATCCCCTGTCTTTCCAATTTCTTCACCTGTCTCCTGTGCTCTGGCAGATCAGGGCCCCCCATTTGGCGGGGACCTTTACTTCCAACCTTCTCTTTCTGGCCCTTGATGTAGGCAAGCTCCTTAACAGGATTATTTTTTCTCTCTTCTGCAGGAACAGTTAATGTGGGCTTGGTTCACACAGCCCTCACAGCCTTCTTCCTCACAATTGGTTATCTGACACTTCCAAGTCAAAATATCAAATAACTTGTCTAACTTGAGCATGAACCTCTCTTTTGCATCAAGTTTGCCCTTCCCAAGAGAAAACTTCACTGCCTGATTCCAGACGTCCTTGAGCTTGGACATGATGGTCACCTTTTCATTGATAACAGGTGGCTTGAAAAGAGCATTAGCTTTTCTCCACTGACAAATCAGAGCAGGGTAGATGTCACCCACCAGCTGATCCACTGGCTAGTTCCTCCGGTCATCTTCACTTTGTTCCCTCAAGTAGATGCCATACCTCAGGATATCCCTCACAGTTGGCAGTTCAGACACCAACAGATCCTGCCCGTTGCCAACAAGAATACTCAAATGAGAGCTTGATTTCATCCTTGTTTTAACATGAGCCATTTTACTACTGCACAACAGTATGCAATTCTCACTCAGTCCCTCAGTCAGCAATTTGAATGAGTGAGAATGCAAACATCAAATTATTTAAGTGTTTCCCTAGCTCTGTTCCTTTTTTTTGAGTTAACAAAAACTCACACACTTACTGGAACATCACTTCTAGTATAACTGTATAACTGTCAGGTGGATCTTATGAGGTAGAAGACTTTTTCCCTCCAGAATTTCCTCTAATCATATAAAATGTAATGTTTCACTTGATAAACCTCCTCAAAATAGTAATTTTCTTACTATTTCTGAGCTAGATGGTATCACAAATACAATTCCAATCATTCCAGAAGAATAGCAAAATAACCCAAAATTTAAAAATAATCAACTGCAAATTGATGTAGGTTAAGGTTATCAGAATTAAAAATTAAATTCAGATTTGTCTTCTACACACCAAAATACATGATTTGAACACCCCTCTTAATTGATTTAAAACATTTTTTGAGTATGACCTGCCCTACTGTGACAATTGCAACTTGCCTGAGATCCAAGACTGAAAAGGTTGTGAGACAGTTCCTGGGGCCGGCCTGCTATTATTGCAGGTTCGTGCCTGACTATTTGGATGTTGCCATCACACTGACTGATCTCACTAAAAAAGAAGTGCCAGATCTGTTCCAGTGCATGTAGTCAGGCCAACAGGCATTCACTCGGGTAAAGGCTGCACTGTGTGGCAAGCCACTGTTACATTCCCATAACTTTTCTCTCCCTTTTGTTTTGTAGATACATGCATTGGACAGGGGGCTGGGGGCTATTTTGTCCCAGGTGGCAGAGGGGGAGGAGTGCCTGATGCTGTATATCAACCGGAAACTATTGGTGCAAATGATTTAACTACAGCACCATTGAGAAGGAGTGTCTTTCCATCAAGTGGGCAGTCCTCACCCACCAATACTACCTGCTAGGACACTCTTTCATCCTCTGCTCAGATCACACCCCATTCCAGTGGCTCTACTGCATAAAGCAGCGTTTCTCAACCTTTTTTCAGTCATGGCACCCTTCAGAAGTATGTTGTTGGTGTAGTGAAGTTTGTTGACGGTGTAGTGGCTGGCTGCTTTATGTCCCAGGGCTCCTTCATGCCTGTGTTACCTTCTGGCTCTCTCCTTTTAGTTATGCTGTCATAGTTAGTTGCCGGAGTACCTGCTTATACTCGGTGCAATATGTATACTGTTCCTACTTATTCAGGTGACATTGGGCATACCTAACCACCTGTGTTTTCTTTCCCTCCCCCCCACCCCAAATCTGTCCCTCTGAGTTACATGGAGTCAACAGGAAATCTTTTGGTGGAGAGGGTGGAGACCTCGACTGGCTATGGTAGCCTGCAGGGAATCGGCCGTCAGACATTCTGTCGCATGTCCCAGACACTGTGATATGTAACTGAATTGTCTTGGCCAGCCCTAAGGGTCCCATCTGCATCTCATCATTGCTGAGGAGTGTGCTCCCATCACCCAATCAAGCATCCAGCCAGAGCAGGGTCATGATATATTTTACCATATTAACATGCCATTGTTGTGTGTTATGCCTGATGTAAAGACTCTCGTCTCTGCGAGCCTACCACACAGATTTAATACTTGTCATTTTTAGGGCATACCTAACAATGTGTTTTCTTTCTCTCCCCCCCCCCCCCCCCCAATCTGTCCCTCTGAGTTACATGTTGATCCTGGGATTGAGATGCTGGCCTCTTCTGCCCCTCGGACCTGCTTGATCCATCCTGGTGCCTTGTGTCTGGTCGGAGTTTTATTGCACCGCTCCTGTGAAGGACGGCCCCATGAGGACAGTTGAGGGTTATACCTGTTAAAACTGTTAATATTATAGTCAGGCTGTCTGTTGTTGCCCAAATGAGGATGGGTTCCCTTTTGAGTCTGGTTCCTCTCGAGGTTTCTTCCTCATGTCATCTGAGGGAGTTTTTCCTTGCCACCGTCACCACAGGCTTGCTCATTGGGGATAGATTAGGAATAAAATTAGCTCATGTTTTAAGTCGTTCAAATTCTGTAAAGCTGCTTTGCGACAATGTTTATTGTTAAAAGCGCTATACAAATAAACTTGATTTGATTTTGATTTGAAGTATGCAAATTCTCAAGGCACCCCCCCATATAAAATATACGCAGTCACGCTGACCATATACTGACCCCAGCAGTGACGTTGTGACATGGGAAAGGGGGCCGTGAGAGAAATTTTGATGATGCATGAGGCGGCGATGATCTGCATTAGTGTAACTATGGTTTTTTTGGAATTTTAATTCATTTTATTTATGTCAATGTTAGAATATATAATTTTTTGACGGCACCCCTAACGAAGCCAGATGGCACCCCAGGGTGCCATGGCACCCTGGTTGAGAAAGGCTGGCATAAAGGATGCCAACATATGGATCACTTTTTGGGTATCTGCCCCTTCAGGTTGAGATGGTCCACAGGCCAAGGGCATAGATAGCTGTGGTGGATTTCCTCTCCCACTGGGGCGATTCAGCTGCAGGGTGGATGGCTCCCTGGCCTGAGATAGGTGGTGGAAGCATGTGGGGGCAAGGATGTGGTTGAGTGTCTGTTTGTGAATAGAGAGTGAAGCCGGGGAGGTGAGTGGCAAAAGGAATCACACCTTAGTTTGTGCAAGGCTAGTGTGTGTTTGTGTGTGTTTCTTTTTTACAGTGATGGGGGGGTGAGAGGAGAGAGGAGAGATTCACAGAGTAGTATGCTTGTGTGTGTAAAATGTGTTTTAGTGTGAGATCAAAAAGGATAAAAGACTTACAGTGGTGCTTGAAAGTTTGTGAACCCTTTAGAATTTTCTATATTTCTGCATAAATATGACCTAAAACATCATCAGATTTTCACACAAGTCCTAAAAGTAGATAAAGAGAACCAAGTTAAACAAATCAGACAGAAATATTATACTTGGTCATTTATTCATTGAGGAGAATGATCCAATATTACATATCTGTGAGTGGCAAAAGTATGTGAACCTCGAGGATTAGCAGTTAATTTGAAGGTGAAATTAGAGTCAGGTGTTTTCAATCGATGGGATGACAATCAGGTGTGACTGGGCACCCTGTTTTATTTAAAGGACAGGGATCTATCAAAGTCTGATCTTCACAACACGTTTGTGAAAGTGTATCATTGCACAAACAAAGGAGATTTCTGAGGACCTCAGAAAAAGCGTTGCTGATGCTCATCAGGCTGGAAAAGGTTACAAAACCATCTCTAAAGAGTTTGGACTCCACCAATCCACAGTCAGACAGATTGTGTACAAATGGAGGAAATTCAAGACCATTGTTACCCTCCCCAGGAGTGGTCGACCAACAAAGATCACTCCAAGAGCAAGGTGTGTAATAGTTGGCGAGGTCACAAAGGACCTCAGGGTAACTTCTAAGCAACTGAAGGCCTCTCTCGCATTGGCTAATGTTAATGTTCATGAGTCCACCATCAGGAGAACACTGAACAACAATGGTGTGCATGGCAGGGTTGCAAGGAGAAAGCCACTGCTCTCCAAAAAGAACATTGCTGCTCGTCTGCAGTTTGCTAAAGATCACGTGAACAAGTCAGAAGGATATTGGAAAAATGTTTTGTGGATGGATGAGACCAAAATAGAACTTTTTGGTTTAAATGAGAAGCGTTATGTTTGGCAAAAGGAAAACGCTGCATTCCAGCATAAGAACCTTATCCCATCTGAGAAACATGGTGGTGGTAGTATCATGGTTTAGGCCTGTTTTGCTGCATCTGGACCAGGACGGTTTGTCATCATTGATGGAACAATGAATTCTGAATAATACCAGTGAATTCTAAAGGAAAATGTCAGGACATCTGTCCATGAACTGAATCTCAAGAGAAGGTGGGTCATGCAGCAAGACAACGACCCTAAGCACACAAGTCGTTCTACCAAAGAATGGTTAAAGAAGAATAAAGTTAATGTTTTGGAATGGCCAAGTCAAAGGTCTGACCTTAATCCAATCGAAATGTTGTGGAAAGACCTGAAGAGAGCAGTTCATGTGAGGAAACCCACCAACATCCCAGAGTTGAAGCTGTTCTGTATGGAGGAATGGGCTAAAATTCCTCCAAGCTGGTGTGCAGGACTGATAAACAGTTACCGCAAATGTTTAGTTGCAGTTATTGCTGCACAAGGGGGTCACACCAGATACTGAAGCAAAGGTTCACATACTTTTGCCACTCACAGATATGTAATATTGGATAATTTTCCTCAATAAATAAATGACCAAGTATAATATTTTTGTCTCATTTGTTTAACTGGGTTCTCTTTATCTACTTTTAGGACTTGTTTGAAAATCTGATGATGTTTTAGGTCATATTTTGCAGAAATATAGAAAATTCTAAAGGGTTCACAAACTTTCAAGCACCACTGTATGCTGAAAAGTGAAAAATAAGAAATACAATGCCAACTAAGTACCATGCCTGTCACAGTCCTTCAGTGTCCCAACCTACCTTTGGAACTGTTACACATAACAACAGTAAAGTTCAGAGGTGTCATACGCTACATGGTTGGGGCTGTTTCTCTTCTCATGGGAAAATCAATGGAGTCAATGTACTGGAACATTCTTCATAAGAGTATGTTACCATCCACTAGGATGATGAGGATGAGAAGTGAATGGACTTTCCACACAAGACAATGATCCAAAACATACTGCAAAAAAGACTCTTGATGCACAAGTGCCCTTTAGTGGGATCACCACCAATTCCAGAATGGGGAAATCTCAGTGTGGCAGCAGGGGCATGGCCCAGTGTCAGTTTGTGAATGGAGGGTGGGGTCAGGGAAAGTAAGTGGCAAAGTCAGTACACATATTGTCAATTAATGTTGTTTGTGTGTTTTGCAGTGAAGACAGAAAGTAGAAAAGGAGGGAGAGAGCAATGAGAAAGGAGAACTCCTGATGAGAACACGTGTGTGTGTGTGTGTGTGTGTGTGTGTGTGTGTGTGTGTGTGTGTGTACGCCAAGTAAAGCTGTCAAGCAAAGCAAAGTAAAGACAATAAAGTTGTGTGTAAACATCATCTCCCGTCTGCTGTGCTTCAGTATTCCACCCACTTCAGGAAAATACCACAGTGGTGCTGAAAGCTGGGATACTGAAGAGAACCACCAATGGAGTCTTCCCCATTTAAGAACTTGATCCATGCCCTCGCTACCACCCAACAGAATTAGCACCAAGTGCTGATCACCATCCAGAAGGAGCAGGGACAATGGCTTGAAGCCTTGATGCTGGCTCAGCAGGAAGATCGCCAGGCATTCCAGCACCTGCTCGAGTCAGTGGGGTCCTCGACTGCCACTGCACAAGACCCTTCCCACATCACCCTTCCCAAGATTGGACCGCATGACAATCCAGAAGCCTTCATCACACTCTTTGAACAAGCAACCGAAGCGTGGGGGTGGCCAGTCGAGCAGCGCGCTACCATTAGCATTACCATTACCGTTACCATGCTAGCCTGCTACCATTACTGACTGGGGAGGCACAGCTTGCCGTGCAGCAGTTCCCCACCAACAGCCAATTCATCGATGAGAACCTGAAGCGAGCCATCCTGCAGCATGTCGGCCACTACTCAGAACAACATCGCCAGCACTTCTGGATGCTGACATTGGAGGAGGTTGGCCAGCCATTTGCATTCAGCCAACAGCTCTGGGACACCTGCTGGCAGTGGCTGAGGGCAGACGACCGTGACACCAAGTGGATCATTGACCTGGTGATACTGGAGCAGTTCGTCGTACGGCTTCCGGAAGGAACAGTGGAGTGGGTTCAGTGTCACCTCCCGGCATCGCTGGATCAAGCCATCGAGCTGGTGGAGGACCATTTGGCGGTGGTTCCAGTAGCAAGTGGACACCTGGCCTCTTCTCTCTTTCTCTCCCCTTCTCCTTCTCATCCCCACCCCATTCCCCCACCACAGAGGCAGGGCCTGACTCCCCCCCAGCTAGCCTGCCGCACCCGTGATTTCCTCCCATCTGTCCCTTCTGTGTCTGTGTCCCCCCCCCCCCCCCCCCCCAGGTGAGTGATGCCCATAATGCCGGTGCAGAGGTGAAGCCTAGGCCAGTGTGCTGGCTCTGCGGGGAATGCGGGCATCTCCAGGATCAGTGTTCTGCAATGGAGGTGGGAGTGGTGGTTCAGATCCCCGACATGCCAGAGACTGCCCCCAGTCAGGCCAAAGCATATTGTATACCGGTGAGTGTCCAAGGAGATATGTATCACACATTGGTGGATTCCAGTTGTCGGCTGCAGCAGTGTTCTCTCATATCTGAGGATCTTTCCTTCCATCATCAAGTCTGGTGATGGGCTCACTGGTGGCTCACAAGTCCAATTCTTGCTTTAAAGAGGCGGGGGCACATGTCACATGAAAACGTTGGGAGTGGTGATGGTAGCAAAACCTCCTTTCTTCATTGTCATTTGGCTTCAAGTTGAGATCTCCTTTCCATCTCAAAGCTCTCGGTGCCCTCTCTGATGAGGTTTCACCACTTCAGTCACATTTTAGTTGCCTCCTCCCAGGTGCTAAGATGTTGGTGGCCTTCAGGGCTTGTTTCAGCTGGTCCTTGTAGTGTCACAGAGGGGCTCCAAGAAGGCATTTCCACAAGCTCAGCTTGCTGAACAGAATTCTCATGGGGATCCTCATCGCGCTCATGCAGATCACGTGTCCTGACCATCTGAGTCGATGTTTCATGATGATTGCTTTGATGCTGGTCACCTCTGCTTTTTCCAGGACAGCAGTGTTAGTAATGTAGTCCTGCCAACTGATGTTGAGGATGGAGCTGAGCTTCTTTTGATGGAATTGCTCCAGCTTTTTTCAGTCTCGGTGGTACAGGGTCCATGTCTCACAGTCGTATAGAAGGGTGGAGATGACTACAGCATTGTAGACCATAATCTTCATTCTGATGTTGAGGTCTTTGTTCTTGAACACACAGTTGACGAATGTTCCGAAAGCGAGGTGCACTGCCCAGAGCCTGTTTTTGACGTCTTTGGTGGAATTCCACTGGACGGAGAGCAGGCTTCCAAGGTAGGGGAAGTATTCCACGCATTTGATGTTAGTTCCTGTGATCGAGATGTTGCCGGCGGGTGGGTTCATGCGTAGTGGTTGTTGTACCAGGATCTTGGTCTTTCCAGTGTTGACAGTCAGACTGAAGTGGGAGTATGCAGAAAAAAAGTTGTCAACTGACTGCTGCAGTTCTAGGGCTGAGTGAACCAGGGTGGCATTGTTGTCTGCGTATTGCAACTCTGTCACTTTGCAGGTGGTGGTAAGATGCTTGGAGTGGAAGCAAGACAGGTTAAACAGTCCACCATCGAAGTGGTATCTGATCTCCACTCCCAGGTTATCCGGTGGAACTTTACTTCGCCACCATGCTGCACAAAGAGAAAACAGAGTTGGTGTGAGAACACAACCCTGCTTCAGTCCACAGGTGATGGAAAATTTGTCCGAGATGGTGTTCTGGTGGGTGACTCGTGCTGTCATGCCATCATGTAGCACCTCGATCAAGTTGATGAAGGGGTCCTAAAGGCCAAAGTGTTGTAGCATGGCCCCCATGGCTTCACTTGGCACACTGTCGTAGGCTTTTCTAAGTCATAGAAAATGAGGAAGAGGGGTTTTTGTTGCTCTCATGCCTCCTCCTGAAGCTGTCCTGCACAGAAAATCATGTCGATCATTCCTTGCGAGGCACGGAACCGCACTGGGATTCAGGCGAGATGGTTTCTGCAACCTCGTGAAGGCGATTGAGGATGAGTCTAGCCAGGATTTTTCCATCAATTGAGAGTAGTGATATCCCTCTGTAGTTGCCGCAGATGTTTTGGTCCCCTTTCTTAAAAATGGTGACAATCAGCACATTTTTCAGATCGTTTGGTACACACTTTGCCTTCCACATTTGGAGCATCAAATTGAACAGGTGAGTCTTGAGGCCAATTCCACCATGGTCCAGCAGCTCAACCAGGATGTTGTTGGGTCTTGCGTTCTTTCCCCAGCGTATCTGCTTAAAAGCAGTTTGAAACTTGCTGAATAAGGGTGGAATGGACAGCCAGGGTCTAGGAGGGTGTTGGGGCACGTTCCAGAGAAAGTCCTTCAGCAGATGTGTTGCAGTTGAGCAGCATGTTGAAATGTTCCTTCCATCGGTTCAGAATGTCCTGGCTCTCTGTCAGAAGCGTGGTGTTGTCCCCTGATAGAAGGGTTCCCGTGGATGTTCTCTTGGGCCCATAGATTGCCTTGGTGCCCGCATAGAAGTTTTGAAAGTCTCTCTTGTCAGCATAGTGCTGGAGCTCAGCTGCCTTTTCTTGCCACCAGTTGTTTTGGATCTCACGGAGCCTCATCTGGCACCAGCTTTTCAGTTGTTGGTAACAGGTCTTCTTTTCGGTGGAGGTGGGATCTAGTTCGTGCACAATCCTGGCTTTCCATTTCTCATCTATGATCGCAGTGATCTCGGCATCATTGCAGTCGAACCAGTCTTGGTGTTTCCACTGGCGGAAGCCAATGATCTCTTTGGCTGCTTCATTGATAGCGGCACAGAGAGTGGTCCACTCTTCCTCAATCGAGCCTTGGTCTGCCAGGTTTGAGTTAAGGCCATGTTGTATAGCTTGTCTGTAGGCTTCCAATGTGGCTGGATGGCACAGCTTGCCTATGTTGTATTTCCTTCATGGCGGAGCATTGTTTTGCTGGTATTTTGGTTTATGGCATAACGTCAGCTTGAGTTTCGAAAAGAGCAGTCAATGGTCTGTCCAGCAGTCATCGGCACCTGGCATGCATCTGGTGATGAAGACATCCTTTTTGTGCTGTTGTCAGACGATGACATAGTCAAGGATGTGCCACTGTTTGGATCGAGGATGCCTCCAAGTAGTTTTAAAGCAGTTCGACATATGGAACTGTGTGTTAGTAATAAACAGTTCATGCTCTGCACACAAACAAAGGAGAAGAAGGCTATTGGCATTGCAGTTTCTGACACCTTCCTTCCTGAGAGTGTTTTGCCACAGGTGGTAGTCCTTCCCCACCTTTGCATTGAAATCGTCCAGGAGGAGTAGGCAGTCTCCGGCTGGAACACAGGAGATAATTTCATTCAGTTGGTAGAACAATTCTTTGGTGTCTTCTTCTGCATCTAAGGTTGGGGCATAGGCTGAGAAAACAGTGGCAAAGTAGTTCCCAGGGAGAGGTAATTGGAGCGTCATGAGATGTTTGTTGATACCTCTAGGTGCCAGATTGTAGTCCTTTACCAGTAGGCTTTTGATGGCAAAGCCAACTCCATGGTCCTGGCATTCCTCAGGGTCTTTCCTTTTCCAGAAGAAAGTGTATCCAGCTCCAACCTCTTCAAGCTGGCCTTCGCCAGACAGCTGGGTTTCACTCAAAGCGGCAATGTCTATGTCAAATCTGGCGAGTTCTCTTGTGACCAGTGCCATTCTTCATTCGGGGCAGTCCGAGTCCTTGCAATCTAGGAGTGTTCGAATGTTCCAAGATCCAACAGTAAGGTGAGAGGTCCGAGGTTTTCTTTTTGAGTTTTGCCCACAGAGATGGTGTCCCACTGGGTGCGGTACCCCAGCCAGGCTCAGATGTGGCTTCCGATTTTTAGCTCACATTTTCTAGGGCCTTCCCCATTAGGGGTGGGCAGCAGTGTTCCTAAAAAGGCCTGCCCAGTCACAGATGCAGGGCCAAATCCCTGTGTAGCCACAGTTCACAGGGGAGATGACCGTCACCCATCTGCCGCCAGTGTGCAGGTCCAGACTAAGAGCTTCCAGTTCCACCAAATCTGCTCCCACCATCCTTATCCCATCGCCACTGGACTTGTTTCCAGAAGGAGGACATTGGCATGAGTTTGTTTAGGGTGGACAACAGCTTGCTGGGATGTAGCCCATGCTCTTGGACCTCAGATCCTGAGTCTGTGGCACTGCTAGGGAAGACAAACAAATAGTTTCTGAGAGTTGCATCGAGCTACCGCATACCCGGTCTGTCAAGTGGCACCTTTTGTAGCCAGCCCAAAATGGCATAGCCCTCCTCCGCCATTGAAGCCATTGAGTGTAAGACACATCCTCCACTTGCTCCGGCGTTGGGGTCCTCCAAAGACAGCAAGGGCAATGGGCTTATTTGATAGTGGTCTGCACTAGCCATGTCACAGACCCGTCAAAGGGCATATGTGGCTTTTAATGTGAGAAGTATGCCAACCCTTCGCACCATACCTCCTTGGTAGTGTCTGTCACTGTTGGTCCATGACTGCTTATTCGTCATGAACGTAGTCCTGCTTATTTTGCAGCTACCCTCCATATCTGGAGGCAGTTCCACTATCCGCCACCGGTGGATGCGTGTGATGGTGGCTACAGCTTTGCACACCCATTTGAGTTGGATATAAAGCTGTGCTACCTGATCCGTGTGTGACAGTTCGTGTGAGTGGGTGGAGCACAGAAGGATGGCAGGACAGAACTGAGTTCACAAAACTCTTTTATTTCCACTTTTCAGTCTAAATCTTTCTCTCTCAGCCACACATGCACGCACACACATTCCAGGCATCTGGTTCAGGAGAGAGCTCCCTCTGCTCTTGCTCTCTCTCCTTAAATAGGGCGCGGTCACTGGGAAGACACAAAACACATTAATTAATGACAGGTGTAGTGATTCTGCCACTTACCTTCCCTGACTCCGCCCTCCTGTTACAGACCGATGCTTGACCACGCCCCCACTGCCACATACCCCCACCGCCCGACTCAGGCCGGGCGGCCGTCCAGCCTGCAGCCAACTCCCCCCCCCCCTTGACGGGAGAGGAAGTCCGCCATGACCAACTGCGCCCCTGGCCTGTGGATCACCTTGAAGTTAAAGGGTTAGAGTGCCAGATACCAATGGGTAATCCGCGCGTTGGCATCCTTCATGCGGTGGAGCCACTGGAGGGGTGCGTGGTCCGAACAGAGGGTGAAAGGGCGTCCCAGAAGGTAGTACCGGAGGGCGAGGACCGCCCATTTGATCGCCAGGCACTCCTTCTCGATGGTGCTGTAGCACCCCTCATGCACCGACAGCTTACGACTAATGTACAAGACTGGGCAATCCTCCCCCTCCACCTGCTGGGACAAAACAGCCCCCAGCCCTCTGTCTGATGCATCTGTCTGCAACATAAAGGGGAGAGAAAAGTCAGGGGAGTGTAAAAGTGGCCCTCCACACAGTGCAGCCTTTACCTTAGAGAAAGCCCACTGGCATTGCTCTGTCCACTGGACCGGATCTGGTGCCCCCTTTTTAGTGAGATCAGTCAGCGGGCTGGTGACATCCGAATAATTAGGTATAAACCTACGATAGTAGCCAGCCAGCCCCAGGAACTGTCTCACCCCCTTTTTGGTCTTGGGCAGGCCGCAATTGCTGCTGTCTTGTTAATTTGGGGACGCACCTGCCCATTGCCCAAGTGGAAGCCCAGATACCATACTTCCACCCGCCCAATCGCACACTTCTTTGGGTTGGCTGTGAGACCCACTCACCTCAGCGACTTAAGGACGGCCCTCAGGTGTTGTAAGTGCCGCTGCCAGTCATTACTATAAATAATGATATCGTCAAGGTATGCGGCCGCATAAGTGGCATGGGGGCGGAGGACCCTGTCCATCAGCTGCTGAAATGTAGCGGGCACCCCAAACAGCCCAAAAGGAAGTGTGACAAACTGGTGTAAGCCGAACGGTGTGGAAAAGGACGTCTTTTCCCGGGATAATGGAGTCAAGGGGATCTGCCAATAACCCTTTGTTAAATCCAGCGTCGAGTAAAAACGAGTCGTGCCTAGCCGATCAAGCAACTCATCAATACGAAGCATTGGGTACGCATCGAATTTAGACACCGCATTGACTTTTCTATAGTCGACACAGAACCAGACCAACCCGTCGGCCTTGGGTACCAAGACCACCGGGCTGCTCCAGTCACTGTGGGACTCCTCGACGATGCCCATTTCGAGCATGGCCTCGAGTTCTTCCCGAACCACTTTTTTCTTGTGCTCGGGTAACCTGTAAGGGCGGCTACACACTACCACCCCTGGGGGCGTCTCTATGTGGTGCTCTATGAGGTTGGTGCGGCCGGGCAGGGGCGAGAACACGTCCGAAAACTCGGTCTGCAACTGGGCAACCTCTGCGAGTTGGGTCGGGGAGAGGTGGTCTCCACAGGGGACCGGAGAGGTACGCGATGCCAATGTTCCCTTTTGCACTTCCGGCCCCAGCTCTGCCTTCTCCAGAACCACCGACACCAACGCCACGGGGACCTCCTCGTTCCAGAGTTTGAGCAGGTTGAGGTGGTAAATCTGCAGCGCCCCACCCCTATCTGTTCGCCTCACCTCATAGTCAACGTCCCTGACTTGCCGTGTGACCTCAAAGGGTCCTTGTCACTTGGCGACTAATTTGGAGCTCGATGTGGGCAACAGTATGAGTACTTTCTCTCCCGGTGCGAACTCCCTAAGGCACATACCCTTGTCATACAGGCGGGTCTGTCATTCTTGGGCCTGCCGCAAATTCTCCTGAGTTAGGTGCGTGAGTGTGTGGAGTTTTGCGCGCAGGTCCATAATGTATTGGATTTCGTTTTTACTTGGTGAAGGTCCCTCTTCCCAATTTTCCCGCAGCACATCTAGGATGCCGCGTGGCTTACGCCCATATAACAGTTCAAATGGGGAGAACCCCATGGAGGCTTGGGGGACCTCTCGCACTGCAAAGAGCAAGGGTTCGATCCATCTATCCAAATTACGTGTATCCTCACTTACGAATTTTTTAATTATGTTCTTGAGGGTGCGATTGAACTGTTCAACTAAACCGTCCGTTTGTGGGTGATACACGCTGGTGCGGATCGGCTTAATACCCAACAACCCATACAGTTCGTTCAGTGAACGTGACATAAACGAGGTGCCTTGGTCAGTCAGAATCTCTTTCGGGATTCCAACTTGGGAGATAACACGGAAGAGTGCCTCCGCAATACTGCGTGCTGAGATATTGCGAAGAGGCACTGCTTCCGGGTATCGCGTTGCATAGTCCACTAGAACTAATATAAAGCAGTACCCTCATGTTGACCGATCTAATGGCCCGACGAGATCCATCCCAATTCTTTCGAACGGGGTCTTGATTAATGGTAGAGGGCGCAAAGGCGCTTTTGGAATGGCCACTGGATTTACTAACTGGCATTCGCGGCATGCCGTACACCACCTACGGACATCGCCGCGAATCCCTGGCCAATAGAACTGGGCCATTATTCAGGCTAGTGTTTTATCCTGCCCTAAGTGTCCAGCCATGGGATTAAAGTGAGCCGCCTGGAATACCAATTCCCGGTGGCTCTTCGGAATTAAAAGCTGCGTGACTCGCTCTTTAGTTTGAGTGTCCTGCGTCACTCGGTATAATCTATCCTTCATAATCGCGAAGTATGGGAAGGACGGGGTGGCGATCGGCGGGAGCATTTGACCATCGATTACTCTCACTTGGTCAAATGCATGACGCAGATTCTTGTCTCGCGACTGCTCTAATGGGAAATCCACGAGGGATTCCCCGAGAGAGGGAGGAGGGGGCCAGCGGCTCCTCACTCTGACGCGGAGATGACGTAGACGGCTCTGTGACAGCTGCTCCCACCAATGCGACACCGGGACCTCCCCCTGTTAAATGACAGGACGCACTCTTCACTAAATGTGTCATTAAATCCCAAAATCCCGTCCAATCAGTCCCCAAAATTAGAGAGTGGGTAAGGTGAGGATTAACCGCCGCCTTCACTACAAATTTTTCCCCTTGAAAAAAAATGTGGACCGACACTAAAGGGTAGTTGTGAACATCCCCGTGCACACACAACACCTTCACCAATTGTGCTCCCCCCAATGCCTCGTCCTGCACCAAGCTTTGGTGGATTGAGGTCTGATTACAGCCAGAATCCACCAACACCTGATATGTATCCCCTTGGATACTCACCGGTATGCGATACGCTCCGGCCCGATCGAGGGCGGCTCCCGGCGCATCGGGGATCCGAACCACCACGCCCACCTCCATGACCGAGCACTGCTGTTGGAGGTGGCCTGGCTCCCCACCGTGCCAGCAAACCGGCCCGGGCTTCCTCTCTGCACTAGTGCTCTGGGGCTCACTCACCTGAGGGGGGAGAGAGACAGACACAGAAGGGAGACATGGGAGGGCACCATGGGTGTGGCGGGCCGGCTGAGGTGGCACCGGCCCCCACCTCCGTGGTGGGGGAATAGGGTGAGGAGGAGACACAGGAGGAGGGGGGAGAGAGAGAGAGAGGAGAGAAGAGAAGAGGTCGTCTGCTGTCCTGCCATCGGGACAGCCGCCAGATGGTCCTCCGCCAGCTCGATTGCCTGATCCAGCGACGCCGGGCGGTGGCACTGGACCCACTCTGCAGTTCCCGCTGGTAAACGTGCGACGAACTGCTCCAGTACCACCTGGTCGATGAGTCCCTCGGCGTCGCAGCTGTCGGCCCTCAACCACCGCCAGCAGGTGTCCCGGAGTTGCTGGCCAAACGTGAATGGCCGGCCGACTTCCTCCAAGCGCAGAGCGCGGAAACGCTGACGCTGTTGCTCCGGGGTGCGTCCCACCCGCTGGAGGACGACCTGGTGAAGGTCCGCGTAGGCCAGCCGGCGGTCGGCAGGAGCTGTAGCACAGCCAGCTGCACCTCTCCCGTTAGCAGGGGGAGGAGGCGCGCTGCACGCTGTTCCATCAGCCACCCCAAGGTCTCCGCTACCTGCTCAAAGAGTGTGAGGAATGCCTCGGGGTCGTCCTGCAGGCCCATCTTCGTGAGGGTGGGGGGGGAAGGGCCCGTGGCGGTAGAGATGGTGGACCCTGCCAACGCGAGGAGGTGCTGGAACGCCCGACGATCTTCCTGTTGCGCCAGCACCAGGGCCTCAAACTGTTGTTCTTGCTCCTTTCAGAGGGTGAGCAGCACCTGGTGCTGGCTCTGTTGGGCCGTGGTGAGGGCGTGGATCAGGTCGGCGAAGGTGGAGGACTCCATGGAGCTGTTCTCTTCTGTGCTCATTCCCGGGTTTCAGCACCACTGTGACAGTTCGTGTAAGTGGGTGGAGCACAGAAGGACGGCAGGACAGAACTGAGTTCACAAAACTCTTATTTCCACTTTTCAGTCTAAATCTTTCTCTCTCAGCCACACACGCATGCACACACATTCCAGTCATCTGGTTCAAGAGAGAGCTCCCCTCTCGCTCTCTCTCCTTAAATAGGGCGCGGTCACTGGGAAGACACAAAACACATTAATTAACGACAGGTGTAGTGATTCTGCCACTTACCTTTCCTGACTCCGCCCTCCTGTCGCAGACTGATGCTCGACCACACCCCCGCTGCCACACCGTGCTCATTCCCGGGTTTCAGCACCACTGTGACAGTTCGTGTAAGTGGGTGGAGCACAGAAGGACGGCAGGACAGAACTGAGTTCACAAAACTCTTTTATTTCCACTTTTCAGTCTAAATCTTTCTCTCTCAGCCACACACGCATGCACACACATTCCAGTCATCTGGTTCAGGAGAGAGCTCCCTCTGCTCTCGCTCTCTCTCCTTAAATAGGGCGCAGTCACTGGGAAGACACAAAACACATTAATTAACGACAGGTGTAGTGATTCTGCCACTTACCTTTCCTGACTCCGCCCTCCTGTCGCAGACTGATGCTCGACCACACCCCCGCTGCCACACCGTGCTTGTGCAGTTCCTTTTTAGTTTATAGTTTAGAGGTTTAGACAAGTGTTCTACACCCATATGTTTTCTTTCTCTTTCTTCCTTTCTTTCTGATAAGGTTTGTTTCATTTACTTTAATACTCTCATTTGATTCAGGTTGTAATCAGACCTCAATCCACCAAAGCCTGGTGCAAGGTGAGGCACTGGGGAAAGCACAAGTGATGAAGGTTTTGTGTGTGCATGGGGATGTTCACAATTATCCACTAGTGTCCATCCAAATTTTATTTTGGGGGGAAAAGCGTAGCATGAACTTGGTGGTTAACCTGCATTTTACCCACCTGCTGATCCTTGGGACTGATTGGCCAGGGTTTAGGGAATTAATGGAGCATATAGTAAGGGGTGGGTCCTGTGATAATACATCATGGGGGATCCCAGCATGGCATTGACTGGGGAAGCTGTCACAGAGCCGTCTACATCAGCACCACATCAGTACAATGTGAGGAGTGAGGAGCAGCTTGCCCCTCCTCCATCTCTCGGGGATTCCCTCGAGGACTTCCTGTGAGAGCATTCACGAGACGAGCCTCTGCGTCATGCATTTGACCAAGTGAGAGTAATTGATGGTCAAACTCTCCAGCCAAATGTGACACCCTCCTTCCCGTACTTTGCTATTATTAAGGGTAGGCTGTATTGAGTGATGCAGGACACTCAAACTGGCAAACAGATAACCCAGTTATTAATCCCAAAGAGCCATAGGGAACTCGTATTCCATGCGGCTCACTTTAATCCAATAGCTGGACACTTAGGACAGGATAAGACACTAGCCCAAATAATGGCTCGGTTTGACTGGCCAGGGATTCTAGGGGATGTTTGTCAGTGGTGTGCTGCATGCCGCAAATGCCAACTAGTAAATCCCATGGCCACTCCAAAAGCACCTTTGTGCCCTCTCCCTCTAATTGAGACCCCCTTCAAAAGAGTTGGTATGGATCATGTCAGGCCATTAGATCAGTCAGCATGAGGATATCACTTTATTTTAGTTCTGGTGGACTATGTAACATGATATCCAGAAGCAGTGCCTCTCCACAATATTTCAGCAAACAGTATTGTGGAGATGCTCTTCTGTGTTATAGTATCTCCTGAGTCAGGATTCCAAAAAAAATCCTGACTGCCCAGGGCACTACCTTTATGTCATGAACACTTTGTGAGCTGTATGGGTTATTGGGAATTAAATCTATCTGCACCAGTGTCTATCACCTACAAACAGATGGCTTGGTGGAGAAGTTTAATTAAACACTTAAAAATCTAATTCAAAAGTTTGTAAGCAAGGATGCACTAAACTGGGATACATGGCTTGAGCTCCTGTTATTTGCAGTATGAGATGTCCCACAAGCCTCCACGGGGTTCTCCCTGTTCGAATTATTATATGGGCAAAAGCCGTGTGGCATTTTGGACGTACTGCAGGAAAATTGGGAGGAGGAACCTTCAGCGAGTAAAAATGAAATTCAATACGTTCTCGACCTGTGCACAAAGCTCCACACCCTCACGTACTTAACCCAGGAGAAATTGTGACAGGCACAAGTACGTCAAGCTTAGCCATACAACAGGGGCACATGCCTTAGAGAGTTCAGCTTGGGAAATAAAGTACTCATATTATTGCCCACTTCAAGCTCCAAATTAGTCGCCAAGTGGCAAGGGCCCTTCGAGGTCACACAGCAAATCGGGGATGTCAACAATGAGGTGAGGCAAACAGATAGGGGGCACTGCAAATATACCACCTCAACCTGCTAAAACATTGGAATGAGGGAGTCCCTGTGGCATTAGCATCGGTAGTTCCAGAGAATGTGGAGCTAGGGCCAGAGGTAAAAAAAAATAGCTACTCAAACTGCTCCGGTCCCCTGTGGAGACCACCTCTCACCGGCCCAACTCACAGAGATTTCCAGGTTGCAAGAGGAATTTCCTGACATGTTCTCATGCCTTCCCAGTCACACCTACCTCACAGAACACCACATTGAAACACCTTCAGGGGTGTTGGTGCAGAGCCACCCCTACCACTTACCCAAACACAAGAAAAAGGTGGTTCAGGACAAATTCAAGGCCATGCTTGAAATGGGCACATAATCAAGGAGTCCCACAGTGACTAGAGAAGCCCAGTGGTCCTGGTTCCCAAGGCCAGTGGGTCGGTCCAGTTCTGTGTGGACTACAGAAAAGTCAACATGGTGTCTAAATTTGAAGCATACCCAATGCTTCGCATTGATGAGTTGCTCAATCGGTTAGGCACTGCTCAATTTTATTCGACACTGGATTTGACAAAGGGATATTGGCAGATCCCCTTGACTCCTCCATTATAAGACAAAATGGCCTTTTCCACACTGTTTGGATTATACCAATTTGTTATTCTTCCTTTTGGGCTATTTGGGGCTCCTGCTACATTCCAGTGGCTCATGGACAAGATCCTCTGCCCCCACACTGCCTGTGCAGCAGCCTACTTTGATTACATCATTATATATAGCAATGTCTGGCTGAGGCACATAGAACACCTTAGGGCCATCCTAGAGTCACTGAGGCGTGTGGGTCTCCCAGCTAACCCAAGAAAGTGTGCAATTGGGTGGGTGGAAGTACGGTATCTGGGTTTCCACTTGGGTCATGGGCAGGTGTGTCCCCAAATTGACAAGACAGCAGTGTTTGCAGCCTGCCCGAGGCCCAAGACCAAAAAGGGGATGAGACAGTTCCTGGGGCTGGCTGGCTACTATTGCAGGTTCATACCTAATTACTTGGATGTCACCAGCCCACTGACTGATCTCACTAAAAAAGGAGCACCAGATCTGGTCCAGTGAATGGAGCAGTGCCAACAGACTTTCACTAAGGTAAAAGCTGCACTGTGTGGGGGGCCACTCTTACATTCACCTGACTTTCCTCTCCTTTTTATTTTACAGCCAGGCACATTGGACAGAGGGCTGGGGACTGTTCTGTCCCAGAAGGTGGAGGGTGATGAACGTTACATGCTGTACATCAGCCGCAAACTCTTGATGCGTGAAAGCAAGAACAGCACCACCGAGAAGGAGTGCCTGGCCATTAATTGGGTGGTCCTCACTCTCTGATACTACCTACTGGGGCACTCTTTCACCCTTTGTTCATACTACGTGTCCCTCCAGTGGCTCCACCACATGAAGGATGCCAATGCGTGGATCACCCATTGGTATCTTGGCCTCCAGCCATTTAAGTTCAAGGTGGTCCACAGGCCAGGGATGCAGATGGTGGTGGCAGACTTCTTGCCCTGTCGGGGGAGGAGTCGTCTGCAGGCCAGTATGTGGCAGCAGGGGCATGGGCAAGCATCAGTTTGTGAATGAGGGGTGGGGTCAGGGAAGGTGAGTGGCAAAGTCAGTACACCTGTTGTCGATTAATGTTGTTTGTGTGTTTTGCACTGAAGACAGAAGATAGAAAAGGAGGGAGAGAGTGACGAGAGAAGAGTGATCCTGATGACAATACCCATGTGTGTGTACAGTGTGTGTGTGTGTGTGTGTGTGTGTGTGTGTGTGCACCAAGTAAGGCTGAAAAGCAAAGCAAAGGAAAGACAATAAAGTTGTGTGTGGACATCATCTCCCATCTGCTGCGCTTCAGTATTCCACCCACGTCAGGGAAATACCACACTCAGTTCCTTTAATCTAACACCAAAACTAAATAACCCATAACCATATAAAGGGTACCAACTTCAGAGACACTAATACTGCTCCAAACCCACCTAATTTCATACACCTGTGTCCTCCAGTTCATTACAAAACAATCAAAGAATAAACCTCTCACACCCTCAGCTGTGTGCATTTAAATCATGCCTGGTCATTTAATCATCCATGTAAACATATTATCATTGCCAGAATGTCTAGTTTTTTGCAATAAAAAAAAATGTAATGCCCTGTGATGACCTGGCGACTTGTCCAGGGTGTACCCCGTCTTTCGCCCGTAGTCAGCTGGGATAGGCTCCAGCTTGCCTGCAACCCTGTAGAACAGGATAAAGTGGCTAGAGATAATGAGATGAGATGAGAAAAATGTAATTTTCTGTTCAAAGAACTAAATGACAAGGTAGTTTAAATGATATAATAGAAGTTTATTCGTCTACTCACTTAATTGTACAGCATGTGTGTTTTTCCCATATCATACTGTATGAGCATCACCTTCTCGAACTCATAGCAATCACAAAAAGATTTTTTTTTCCAAAAACATGCCTGAATATACAAAGACATAAATGTCCTCTCTGAGACTGCACAGTTAATTGTTGCTCAAAAACAAAACATTCCTTGTCTGATGGTCATTTTCATGTGTAGCACCCATACAAAGCCCAATTCCGGTATTGACCCATCCCACGTGACGTCACGACAAATGCGGCTGCCATTTTGGACATGAACTACCAGTAGTCTACCACAGCCAACAACGAGGAATGACGGCGAAGCATCGAAAGGAATATAGCCATCAAAGAAAGTTTTTACTTTCAGCAAGACTTCCATCATGCCATTATATTGTTGTGCACCTGGATGTAGTAACCATCAACACACAAGGCAAGATTTATCATTTTATCGGATCCCAACAGATGCTGACCAACGGAGAAGATGGATAGCGGCCATTAACAGGAAAGATTGGCAGCCCTCGGCATACCAACGCTTGTGTAGTGACCACTTTGTTGGAGGTAAGACGAATAAAATTAGCCAGAAAAGGCATTACATTGCTGTTAACATTTTGTGGCGGCGAGTGTGTAACCAAATAGGTTAAAATAACCCATTGTAACCTCTTTGTTCTTCTGTAGTAGCTATTAGCTAATGACATTAGCTAACGTTGTGTTCCTTTGCTGTTGGTAGACTGTAGGACAGATCAGAGGTAATGTCCTACAAATAAGTGTTCAAAACAAGAGGAACATTGCTACAGTAACATACTAGCTACTATGTTGTTGACATTAGCTAGTACTAACAGCTAGCTGCTAGTACACTGCTACAACACAGACACCGACCCTAATAATACAGTTCTTGGTCATTGCCTGGTAACAGCAAATTTATAACGGGCCATGTCTCAACAGACTAAGAAGTTATTTCAATGCCATTTAATAACATTTTGTTTATCCTGAGGACCGACATTAAATGGAAATGTGAACAAACCTTAGCTGTAATAAGATGGCGACCACCGGCTCCAGGGACAATCCACTGATGTAGGCATGTGACCCACACTGCAAATTGGCCAGTGTTAAATCAACTCCCATATAGTTCAATTCAACACTTTCCCAGAGTTTATATAATTCTCACTGGTTAACCCCGCCGACAGTAGTCGGAGGGGTTATTATTTTCACCTGCGTCAGTCTGTGTGTGTGTGTGTATCTGTCTGTCTGTCTGTGTGTCTGCAAGATATCTCAAGAACCAATGGATCGATTTGGACCAAATTTTGTACATGTGTTGCCAATCACCCAGGAAGGAAACCATTAAATTTTGGAGGTCAAAGGTCAAGGTCATGGCAGAACTTCAAAATTTTCGCCCAATGTATTTTAATAGGGAAAAGGCGGGGTTTGCACTCGTTAGAGTGTCCCTGTCTAGTTCAGAGTTAATTTAACACTTTCAATAGTGTTAATAGTTTAACACTATTTCAGTGTTAATTCTGTAACACTTATGGTGTTACCTTTGACTCTATTCTAGTGTCTTTTCCTCACCAATTAGTGTTAACTTTTTTCACTTGAAGTGTAACAGCTTAACACCTATAGTGTCATATTTTAACACATTTGAGTGTTCAATTCCACACTGGATTGGGTTGCCTTTACTCACTGTAGGTGTTACTATGTAACACTCATTTGTGTTATTATTTACAATAAATTCTGCTGTTTTCTAAAATCTGGACTGTGTGCAGCCTTACATTTAAATGCATGGAACATACCCAACTACATCAAATGTTCTGGAAGTGTCACTTGGGTCATCTTACACAACTCAGGAGAAAAAGACATAACCAAATAATGCATTTATCATTTTTATTACACCAAGCACCACAAAACAAACAATTACAAATAAAATAACGGCACAATGTAAAGACCACCATCCTCAGTACTATAAGCACTCTGCAGGTCAAAGGGCCTATATGTTTTGACACAGTCTGCATTAATGACAACTTTTTCATCTGATTCACACACTTTGTACGCATGGAAATGTTCACAAAAGTATTCAACCTCAAGCTTATTGGCAATGAAATGAATAACACTATTTACATGAAGTATCATTTTTATCCGGCAAAACACAGGAATCTCATGGTCAGTGCCACTACAAACGACCAATCCTACTCTATACTCTATCCCACTGATCTTAACCCAGTTAGTAGAGAAAGCACCTTGCACTAAAGACACAACTTGGGCTAAATGTTCATGCTCAGTATCTGGATCAAATGTTTTCAGGGGCCCATACTCTATATGGTTTAAAGGAGATGTCTCCCAATTGTAAGCTATCAACATCTGATGTTTTTTGGCAAGTGACACTGTGATGTTCTTGAAGTTTTTCAGAGTGTTTTTAAACACCCGGTGTTTTGCCTCAAATCTCATACTCCACATATGAATTAAGGGTCCAATTTTTCTGATACAACTCAGGTAATGTAACATATAGTGGTGTTTTGGGAACATGTTTCTATTTGGATAAAGCTGTTTGAACAAGACATGGTGTTCAGTTATTAAATGTTTTAAATATACGGTCATGCCTATTGTTACAGATGGAGAGAATATGATGTTGATGATTTGTAGTAAAAGCAACAGCAAAGTCCAATTTTGATCTCCTTCCGGTACAATGTCACCAAAAATCAAAGGAATATGTCTAATCAGACAAAGGGTCTGAATGGAGTTCAGTCCTATAGTGTTGTTACCACTATCCAAGTTGACCCTTGTTGGACGATTTTTCCGCTCCAAGTATCCATAATCAAAAGCATAGATTCGGGACAAAACACCAGGTTTTGACAAAAAGTTTCCAGATAGATACTCTAACAGCAACTTTATCTCATACTGACCGACCCCTTCAAGAATGTCATGCATTATATCCAAAGAAAAATTCTGGCAAACGTGAAAAAACTGTAAGCTGTTTAAAGTTGAATTCCTCTTTAAACCAAACACATGCAGCTTTTGTGGATTAGATTGTAACTCGCTGCAATGAGTTTCAAAGATTTCTTTCCCTCGTAATATTATCTTTGGGTCATCCTCACTGAATACATTCTGAGCATCACTTTTTTCAATCAAACATAAGCGACAGAAATACCGGCCACTGAAAGACTCAATAAAACCTAGAATCCCATGCATTCCTAAATTATCCCCTGTTATTTGACAAATTGTGTCGTGGACATTCACTGATGAATAGGGCAAATTAATTCCATGACTCTCCAATACTTTAATGTCATCAATTAGAGGCTGTAAAATAGGATCAAAGCCATATTTTTTCACATCTTCTGCATGAAACAATGCAACTAAATGGATATTCATTAGTGCAGAATTTAACTTTGGGGGCAGATTTCTCAGAACAAAATACAGTGCCCCAACTTTGTGATGACCGTGTTTGGAACCAAGTGGGTTAGCAGTCTCAAAGTCATCGTAATATAACTGAATTTGCAAGGATGTCTGGTGTTCTGAAAACAATGGATGTGATCTAAAGTAACTTCCATCACAAAAGTCTTCATATCGGTTTTCATTTGATACAGAGGGTGTGTTAAGCAGTCCACAAATATAAGAATTGCGACAGATAAATTTGATTGTTTCCAAAATTGGAACATACACAAAAGTGTCTTTTACTGGTACTTGATCAAAAGTACCCGTACCTTTATTGAGTCTTGAATCATAACGAAATCCTAACACTTTTTCCACGGGGTCCACGATTCCCCATTTTTCACTTAAATACTTCTTTCTTTTAGTTTCAGTATTAAAGTTCTCAACGGAGTTTTCAAAAGTTTCAAGACATTCTTCCAATTTAGGTCTGATAGGATTATCAACTGGTATAGCAGACAATACTTTATGCTTAAACTCAGGCTACGTTTACATTAGACCGTATCTGTCTCGTTTTCTTCGCGGATGCACTGTCCGTTTACATTAAACCGCCTGGAAACGCCAGGAAACGGGAATCCGCCAGCGTCCATGTATTCAATCCAGATCGTGTCAGCTCCGGTGCTGTGTAAACATTCAGAATACGCGGATACGCTGTGCTGAGCTCTAGCTGGCGTCTCATTGGACAACGTCACTGTGACATCCACCTTCCTGATTCGCTGGCGTTGGTCATGTGATGCGACTGCTGAAAAACGGCGTGGACTTCCGCCTTGTATCACCTTTCATTAAAGAGTATAAAAGTATGAAAATACTGCAAGGCTTGCCATCCTTCCACTTGCAAGTAGTAAGTGATATGCGCTGGGATCACACACACAGCGGCTCAGTCCCGAATCGTGGCTTGTGCACTTCACTCGCGCGCTGTGTGAGCTGCGCAGGGCCGGAGTGCGCACCCTCCAGAGGGCACTCGCTGTTCAGGGCGGAGTGATTTGGAGCGCAGGATGCCTGCGGAGCCGAGCGTATCTGTGTATTGGTGTTGCTGTGTGCACGCAAATAGTGTATTGGTGTTGCTGTGTGCACACTAATCGTTTTAAAAACGTTAATCTGATGATCCGCTGATACGGTCTAATGTAAACATGGGCTCAGAATGAAGTCCTTCTGCAAAATCTTCTAAATGACTAACAACTGTTGATACTACACTATTGGCCACACCACTACCATGGAGTCTAGAAATAATTGCAGCACAAATGTCTTTCGTGTTGTCACTGATACACTGATCACATCCACTGTTTTCAGAACACCCAGCACTTTGCATGACAATGTTTCCTCCAATAGGATCTTGTGAAATGACAGAATCAGGTTCAAACAACTCTTCTGTTGCTGCCTCATCACCGTGACATAAAACATTACAATGGCCAGTATTTAAATGTTTCTTCAAACCTGCATATGTACTGAACTGACGCCGACAGGCATCCTGGGAACAAAACAATTTGAACTTGGTGCTTGGGTAAAAACTGTGTCCTATCCGCAAGTGGCTTATTAAAGCCTGACTGGTGGTATGTAAGGCTTGACAGATAAAACACTTATACATTGTCATTTAAAATCTTGGCACGCAACTCACGGACACGTGGTGACTCTTCTGTGGAGGTTACATCGATGTTGAATACAGTGGTCTGTACAAAGGTGTACAGATGGACCAGAGACTCAGCATACGACAGGTTGAAGACGTAGTGGCATTTGAAAAGTTCATCAAAAGCACTCAGGGAGCTGCTGGCATGGCATGGAATGAGCTGTTTGTCAACGGCGATGTAGTAGGTGTCGATCTTGTTGCGGGCACGGCCAACCGCAAGGATGACTGGCTGCTTTCCTTCTTTCTCTTGTAGATGTTCATCTATGCTGCTGCATGACTGCAAAACACATAATAAAAAACAAAACAAGACCATCTCGAGTGACTTATCTGGTTCTGACATGACTATTGGTTTCCCTAGTAACACAGAACGTTAATGTACCGTTAGCCTATGGTTCTCTAAAGGTTTGTTAGAACGTAACCAACAACTAACATTTAGAGAACGTTTCCTCATGGTTATGCATAAACCTAACGAAGCCAAACGTCCCCGAAACGTTGAGGTAACTAACCAACTGAAACGTTATCATTTGGTTACACTATAACCTCCACACAACGTTATGTTTGGTTGTTTTTTTGTTGTTCTGAGAACTATACTATCTGCTTTTCCTGATGCTGGCTAAATTATCTTTTAATCTTTTATTTCAACCTCTTTTGTACTTGTAGCCTATTTTTTTTTGCCATAGTAAACTGTCACATATAACTTTCCTTTTGTTATGCATTGTTATGTCATGCCATTTTGGTTTGGAATCCAACCCTCACACATTGAAAACACCATATGGTCAACAGAAATGTGTGCATACTAGGCCAGATAAATAGGCTAGTCTATGTTGAGTTGTGAGATATATTGCAAGGAAATTTTAACAAAAATAGGCGACAAACCCATGTACATTCCTGAGTAATGTGTTTTGACTGTCTAAAGCAGTGGTTGCCAACCTTTTTTGGCCTGGGACCCCATTTTTACATCACCAATTTTGACCCCATACACATTTTTTAGATTTTATAGAGATTGCACAGTGTCACATATTCTATATTTTGATCAGCAGCCTAGCCTTCAGTTATGTGGATGTTTTCTTTTCAAAGCTGATATATAGCATTTTATTTGTAATATATAACATAATTAGTTGAACATTTTTATTTTCAGTATTTTCCTTCTATTGGTTATTTCAGGCGACTCCAATTCAATTCCAGGAGACCCCATTAAGAACGAAGGAAAGGAAGCATTTTGAGTGTTAAATGTAAAAGATATTTTACTGGGCAAGAAGGGAATGGTGAAAGCAAAAATGGACAGGTTAAATGTTTTTCTAGTTAGTGCAATGTGGGCAGAGTGTGGCTGATTTGCAGAAATAAACTTATAGGCTAAATTTGTTTGGATTGTAAGTGGTGATGTTTTTTGTGGAATTCAAGTGATCTGTAATGAGCAGGCTGCAGCATATATCATATGAAGAGGGTGAACATGGTTTGGCAATGGGTCGTTGTGACTTGGTGCACAGTCTTGTGTGGTGCAAATTGGCTCCTGATAATATGGCAGAGCAGCAACAAAAGTTTGACCTTTAAGTTGTGGTCACACATTTCGCCCTCAAAACATGCTGCATTACAATAATGCCTACATTTTCTGATGCACATACTTCTGGTACATTATCCCTATTGTTGCCCCAACTACATTTTCTCATGCACATACTTCTGGTACTATTGTTGCCCCAACTCACTCACACCCAGCTCCATTGATCAACTTATTTGTACTTTGTCCCAACAACAACCAAATCCACCCTGTACCACTAACAAAATCTGCTGCAATACAAAAATCCACTTCTCTTCTCCTCTTATTTTCTAAAAATAAAAGTCCAGCTAGGTAGCTTCGATGCATCATCATCCTGCACATTACCCAGAATTCTCTGTGCTTTCAAACAGCTCTAAGGCAAATAACAAAATGGCGGACTTAATGGATGCTACGATAGCCCTTTTATTTAGCTATTTGAAAATTTCACCGAGTCTCCTTGTTGGATTTAGAACTACCAGCGCCAGTGTACATTATCTGGATTTACAGTACGTGCGATCAGGTAATGTGTTATTTTATTCTGTATAAATGTGAATAGTATTCACCTAGCAGTTAGCTGCTATGCGTGCAACCATCTCCGGTCACATTATACGAAGTGAATCGTTGTTGGTATCTCTAAAACACGTCTTTTCCAGTCTCCCATCTGACAAAGAACTTGTACATAATTCTTTCACCTTTGTTGTGATTTAGCACGCTGATATAATGCTATGTAGCATACCTTAGCATGGCTAACGCCATAGCGCCGAGGTTACGCATGATTACCCCATATCGATATACATGTCGTGTAGGTGACGGTGTTCTCTGTTAAAATGTCTGTGTATTTGTGCCTCAGAACGGCGGCATAACAGCAGTACGGATTTCCCCATGTATTATTTGACGAAATATAGTATGTTGGTGGATAAAACCTCAAGTGAGGGCCTACTTTTGTAGGCTGCAAAGATCAGCAACACGTTTACTGCAGTACTCTGTTAGCCTAGCTCACTCAAACCACATTGCTTAGAGTTTAGAATATAGCACGAGACAAGCACTGTAGTTCAGAGGTTGCACAGAAAACGTAACGTAACTTTTACTGTCTGTTGAAAAACAACACTTTGTTGGTGTGAAGGGTTGTCATAAAAGTTAATAATCATCATGTATTAAATCCAATGGATAAGGGAATCTGAACTCTAAAATAAGTAACTTATTTTATAGTTCAGATTCCCTTATCCATTGGATTTGTTCCCATGGGGTCTACAGGAAGAAACGAGACCTAGCCACTGTAAGTTGTTGATTGGTCAGGTTGCCTGACGCAACGGCATGTGACGCAAAACGAACACTCCTCATTGGCTGGACAGATGGATAAGAGGACGTAGGTGCGTGTAGTAAAGTCACTACCCGGAACTTGGATTTGGAAGCAAACGTCTCTGTTGGAAGTACTGAAGCCTGCTTCTGTTCAAGTACTCTACTTTCGAAAAGGTAATTTGTGATTTCTTTCTGGTTGTGGTTATACCTTAAAGGAGAATTCCGTCTGTTTTGCAAATATGTCTCAAACGTTTGTGGTCAAGGAAAGTTGCTAATGATGCCTTTGTTTTCACAGATGAGTTCACAGACAATGCTATTGAGGTTGTGCCATCTTCATGGCTTGGACACACTTCTGAGGTACGAGTCTTTTTTTTTTTTTGTCGATACATAGCAAATATGTATGCTTACATATATGCCTATATACTTTTGATAGCATATATGCTTATTTTTATATATATATATATATATATATATATATATATATATATATATATATATATATATATAAAAAATATATATAGGGTGCGATTTGTCAAAAAACCAGAAGGGGGGATTTTTTTTTTTTTTTTTTTAATCATGAAACGTCACAAAATTAAGGTAACAATAGGCTAACAGCTCAGTAACATCCGATGATATCAAATGAATAACACTAAATGAAAACGAACACTAAACCAGAGATAGTAAATTCATCTTCCTATCTCTCTGACTAAATACACGAACACTAACACAACAAAGTTCGCATTGCTTGTCGCGTTGCTGTGATGTTTCTCTCCCTCCGGATTAAATGGACAGTGACTCGAAAATCACTAAAATACATGAATACTAAATGAACAGTTTGCTCTGATGGCGCAGTTCATGTGGCCTTTTCTGCTTTCCCGTCGGTGCGCTATCCGCCGCGTTTCGCCCTTCTTTAATCCACATTTCTGCGAATTTCTCAGCAGGGAAGGAACGCACGTCTGGCCCATTGACAGCGAGGAAAAGAAGGCTGTCAGTGTGGATACATTCATTCTGTTGCGCTCATCAGTAAGGATGTGATTCATGGCGCTAAATCCACGTTCACACTCTGATTATCTACAATATATCTATTTGCTGGGGATGTTCGTAGGGTTGCCAACTTTCTCATATCCAAATGAGGGACACTTTGTTCCGGGTGCGGACAAGTACCGGTACAGGCCCTGTACATGCACCCCAGCGCCCCAAAATAGTTACAGTACCGATTCGCCTTTAGGTGAGGGTTTCAAATGTAGGCCACTACAAATTCATTTCTAAAATAGAGCTTTTAAAAATTAATAGACCAATTAATGGATATTTTTAAGTAACTTAATGCAAAATAACAAACAATTCTAATATTATTGTCTCATTTTTCTATTTTAAACTTTGGCCAAATAATTCATCAGGCCATATTTATGAAGGCAATGTCAAACTGAAAAAGTATTTGCTGTAGCTGTAAAACCCTGATATTTGCTTAATTGTCCATTTGAAAACCCTAAGAACCTTCTGCAATGCTTCATAGCAGAAGAAGAAGAGAGAAAGACATCACAAAGGCAGGAGTGAGGCAGAAAAGCTCCCCTACTATAGGCTGAGGTCTATCCTGTTTCGGAAGGTTTTTTTTTTTTAAGCTATCTGCTATCCTTATCGAACAGTTAGGCTGTATCCACTGGCTGCACCATCTGCTCTAGTTTAATTTGATGCCTATTTTGTCAGTATAGCTTAAAAATTCAGGATATGGCAACAGTGAATGGTTTTAAATCGCAGATGACCGCGACTCGCGGTAATAGCGCTTCTCACGGCAATTACGCAATTTACACCACAGCATTGGAGTGAGGGGCAGGATCTGTACCTGACGGGACAAATTAAAATTACCCCAAAAAATGGGATGTCCCGCCCAATACGGGAAGGTTGGCAACCCTAGACGTTCATGAACGTCAAAGCTGCCACTTCAGGTCATTTTGAAAGTGAGTGCAATGTAGACCATAGAAAACTGTCTCACAACATGCCTGTCATGTCAACTTTTTTTTTGGTTTGTTTGTTTTATTGACGGGGTTGTCCCCGAGGATTTTTTTCAGCAGAGATAAAAGCCAGAGGGGGGGATGATCCCCACCATCCCCCCCAGCAAATCGCACTATATTATATATATATATATATATATATATATATATATATATATATATATATATATATATATATAATATAAAATTTATTTTTTATATATATATAAATTTATTTTTTATATAAAAATTTATTTTTATATATATATATATATATATATATATATATATATATATATATATATATATATATTTTAGCATGGCATGGTCTGCTACTGGACGACACACAATGTGCGATTGCATGTTGTGAAGTGCCGAGCACCAAATACAACTTGGGCCAAACATCCCGTTAAGAAAACCTGGTACGAAACAGGTGAGCTATCGCTGCTATGCACTACATAGAATATACTGAATTGTTCTCTCTATGGCAGCACTTTTTTTTTTTTTTTTTTTTTTTTTGTGCTACTGACTAAAAGTCATTTTCCATAGATTCATACGCCAAAGCTGAACAGAAGTGTTTGCAATTGATGGAGTCCTCAAGTGTTGAGACAGAGGATGATGTGAACACTTTTGCAATAAGGCAGCGTAAGTGCCCAAGGAGGTTTGTCTCCGAATCTTCTGATGGTAAGCTCTCTTCACTAATGACAACATTAGTTACTCAATTCAGTGTTCATTTTCAAGTAATTTACAAGAAATTTACATTGCACATTGTATGGTCTTTCCTTCCAGATGATTCTGCTCCAGTGGTAGCAGCAACCAAGAAGCAACCCAAGACTCGGACTGTGGCTGGAAGCCCTGTGTGTAAGTTAACAGTTCCCAAATCATCATTCATAGCTTGGAGCTAACATTCATGATGAATAACCGGTGTATATTACGTGACTGATCTGATGTTTGTGTGCTCTTTTCAGGTCAGCAGGACCCAATGCCCTTACCACCACAATGTAAGTGTTTTTCAATTTATTTGTAAATGTCTAATGTATTATCATAGGTTCTTCTTTTGCGAATACCATGTATAAGACACCCCCCCCCCCAATAAATGACTTAACATCCATATGCACCATCTTTTCAGGGTCAACACCAGCTGGGACTGGAGCCAGTCCTCACCACCCTAGCCCAAGTCCTGTTGACCCTGTTCAAGGTACAGTTGCTTTCAAGTTCCCATTTACAGATGTTGGAATACAAAGTCATGAACAGGAAAACTAACATTTTCTTTTTGAAAACTTCAGCCAGCAGCCAGGCACTACACCCAATTCAGTCAACCAGGCACCTCCAAGAATCACTGGAAACCTCTTTTGACTCTGTTCAAGGTACAGTTGCTTTCAAGTTCCCATTTACAGATGTTGGAATACAAAATCATGAACAGGAAAACTAATATTTTCTTTTTGAAAACTTCAGCCAGCAGCCGGGCACTTCATGACGGACAGGGTGTCTCGGCTATCGCAGCCATGTTTGAGAGAAGTAAGTACTTTTATACACACTAACTAGTTCACTCACTCAGGAAAGTACATTATAAATTACAACTTCCATCACATTTGTCCCCATAGTCACAGAGGCCCACATGAGTCGCTTGATGCGGAGGCTCGAGGCTAGGTTTGACAAGATCGAGTCATTGGTGGAGACCAACGCCCCGACACACACGCCTCAACTCCAGCAAGATGTGGTGTTGGCTAAACCATGCAGCATGGTGATGGAGCCGCTGGAGTTGGATAGGAGTCTGGAACAACCAGACAAGAGGAACAAGATGGTAATTCTATCTATCTATCGATCGATCGATCGATTGTATAAGCTCGCTACAGTAATTTTCATTGTATAATTATTTTTATTTTTTTACAGCAACATTTTCTTGAAACTGTCAGAGGGGCAGGTTTAGGGGCAGCCATTCACCGTATGCTACGCCGAGCGGCAAATAATGAGGTACTCGCCCAGTACAGCTTGCGGGGCAGACGGGCCAAAATGTCCTTTGATGACCTCATTCTGTGCAAGATTATAAAGGGTAAGTGTTTATATATTGATCACATCACTTTTATGCCATGCTTGACTGACTAGGTTTTGATGTGTAACTTTCCTTTATTTTGCCTTCTAGCTGCATGTGTCAAAAAATTTCCTGGCCATACGGAAGCTGAAGTGGAGGAATGCCTTGGGCAGACTCTAAAATTTGCACCACACAGACGGTATACTTCTGCTCTCTAATTTGGTGCAATCACAGAAATTTCGTGGTTGGTAGTAGGGTGGTTTATCATGCTTTTGTGGACATGTGCTCATTGTTCTTGTTTTTAAACATTTTGTTCCTTTTTCTTTTCAGATCAGCTGGTCAGCAGCAACGGATGGACAATTGAATTGTGAACAGTGATTTTTATTCTATTTTTTGTGAAGTGATTTTTTTTTTTAATTCTATTTTGTTATTGAATGCACAGTTACACTTTAAAAAACTGTTCTATTTTATTCTGTTTTGAATGTGTTTTATTGAATGCACCGTTTCAGAAACTTTTCTATTTTATTCTGTTTTGTATATATGATTGTTTTATTGAATGCACTGTTACACTTTCAGAAACTTTTCTATTTTATTTTTTATTTTCAAACATTTTTTTTATTCAAATTTGTTATTGATATTTTATCTCATTAAACTTTCAAGACCTGCCAAATTTGCCTGTTCATTCATCACTGAGTTTTCTCATGTAGATATGCTAGCAGTTGTGTTGATGTTGCTAATTAGTTGAAAGCAAAATCTAACCAAAACATAACATTCTACAACGTCAGGGGGACGTTAGGCTAACATTCAGGGAACCAAACATGCAACCAGCAAGGTTAGGGGAAGGGCAGGGGAAGGTTGTTGTTGTAACCAACAGGAAACGTTTGGGCAACGTCAGAAAAACTTTCCATGGCAACCACGTGGCAACCAAGTGGCAACCAAACCTAACGTATATGCACCGTATAGGCAACCAAAGGCGTACGTGCCCAGAACGTTCTGGGAACATAAAATTGTTACTAGGGTTGAGATCATGTTCCCTACTAGGTCATTCCTCACAAACACGAGTATGTCTGGTACATTTTACAAGGAATTTACCTTGTGGAAGAGCACCATTTTATCAGCTGCATCACTTGGGCTGATCTTGGTCCTCTTTTTGAGTCCAGCTGTGGGAGGCAAAAGATGAAGTAGCAGCAGCAGAGTAGCCATGTCACTGTCCCAGTCTATCAGAGAAAAAAAGTCTGTGATTAACATATGAACAGAAAACATTAAACAAGTATAACTTATACTGTACAAACACTACGTGCAAGCTTATAATCATTCTTTGGGTGTCTCTCAGCCGCTTTTAACAGACAGCACAGATCAGTTGATTGAGTCAGCTGGGTGGCTTCTTTGATGATCTTTAACTTGAATGTTGTGTCCCACTTGTTAAGCAACTTGGAACTTGTTTCAATACCAAACAGCAGGGTGAAGTCTAGATTTACCTGTTAATCACACAAATGATAACATAATGAGCCAAGGTTTGGTATTGCTTATGCTGCATCTGCTTACACACTATGTGATTGAACAAAATTCTCAAAACCACACAAACAGGATACATTCAATAAAGCTAAGGCTGAAATATGAAATATCACAAATTAAAATGAAAGAAATGTTCTACTCACAAGTCCTTTGACATCCAGAAAGCGTGGGAAAGTTTTGAAGACATCAGCGCTTCTTTCTGGGTCATGCACCAAGTCCTGTCGATATTGAAACGTCATCTTCATTTTCTCCAGCACACTTGCTTCTTCAGGGGTGTGAATAAGAAACGAAATGGCCTCGCTGCAGTCATCACCATCAAGCTGCTCGGGCAGTGTTGGTGCCTTCCTTCTCCGTTTCGGCCCTTGGTCTTTAGGCAGTGACGGCTCCTGTGCTGGCCTCCTCCCTGTAGCCCTGTTCATTGACTTCAGACGCCACGCCAAATATCCGGTGCCTTTCTCAGCATCATAAAAATGCTCCTGCAACAAATGAAAGAACATTGAAATAGTCTTGCATCAGGCACGGCAAAAGGAAACAAAAGTATAATCACTTATATAAAAGCAGGCCATTATCTCTATGATTCTTCTGCATTTTCAAATAGAAGTTCATAGCATACTCCAGTTTCAAATGAGTGTCTTGCTTCAGTTGCTATTAATAAAAATCAGCAATAATCATCCTATCAGTTGTATTAGCTACCTTCCAATGAAAACCATTTTTTTTCTCACCATCACTGCAAAACTTACATAGCCTTTAGATGAGAATGGATCCTTCAGTGCAGGAAAAAGTGTAACAATTCCTAGCGCGTATTTCTCCCTCTGCTGGCGGGTGGGAATATGTCTATAGTGAAAAGACAAGAAATTCACTTAGTACTGACGGGTGGGATAATATTGTTGCACAAATCTATGCCCTTCACAAAGTTCATTTTGCTAGGTCTTACCCATGTCTCTCAGTCATATGACTTTCCAATATGTTGACAAGCTGCCTCCTGGTGTGGTGCTTCAGTGAGTTTTCTGATCTATACTCCTCAAGAATATCCTCTCCTCCAGATTTCCCAAGCAAGGCATTTTTGACCATCTGCTTACACAGAATAAGCAAAAGTAGTTATCATTATTAAACAACATTATACCATGTAAATTATCAAGCACCAAATGACAGTACTCATAAAATGTTACCTCTTTTGCAGTGTCTGACAGAGGCGTCTTCACCGCAGAGGGACTACCTTCTATGCTTGACCTACTACGGCCTGTAGGAATGCCTTTATCTCTGAGGTCGCTGTCGCTTGATGAAAGGGACAGGGTGTCCGTGAGAGAAGATGAAGTATCTGAAGTAGAAGGTGTTGAATGGTCTAAAGGAGAGAAAACTGTACAATAGATCCTTTAATTAATATTTGGCAGTATCCATTTTGACATGAGATGTTGTGGTAGCGTTCCAATTTCTTAACAATTCTCAGTAGTGTACCGTACATCAATTCCTATGCAATGAAGTACTGAAAATTTAGCTAAATTTTATGTTGTCAGTTCAATGCCAGCTGCATCACGGAGCAAAAACACTGCACACTGTTATCTACGTAGTCTTCATTACCAGCACAAGACTAATACCTTCATCTGAAGTTTTTTCACGGACTGTCAAGCATACATCTGGATTGGACTCCAATAATTCAGTGATAATGTCTTCATCAACTGCTGTGTCCGTATCATCGAACACGTCAAGTTCAGTGGCGTCAGGAAGGCCAAACTTCTCTTTGACTGTAGGAAAGAGAAACAATGACTGATCTTATCTATCTATATACATGTAGCTTCAAATAACCCTACATTGCCATCCTTGTATACAATGGTATTGTTATCTTCGTGAGACACCGTTGTTATTAACTGGGATGATTTTTTTCCTTTCCTAAAATCACCCAAATATGCAACAACAATGTCTTTGGAATGACATACCGACAGAAAAAAAAAACAACTATTGAGAGTAACAGACTCAGGTATCATGTCTTATGGCATCAATCATCAAGCTCTTACCTTTACTGATGAAGTCTTCATAGGTGATACCTGAGTGCCAACTGACATACCGTACTTCTTCACATTCCGATACTTTACTTTCAGTAGCATGGTCTCCCAAAACTGCACCTGTAATATATTTAGAAATGCAAAATAGATAACGATTTTGAAGTGAAAGGGAAGAAACATTTGCAGTACACAGCTTTTCACATTTTAGAAAATACCCATTCATTGAATCAATACATTTTAATCCAATTAAGCTTTTCATTTCTCCTTACCTAAAAGGAGACACAAAGTGTAGAGTTGTCTACGCTGAGCTATGAAATGAGGCTCAAATAAGCTAACAGAAGTTTTATTAAGACTGTTTATGTCAGGATATGGACAACGTTGTTGTAGTATACCAACTCACTATCACTTAGTAAGCGTCCAGACGTTACCGCGGCAGTAAGAGGCAATTTGATTTACTCTTATGTGATATTAGCTCACCTATTAGCTGGATGTAACATTAAATGGCCCCTTAGCAGCTGTAAGTAACAAAGGTGGGGAGCAATGGAAATCTTCAACTAAAATCGTTTCTCAGAACGAATTATAAGTGTCACCTAATCAACGCGACTTCTGAATCTGATTGTGGCAGCGGGGGCGTGGTCAAGCGCCGGTCTGTGACAGGAGGGCGGAGTTGGGGAAGGTAAGTGGCAGAATCGCTTCACCTGAGTGTAATTAACCTGTGTTTTGTGTGTGTTCTCCCCAGTAAACCGCCCTACTTAAGGAGGGAAAGGGAGAGCGGAAGGGGGCTTCTTCGCCGGCAGAGCCGACAGTGTGTGTGTCTCTGCCTGCTTAGTTTAAAATATTGCTAGACTGAAAAGTTCGGCAATAAAGCCTTGTGAGAACCTTGATCTCTGTCCTGCCGTCCTCTGTGCTCCACCCACACGCTATTCTCGCTACAGTGGTGCCGAAACCCGGGAAACGGTGGAGCATCAGTCCTGCAGCCCCATGGAGTCCTCCCCGTTCGCGGACTTGGTCCACGCCCTCGCCACGGCTCAGCAAAGCCAGCACCAGGCACTCCGAAGCCCTGGTGCTGGCTCAACAGGAAGATCGAGAGGCATTCCGGCGTCTCCTCGCATCGGCGGGGTCCACCAGCACCCCGGCCGCGGGCCCATCTCCCCTCACCTTAACTAAGATGGGCCCGCAGGACGACCCCGAGGCTTTCATCACGTTGTTCGAACAGGTCGCAGAAGCCTCGGGGTGGCCGATGGAGCAGCGCGCGGCGCGCCTCCTCCCCCTCCTGACAGGAGAGGCGCAGCTGGCCGCACTACAGCTCCCCGCCGATCGCCGGCTGGCCTACGCCGACCTTCGCCGGGCTGTCCTCCAGCGCGTGGGGCGCACGCCGGAGCAGCAGCACCAGCGCTTCCGCGTGCTGCGGATGGAGGAAGTCGGCAGCCCATTCGCGTTCGGCCAGCAGCTCCGGGACACCTGCTGGCGGTGGCTGAGGGCCGTAGATCGTGATGCCGAGGGAATCATCGACCAGGTGGTGCTGGAACAGTTCATCGCCCGCTTACCAGCCGGACACGCGGAGTGGTTCCAGTGCCACCGCCCGGCGTCGCTGGATCAGGCCGTGGGACTGGCGGAGGATCATCTGGCAGCTGTTCCGGCGGCAGGACAACCACCGACATCGTCTTCTCTCTCCTCTTCTCTCTCTCTTTCTCTCCCCCCTCCTCCCGTGTCCCGTCCTCGCCCCATTCCCCCACCACGGAGGCGAGGGCCGGCTCCACCCCAGTCGGCCAGCCGCACCCGTGGTGCCCTCCCGTTTCTCCCTTCTGTGTCTGTCTCTCCCCCCCCTCAGGTGAGTGAGCCTCAGAACACAGCTGCAGAGGGAAGGCCTGGGCTGGTTTGCTGGCGCTGCGGGGAACCGGGCCACCTGCAGCAACAGTGTGCAGCAATGGAGGTGGGGGCGGTGGTGCGGATCCCCGACGCGCCAGAGGCTGCCCTCGATCGGGCCGGAGCGTATCGCATACCGGTAAGTGTACAAGGGACTACATATCAGGCGTTGGTGGATTCAGGCTGCAATCAGACCTCAATCCGCCAAAGCCTGGTGCAAGACGAGGCATTGGGGGGAGCACAAGGGGTGAAGGTGTTGTGTGTGCATGGGGATGTTCACAGCTACCCGTTGGTGTCGGTCCACATATATTTCAGAGGGGAAAAATCAATAGTGAAGGCGGCGGTTAATCCTCGCCTTACCCACTCTTTGATCTTGGGGACTGATTGGCCGGGATTTCGGGGTTTGATGGCACGCCTAGTAAAGAGTGGGTCCTGCCGGTTGATGGGGGAGGGTCCCGGTGTCGCTTTGGCTGGAGCGGCGGTCGCAGAGCCGTCTACGTCATCTCCGCGACAGAGTGAGGAGCCCCCGGCCCCTCCTCTTTCTATTGGGGAATCCCTCGCGGATTTCCCACTGGAACAATCGCAAGACAAGACTCTGCGACACGCGTTTGACCAAGTGAGAGTAATCGATGGTCAAACGCTCCAGCCGAACGCCACCCCGCCCTTCCCCTATTTTTCTATTTTGAAGGATAGGTTATACCGAGTGACGCAGGACACTCAGACAAAAGAGCGGGTCACCCAGTTGTTAATTCCAAAGAGCCGCCGGGAATTGGTATTCCAGGCGGCTCACTTTAATCCCATGGCGGGACACCTCGGGCAGGATAAGACACTCGCCCGGATAATGGCCCGATTCTATTGGCCGGGGATTCACGGCGACGTCCGTAAGTGGTGTACGGTGTGCCGCGAATGCCAGTTAGTAAATCCAGCGGCCATTCCAAAAGCGCCCTTGCACCCCTTACCATTAATCGAGACCCCGTTCGAAAGAATTGGGATGGATCTCATCGGGCCATTAGACCGGTCAACACGTGGGTACCGCTTTATATTGGTTCTGGTGGACTATGCAATGCGATACCCGGAAGCGGTGCCTCTTCACAATATCTCAGCACGCAGTATTGCAGAGGCCCTCTTCCACGTCATCTCCCGGGTTGGAATCCCGAAAGAGATTCTGACTGACCAGGGCACCTCGTTTATGTCACGAACACTGAGCGAACTGTATGGGCTACTGGGTATTAAGCCGATCCGCACCAGCGTTTATCACCCACAGACGGACGGTTTAGTTGAACGGTTCAATCGCACCCTCAAGAATATTATCAAAAAATTCGTAAGTGAGGACGCACATAACTGGGATAAGTGGCTCGAACCCTTGCTGTTTGCAGTGCGAGAGGTCCCCCAAGCCTCCACGGGGTTCTCCCCATTTGAATTATTATATGGGCGTAAGCCGCGCGGCATCTTGGATGTACTGCGGGAAAATTGGGAGGAGGGACCTTCACAGAGCAAAAACGAAATTCAGTACGTTATGGATCTGCGCGCAAAACTCCACACGCTCACCCACCTAACTCAGGAGAATTTGCGCCAGGCCCAGGAATGGCAAACACGCCTGTACAACAAGGGCACGCGCCTTAGAGAGTTCACTCCGGGAGATAAGGTACTCGTCCTGTTGCCCACGTCGAGCTCCAAATTAATCGCCAAGTGGCAAGGACCCTTTGAGGTCACACGGCGAGTTGGGGACGTCGACTATGAGGTTAGGCGAACGGACAGGGAGGGGGCGCTACAGATCTACCACCTCAATCTGTTAAAACTCTGGAATGAGGAGGTCCCCGTGGCGTTGGTGTCGGTAGTTCCGGAGAAGGCGGAGCTGGGGCCGGAGGTCCAAAAAGGGACATTGGCATCTCGTACCTCTCCGGTCCCCTGTGGAGACCACCTCTCCCCGACCCAACTCACGGAGGTCGCCCAGTTGCAGGCCGAGTTTTCGGATGTATTCTCGCCCCTGCCCGGTCGCACTAACCTCATAGAACACCACATAGAGACGCCCCCGGGGGTGGTAGTGCGGAGCCGTCCTTATAGATTACCCGAACACAAAAAAAAGGTAGTTCGGGAAGAACTTCAGGCCATGCTCGAAATGGGCATCGTCGAGGAGTCCCACAGTGACTGGAGCAGCCTGGTGGTCTTAGTTCCTAAGGCCGACGGCTCGGTCCGGTTCTGTGTGGACTATAGAAAAGTCAACACGGTGTCTAAATTCGACGCGTACCCAATGCCTCGTATCGATGAGCTGCTCGATCGACTAGGCACGGCTCGCTTTTACTCAACACTGGATTTGACGAAGGGATATTGGCAGATCCCCTTGACTCCATTATCCCGGGAGAAAACGGCCTTTTCCACACCGTTCGGCTTACACCAGTTCGTCACACTTCCGTTTGGGCTGTTTGGGGCGCCCGCTACGTTTCAGCGGCTGATGGACCGGGTCCTCCGGCCCCACGCCACCTACGCGGCTGCGTACCTAGACGACATCATTATTTATAGTAATGACTGGCAGCGGCACCTGCAACACCTGAGGGCCGTCCTTAGGTCGCTGAGGCGGGCGGGGCTCACTGCCAACCCGAAGAAGTGTGCGATTGGGCGGGTGGAAGTATGGTATCTGGGCTTCCACTTGGGTAACGGGCAGGTGCGTCCCCAAATTAATAAGACAGCAGCGATTGCGGCCTGCCCGAGACCCAAGACCAAAAAGGGGGTGAGACAGTTCCTGGGGCTGGCTGGCTATTATCGTAGGTTTATACCTAATTATTTGGACGTCACCAGCCCGCTGACTGACCTCACTAAAAAGGGGGTGCCAGATCCGGTCCAGTGGACGGAGCAGTGCCAGCGGGCTTTCTCTGAGGTAAAGGCTGCACTGTGTGGGGGGCCACTTTTGCACTCCCCTGACTTCTCTCTCCCTTTTTTGTTACAGACGGATGCGTCGGACAGAGGGCTGGGGGCCGTTTTGTCCCAGCAGGTGGGGGGAGAGGACCGCCCAGTGTTATACATCAGCCGGAAGCTGTCAGTGCGTGAGGGGCGCTACAGTACTATCGAGAAAGAGTGCCTGGCCATCAAGTGGGCGGTCCTTGCCCTCCGTTACTACCTGCTGGGGCGCTCTTTCACCCTCTGTTCGGACCACGCGCCCCTCCAGTGGCTCCACCGCATGAAGGATGCCAACGCACGGATCACCCGTTGGTATCTGGCGCGCCAACCTTTCAACTTCAAGGTGGTCCACAGGCCGGGGGCGCAGATGGTCGTGGCGGACTTCCTCTCCCGTCAAGGGGGGGGGGAGTCGGCTGCGGGCCGGACGGGCGCCCGGCCTGAGTCGGGCGGTGGGGGTATGTGGCAGCGGGGGAGTGGTCAAGCGCCGGTCTGTGACAGGAGGGCGGAGTTGGGGAAGGTAAGTGGCAGAATCGCTTCACCTGAGTGTAATTAACCTGTGTTTTGTGTGTGTTCTCCCCAGTAAACCGCCCTACTTAAGGAGGGAAAGGGAGAGCGGAAGGGGGCTTCTTCGCCGGCAGAGCCGACAGTGTGTGTGTGTGTGTGTGTGTGTGTGTGTGTGTGTGTGTCTCTGCCTGCTTAGTTTAAAATATTGCTAGACTGAAAAGTTCAGCAATAAAGCCTTGTGAGAACCTTGATCTCTGTCCTGCCGTCCTCTGTGCTCCACCCACACGCTATTCTCGCTACACTGAAAAATCTCCAAGTCCGTTTCTCTCAATGTATTGACAATGTGTCTGAAATGTTTCTCTGGCCGAACACGAACATTCCGAGAGAAAGCAGGAATGGCTACTGTGGTCATGCAGTCCATTTAATACACAACATTAAGGGATTAACATATCAGGTAGCCTATATTTGTACGGATAATAAAGAAACATTCAGAGAACAGCAGAAACCATCTATTACAATGTAGTCACAGCCTTAGCAGGGCTCGACATTAGCACTTGCCCGATGGCCCGGCGGTGTTTTTTACATCTTTTGGGCCAGTTCGGGCCACTAAATTTGGCCAAACAGTGGCCCGGGCGGGCCAGTACATTTTCGATACCAATTAACAAATTTTATTACTCATATTTTACCCAGAATTGTGAAGAAATTGTTCGTAAAATGCACCTTTTCGATACGAGGTCCGCCATCTTTGTTTTCGTCACGCTCCGCTCCTCCGCAGGAGTGTGTCGTCTTCGTGCATCTTCGGCGCTGTTCAGAAGCGTCATTTTGGCAGGAAAATATCATCTTGTAGAAGAAGACAGTTGTGGCAAGGAGACCATAAGAACGGTGAAATTCAAATAGAAATATGTTCAAACTCCATGCTCCCTAACCTGGCCAAAGGTCAGGTCAACAGTTTAAATGCGATCGTGCATAAATTAACTATCAGGTGTTAACGAATGGCTTCATTTTGAACTCAGCAGCCAATCAGAGCATGCGACATCATGCTCGGTTTACAACGTGCCAAATCGTCAGCATTTCAACACACGCGCTTTAGCTTCAGATGGTGTAAAATCGTTCAGACTTTGTATATTAATATCCATTTCAGGATACACTGCTAAGAAATATGGCTACATGTGTATCAACTTTTAGTGATCAAAGAATGAAGTATAAATGTTGGTTGCTATGACTGAAATAGAAGAACAGATAAAATAATGTGGTAAATTAGATCTGATCCCATATATTATATTATTCAAATATCCAAAGATGATGAAATCTATCAAAATAGCCAAACTAGGTCTACATTAGTTCATTACAACAAAAATAACTATTCTGACCCTCTCTGGTACAACCAGACCATGCTAAACCCAGTATACCCCCAGTTGCTCGGGTATCTGCTGTTGCCATGGCAACGGTTTATGCAAATGAGCTGAATTTGCAAAAATGTACTACTAGTTCCCCCAAGGACATATCCTGAAAATTTGGTGTTTATATCTTGTCTTATTAAAAAAAATACAACATTTCACCCCTTTTTGGCTCACCTGAGCATGCCTGTTAATAAGCTAATTAACAGGTAATTAGGGTTATAAATCACCCCCGAGCAGGTAAGGCTTTGCAAAAATCTCACTAGATTATTTCCCAAAGTCCACCCTTTCAGGAAATGTATGGTTTGTCAGTGATTCTCATGATATTTTATTAATTAAGAAATAAAACTTCTTCATGGGCAATAAAAATGCCCATTTAAATCCAGCATGATAAAGGTTAGTATGCCACCCTCACCTTTCATCCAGACTTGGGACTGGCCTGTGTGTGCCTTGTGGCTATTATAAAAAGGTGTATTTAAAAAGTTCATTGTACTTCTATTTCTATTAGAATATCTATAGTGGAGAGAATTCAATATCTACAATGTTGAGAATATATGAGCCAAAGTTGAAACCATGACAAAAAAGGAAAATATGTCTCCATCACACAGGGTGGGTTACAGGCAAAGCTTATTCTATAAACAAGTTAGTTGCATGGTGAGGCAAAACTTAGCTTATTCTAAAACTTATACAAACAATTGTTAATGTAAAACAGTAATCAACAGCATGTGTTAAACGAACAGAGAACAAGAACAAAGGAAATTTTTAAATGTAACTAAGAAATTGATAGAACAAGAAATGCAAACAATAAAATATCAATGTGAACAAACAAAGATTTACTAATGTTAGCAAAATATGAATAATCTTAATTTCATTAATTTCACCTTAAAATGCACCAGAATGCACGAATATGAATTGGAAAATCAATTTTCTGGGGGAAGGCCCCCGGACCCCCCTCTTTGTGCAAGCACCTGTGGTGCTTGCAGCGGCTGCCTGTGGCAGCCATGGTTTGGGTACCGCGCGCATTCGGGCCAGTAACTTTTCAATTCCACTGGCCCAATGGGCCACCAGTGGTAAATGCTTAATGTCTAGGCCTGCTTAGTATGCTACATTGATGTAGAGGCATTGCTCTAATGCAAGGACCAGGCTGAATTTGACCACAATAAAGCATAAACGTTGTTGACATCTCCAGGTCAAACAACTTATATTAAAGCGCCTTATTTCTTCTAATACTGCTGTTTCTGCCCAACGAAAGAAACGAGTACCGACATTGAAGGCTGGAATATGCTTTGATAATCCTGACTGCTAGCCCTGATGGAGTTCCCATTAGCAAGGCTCATGAACACTGATAAAGGGAAAGGACAGACCATTCGCTAAAAGGCTCTCTCTAGTAAATGATTCTTACCTTTTCAGAAGAATTTGCGGTGGTAGTAGTCTGCTAGACCACACACATTACTTCTACTTATAGTATAATTACTACATGCTACGTGAGCAATATTGGCTCATGAAAGCCTGCAGAAAGAAAAGATGGTGGCAACCGTTGCATTTTCAAATAGACCACGATAGATTCTAGAACCCTAGCTAGCAGCTACCCACTCCCCATTCCCGCCTTTATTCAAAACCATAGTCTAATGGCATAGACTAGCTATACATGCTCAAAACGCATTTCATTTGGCATAAAAGAAAATAGTGGGAATATTAGGATGCCTGTACATGATGTAGTATATATATGCTATGTATGCTACAGATTCTACTCATTAGCGTTTATGGTTGATAATCAACCATAAACGCTAATGAGTAGCCTATAGCTCAAACACAAAGTTTGCTGTATGCCTAGTTTAAACAGCTTAAACCTCTACCCTCTTAGCTAGCCAACCTATTTAAAACGTTCTTGGAAATATAATCAACCTCACAATTATATATTCTTACCTTTTTAAGACATGATATTTTCGCGGCTGGGAAAGAACGCAAGATGTCCGCTGTCCAAACTGATGAAGCCCAATGAAACCGGATGTGGAAAGTCACTCTCACAATGTGTTAAGCAGTTAACTCTTAGAAACAACACCATCCATAGAGCTTTTTGAGCACTTCCAGTGTTAAACTAACGCCACAATCAACACCCAGTGACTCCGGTTAACTCCGGAATAATTAACCCCAGTAAAATTAACTCAAAACAACACTTCCAATTTTGCTGTGCAGCCTGACACAAAATATTTGTAGGCATCCAAACTCTTATACGCTTTCAGATCAATACCTGTGTATGGCGATGGGTTTTTAACGACATAGGTATACAGATCATGTGGGCCAAAGTCAGGTAAAGATGAGGGCTTCGTGTACTTCCGAACGTCAGTGAACAATCCTGGTGGAAGCAGGTAAACGTCGTTCTCTAAGCCTGCTAACCTCAATTTTTGCAAATACCTCTCCCTCTGCTCGCCCTGTAAATGCCCTATGTTGCTGGATAGTGAAGGTGTTTTCTGCATCTCGCTCCTTTTTCTTTTATGTTTTTCATTTGTCGTCTTCCTTGCATTCAAACCGATTCGAACCGAAGTCCACTTCATGTCCCAAATGGCGGTCGCGTTTACGAAGGTCACGTGAGCGGGAAGGGTCAATAGACGTGCCTTGACAAACATGGCTGTTTCTTGTTTCTGGTTCCCCTTATGTGATTGGCATCCATTTTAGCCAATATTACTCATGCTCTGGTTTAAAAGGACATGCGGATTGGCCACTTTCAAACTGAACACAGGTGCCTAGGCTCCTGCATAAGAGAACACTACTGAGTCATTGTTTTAGCCACCGCTCTCCCTGTCTGGTGTAGAAGGTAATAACAGCACAATAATATAGGTTTTGGATAAATAACAGTAATATAGGTTTTGGATATGTCTAAAGCTACCATATGAAAATTGTTGTGAAACACTTGCAAACCTTTGCCTATCTGCTTCAAAATTCATACACATTCTGTCAAGATGTTGAATCAGGAAATGTTTAGTTTGCTAGGCATCTCAAAATCCAGTTCTACACTCCATATTAAAAAAAAAAGTATTTATTATTCTTATGACTTTTTTTCTTTCTGCTCCAAAACTGAATCTAAAATGAACATAATAAAACATCTTAAGTGACTGTAGTTGATGGCCCAAGTGTATTCTTTAATTTAAGCCATGAATGAGTATTCTGCAATGTGTAGAACCATAGATACTCTAGGTTTGGCTGTTTCAAAAAATATAGGCAAAATGATCAATTTTACTCATCTGCATGAAGGGTTAATGTTGAATGATATATACCTATGTTATATACTAATTTCAGCAAAATGATGCCAAGCTGTCTTCTGCATGTATTACCGTACAACTGCATGGCTCAGTAGTAAAAGACCGAGTGCTAAACTTACCTGCCGATGGCCCAAACCTGTCACCCACTGAAAACATTTGGTGCATTATGAAATCCAAAATGTGACAAAGGAGACTACAAACTGTTAAGCAACTGAAATCCTATGTCAGGCAAGAATGGGGACAACATTTCACTTTGAACACTTCAGCAATTGATTTCCTCAGTTCCCAAACATTTACAGAGTGTTAGTAAAAGTCGAGGTGATATGATACAGTCGTGAATGACCAAAGATCTGCTCACAGACGATGGGATGCCTTTCATCTCCCAGCTCACAAATGATGTCTGTGGGCTGTTTGCAGGCAAATCAGACTCAGACATCAGTCTATCACACCCAGATAAATAAGCTGGCAGATATTTTCTTTTAGATATGCCAAAGTTTACTTTAAACTGATTTGTTTACGAGGCGCCTCACAGCAAGAAGGTTCTGGGTTTGAACCCAGCAGCCGGTGAGGGCCTTTCTGTGTGGAGTTTGCATATTCTCCCTGTGTCTGCGCGGGTTTCCTCCGGGTGCTCCGGTTTCCCCCACAGTCCAAAGACATGCAGGTTAGGCTAATTGGTGGCTCTAAATTGACCATAGGTGTGAGTGTGAGTGTGAATGGTTGTTTGTCTCTGTGTCAGCCCTGCGATAACCTGGCAACTTATCCAGGGTGTACCCCACCTCTCGCCCATAGTCAGCTGGGATAGGCTCCAGCTTGCCTGCAACCCTGTAGAACAGGATAAGCAGCTACAGATAATGGATGGATGGATGGATGGATGGATGGATGGATGGATGGATGGATGGATGGATGGATGATTTGAATCAACTGAGTTGTGGGATGAATCATGTTTCTGTCCTGCCTTTCCCCCATGTATTAACAAGAACAGATGTTTGTGCCATAGTAGTGAGGTGGGTTTTATCCTGGTTTGGGTGATATTAGAAAAGAGGTCTTGATTAGTTAAAATGTCATCATAATAAACATGTAGTAATGAGATGGCTATCAGTCACATACAGAAGGCTCTGCCTGTCAACATGGATCCAGCTGAGGTGCACAATCGCGAGACTGCTGTTTGCTTTGATGGGCAACTTCTCAGTAACCATGAGCAATATTTAAAATAAATAAATAAAAGAAAAAGAAAAAAAAAGGCTACCACCATAAATGAGCTTCTCTGAGTTGGAAAGATGGGAATGATGAGTACCAGCAATGCCACATTGGGCTTTTCATGTGAGTAACATTTGTTTGAGAAATGTTTGCCTAGTGCATGAGCTAGTGTTTTTAAATATCAGTATTCAGTGCCCTCTGCTGATTTCATGGAGACCATAGCAGATGCATTTTAAAAGTAGAGCATCATCCATCAGCAAGTACAATCATATTTTTTTTGTGAAGTTTATTTTGTCATGACATTTTTATTGGTTGGTTTGTTTGTTGATGCTTACATATAGTGGGGCCTATTAATATGAGAAGACATCACTTTTACCTTCCCAATTCTTAAAGAAAAATTACCTCTCACAAATTGTTAGTGCCAATGAGATAATTGTATTACATTCCTGATTATAAACATGTATGTTGCTGAATAGAAAATATATTTATGTGGGCGGAGATAATAAGACACAATTCTGATTATTTATCAGTTTAATTAGTTCGAATAAAAAATCCTTAAAAGATTTAATTAGATTTTTTTTAATATTGTTTAGTTGATTATATTGGACATTTATTTGATCAAGTTCAACATTCTTCAGCTGAAATGACAATGTATTTATTTACAGATTTGAACAACTTGTTTCTCAAAGTGATTTAGATGCTTTACCCATCATATTTTTCTTTGTGTTTAGGTCTGGTTTAAACAGAATGATATAACATTTAGGTGTAAATATACAGAATAGTACAGCAAAACTGGAGGCCAAAATAGCAAATATTTCTATAGCTACAGTAAATTTTCCAGGCGAGCTGACATAAGCTGGAATAAAGGTAATCCACACTGCACAGAATATGAGTAAGCTGAATGTGATGAATTTAGCTTCATTAAAATTATCTGGCAACTTTCTAGCTAGAAAAGCTAAAACAAAGCACAAGAAAGAAAGAAGTCCTATATAACCTAGCACAGCCCAGAAACCGATAGCTAAGCCCAAGTTACATTTTAATATGATCTTTTCCTTGTAGTAGTTCATGTTCTTGTTGGGGAAAGGAGGAGAAACTGTTAACCAAATTACACAAATAAGGACTTGTATGAGAGTGAATGCAAGTACACTGAGTCTCTGCTGTAGAGGCCCAAACCATTTCATGGCATTGCTGCCTGGAAGTGTAGCCCTGAAGGCCACTAAAACCACAGTTGTTTTCCCTAGAACACAGGAGATGCAGAGGACAAAGGTGATCCCAAATGCTATGTGGTGCAGCATGCAGGACCACTGAGAGGGCTCTCCAATGAAAGTAAGTGAACAGAGGAAACACAGAGTCAACAGCAGCAGGAAGCTCAGCTCTGAGATTTTGGCCTTCACTATGGGGCTGTCCTTTTCTATTAGAAATAAAATAGCTACTAACACAGTTATTATAGCTCCCACCAAAGTAAAGAGGACCAATACTATTCCCATAACCATAAATGACAATGTATTTGTTTACAGATTTGAACAACTTGTTTCTCAAAGTGATTTAGATGCTTTACCCATCATATTTTTCTTTGTGTTTAGTTCAGGTTTAAACAGAATGATATAACATTTAGGTGTAAATATACAGAATAGTAGAGCAAAACTGGAGGCCAAAATAGCAAATATTTCTACAGCTACAGTAAATTTTCCAGGCGAGCTGACATAAGCTGGAATAAAGGTAATCCACACAGCACAGAATATGAGTAAGCTGAATGTGATGAATTTAGCTTCATTAAAATTATCTGGCAACTTTCTAGCTAGAAAAGCTAAAACAAAGCACAAGAAAGAAAGAAGTCCAATATAACCTAGCACAGCCCAGAAACCTATAGCTGAGCCCAAGTTACATTCTAATATGATCTTTTCTTTGTAGTAATTCATGTTCTTTTTGGGGAAAGGAGGAGAAACTGTTAACCAAATTACACAAATAAGGACTTGTATGAGAGTGAATGCAAGTACACTGAGTCTCTGCTGTAGAGGCCCAAACCATTTCATGACATTGCTGCCTGGAAGTGTAGCCCTGAAAGCCACTAATACCACAATTGTTTTCCCTAGAACACAGGAGATGCAGAGGACAAAGGTGATCCCAAATGCTGTGTGGCGCAGCATGCAGGACCACTGAGAGGGCCGTCCAATGAAAGTAAGTGAACAGAGGAAACACAGAGTCAGGGAGAACAGCAGCAGGAAGCTCAGCTCTGAGTTGTTGGCCTTAACTATGGGGCTGTCCTTTTCTATTAGAAATAAAATAGCTACTAACACAGTTATTATAGCTCCCACCAAAGAAAAAAGGACCAATACTATCCCCATAACCTCTGTAAATGAAAGAAACTCTATAACCTTTAACACACATTTATCTCTGACAGCATTAGACCAAAATTCTTCTGGACACTGCTCACAGTTATTTGAATCTGCAAAATAATCATGGTTATTATCATTAGGAAGGAAAATAAAATACCTTCATGGTTTTATTTATTAATACCATTGTTGAGGAACTGTATTCTAAATAATAAAATGAGGATACACAATGTATAATTCACAACTCGTCTTTGAAACTTGGTCAAGCTGAAATTACCTGTCTGGTTACTGATCTCTCCCTCTGCACATGGTATACAGTCATAGCAGCAGACAGGCTTTCCTTTCTGTGCAGCTTTCCTGGTTCCTGGAGGACAGCTCTCACTGCACACAGACCTTGGCTTCTAATATGAACAATATATCATGGCTACAACATTTTGAATTATAAGGTTTTAGCAGACAATTTTATGCAGCTGTTAAGACAGAATTGTTTGTTTACAAATGAAATCCAAGCAGCTTTACAGCTTTGGGCTTTTTACATTGATGCATAATATTAATTTAAAATGTTTCATGTATATTCCAGGATGTGCAATATAAGCAGAATTTTATACAGGGCCTGATATATCCATCCATTTTGCTGACTTCAGGCAAAAGAATAGCCATCCATACTCACATTCACACCCACGGGCAATTTAGAGTAGCCATTTGACCTAATCTGCAATTCTTTGGACCATGGGAAGAAACCCATGCAGGCACAGGGAGAACATGCTAGCTCCCATGTGTGGTGCCCAGGTCTGATTTAATAAAAAAAAAAAAAAAAAAATTATATATATATATATATATATATATATATATATATATATATATATATATATATATATATATATATATATATATATATATAAGTTTACATTATATTTCATTAATAAACAATGCATGTACCTCTGTTTTCTCTCCAGCCCAGACTATGTCTTTATCATTTAGGACAAATTGTTGTCCAGTTGGCAGAGAGGCATCATAATAGCCCACAACCTTTAACAGCACTTCTTCATTGTACCCTTGTTGCCAGTTCACAACTTCATACTTTGGAGTTGTTGCCCCAGTGCTGTCAAACCAAATCCGGTCTCCTGCTTTGGTGGTAAAATTTACCCTTTTTAGAGATTCAACAACCTTTAAACAAACAAACAAACAAACAAATAAATAAATAAACAACTATGACAAAATCAGCCATGGAAATAGCTTGCATTCCTTTTATTCTTTCTCTTACCTGCCATGATTGTATTGTTTTGTTTTTCTCACAACTCTGGTTTTCTGTGCATCCCAACAGGTTGTGGAGAGAATGTGCCACAGCATAAACTGCATTGTAGACATTATTTACATATCTCAATTCTGATACATCCTTACTGTAATTTTTAAATTGAATAATATCTTCATATTTGCTGCAGTTGTTTTCAGGTTGAGAAACGTTTCCTTCTGTTTGCAAGCAAGGAAATGCCGTTTGCCAAAATCCATTAACAACATAGTCATCAAAACCATCAAACTTCAGTTTTCCCACATCAAAACCAATGGCTCCAGCCAAGACCTTGTAATTTGCTGGTGATACTAAACCGCCAGCAGAAATCCATGCAACACCAATCATCTGGTATCCAGTAAGATTGTTTAGAATAAGCTGTTCTATTAGGAAGTTCATATCAAAGTAGGCAAGAAATAATATAATTACTTTGGCTGTGCCTTTCTTAATAATATCAGCCACTTTAATCATTTTGGCAGGATGTGACCGGTCAAACTTCTCAGAGTACTCAACACATATTCCCTCCTTTTTGGCTGCATTCAGAAAAATGGCCATTCCGTTGTTACCATAGTCATTATCACTGTGCACAGCTCCCACCCAAGACCAGCCAAAGTGCTTGACCAGATATGCCAGTGCTCTACCCTGGTAGTAGTCACTTGGTATGGTCCTAAAGAAAGAAGGGTACTCTTTTCTGTTGCTCAAACAGTCACATGTGGCAGCATGACTTATCTGAGGACAGAAAGACAGTTTAAAAAAAAATAAATCATGCCTGTTTTGGTGCATCCTACACCAAATGTCTTTTTTATTTGTTTGTTTATTTTAAATAAATGTGTGTACTTGGTCCTTGCAAGAAAAATTAGATGGAGCTTGTTTTAACACAGAAAATAACAACTAACATCAAACTGAAGACCACAAAAGAAAATTTATAATTTGTGGAAAACAATGATTATTATCGATTATATACACTAAATGCAAAAGTGCAATCATGTAAATGATGCTGATCATAAGAATAACATTCATTCAGTTAGTTTCACCACTCTGACCTGGTCAGGTTTGTGGTGGACAGAGAGCGAATCCTGGAAACACTGGGCATAAGGCAAACATGTGACACATTCATGCACTCTTTTAAACATAAGGGCAATTTAGTGTTGCCAATCTGTCAATATGCATGTTAATACACAGTTACTGGAAACTGGGGAACCCAGAAGACACCCATGCAAACACTGAGAGAGTATGCAAAACTCTGCACAGACAGTAAGCTGAGCAGAGTATTGAACCCAGCTTCCTGGGGCTGTGATGTGCCAATGATAACTACTGAGCCACCCATAATCATAACATACATTGCTCAAAAACAAGTAGATATCCAAGATAAACATGCACATTTAATGGAATATTGAACATAATTACTATACTTAACCTCTTTAATAGAACTGAGTCTTAAAGTAATATTGAGTTTCTCTTACTTTTTGAGGCTAAAGAGACTCATATCAGAGGATTGATGATAAGTAAATAGATTAAAAATAAACATAAAATGGCTTAAATGCAGACACTTCTCTCGACATGAAGATAATCATCTCATGCATATTTCAAGTGTGTTCTGTGACTGTTAAATAAATGATTCCAAAATTATTCTTAAAATCATTGAGCCTTACCACTGGGATCTTAAAAGGCCCTGTAGCTCTTGTGAGTGCTATAGTAGGAGTAGACTCTGACTCCCCTATGATGGCTTGTACTACTGCTTCTCCAGAGCAGGCATCATCCGCTGTTATGTCCCGACCATTCATCCAAGCCATGGCAGCCTTCATAGATAACAAACTTGAAAGACAATTGTCATAAATCTTGTAACCAACTGAGATATTCGGGAGCAAGCTGTTGCTTCTGTTGATTTCAGCAATTGCAAAAGTCATGGTCTGAGCAAGGCGGAATTCCCTGAGGTCCATTCTACAAGTATAAATAAAAAATTGTATGAAATTTACTTTTTTAATCTCATCTCATCTCATTATCTCTAGCCGCTTTATCCTTCTACAGGGTCGCAGGGAAGCTGGAGCCTATCCCAGCTGACTACGGGCGAAAGGTGGGGTACACCCTGGACAAGTTGCCAGGTCATCACAGGGCTGACACATAGACACAGACAACCATTCACACTCACATTCACACCTATGGTCAATTTAGAGTCACCAGTTAACCTAACCTGCATGTCTTTGGACTGTGGGGGAAACCGGAGCACCCGGAGGAAACCCATGCGGACACAGGGAGAACATGCAAACTCTGCACAGAAAGGCCCTCACCGGCCACGGGGCTCGAACCCGGACCTTCTTGCTGTGAGGTGACAGCGCTAACCACTACACCACCGTGCTGCCCTACTTTTTTAATATAAAATGAAAACTAGAAGGATTGTAATAGACAAATGCAGATTATTATAATGCAGATAAATACAGATTCCCCAAAATGATCACAGTGTTAACATTTCCACTACAACAAACCTAATGCAGATTAAAGGTTGAGGTTTTACAGTATATGTCAGTGACTGCATCTGTGTTCCACGATGTATTGAAAAAATAGCTCCAATTATCACATCTCCGTCTTTGGATAACAGAGGATTTTCTGGGTCTTCCAGAATGTGGCAGTTTTCTCCATTTGTCAGGCTAAGAGAAAGGAATAGTACAAGGAATAACATTACAAAGTCCATCCAGTGGTTTTGCTCGAGCACTCCTCAAACCATATAGTCTTCATATATTTATAGACAGGATCTGAGTGTTCTGGGTGTGACTGTTCACTCTGGACAAATCAGAGAGGTGGTGAGATTTATAATGTCATTAAGGATGCTACCTGAAACTCTCAACTCTCAGTTATATCTGGTTTAATTAATTCAACAAAGACCACACAAATTATTTACAGCCACTATTACTGGTCTTGCCTGTGCCAATCTGTTTGCATTGTTCTACTTGCATCATGTTTTCACTGACCAGTGGGGAAATAGATGGTGCTCCTCTTTGGAGAGGAGACAGCTAGTAGCAAGTATACATTGTAGAGGAAAACCTAATTTTTAGATTTTCCTTATGCTTTTTGTGATCTTTAGAAAGGTAAGCTTCAGAGACACTGTGTAGGGGAAAAATATATTTTTTAGAGAACTCATGCATCTTAGATAATTAGAAGGTCAGATACTGTGTCTCATGTTTAAATAAGATGAAGAATGCTGTTTGTGTTCTATTTTCTTGGTTAGTAAAACATGTGTACATGCTGAGGCAGTGTTTTATGATAGAGGAGTGCTAAGACAGGACACCCTGAGATTAAGAAGGTATCTGTTGTGCTATTATGCTATTTTGACAAGTATATAATGCTGGGTGTGGAAAGGCAGAGTGCTCTTCTCCAGGTGAAATTCTTTCATTCAAGAAAGCCCCCTTGCAAGTGGTATACTTTGAATTCATCTTCTCAATAAATTCATATTTCTGTTTGTTTCTTCCTAACAGCCTGGCATTTTATTACACTTTTCCACCACAACATACATATAAATCAATTCAAAAATCAATTTATTTGTATAGTGCTTTTAATAATTGACATTGTCGCAAAGCAGATTTACAGGAAAAAAAAATAAATTATGCGGCTGGGATGAGAATCAGCACCTCCAAGTCTGAGGCCATGGTTCTCGACCAGAAAAGGGTGGCTTGCCCTCTCCAGGTTGGTGGAGAAGTCCTGCCTCAAGTGGAGGAGTTTAAGTATCTCGGGATCTTGTTCATGAGTGAGGGAAGGATGGAGCTTGAGATCGACAGGCGGACCGGTGCAGCCTCTGCAGTGATGCAGTCGCTTTACCGGTCCGTCTTGGTGAAGAAGGAGCTGAGCCAAAAGGCGAAGCTCTCGATTTACTGGTCGATCTACATTCCGACTCTCACCTATGGTCATGAGCTTTGGGTAATGACTGAAAGAACAAGATCGCGGATACAAGCGGCCGAAATGAGTTTCCTTCGCAGGGTGGCTGGGCGCTCCCTTAGAGATAGGGTGGGAAGCACAGTCACTCGGGAGGAGCTCGGAGTAGAGCCGCTGCTCCTCCACATCGAGAGGAATCAGCTGAGGTGGCTCGGGCATCTCTTTCGGATGCCTCCTGGACGCCTCCCTGGGGAGGTGTTCCAGGCATGTCCCCCCGGGAGGAAGCCCTGGTGAAGACCCAGGACACGCTGGAGGGACTATGTCTCACGGCTGGCCTGGGAACGCCTCGGTGTTCTTCCCGAGGAGCTGGCTGAGGTGTCTGTGGAAAGGGAAGTTTGGGCTTCCATGCTCAGACTGCTGCCTCCGTGACCTGGCCCCAGATAAAGCGGATGAAGATGAGACAAGAAAAATATAAATTTTAAACATCTGACTTAAGCAAGTCTGAAGTGATAGTCGCAAGAACAAACTCCCTGAGATGATCAAAGAAACCTTGAGAGGAACCAAACTCAAATGGAACCCATCCTCATTTGGTTGATAAAAAAATAGCATGATTTATAAATAACTCCCTTCTACAAATGTGCCCTCTTTGGTCAAAAAAAGCAATTATTTAACCAGAAAATTCATTATCGTTAGGACATGTAGTCTATTTTGTTGAAGTTCATTGATGGAGACTTGAGTGCAAAACTGTTAATGACAGCTGCAGTCCTAATATGCTATCATGAGAATTGTAGTCCTAAACCATTGTAGCAAAACTATAAGTGTCCAGAACCATCTTCTAAGTGTACCTTCAGGCTGTCCTGAAGGTACACTTAAAAGATGGTTCTAGACACTTACGATGCTTGCCGATAGACAGATGTTTACGATTATGATCATATAGGAACTCCCATATGGCCTTTCATTTGGCACCATTTGGCACATGAGGGCACCCTGGGACATAACGTGGCCAGCCACTCCACTGTCAACAAGTGTTGCCAGGCAAAACAAACCTCACCCGGCAGTACTTATTTTATACCTATCTGTTGATAATGGTAATATTTCTCAATCATCAGCTGTCAGGTTATAGTCCTATAAAAATCCATGACCATGGGGCCATCCTTCACAGGAGTAAAGCGATGGGAACATCAGCCAAAAGTAGGGCATCAGGATGGATCAGGGGCTGTACATATAATAATAATAATAATAATAATAATAATAATAATAATAATAATAATAATTTCAATTTATATAGTGCCTTTCACAAACCCAAGGACGCTTTACACAGGAGTTACCAAAAAAAAGCCAAACTAGGAAGAGTAGTGTGAGGTAAAGAGAAAAGTTTTCAAGTTAGCTTTGAAGGAAGAGAGAGTGGAACAGTCACGAAGTGATTGTGGTAACGAGTTCCAAAGTTTAGTAGCAGCAACACTGAATGATCTGCCACCCATACATGCCAGTTTAAAATGTGGGACAGTCAGAAGTCCACAGACAGAAGATCTGAGGGAGTGGGAGGGACAGTACAAGTGAATTAGCTCACAGAGATAGGAAGGGGCGAAACTATGAAGAGCTTTATAGGTTAAAAGTAAGATTTTGTATTTAATCCAAGAAATAACTGGCAACCAATGCAGTTGCTGTAAAACAGGAGTAATGTGAGCAGTGCGCTTGGTGAGTGTGAGGACTCTAGCTGCTGAGTTTTGGATGTACTGGAGGCAATTGAGCAATGTGGCAGGGAGACCATAAAAGAGAGAATTGAAATAGTCAAGATGAGAAAAAATAAATGCATTGACCAACAGTTTGGCATCAGTTTCCAAGAGAAGAGGGTGGAGACGTGCAATATTGCGGAGGTGAAAGAAAGCATTCTAGTAATTAGTTTAAAATGGGGTTCAAACGTAAGGGTGGAGTCAAAGAGAACTCCAAGGTTTTTTATAACTTGGGAAGGACTAATAGACACACCATCAACATCAACATCAATAGTGAAACTGGAGAAGTTCAGAACCTGTCTTTTGGTACCTACTAATAGAACCTCCGTTTTGCTAGCATTAAGTTTAAGGCAGTTCTTATGCAACCATTGTTTAAGGTCAGTGATGCAAGTCCTTAGCAGCTGAACAGAGGCTATGGAAGGGGTAATAGTGTTGTAGATTTGAATGTCATCATTATAACAATGAAAGTTAAGACCATGGTTATAAATAATCTGGCCTATAGGAGAAATATATAATATAAAAAGAAGGGGACCAAGGACAGAACCCTGAGGCACACCTTGAGCAACAGTAACAGTGGATGATTTATGAACACCAATAGAGATGAACTGTTGCCTGTTTACTAGATATGGCTGAAACCAGGCTAAAGCTAAGCCAGTAATATCAAAAGAAGAGAGTCTGGAAATGAGTCTCTCATGATGTACAGTGTCAAAGGCAGCTGTGAGGTCCAAGAGAACAAGGACATTGAGATGACCAGCATCAGTTGAGAGCAGGAGGTCATGAACAACTCTTCAGAGAGCAGATTCAGTGCTATGCAGATTGCGAAAGCCTGACTGAAAGGGTTCATAGAGATCATTATGAGTAAGGAAAGTATGAAGCTGAGAGGCTACAAATCGCTCCATTACTTTAGCTAGGAAAGGGAGATTTGAAATAGATCTGTAATTGGACAGTGAAAAAGAATCTAGACCAGGTTTCTTTAGTATTGGTGTAACAGAAGCAATTTTGAGGCAGATGGGAACAGTGCCTAAAGCAAAACACTGATATGAGCAATATAAGGGGAGATAGCAGATACACAGGATTTAAGAAGTGCAGTGGGTGCAGGGTCCAGCACACATGAGAAGGAGGAGGACTTAGTCATAATTTCTGATACTTTAGAAGAATCAACAGGAGAGAAAGCAGAGAGACAGCAGTCAGCTTTATGAGAAAAAGCTACATATGGGGCCATCCTCACAGGAACAGAGAACTCCAGCCAGAAGTAGGGCATCAAAATGGATCAGGCAGGTCCAGAGAGCAGGAGAGGCCAGCATCACTGCTATCTCAGGAGTGACATGTGTACCTTGACAGAGAGAGTGAGACAGAGCAAAAGAGTGAGAGACAGAGAGAGAGAGAGAGAGAGAGAGAGAGAGAGAGAGAGAGAGAGAGAGAGTGTTAGGTAACCCCATTTTCAACTAATGTTGAAGAACAGTGTACATTGTGCATTGAGTGCAAGCAGGGACTCCACCAAGACTAACTATGACAGCATAACTAAAAGGAAGAGCCAGAAGGTAATGCAGACATGAGGGCACCCTGGGACATAACGTGGCCAGCCACTCCACTGTCAACAAATGTTGCCAGGCAAAACAAACCTCGTCCGGCAGTACTTATTTTATACCTATCTGTTGATAATGGTAATATTTCTCAATCATCAGCTGTCAGATTCTAATCCTATGAAAATCCATGACCTTGAGCTTGACATTTCAAAGTCATTCAAGGTCAAAGGTCATGGCAGCAAATGAAAGCCCATATGGGACTTCTTATATGTTGATAATGGTAAACAGATGGCTATCATGAACTATTTTAAAGTTAAAGCCCTTTGAAAACCCATGATCTTCAGTTTGACCTTTCAAGTTCACTCAAGGTCAAAGATCATGGTGCCAAATAAAAGCCCATATGACACTTCCTATAAGTTGATAATGGTAAATATCTGTCTATCATCAACCGTTTTCAAGTTACAGCCCTCTGAAAATCCATGACCTTGAGTTTGACCTTTCAAGGTCACTCAAGGTCAAATATTATGGTGCCAAATGAAAGGCCATATAGGAGTTCCTATATGCTCTCATAATAGTAAACATCTATCTATCTATCGGCAACCGTTTTTGAGTTATAATGGAAAATATGTTATTTTGACCGAAAGATTGACCTTTCCAGTGACCTTGACCTTCACCTTGACCCAATTACCCCCAAAATTTAATCAGATAATCTACGGACCATTGCCCACCTACCCTGAAAATTTGAAGTCAATCGGTGCAACCTTCTAGACGCTAGATTGTTAACAGACAGACACACAAACAAACTGCACTGATTACCTTACCCTGCTTACTCCACTGCAGGTGAGGTAATAAACCTGAGTGAACATGTGAGAGTGGGAGGGTGATAGCATTCATACATCCCAGTTATTGAAACAATCTATGCCTGAAAACCCTCCAGATCTGCTCTTTTACCCAATAAGAAGCTATTAACAAAAGGCTTGACTAAACAAATATGTTGTCAGCCTTTACTTAAACACTGAGGCTGTGTCTGAGTCCTAAACATGACTTGGAAGGCTGTTCCATATCTGTGGGGCTTTGTAAGAAAAAGGCTCTGCTCCCTGCTGTAGCCTACACTATAAGAGGTAGCAACAAGTAGTCTACACCTTTTGATCGAAGTAGGCATGGCAGGTCATAAAAATAAAAATAAAAAAAACACAGAAGTTCACTCAAGTACATATCTCTGCTTCCTGGATGTGAGCACAAAATCTTTACTCTGCCTTCTGGTTTGGGGAGAACCTTGTCTCTCTGCTTCCTGACTGTGAGGAAGAGATCTTCACCCTGCATCCTGGCGTCAAGGATGATGTCATTCCGTCTGCTGAATCCATCCATGAAATTGAGTCCATGGCTGAATCCATGCCTGAATTTGAGTCAAAGCCAATGCCTGAGTCCTTAACTATGCTTAGGCCTGAGTCAATGCCTAAGTCTGAGTCTCTGTTTGAATCTGAGCCCATGCCCGAGTCCATGCATATGCCAAACTCCAAGCTTAAATCTGTGTTCAGGTCCATGTCCATGGTTGAATCAATGTCTGAGCTTATGCCCATGCTGCTACACAAGAATCTGGTTCTCTGTGTACTGCTCTGCTTAAGAAAATGCCTACCTCAGGAATCAGGAACCTTGGTGGATATTTTATTTAGAGGGATGGATCCACTGTTTTTTTGCAGCTTAGGCACTTTGGGAGGAGCACCTTTTGGAAGGGGCTCTGTCATGGATTCCCTCTTACAGCACAGCACGTTCCCCATAAACCTGAAGTCTCGCAGCATGATGACAAGTACTTCCACATGGCTCTGTTTATGTTTCTGTGAACATGTGTTTGTTTTGGTTTCGGTTTAGTCTCCTCCCTTGTCTTGTTATTGGTTAGTTTCCTTTTGTGTCATTATCACCTGCACCTGTTTCCATTTTCCCCTTTGATTACCTGCTTATTAAAAACCCGGTTTATGTCAGTTTCTTTGTTTTGTGTTAATTTTACTCTCAGTTCCATGTCCATGCCTGATTCTAGTCCTTGTTTCTTGTTTATTTTGTTTTGTTTTATGCCTCAATTTTTGTTTATTAAAGTTTTGATCCACACATGCAGATGCTTCCATGCCTCCTTTAAAATGTAACAAACACAGTATACGACAATCTCATCTGGTATTCATAAAAACCTACCATGGAAAATTATACAAAAAACAAAACAAAACAAAACAAAAAACAGTAATGATATACAAACATGAATAGCCATACAGCAGAAGTGCATAGAATAAGTGTATACTGTTTTGTTTTTTTTAATCTATAATTTTGTCACACATTTGTCTGCTGTGAAGAACATGGAATGGTGTACGTAAAAGAGGAATACATATAGTGTAGTGAGAGAGTGTTTGTCAGACTTGTTGTTCCTGCATTGTATTAGGAGTAAGTTGCTGGGTTTCAGTCACATGACTTTTCTTAGCAGTTTTACCTGAAGTGAAATAGCTGGTGGTCTAAATGGCTGCCGTAGTGCAAACAACTAGCAATAACTTATCAGAGTATGCTTATAATCTAGAAGCCACTGCTCTTTTTAGATATATTCAAAAGATTGCTATGTACAATGGAATAGACCCCTACAGTCTGGGAAAGAAGGATTTGTCATGTGATCTTGAAAACTACCCTTCAGTTGAGTTCTCTGACATCTCCAACTATCTGGTATTGCAGACATCCTTCTACACCGCAAAACAGATGAAAGCATGGAAGAGTATGGAGGCTTACAACTTTTTTTGTATGTGGCTGGGTAAAGGACCAAGTCACTGCCGAATGAATCCTGTATTGTTTTCGCCCATGTATGTTTTTAAAGCTTTTTGCTTGCATCTTTACAATGAAGCACTGCAAGTTGAAGTGTAAACAAACAACTCTTGATTCTCACTTGTGCTGGTGCTTATCTCTAAGGTAAATCATTCACAAAAATCATCAGAAACCCCTTTAAAGATCTGGATCTTAGTTAAATAAGACAGATAAGTGATCACAGCACATTGTAACTGTATGGCTGGGTAAGAATTTTGTTGTGACCTTCATGCATATGGACTTTATGAGGAGTGAGGAATAAACAAAGAAACAGCTAGGGACTTTAGTGCTTCATGACTAAAAAAAGTACCGTAAAATAATGACATATAGCAAGAAAAGTACTTGGAAAACACTAACGACATAGCTGAGAAGGATATGCAAACCTTTCACGACGTGATCACTGCAAACCCGAGCATGCTTCGACTTGGCTGCCTTTGATTTCAGTGAGCGGTTCAAAAGCCATCTTTCTCAATGTCTTTTTGCGAAATCCTGTGTTCGTTCATCCTTTTTTATTAGTTCACAGGGAACCCTGAAGAAACTTATCAGTTTCACAGTTTGATCTATTTGAACAACCTAAAACAAAGCAAGCATAAGGTATTTTTCATGTGAGCAATGCACCTTCTCCGTACAAACGCTTTGTCAAATGACCTTTGGTAGACCACCAGCTAAAGGTTAATGAGGTGGATGTGATGTCACGTGAAACCCAGCAATATTTGGCAAATAGTCTACAAAGCTCTTTTAGTTGGTAGCAGAAGTAGGCTGCTACTAAATATAGCCAAGATAGGGCTCAAGAAAATGCATTTCTACAAACACAAACATAACAAGATCCAATTATCACACTTTTTGTATCATCGTAGGTGGTTTTATTGTGATTCATACTTTATCACCTATGAACATACCATTTTAATTTACATTCCCACAATAATGTTTAATATCACACAATGGAGGCATACTGTTAATATAACAGTTTAGAACTGCCAATTTCGAATATTACTCTATTGAATACACTAATTTTTACTATTTTAGATAATGCAATTATTTTCACTGAAAGAAATTACATAAAATATTGAATACAGAAATGCTCTTACAATCAGGCTTCAGGTCCAGTCGACAATATGCTTTATATTGGACCATAGTAATCATGCATATTTAATATTATTAACTCACTGAACCGGCACTTTTCCCATAATTTGCTTTTTAGTATTTTTCTCTGGCTTCATGATGATTATGTAACACTTTGGAAGAAAGATACAGAATAGTAAACCAAAGCTTGACGCTAAAATAGCAAAGATTTCCACAGCAACAGTAAATTTTCCAGGAGAACTGACATAAGCTGGAATAAAAGTGATCCAAACTGCACAGAACATGAGCATACTGAATGTGATGAATTTTGCTTCATTAAAATGATCTGGAAGCTTCCTAGCCAGAAAAGCTAAAATAAAACATAAAAGTGCTAAAAGTCCTATGTAACCCAAGACAGTCCAGAAACCTATGGTTGAGCCCAAATTGCATTCAAGAATGATCTTTTCCTGATAGTGCTTTAGATTCTTGAAGGGGAAAGGAGGGGATATTGTCAACCAAAGCACACAAATAAGAACCTGAATAAGAGTGAAGACAAGAACACTGAGTCTTTGCTGTGGAGGTCCAAACCATTTCATGACATTACTGCCTGGAAGTGTAGCCCTGAAAGCCATTAAAACCACAGTTGTTTTCCCCAGTACACAAGAGATGCAGAGGACAAAAGTGATCCCAAACACTGTGTGGCGCAGCATACAAGACCACTCAGAAGGCCGTCCAATAAATGTAAGTGAACAGAGGAAACACAGAGTCAGAGAAAAGAGCAGCAGGAAGCTGAGCTCAGAATTGTTGGCTTTGACTATTGGTGTGTTTTTATATTTAAAGAATATCATTGCTATTACTATTGTCATGAAAGAACCAACAACAGAAACCACTGTTAGCAAAAATCCCATAGTTTCTTCAAAGGACAAATATTCAATTTCCTTCTTTACACATTTATTCTTGTCTGCATTTGACCAGTAATCTTACTGGTATTGTTCACATTCAATGGAATCTGTCATAGAATGAGAGAGATAAAAATTGCATAACAAGAAGCGTTAGATATTTGGAAGAAATAATACAAAATATATGTAATATGTGACAGATTAATGAAGGTACATTCATGTTTTTTAGCAAGATAACCTACGTATGTTCAGCTAATTTCTCACTAAAATTTCTGTATTTTTACCCAAGTAAGCTGTAACTGTCAGGATGCTTTGTAGGATATTAGTGACAACAGTGACATGTTATTAGTCAGAATTATAGTTGTTGTTTTTTTCTTATCTATAAATAGTGAATAAATAATTTATTAGGGAGAAAATTATTGCATATGTTTAAAGTCTTTATTTTTCTGTAAAACTGCTTTGCGACAATGTCTATTGTTAAAAGAGCTATACAAATAAATTGACTTGACTTATCTATTGTTTTTCTTCTTTAGGGGTATCCTGTACCTGTCATATTACTGATCTCTCCAGCAGCACATGGTATACAGTCAAAACAGCAGATAGGCTTTCCTTTCTGCACAGCTTTCCTTGTACCAGGGGGGCAACTCTCAGTGCATATGGATTTTGGTACCTTTTTTAAACAGAAAATGTGGTTACTTAATAATATGATATACAGTAAAAAAAGCCTTTCTATGATATTTCATTCCATTTAGTCCATGCATTGTTTCCCTTTCCCTACTCACCTGATTTGTATTTTTTGCCCATACAATGGAGGCCGTGTTTACTGCTAATCGATCATTAATAGGAAAAGAGGAGTCATAAAGTCCAACAGTGACAAATTCATACTCATGCTCTTTACTCATTTGCCTGTTTATTATTTCATATTTTGCAGGAGGATCACCATTTGCATCAAAATAAACTTCTTCACCTTCTTTTGTCTTGAAGTGCACCTTTTTGAGATGTTCTAGAAACTGATGGAATAGAACAAGTTGTGTTTTATGAAAGCTACATGTTTTTCACCCAATTATTTGAATTAATATATGCACTCATGTCAAATTTTTGAGTGCAAAAAGAGTTTTAGAAGTGATATTTACTTACTGTGAGCAGATCTGGCTGCTTCTTTGTAGGACATGTGTGTTGGCAGCCAAGAAGGCTATGCAGAGTATAAGCTATGGCCACGGGCGCAGATAGAGGGGGGGGTTCGTCCCACCCAGATTTAAATTCACCTCGTTCGGTCCCCCCCACTTACAGGGAGGAAAAAACGTCTATGCTGTCTTTCTTTGCATAAGGCAAACCTCACGGAAAAATCAAAAGACTAATTACCATTCGGTTTATTGAGGTGCACAGCAGTATATACAGTTGCAACTGCGCAGACTGCACAGGTTGCGAGCTCGAGCTTGGTTGCTATGGTTACCCACAAGTTTGACAGGCATATCGGGGACAGCGCCTCCTAGTTCAGGACCCCAACACGGCATGATGAAGGGTGCCAAAAGGCAGAAAACGATTGCATCGTTAAAAAAAAAAGAAAAAAAGACTGTAAGTAAACTGTGCCTTACTTTATCATATCACCTTGCAATTTTTTGATAGTCTGTTCAAAGTAATGTCGTAGTGAAAGTAAAATCGTACGGAGTAGAGATGCCTTTCTGGTAGCCTCCTTCTTTCGGTGGCAGCCTGTAGATACAGTGCTCAGAAGGCAGTTTTAATGTTTAATCTGGCGTTCCCTGCCATAATTTCAGCGAGCATATTGTTTCATAAGGAAACTTTGCGAAGAGTTGTTGACTGACTGCCGCTCACGCAACACACAGGCATAGTTAGAAAGTCAGGATGCACTGGTTTACACTTTACACACACACACACACACACACGTAGCCCAGCCTCTCGCTATGTTTAACAGTTGGAACTTAGCGGTTTTAAAACTAGTTTTGCAATTTCTGTGTATGATGATAATGTGTAAACTTTGGATTTCCATAGGCTATGTTAAAATGTTATCATTGTCCTGGCCTGCAGGTAGTTCCTGGTGATGGCAGTGAGGGAGGTGAAATAACATGTATACACACTACCGTTCAAAAGTTTGGGGTCACCCAGACAATTTTGTGTTTTCCATGAAAAGTCACACTTTTATTGCCCACCATAAGTTGTAAAATGAATAGAAAATATAGTCAAGACATTTTTCTGGCCATTTTGAGCATTTAATCGACCCCACAAATGTGATGCTCCAGAAACTCAATCTGCTCAAAGGAAGGTCAGTTTTATAGCTTCTCTAAAGAGCTCAACTGTTTTCAGCTGTGCTAACATGATTGTACAAGGGTTTTCTAATCATCCATTAGCCTTCTGAGGCAATGAGCAAACACATTGTACCATTAGAACACTGGAGTGAGAGTTGCTGGAAATGGGCCTCTATACACCTATGGAGATATTGCACCAAAAACCAGACATTTGCAGCTAGAATAGTCATTTACCACATTAGCAATGTATAGAGTGTATTTCTGATTAGTTTAAAGTGATCTTCATTTAAAAGAACAGTGCTTTTCTTTCAAAAATAAGGACATTTTAAAAGTGACCCCAAACTTTTGAATGGTAGTGTGTGTGTGATATATATATATATATATATATATATATATATATATATATATATACATATATATACGCACACACACACACACACAAAATATATATACACACAAAATGGAATCATTTGCTGACAGCTCAGTCCCCCCCAGTTCAAAAATCCTATCTGCGCCCCTGGCTATGGCATAGACTGCTTTATAGATATTATTAAAAATTGGCATAAAAGACATATCAGTGAATGTGTTTTCTATCTCAGAGAGTTTCTCTTCACCTGTACACACCACTGAGTCCTCTGAATCATTCTGCATTGTAAATTTGCACTTAAACATTGAGAATAAAGTCCTCCAGACCTGTGACTTTTGTTTTGGGAATGGCTAGCCCTAAAGCTCCTTGTAGTATGTTGTGATTGTCTACTTTGGCCACTACCGGATCAGCGATCCAGCCCTCAGTTCCCACCCACTGATATCCAGTCATGTTGTGCTCAGAAAGCACAGGCAGCAAAACATCGAAGTCCCACTGAGTAAAAAATGCAACTATCACACGAGAAGTGGACATTTTAATTTGCTCAATGATTCTCAGCACTTTTTCTTGTGAGTAAGTTGGAAAAAAGGGAATGGAATATTCTAAGCAGACCCCCAGCTGCTCTGCTACCCGAGAGAACGTTGCCATCCCACTATTTCCATAATCATCATCTCTTCTTATTGCTCCCACCCATGTCCAACCAAAGTGCTTCACCATCTCTGCAAGTGCTCTGCTCTGGTGGTAATCACTGGGAATAGTGCGCAGAAATGAGGGATATTTATTTTTGTCACTCAGGCATTCACAAGTGGAGTAGTAACTGATCTGCATTTAGAAACAAACAGGTATATCAGGCATTTATGCTCAGCCAGTTGCAAAACATCCATAGGAATATAAAATGACCTCTACGCTGTAGATTTCTTCAAACCTTTGAAATGGTGTTTTATTGTAATAAAAGTTGTAATCTTGATAGAAAATTCAGAAATTCTTACTAAGGACATGTGAAAAGGCCCAATACTCTTTGCTATAGCCATGGACACTGATGAATATGTCTCTCCTATTATGGCCTGCACCTGAGCAGGCTTTGTGCAGATCACATCTGAGACTGACTTCTCGTTTCCATTCACAAGTGCCATTGCTGCTTTAACGCCCAAAGATGCTGAGCCACAGGTGTCAAAGATCTTGTAACCCAACAAGACTCCAGGCAGTAATGAAGAACTATTATTGATCTCCTCTATTGCAAAGATTAAGGTCTGTGAATAATGGAAACCTTTGAATTCCATGCTGGTTAAAAGTCAGACAAACACAAATACTTTAATATACAATATGAGTGTATAGCTGATATATAATTGTTATAATGTTTATTATATATTCATGTAAATGCTCATGCTGCTTACCTTGTGCACTTCACTGGAGGTGGCATGACCGAATAGGACAAGTCAGTGATTTCCCAGTTACTATAAAAAGGAAAAATAGCTCCAACTATTATGTCACCATCTTTCCACAGATGTGGGTACGCAGGTTCTCCATACAAGCTACAAGTAGTCTCATTAGCTCTGGAAAGATTAATGATGGCCATTAACACATTCAAGAGAGTAAATAATGACTCCATCTACCTACTAGGGGTGGGTATTGGCAAAGAAGTCACGATTCAATTCGAATTACGATTCACATGCTACGATGCGATACTATCACGATGCATCACGATTCTTGAATTATTGCGATGCATTGCGATATATTCAACATACTTCAGTGAAAATGTAAAAAAAAAAAAAGAGCATAATTACCAGTGGCTGTGTACGATCTGGATAGTGTCTCCAATTGATGCATAACTCAGAGCAACTCAGTTCATAACTGAATTTATTGAAACGACTTTGGAGGTAGTTGCCATTAAAATGAATATTACTGTTTCCATACTTAACAAGTGGACACACTAATGACAAAAATTGCATAGGATTTATAAAACTAAAAATAATAAAAGAAAACTAATAGCAGCAGTTTTCAATTTCTTTGCAGCACCTGCAGTATGGGAGGACAAGGCAATAATAAATATCAAAATATATATACTATATTACTCAGTGCATTAAATTATCATCATCATTATATTATTTGTTACATTACTTTACATTATATTTAAATGCCTTATGCATTTATAGTTTGTGGAGCATCCTCAAATTAGGAAACAATACACTCACTAAGCATATTTCTTTTAGAATGTTGTAGTACCGCAGCAGTTATGTCAGACTCGGTGAGTGTGCAGATGTCCTTCTCAGATTTACGTATTTCTGCAGACAGGAGTGCAGCGTGGATGGCAGGCTGTTGCTCTAAAAAGCGCTCAAGCATGTCGTGCGCGCTGTTCCAGCGAGATTTGTAAACAGAGTCGCAGTCGCATATGATGTCTATGCAGAATGTCTAGGTCGCAGTAGCCCGCCGCTGGAAATGCCACTGGCATGAAGGCAGCGGGCGTCAAAAACTCCACGGCGACATCTACAGGACTGGAAGTTGTATTCTACTTGTTTTTAGCTGATGTTCGCCAACCATTCATACAATTTTATTTATTCATTTTTTAAAATTAATAATCGATATTTGGCGTCAAGAATCGATGCAGTATATCGTGAAAGTTAGTATCGCGATGCATTGTCATGACGATTATTTTGCACACCCCTACTACCTACTGTATACAGTTTTAATGTAGTAATAGTGGATGCATGGTCTGATATGTCAACCAGTTGAATAGGGAGGATCTCTGGTATTTATACACATGAAAATGCAGATCATCTATGGAAAGGTGACACTTGTGAGCTGCAATCAAAGGAGGTGTGACATTATTATGCTCAGCAATGAATAAGCCTTGTTTAGCCTGTTTCATCACTAAGCTATCAGGGCTGTTAGATACTTTTGTCACTGCATTAGTTTCTTTTTTCTTTGGTATGATTTGTATGTCATTCATTCATTCATTCATTCATTTGAATTCATTCAGCCATTCTCTTTGGCAGCTTCACGACCATTTTCTATTAACTGGAATGGACAAATGCTTTTTTTTATCTGCCTTGGGATCTCTCAAGATACAACCGCACACAATAATTTTTTTTTTAAAGCAAACACACCAACAATTATTGGGCAAAAAGCATTTCACTTATTGCAGTGACACCCCCCCCCCCCCACACACACACACACACACAGCAGTAGTCAAGACTTTTTTTTTTTTTTGGTCAGGTCCTAAGGAATGGGTACTGAGTCTGTGTACCAAGTCTGGTGCAGATACATCAAACAGTTGCTGAACTCTAACCTCACATCAAGAGATCACAAAAATACACATTCCTTACTTAAGTAGAAATACAGATAGGGGAGAACAGGGAGACATCAAACAGGGGAGACTTAGGACAATTTGTTTTCCCAGAAATTAATTTCAAGCAATCAAGTTTAAGATTACATCAGAAGTTGTAACCAACTTCTGAGAGTAACCTACTTCCTTTGGAGCCATGAAGCTGGGCACTGCAGCAAGGTATGTGCAGTGAAATATTTTTGTTAACCAAAACTTGTATTTTCTACTTCACAATCAACCTTCATTCTATGGTGTAATGTATGCTGGTGAATTTGGGATTTGCTAGGAATTAAAGTGTGTCAACAGAAAGTGAGTTACCATATATAGTCAAAGTCAAAATCCTTCCCATGACAGGATCTGGTCTTCCCAGGCAATCTCCCATCCCAGTACTAACCAGGCCCCTAAGGCACATTGGGTGGTGCTGATCTCCACTTCTATAGCCTGTGGCCTCTAATATTCTATTCAATTCTATGGAAATATTCTATTAATTTGAGATACAGGTGTTGTATCTGACCAGGTGGGTGGAGCACAGAAGCATGGCAGGCCAGAACTGAGTTCTCAAAAAACTCTTTTATTCTTAGCTTTTCAGCTTTACACATTCGTTCCCACACACACACCCAAGTGTTCAGGTTGGGGAAGAGCCCCCTTCCTCTGCTCTCCCTCTCCTCTTTATAGGGTACAGTCACTGGGGAAGACACAAACACAGGTCAATTCCCATTAGGTGCAGTGATTCCACCACTTACCTTCCCTGACTCTGCCCTCCATTCACAGACCGACACTTGGCCATGCCCCCGCTGCCACATACCCCCACCGCCCGACTCAGGCCGGGGAGCCATCCGGCCTGTAGCCGACTACCCCCCCCCCATTTGACGGGAGAGGAAACCTGCCACAACCATCTGCGCCCCCAGCCTGTGGACCACCTCGAACTTAAACGGCTGGAGTGCCAGATACCAACGGGTGATCCGCACGTTGGCATCCTTCATGTGGTGGAGCCACTGCAGGGGTGCATGGTTCGAACAGAGGGTGAAAGGGTGCCCCAGCAGGTAGTAGCCGAGGGCGAGAACCGCCCACTTGATGGTGAGGCATTCCTTTTTGATTGTGCTGTACCTGCCCTCATGCACTGACAGCTTCCGGCTGATGTACAGCACTGGACATTCCTCCCTCTCCATCTCCTGGGACAGAACAGCCCCCAGCTCTCTGTCTGACGCATCCGTCTGTAAAATAAAGGGGAGAAAAAAGTCAGGGGAGTGTAATAGTGGCCCCCCACACAGTGCAGCTTTTACTTCCAAGAAAGCCCGCTGGCATTGCTGCATCCACTGGACTGGATCTGGTGCTCCCTTTTTAGTCAGATCAGTCAGCGGGCTGGTGATGTCCGAATAATTAGGTATAAACCTACAATAGTAGCAAGTCAGCCCCAGGAACTGTCTCACCCCGTTTTTGGTCTTGGGCCTTGGGCAGGCCGCAATCAGTGCCATCTTATTAATTTGGGGACGCACCTGCCCATTGCCCAAGTGGAAACCCAGATACCATACTTCCACCCGCCCAATTGCACACTTCTTCGGGTTGGCTGTGAGACCCGCTTGCCTCAGCGACCCAAGGACGGCCCTTAGGTGTTCTAAGTGCTGCGGCCAGTCATTACTGTAAATAATAATATCATCCAAGTAGGCGGCTACGTAGGTGGCGTGGGGCAGAGGACCCTATCCATAAGCCGCTGGAACGTAGTGGGTGCCCCAAACAGCCCAAAAGGAAGTGTGACAACCTGGCGTAAGCCAAACAGTGTGGAAAAGTCTGTTTTCTCTCAGGATAGTGGAGTCAAGGGGATCTGCCAATATCCCTTTGTCAAATCCAGTGTTGAATAAAAATGAGCCCTGCCGAGTTGATCGAGCAACTCGTCAATATGAGGCATTGGGTACGCATCAAATTTAGACACTGCATTGACTTTTCTATAGTCCACACAGAACCGGACCGACCCGTCGGCCTTGGGAACCAAGACCACCAGGCTGCTCCAGTCACTGTGGGACTCTTCGATGATTCCCATTTCGAGCATGGTGCTCCTCACTCTGACGTGGTGATGACGTAGACGGCTCTGTGGCAGCTGCTCCCACCAATGCCACTCTGGGCCCTCCCCCCGCTGAACTATGGCAGGCCCCACTCTTCACTAAATGCGTCATTAATTCCCGAAATCCTGGCCAATCAGTCCCCAGAATTATCGAGTGGGTAAGGCAAGGATTAACCGCTGCCTTTACTCTAAATTTTTCCCCTCGAAATAGAATGTGGACCGACACTAAGGGGTAGTTATGAACATCCCCGTGCACACACAACACCTTCACCAATTGTGCTCTCCCCAATGCCTTGTCTTGCACCAGGCTTTGGTGGATTGAGGTCTGATTACAGCTGGAGTCCACCAAAGCCTGATACGTATGCCCTTGGATACTCACCGGTATGCGATACACTCCGGCCCAATCAAGGGCGGTCTCTGGCATGTTGGGGATCCGGACCACCGCGCCCACCTTCATCACCAAGCACTGATGCTGGAGGTGCCCCGGTTTCCTGCAGCGCCAGCATACCGGCCCAGGCTCTCTCCCTGCACCGGTGTTCCGGAGATCACTCACCTGAGGGAGGGAAGACACAGACAAGGAAGTAGGAAATGGTAAGGCACAGCGGGTGCGGCGGGCCAGCTGAGGTGGAGCCAGCCCCCGCCTCCGCGGTGGAGGAATGGGGTGAGGACAAGGAACAGAAGGAGAGGGAGAGGGAGAAGAGAGGGGAGAAGGGGAGACATGCTGTCCTGCCATCGAAACAGCCGCCATATGGTCCTCTGCCAGCTCGATGGCCTGATCCAGCGACGCCGGGCGATGACACTGGACCCACTCTGCTGTTCCTTCCAGAAGTCGGCCAATTAATTGTTCCAGCGCCACCAGATCGGTGATTCCCTCGGCGTCGCAGTTGTCGGCCCTTAGCCACCACCAGCAGGTGTCTCAGAGTTGTTGGCCAAACGCGAACAGCCAGCCGACCTCTTCCAGGTGCAGTGCACGGAAGCGCTGCCGTTGCTGTTCCGGGGTGCGACCCATGAGTTGGAGGACGGCCCTGTGGAGGTCTGTGTAGACCAGCCAGCTGTCGGCAGGGAGTTGTAGTGTGGCCAGCTGCGCCTCACCCGTTAGCAGGGGGAGGAGGCGCGCCGCACACTATTCCACTGGCCAATCCCACGCCTCTGCTGCTTGCTCAAAAAGAGTGAGGAAGGCTTCGGGGTCGTCATGCGGACCCATCTTCATTAGGGTGAGGTGGGGAGGGTCCGCAGCAGTGGTGATCGGGGACCCCGCTGACGTGAGAAGGTGCTGGAACGCCTGGCGATCTTCCTGTTGCGCCAGCACCAGGGCTTCGAACTGTTGTTCCTGCTCCTTCCGGAGGGCGATCAGCGCCTGGTGCTGGCTGTGTTGGGCTGTGGTGAGGGCATGGACCAGGTCCTTGAAGGGGGAGGACTTCATGTGGCTGTTCCCTTCTGCACTCCATCCCGGGTTTCGGCACCACTGTTGTATCTGACCAGATGGGTGGAGCACAAAAGCATGGCAGGCCAGAACTGAGTTCTCAAAAAACTCTTTTATTCTCAGCTTTTCAGCTTTACACATTCGTTCCCATACACACACACCCAAGTGTTCAGGTTGGGGAAGAACCCCCTTCCTCTGCTCTCCCTCTCCTCTTTATAGGGCACGGTCACTGGGGAAGACACAAACACAGGTTAATTCCCATCAGGTGCAGTGATTCCACCACTTACCTTCCCTGACTCTGCCCTCCATTCACAGACTGACGCTTGGCCATGCCCCTGCTGCCACAACAGGATTTCTGATTTTCATGAACTACAAACCATAATTATCTATTCTAGTGTCTTTTCCTCACCAATTAGTGTTAACTTTTTTCACTTGAAGTGTAACAGCTTAACACCTATAGTGTCATATTTTAACACATATGAGTGTTCAATTCCACACTGGATTGGGTTACCTTTACTCACTGTAGGTGTTACTATGTAACACTCATTTGTGTTATTATTTACAATAAATTCTGCTGTTTTCTAAAATCTGGACTGTGTGCAGCCTTACATTTAAATGCATGGAACATACCCAACTACATCAAATGTTCTGGAAGTGTCACTTTGGTCATCTTACACAACTCAGGAGAAAAAGACATAACCAAATAATGCATTTATCATTTTTATTACACCAAGCACCACAAAACAAACAATTACAAATAAAATAATGGCACAATGTAAAGACCACCATCCTCAGTACTATAAGCACTCTGCAGGTCAAAGGGCCTATATGTTTTGACACAGTCTGCATTAATGACAACTTTTTCATCTGATTCACACACTTTGTACGCATGGAAATGTTCACAAAAGTATTCAACCTCAAGCTTATTGACAATGAAATGAATAACACTATTTACATGAAGTATCATTTTTATCCAGCAAAACACAGGAATCTCATGGTCAGTGCCACTACAAACGACCAATCCTACTCTATACTCTATCCCACTGATCTTAACCCAGTTAGTCGAGAAAGCATCTCCACCTTGCACTAAAGACACAACTTGGGCTAAATGTTCATGCTCAGTATCTGGATCAAATGTTTTCAGGGGCCCATACTCTATATGGTTTAAAGGAGACGTCTCCCAATTGTAAGCTATCAACATCTGATGTTTTTTGGCAAGTGACACTGTGATGTTCTTGAAGTTTTTCAGAGTGTTTTTAAACACCCAGTGTTTTGCCTCAAATCTCATACTCCACATATGAATTAAGGGTCCAATTTTTCTGATACAACTCGGGTAATGTAACATATAGTGGTGTTTTGGGAACATGTTTCTATTTGGATAAAGCTGTTTGAACAAGACATGGTGTTCAATTATTAAATGTTTTAAATATACGGTCATGCCTATTGTTACAGATGGAGAGAATATGATGTTGATGATTTGTAGTAAAAGCAACAGCAAAGTCCAATTCTGATCTCCTTCTGGTACAATGTCACCAAAAATCAAAGGAATATGTCTAATCAGACAAAGGGTCTGAATGGAGTTCAGTCCTATGGACCCTTTTCACGTGACGTCACGACAAACGCGGCCGCCATTTTGGACGTGTACTACCAGTAGTTTACCACAGCCAACATTGAGGAACGGCAGCAAAGAAAGTTTTTACTTTCAGCAAGACTTCCATCATGCCACTATATTGTTGTGCACCTGGATGTAGTAACCATCAACAAACAAGGCAAGGGTTATCATTTTATCGGATCCCGGTAGATGCTGACCGACGGAGAAGATGGATAGCGGCATACCAACGCTTGTGTAGTGACCACTTTGTTGGAGGTAAGACGAATAAAATTAGCCAGAAAAGGCATTACATTGCTGTTAACATTCTGTGGCGGCGAGTGTGTAACCAAATAGGCTAAAATAACCCATTGTAACCTCTTTGTTCTTCTGTAGTAGCTATTGTTGACTAGCTAATGTCAACAAGTAGCTGGTATGTTACTGTAGCAATGTTTACGTTCAGTCATTTGAATGACTGTTAAAACCTTTCAGTCTCAAGTTTTTCCTTTACTGTATTTACTAGTTTACTGTAATTATGATCCGGCAGCTATTTACACCGGATCCAGTATAAATAGCTGCCGGAGCCAACGTCCGAGGTTCCGGAGCACGCTCCGGCTTGCTCCCGGAGTGCTCCGGCCGAGGTTCCCCTCAAATTAAGCAGCACGCGCCGGCTTGCTCCCGGAGTGCTCCGGCCGAGGTTCTGGAGCACACTCTGGCCGAAGTTCCCCTCAAATTAAGCAGCGCGCTTCCGCTTGCTCCGGAGCAAGCCGGAGCGCGCTCCGTGACCTCGGCCGGAGCACTCCTGGAGCAAGCCGGCGCGCGCTGCTTAATTTGAAGGGAACCTCGGCCAGAGCACTCCGGGAGCAAGCCGGCGCGCGCTGCTTAATTTGAGGGGAACCTCGGCCGGAGCACTCCGGGAGCAATCCGGTGCGCGCTGCTTAATTTGAGGGGAACCTCGGCCGGAGCACTCCGGGAGCAAGCCGGACCGCGCTCCGGAACCTCGGACATTGGCGTGTATGTGTATGGTGATGGGTTTTTAACGACATAGGTATACAGATCATGTGGGCCGAAGTCAGGTAAAGACGAGGGCTTCGTGTACTTCCGTACGTCAGTGAACAATCCTGGTGGAAGCAGGTAAACGTCGTTCTCTAAGCCTGCTAACCTCAATTTTTGCAAATACCTCTCCCTCTGCTCGCCCTGTAAATGCCCTACGTCGCTGGATAGTGAAGGTGTTTTCTGCATCTCGCTCCTTTTTCTTGTATGTTCTCCATTTGTCGCCTTCCTCGCATTCAAACTGATTCGAGCCGAAGTCCGCTACATGTCCAAAATGGTGGTCGCATTTACGAAGGTCACGTGACTGAAAAGGGTCTATAGTGTTGTTACCACTATCGAAGTTGACCCTTGTTGGACGATTTTTCCGCTCCAAGTATCCATAATCAAAAGCATAGATTTGGGACAAAACACCAGGTTTTGACAAAAAGTTTCCAGATAGATACTCTAACAGCAACTTTATCTCATACTGACCGACCCCTTCAAGAATGTCATGCATTATATCCAAAGAAAAATTCTGGCAAACGTGAAAAAACTGTAAGCTGTTTAAAGTTGAATTCCTCTTTAAACCAAACACATGCAGCTTTTGTGGATTAGATTGTAACTCGCTGCAATGAGTTTCAAAGATTTCTTTCCCTCGTAATATTATCTTTGGGTCATCCTCACTGAACACATTCTGAGCATCACTTTTTTCAGTCAAACATAAGCAACAGAAATACCGGCCACTGAAAGACTCAATAAAACCTAGAATCCCATGCATTCCTAAATTATCCCCTGTTATTTGACAAATTGTGTCGTGGACATTCACTGATGAATAGGGCAAATTAATTCCATGACTCTCCAATACTTTAATGTCATCAATTAGAGGCTGTAAAATAGGATCAAAGCCATATTTTTTCACATCTTCTGCATGAAACAATGCAACTAAATGGATATTCATTAGTGCAGAATTTAACTTTGGGGGCAGATTTCTCAGAACAAAATACAGTGCCCCAACTTTGTGATGACCGTGTTTGGAACCAAGTGGGTTAGCAGTCTCAAAGTCATCGTAATATAACTGAATTTGCAAGGATGTCTGGTGTTCTGAAAACAATGGCATAGCTGCCAACTACTACGAATAAATCGTATTTATTACGATTTGTCGTTTTGATTACGAAAATACGAATTTACTACAATAAAATACGATTTTGCCAATTTTCATGGGTCATTTTCAAAGTCTATCACCGGTGGGATTCGTATTTGAACCCGCTCTGACCAATCAGCGCAACAGTGACTGTGACGTAGTCAGAGCGACAGAAAGCAGTGGGGGAGGGTAAACCATAGACATATAAACATAGACGTCGCATTCTGCGTAGAATCATATGTCATCCTCGCCGCCATATTGACTGCGTTTACTGTACCAACAGGTTTACCGTCCAAACGAGATCACATGGGATTACCTTTCACAGGTGAGACTGGAAAAATACTTTTCAATACTGTTCCTTCAGTCTTCAGTTTCCCAGCTCATCTCCACCGGGGAGGTGTAGAGTTATAAGCAGTGAGAATTAGAGAATACAGTGCCACACTATGATGAATGTTTTTAACCTTTCTGAATGTGAAGGAATCAGTGATGTATTTTGTTTTGGTATGACGTGAGAACCTGGCCGAACTCAGTTTGGCGCTCATTCAGCTCACTTTGTGGCCTCAGGTTTTGGTAGCTTGCTACGGTATGCTGACTGATTAGCTTACCTGAGCTATCTATCGCGGATCTGTCGCTAGTTTGCAGTGTACAGGGTATTTCGCACACTATTTATAACCATCACATTAAAAGTTATGTGTTGTTCTGATGCCTGTTTGTTTCCCAAATATATACGTGTGTGTGTTAATGGGTGAATAAAAGGCATGGAGTTAAATATTATTGTAGAAAGGGGCTTTATGAAGTTCAGTCCATTTACTTGCATTGGTTTACGGGGAAGATTTGCGACATCCAATATGGCGGACATTCTGACGTATCCCAGCAACGGGACACCAGCTCAATGCAGCGTCTGTTTATATGTCTACGGGGTAAACAAACAGCATGTGGAGAGGGACACCACTGGAGCGTCGAGTGTTTTGGTGAAGATTCAGCGATCATGGAATGAGCGGAGAGCCTCTTCCTGCTCATGTTTCAACGAAAACTCCAAGTCTAATTCTTCTAAAACTGATTCCAAAGTGGAGTCAAACGCGCGCTGTTCACTAGCGCTTTCTCCAGCGTCGCGCAGCTTTGTCGTCACTCCTGCAAAAGCCCGCCGAAAGAATCCAAACAAAAACCTTGCGTTGTGATTGGCCGGCACGATTTGATGCCCGGGGTGTGTTGTTGATTCTGTTCTTTTTGATTTGTAGTCATGTGAAGAAGCAAGTTGAAATTGACACTTTTTTGAGCCGTTTCACTTTGTGCCAAGCATGTTTTGAGGCATTTTTATGTTTGGTGTAGATTACAAGAGGTTCCTTTTATGTTTGATCTGTGCCAAATTGCTTTGATGATATGTATTCTAGTTCCAGGTAAATTTGTTTCCATTGTTGAAAAGAACTTTGCAAAATAATGTAAGATGATAGTTTAGTTTGTAGAATAAATTTTGTCAAACTATTTTGTTTGTGTGATTTTTCAGGGTAGTTTTGCTAGAAAGCTTTGGCGGTGGGGGGGGCTTTGCCCCCCCCCCCCCCGAGACTCAGTACCCAACCTTGTATTACTATTTACAATTTCAGAATGTTGGCAACTATGCAATGGATGTGATCTAAAGTAACTTCCATCACAAAAGTCTTCATATCGGTTTTCATTTGATACAGAGGGTGTGTTAAGCAGTCCACAAATATAAGAATTGCGACAGATAAATTTGATTGTTTCCAAAATTGGAACATACACAAAAGTGTCTTTTACTGGTACTTGATCAAAAGTACCCGTACCTTTATTGAGTCTTGAATCATAACGAAATCCTAACACTTTTTCCACGGGGTCCACGATTCCCCATTTTTCACTTAACCCTTTGGTGACTGACCCCTTGAAAATGGTTCCTCCAGGAACCATGACGTTTCAGTTGTCAAGACAACGGAAAAACTAAAATACAAATACAAGAGCGTTTTGTTTTGTGCACAAGAGCATTGTGACGTATCTTTCTGTTTTTGTATTTTAGTTTTTCCGTTGTCTTGACAACTGAAACGTCATCGTTCCTGGAGGAACCATTTTCAAGGGGTCAGTCACCAAAGGGTTAAATACTTCTTTCTTTTAGTTTCAGTATTAAAGTTCTCAACGGGGTTTTCAAAAGTTTCAAGACATTCTTCCAATTTAGGTCTGATAGGATTATCAACTGGTATAGCAGACAATACTTTATGCTTAAACTCAGAATGAAGTCCTTCTGCAAAATCTTCTAAATGACTAACAACTGTTGATACTACACTATTGGCCACACCACTACCATTGAGTCTAGAAATAATTGCAGCACAAATGTCTTTCGTGTTGTCACTGATACACTGATCACATCCACTGTTTTCAGAACACCCAGCATTTTGCATGACAATGTTTCCTCCAATAGGATCTTGTGAAATGACAGAATCAGGTTCAAACAACTCTTCTGTTGCTGCCTCATCACCGTGACATAAAACATTACAATGGCCAGTATTTTAAATGTTCCTTCAAACCTGCGTATGTACTGAACTGACGCCGACAGGCATCCTGGGAACAAAATAATTTGAACTTGGTGCTTGGGTAAAAACTGTGTCCTATCCGCAAGTGACTTATTAAAGCCTGACTGGTGGTATGTAAGGCTTGACAGATAAAACACTTATACATTGTCATTTAAAATCTTGGCACGCAACTCACGGACACGTGGTGACTCTTCTGTGGAGGTTACATCGATGTTGAATACAGCGGTCTGTACAAAGGTGTACAGATGGACCAGAGACTCAGCATACAACAGGTTGAAGACGTAGTGGCATTTGAAAAGTTCATGAAAAGCACTCAGGGAGCTGCTGGCATGGCATGGAATGAGCTGTTTGTCAACGGCGATGTAGTAGGTGTCGATCTTGTTGCGGGCACAGCCAACCGCAAGGATGACTGGCTGCTTTCCTTCTTTCTCTTGTAGATGTTCATCTATGCTGCTGCATGACTGCAAAACACATAATAAAAAACAAAACAAGACCATCTCGAGTGACTTATCTGGTTCTGACATGACTATTGGTTTGAGATCATGTTCCCTACTAGGTCATTCCTCACAAACACGAGTATGTCTGGTACATTTTACAAGGAATTTACCTTGTGGAAGAGCACCATTTTATCAGCTGCATCACTTGGGCTGATCTTGGTCCTCTTTTTGAGTCCAGCTGTGGGAGGCAAAAGATGAAGTAGCAGCAGCAGAGTAGCCATGTCACTGTCCCAGTCTATCAGAGAAAAAAAGTCTGTGATTAACATATGAACAGAAAACATTAAACAAGTATAACTTATACTGTACAAACACTACGTGCAAGCTTACAATCATTCTCTGGGTGTCTCTCAGCCGCTTTTAACAGACGGCACAGATCAGTTGATTGAGTCAGCTGGGTGGCTTCTTTGATGATCTTTAACTTGAATGTTGTGTCCCACTTGTTAAGCAACTTGGAACTTGTTTCAATACCAAACAGCAGGGTGAAGTCTAGATTTACCTGTTAATCACACAAATGATAACATAATGAGCCAAGGTTTGGTATTGCTTATGCTGCATCTGCTTACACACTATGTGATTGAACAAAATTCTCAAAACCACACAAACAGGATACATTCAATAACGCTAAGGCTGAAGTATGAAATATCACAAATTAAAATGAAAGAAATGTTCTACTCACAAGTCCTTTGACATCCAGAAAGCGTGGGAAAGTTTTGAAGACATCAGCGCTTCTTTCTGGGTCATGCACCAAGTCCTGTCGATATTGAAACGTCATCTTCATTTTCTCCAGCACACTTGCTTCTTCAGGGGTGTGAATAAGAAACGAAATGGCCTCGCTGCAGTCATCACCATCAAGCTGCTCGGGCAGTGTTGTTGCCTTCCTTCTCCGTTTCGGCCCTTGGTCTTTAGGCAGTGACGGCTCCTTTGCTGGCCTCCTCCCTGTAGCCCTGTTCATTGTCTTCAGACGCCACGCCAAATATCCGGTGCCTTTCTCAGCATCATAAAAATGCTCCTGCAACAAATGAAAGAACATTGAAATAGTCTTGCATCAGGCACGGCAAAAGGAAACAAAAGTATAATCACTTATATAAAAGCAGGCCATTATCTCTATGATTCTTCTGCATTTTCAAATAGAAGTTCATAGCATACTCCAGTTTCAAATGAGTGTCTTGCTTCAGTTGCTATTAATAAAAATCAGCAATAATCATCCTATCAGTTGTATTAGCTACCTTCCAATGAAAACCATTTTTTTCTCACCATCACTGCAAAACTTACATAGCCTTTAGATGAGAATGGATCCTTCAGTGCAGGAAAAAGTGTAACGATTCCTAGCGCGTATTTCTCCCTCTGCTGGCGGGTGGGAATATGTCTATAGTGAAAAGACAAGAAATTCACTTGGTACTGACGGGTGGGATAATATTGTTGCACAAATCTATGCCCTTCACAAAGTTCATTTTGCTAGGTCTTACCCATGTCTCTCAGTCATATGACTTGCCAATATGTTGACAAGCTGCCTCCTGGTGTGGTGCTTCAGTGAGTTTTCTGATCTATACTCCTCAAGAATATCCTCTCCTCCAGATTTCCCAAGCAAGGCATTTTTGACCATCTGCTTACACAGAATAAGCAAAAGTAGTTATCATTATTAAACAACATTATACCATGTAAATTATCAAGCACCAAATGACAGTACTCATAAAATGTTACCTCTTTTGCAGTGTCTGACAGAGGCGTCTTCACCGCAGAGGGACTACCTTCTATGCTTGACCTACTACGGCCTGTAGGAATGCCTTTATCTCTGAGGTCGCTGTCGCTTGATGAAAGGGACAGGGTGTCCGTGAGAGAAGATGAAGTATCTGAAGTAGAAGGTGTTGAATGGTCTAAAGGAGAGAAAACTGTACAATAGATCCTTTGATTAATATTTGGCAGTATCCATTTTGACATGAGATGTTGTGGTAGCATTCCAATTTCTTAACAATTCTCAGTAGTGTACCGTACATCAATTCCTATGCAATGAAGTACTGAAAATTTAGCTAAATTTTATGTTGTCAGTTCAATGCCAGCTGCATCACGGAGCAAAAACACTGCACACTGTTATCTACGTAGTCTTCATTACCAGCACAAGACTAATACCTTCATCTGAAGTTTTTTCACGGACTGTCAAGCATACATCTGGATTGGACTCCAATAATTCAGTGATAATGTCTTCATCAACTGCTGTGTCCGTATCATCGAACACGTCAAGTTCAGTGGCGTCAGGAAGGCCAAACTTCTCTTTGACTGTAGGAAAGAGAAACAATGACTGATCTTATCTATCTATATACATGTAGCTTCAAATAACCCTACATTGCCATCCTTGTATACAATGGTATTGTTATCTTCGTGAGACACCGTTGTTATTAACTGGGATGATTTTTTTCCTTTCCTAAAATCACCCAAATATGCAACAACAATGTCTTTGGAATGACATACCGACAGAAAAAAAAACACCTATTGAGAGTAACAGACTCAGGTATCATGTCTTATGGCATCAATCATCAAGCTCTTACCTTTACTGATGAAGTCTTCATAGGTGATACCTGAGTGCCAACTGACATACTGTACTTCTTCACATTCCGATACTTTACTTTCAGTAGCATGGTCTCCCAAAACTGCACCTGTAATATATTTAGAAATGCAAAATAGATAACGATTTTGAAGTGAAAGGGAAGAAACATTTGCAGTACACAGCTTTTCACATTTTAGAAAATACCCATTCATTGAATCAATACATTTTAATCCAATTAAGCTTTTCATTTCTCCTTACCTAAAAGGAGACACAAAGTGTAGAGTTGTCTACGCTGAGCTATGAAATGAGGCTCAAATAAGCTAACAGAAGTTTTATTAAGACTGTTTATGTCAGGATATGGACAACGTTGTTGTAGTATACCAACTCACTATCACTTAGTAAGCGTCCAGACGTTATCGCGCCAGTGAGAGGCAATTTGATTTACTCTTATGTGATATTAGCTCACCTATTAGCTGGATGTAACATTAAATGGCCCCTTAGCAGCTGTAAGTAACAAAGGTGGGGAGCAATGGAAATCTTCAACTAAAATCGTTTCTCAGAACGAATTATAAGTGTCACCTAATCAACGCGACTTCTGAATCTGATAAATCTCCAAGTCCGTTTCTCTCAATGTATTGACACTGTGTCTGAAATGTTTCTCTGGCCAAACACGAACATTCCGAGGGAAAGCAAGAACGGCTACTGTGGTCATGCAGTCCATTTAATACACAACATTAAGGGATTAACATATCAGGTAGCCTATATTTGTACGGATAATAAAGAAACATTCAGAAAACAGCAGAAACCATCTATTACAATGTAGTCACCGCCTTAGCAAGGCTCAACATTAGCACTTGCCCGATGGCCCGGCGGTGTTTTTTACGTCTTTCGGGCCACTAAATTTGGCCAAACAGTGGCCCGGGCGGGCCAGTACATTTTCGATACAAATTAACAAATTTTATTACTCATATTTTACCCAGAATTGTGAAGAAATTGTTCATAAAATGCACCTTTTCGATACGAGGTCCGCCATCTTTGTTTTCGTCACGCTCCGCTCCTCCGCAGGAGTGTGTTGTCTTCGTGCATCTTCGGCGCTCTTCGGAAGCGTCATTTTGGCAGGAAAATATCATCTTGTAGAAGAAGACAGTTGCGGCAAGGAGACCATCAGAACGGTGAAATTCAAATAGAAATATGTTCAAACTCCACGCTCCCTAACCTGGCCAAAGGCCAGGTCAACAGTTTAAATGCGATCGTGCATAAATTAACTATCGGGTGTTAACGAACAGCTTCATTTTGAACTCAGCAGCCAATCAGAGCATGCGACGTCACGCTCGGTTTACAACTTGCCAAATCGTCAGCATTTCAACACACGCGCTTTAGCTTCAGATGGTGTAAAATCGTTCAGACTTTGTATATTAATATCAATTTCAGGATAAACTGCTAAGAAATATGGCTACACGTGTATCAACTTTTAGTGATCAAAGAATGAAGTATAAATGTTGGTTGCTATGACTGAAATAGAAGAACAGATAAAATAATGTGGTAAATTAGATCTGATCCCATATATTATATTATTCAAATATCCAAAGATAATGAAATCTATCAAAATAGCCAAACTAGGTCTACATTAGTTCATTACAATAAAAATAACTATTCTGATCCTCTCTGGTACAACCAGACCATGCTAAACCCAGTATACCCCCAGTTGCTTGGGTATCTGCTGTTGCAATGGCAACGGTTTATGCAAATGAGCTGAATTTGCAAAAATGTACTACTAGTTCCCCCAAGGACATATCCTGAAAATTTGGTGTTTATATCTTGTCTTATTAAAAAAATACAACATTTCACCCCTTTTTGGCTCACCTGAGCATACCTGTTAATAAGCTAATTAACAGGTAATTAGGGTTATAAATCACCCCCGAGCAGGTAAGGCTTTGCAAAAATCTCACTAGATTATTTCCCAAAGTCCACCCTTTCAGGAAATGTATGGTTTGTCAGTGATTCTCATGATATTTTATTAATTAAGAAATAAAACTTCTTCATGGGCAATAAAAATGCCCATTTAAATCCAGCATGATAAGGGTTAGTATGCCACCCTCACCTTTCATCCAGACTTGGGACTGGCCTGTGTGTGCCTTGTGGCTATTATATAAAGGTGTATTTAAAAAGTTCATTGTACTTCTATTTCTATTAGAATATCTATAGTGGAGAGAATTCAATATCTACAATGTTGAGAATATGTGAGCCAAAGTTGAAACCATGACAAAAAAGGAAAATATGTCTCCATCACACAGGGTGGGTTACAGGCAAAGCTTATTCTATAAACAAGTTAGTTGCATGGTGAGGCAAAACTTAGCTTATTCTAAAACTTATACAAACAATTGTTAATGTAAAACAGTAATCAACAGCATGTGTTAAACGAACAGAGAACAAGAACAAAGGAAATTTTTAAATGTAACTTAGAAATTGATAGAACAAGAAATGCAAACAATAAAATATCAATGTGAACAAACAAAGATTTACTAATGTTAGCAAAATATGAATAATCTTATTTTCATTAATTTCACCTTAAAATGCACCAGAATGCACGAATATGAATTGAAAAATCAATTTTCCGGGGGAAAGCCCCCGGACCCCCCTCTTTGTGCAAGCACCTGTGGTGCTTGCAGCGGCTGCCACATATCATGAGAAAAATATCATGAGAATGACCAGGCTGAATTTGACCACAATAAAGCATAAACATTGTTGACATCTCCAGGTCAAACAACTTATATTAAAGTGCCTTATTTCTTCTAATACTGCTGTTTCTGCCCAACGAAAGAAACGAGTACCGACATTGAAGGCTGGAATATGCTTTGATAATCCTGACTGCTAGCCCTGATGGAGTTCCCATTAGCAAGGCTCATGAACACTGATAAAGGGAAAGGACAGACCATTCGCTAAAAGGCTCTCTCTAGTAAATGATTCTTACCTTTTCAGAAGAATTTGCGGTGGTAGTAGTCTGCTAGACCACACACATTACTTCTACTTATAGTATAATTACTACATGCTACGTGAGCAATATTGGCTCATGAAAGCCTGCAGAAAGAAAAGATGGTGGCAACCGTTGCATTTTCAAATAGACCACGATAGATTCTAGAACCCTAGCTAGCAGCTACCCACTCCCCATTCCCGCCTTTATTCAAAACCATAGTCTAATGGCATAGACTAGCTATACATGCTCAAAACGCATTTCATTTGGCATAAAAGAAAATAGTGGGAATATTAGGATGCCTGTACATGATGTAGTATATATATTCTATGTATACTACAGATTCTACTCATTAGCGTTTATGGTTGATAATCAACCATAAACGCTAATGAGTAGCCTATAGCTCAAACACAAAGTTTGCTGTATGCCTAGTTTAAACAGCTTAAACCTCTACCCTCTTAGCTAGCCCACCTATTTAAAACGTTCTTGGAAATATAATCAACCTCACAATTATATATTCTTACCTTTTTAAGACATGATATTTTCGCGGCTGGGAAAGAATGCAAGATGTCCACTGTCCAAACGGATGAAGCCCAATGAAACCGGATGTGGAAAGTCACTCTCACAATGTGTTAAGCAGTTAACTCTTAGAAACAACACCATCCATAGAGCTTTTTGAGCACTTCCAGTGTTAAACTAACACCACAATCAACACCCAGTGACTCCGGTTAACTCCGGAATAATTAACCCCAGTTAAATTAACTCAAAACAACACTTCCAATTTTGCTGTGCAGCCTGACACAAAATATTTGTAGGCATCCAAACTCTTATACGCTTTCAGATCAATACCTGTGTATGGCGATGGGTTTTTAACGACATAGGTATACAGATCATGTGGGCCAAAGTCAGGTAAAGATGAGGGCTTCGTGTACTTCCGAACGTCAGTGAACAATCCTGGTGGAAGCAGGTAAACGTCGTTCTCTAAGCCTGCTAACCTCAATTTTTGCAAATCCCTCTCCCTCTGCCCGCCCTGTAAATGCCCTACGTCGCTGGATAGTGAAGGTGTTTTCTGCATCTCACTCCTTTTTCTTTTATGTTTTTCGTTTGTCATCTTCCTCGCATTCAAACCGATTCGAACCGAAGTCGACTTCATGTCCAAAATGGCGGTCGCGTTTACGAAGGTCACGTGAGTGGGAAGGGTCAATAGACATGCCTTGACAAACATGGCTGTTTCTTGTTTCTGGTTCCCCTTATGTGATTGGCATCCATTTTAGCCAATATTACTCATGCTCTGGTTTAAAAGGACATGCGGATTGGCCACTTTCAAACTGAACACAGGTGCCTAGGCTCCTGCATAAGAGAACACTACTGAGTCATTGTTTTAGCCACCGCTCTCCCTGTCTGGTGTAGAAGGTAATAACAGCACAATAATACAGGTTTTGGATAAATAACACTAATATAGGTTTTGGCTATGTCTAAAGCTACCATATGAAAATTGTTGTGAAACACTTGCAAACCTTTGCCTATCTGCTTCAAAATTCATACACATTCTGTCAAGATGTTGAATCAGGAAATGTTTAGCTTGCTAGGCATCTCAAAATCCAGTTCTACACTCCATATTAAAAAAAAAGGTATTTATTATTCTTATGACTTTTTTTCTTTCTGCTCCAAAACTGAATCTAAAATGAACATAATAAAACATCTTAAGTGACTGTAGTTGATGGCCCAAGTGTATTCTTTAATTTAATCCATGAATGAGTATTCTGCAATGTGTAGAACCATAGATACTCTAGGTTTGGCTGTTTCAAAAAATATAGGCAAAATGATCAATTTTACTCATCTGCATGAAGGGTTAATGTTGAATGATATATACCTATGTTATATACTAATTTCAGCAAAATGATGCCAAGCTGTCTTCTGCATGTATTACCGTACAACTGCATGGCTCAGTAGTAAAAGACCGAGTGCTAAACTTACCTGCCGACGGCCCAAACCTGTCACCCACTGAAAACATTTGGTGCATTATGAAATCCAAAATGTGACAAAGGAAGCTACAAACTGTTAAGCAACTGAAATCCTATGTCAGGCAAGAATGGGGACAACATTTCACTTTGAACACTTCAGCAATTGATTTCCTCAGTTCCCAAACATTTACAGAGTGTTAGTAAAAGTCGAGGTGATATGATACAGTCGTGAATGACCAAAGATCTGCTCACAGACGATGGGATGCCTTTCATCTCCCAGCTCACAAATGATGTCTGTGGGCTGTTTGCAGGCAAATCAGACTCAGACATCAGTCTATCACACCCAGATAAATAAGCTGGCAGATATTTTCTTTTAGATATGCCAAAGTTTACTTTAAACTGATTTGTTTACGAGGCGCCTCACAGCAAGAAGGTTCTGGGTTTGAACCCAGCAGCCGGTGAGGGCCTTTCTGTGTGGAGTTTGCATATTCTCCCTGTGTCTGCGCGGGTTTCCTCCGGGTGCTCCGGTTTCCCCCACACTCCAAAGACATGCAGGTTAGGCTAATTGGTGGCTCTAAATTGACCATAGGTGTGAGTGTGAGTGTGAATGGTTGTTTGTCTCTGTGTCAGCCCTGCGATAACCTAGCAACTTATCCAGGGTGTACCCTGCCTCTCACCCATAGTCAGCTGAGATAGGCTCCAGCTTGCCTGCAACCCTGTAGAACAGGATAAGCAGCTACAGATAATGGATGGATGGATGGATGGATGGATGGATGGATGGATGGATGGATGGATGGATGGATGGATGGATGGATGGATGGATGATTTGAATCAACTGTGTTGTGGGATGAATCATGTTTCTGTCCTGCCTTTCCCCCATGTATTAACAAGAACAGATGTTTGTGCCATAGTAGTGAGGTGGGTTTTATCCTGGTTTGGGTGATATTAGAAAAGAGGTCTTGATTAGTTAAAATGTCATCATAATAAACATGTAGTAATGAGATGGCTATCAGTCACATTACAGAAGGCTCTGCCTGTCAACATGGATCCAGCTGAGGTGCACAATCGCAAGACTGCTGTTTGCTTTGATGGGCTACTTCTCAGTAACCATGAGCAATATTTAAAATAAATAAATAAATAAAAGAAAAAGAAAAAAGGCTACCACCATAAATGAGCTTCTCTGAGTTGGAAAGATGGGAATGATGAGTACCAGCAATGCCACATTGGGCTTTTCATGTGAGTAACGTTTGTTTGAGAAATGTTTGGCTAGTGCATGAGCTAGTGTTTTTAAATATCAGTATTCAGTGCCCTCTGCTGATTTCATGGAGACCATAAAAGTAGAGCATCATCCATCAGCAAGTACAATCATATTTTGTTTGTGAAGTTTATTTTGTCATGACATTTTTATTGGTTGGTTTGTTTGTTGATGCTTACATATAGTGGGGCCTATTAATATGAGAAGACATCACTTTTACCTTCCCAATTCTTAAAGAAAAATTACCTCTCACAAATTGTTAGTGCCAATGAGATAATTGTATTACATTCCTGATTATAAACATGTATGTTGCTGAATAGAAAATATATTTATGTGGGCGGAGATAATAAGACACAATTCTGATTATTTATCAGTTTAATTAGTTCGAATAAAAAATCCTTATAAGATTTAATTAGATTTTTTTAAAATATTGTTTAGTTGATTATATTGGACATTTATTTGATCAAGTTCAACATTCTTCAGCTGAAATGACAATGTATTTATTTACAGATTTGAACAACTTGTTTCTCAAAGTGATTTAGATGCTTTGCCCATCATATTTTTCTTTGTGTTTAGGTCTGGTTTAAACAGAATGATATAACATTTAGGTGTAAATATACAGAATAGTAGAGCAAAACTGGATGCCAAAATAGCAAATATTTCTTTAGCTACAGTAAATTTTCCAGGCGAGCTGACATAAGCTGGAATAAAGGTAATCCACACTGCACAGAATATGAGTAAGCTGAATGTGATGAATTTAGCTTCATTAAAATTATCTGGCAACTTTCTAGCTAGAAAAGCTAAAACAAAGCACAAGAAAGAAAGAAGTCCTATATAACCTAGCACAGCCCAGAAACCGATAGCTAAGCCCAAGTTACATTTTAATATGATCTTTTCCTTGTAGTAGTTCATGTTCTTGTTGGGGAAAGGAGGAGAAACTGTTAACCAAATTACACAAATAAGGACTTGTATGAGAGTGAATGCAAGTACACTGAGTCTCTGCTGTAGAGGCCCAAACCATTTCATGGCATTGCTGCCTGGAAGTGTAGCCCTGAAGGCCACTAAAACCACAGTTGTTTTCCCTAGAACATAGGAGATGCAGAGGACAAAGGTGATCCCAAATGCTATGTGGTGCAGCATGCAGGACCACTGAGAGGGCTGTCCAATGAAAGTAAGTGAACAGAGGAAACACAGAGTCAACAGCAGCAGGAAGCTCAGCTCTGAGATTTTGGCCTTCACTATGGGGCTGTCCTTTTCTATTAGAAATAAAATAGCTACTAACACAGTTATTATAGCTCCCACCAAAGTAAAGAGGACCAATACTATTCCCATAACCATAAATGACAATGTATTTGTTTACAGATTTGAACACCTTGTTTCTCAAAGTGATTTAGATGCTTTACCCATCATATTTTTCTTTGTGTTTAGTTCAGGTTTAAACAGAATGATATAACATTTAGGTGTAAATATACAGAATAGTAGAGCAAAACTGGAGGCCAAAATAGCAAATATTTCTACAGCTACAGTAAATTTTCCAGGCGAGCTGACATAAGCTGGAATAAAGGTAATCCACACAGCACAGAATATGAGTAAGCTGAATGTGATGAATTTAGCTTCATTAAAATTATCTGGCAACTTTCTAGCTAGAAAAGCTAAAACAAAGCACAAGAAAGAAAGAAGTCCAATATAACCTAGCACAGCCCAGAAACCTATAGCTGAGCCCAAGTTACATTCTAATATGATCTTTTCTTTGTAGTAATTCATGTTCTTTTTGGGGAAAGGAGGAGAAACTGTTAACCAAATTACACAAATAAGGACTTGTATGAGAGTGAATGCAAGTACACTGAGTCTCTGCTGTAGAGGCCCAAACCATTTCATGGCATTGCTGCCTGGAAGTGTAGCCCTGAAGGCCACTAAAACCACAGTTGTTTTCCCTAGAACATAGGAGATGCAGAGGACAAAGGTGATCCCAAATGCTATGTGGTGCAGCATGCAGGACCACTGAGAGGGCTCTCCAATGAAAGTAAGTGAACAGAGGAAACACAGAGTCAACAGCAGCAGGAAGCTCAGCTCTGAGATTTTGGCCTTCACTATGGGGCTGTCCTTTTCTATTAGAAATAAAATAGCTACTAACACAGTTATTATAGCTCCCACCAAAGTAAAGAGGACCAATACTATTCCCATAACCATAAATGACAATGTATTTGTTTACAGATTTGAACACCTTGTTTCTCAAAGTGATTTAGATGCTTTACCCATCATATTTTTCTTTGTGTTTAGTTCAGGTTTAAACAGAATGATATAACATTTAGGTGTAAATATACAGAATAGTAGAGCAAAACTGGAGGCCAAAATAGCAAATATTTCTACAGCTACAGTAAATTTTCCAGGCGAGCTGACATAAGCTGGAATAAAGGTAATCCACACAGCACAGAATATGAGTAAGCTGAATGTGATGAATTTAGCTTCATTAAAATTATCTGGCAACTTTCTAGCTAGAAAAGCTAAAACAAAGCACAAGAAAGAAAGAAGTCCAATATAACCTAGCACAGCCCAGAAACCTATAGCTGAGCCCAAGTTACATTCTAATATGATCTTTTCTTTGTAGTAATTCATGTTCTTTTTGGGGAAAGGAGGAGAAACTGTTAACCAAATTACACAAATAAGGACTTGTATGAGAGTGAATGCAAGTACACTGAGTCTCTGCTGTAGAGGCCCAAACCATTTCATGGCATTACTACCTGGAAGTGTAGCCCTGAAAGCCACTAATACCACAATTGTTTTCCCTAGAACACAGGAGATGCAGAGGACAAAGGTGATCCCAAATGCTGTGTGGCGCAGCATGCAGGACCACTGAGAGGGCTCTCCAATGAAAGTAAGTGAACAGAGGAAACACAGAGTCAGGGAGAACAGCAGCAGGAAGCTCAGCTCTGAGTTGTTGGCCTTAACTATGGGGCTGTCCTTTTCTATTACAAATAAAATAGCTACTAACACAGTTATTATAGCTCCCACCAAAGAAAAAAGGACCAATACTATCCCCATAACCTCTGTAAATGAAAGAAACTCTATAGCCTTTAACACACATTTATCTCTGACAGCATTAGACAAAAATTCTTCTGGACACTGCTCACAGTTATTTGAATCTGCAAAATAATCATGGTTATTATCATTAGGAAGGAAAATAAAATACCTTCATGGTTTTATTTATTAATACCATTGTTGAGGAACTGTATTCTAAATAATAAAATGAGGATACACAATGTATAATTCACAACTTGTCTTTGAAACTTGGTAAAGCTGAAATTACCTGTCTGGTTACTGATCTCTCCCTCTGCACATGGTATACAGTCATAGCAGCAGACAGGCTTTCCTTTCTGTGCAGCTTTCCTGGTTCCTGGAGGACAGCTCTCACTGCACACAGACCTTGGCTTCTAATATGAACAATATATCATGGCTACAACATTTTGAATTATAAGGTTTCAGCAGACAATTTTATGCAGCTGTTAAGACAGAATTGTTTGTTTACAAATGAAATCCAAGCAGCTTTACAGCTTTGGGCTTTTTACATTGATGCATAATATTGATTTAAAATGTTTCATGTATATTCCAGGATGTGCAATATAAGCAGAATTTTATACAGGGCCTGATATATCCATCCATTTTGCTGACTTCAAGCAAAAGAATAGCCATCCATACTCACATTCACACCCACGGGCAATTTAGAGTAGCCATTTGACCTAATCTGCAATTCTTTGGACCATGGGAGGAAACCCATGCAGGCACAGGGAGAACATGCTAGCTCCCATGTGTGGTGCCCAGGTCTGATTTAATTTAAAAAATAAATAAATAAATAAATAAATATATATATATATATATATATATATATATATATATATATATATATATATATATATATATATATATATATATATATATATATATATATATAAGTTTACATTATATTTCATTAATAAACAATGCATGTACCTCTGTTTTCTCTCCAGCCCAGACTATGTCTTTATCATTTAGGACAAATTGTTGTCCAGTTGGCAGAGAGGTATCATAATAGCCCACAACCTTTAACAGCACTTCTTCATTGTACCCTTGTTGCCAGTTCACAACTTCATACTTTGGAGTTGTTGCCCCAGTGCTGTCAAACCAAATCCGCTCTCCTGCTTTGGTGGTAAAATTTACCCTTTTTAGAGATTCAACAACCTTTAAACAAACAAACAAATAAATAAATAAACAACTATGACAAAATCAGCCATGGAAATAGCTTGCATTCCTTTTATTCTTTCTCTTACCTGCCATGATTGTATTGTTTTGTTTTTCTCACAACTCTGGTTTTCTGTGCATCCCAACAGGTTGTGGAGAGAATGTGCCACAGCATAAACTGCATTGTAGACATTATTTGCATATCTCAATTCTGATACATCCTTACTGTAATTTTTAAATTGAATAATATCTTCATATTTGCTGCAGTTGTTTTCAGGTTGAGAAACGTTTCCTTCTGTTTGCAAGCAAGGAAATGCCGTTTGCCAAAATCCATTAACAACATAGTCATCAAAACCATCAAACTTCAGTTTTCCCACATCAAAACCAATGGCTCCAGCCAAGACCTTGTAATTTGCTGGTGATACTAAACCGCCAGCAGAAATCCATGCAACACCAATCATCTGGTATCCAGTAAGATTGTTTAGAATAAGCTGTTCTATTAGGAAGTTCATATCAAAGTAGGCAAGAAATAATATAATTACTTTTGCTGTGCCTTTCTTAATAATATCAGCCACTTTAATCATTTTGGCAGGATGTGACCGGTCAAACTTCTCAGAGTACTCAACACATATTCCCTCCTTTTTGGCTGCATTCAGAAAAATGGCCATTCCGTTGTTGCCATAGTCATTATCACTGTGCACAGCTCCCACCCAAGACCAGCCAAAGTGCTTGACCAAATATGCCAGCGCTCTACCCTGGTAGTAGTCACTTGGTATGGTCCTAAAGAAAGAAGGGTACTCTTTTCTGTTGCTCAAACAGTCACATGTGGAAGCATGACTTATCTGAGGACAGAAAGACAGTTTAAAAAATAATAAATCATGCCTGTTTTGGTGCATCCTACACCAAATGTCTTTTTTTATTTGTTTGTTTATTTTAAATAAATGTGTGTACTTGGTCCTCGCAAGAGAAAATTAGACGGAGCTTGTTTTAACACAGAAAATAACAACTAACATCAAACTGAAGACCACAAAAGAAAATTTATAATTTGTGGAAAACAATGATTATTATCGATTATATACACTAAATGCAAAAGTGTAATCATGTAAATGATGCTGATCATAAGAATAACATTCATTCAGTTAGTTTCACCACTCTGACGTGGTCAGGTTTATGGTGGACAGAGAGCGAATCCTGGAAACACTGGGCATAAGGCAAACATGTGACACATTCATGCACTCTTTTAAACATAAGGGCAATTTAGTGTTGCCAATCTGTCAATATGCATGTTAATACACAGTTACTGGAAACTGGGGAACCCAGAAGACACCCATGCAAACACTGAGAGAGTATGCAAAACTCTGCACAGACAGTAAGCTGAGCAGAGTATTGAACCCAGCTTCCTGGGGCTGTGATGTGCCAATGATAACTACTGAGCCACCCATAATCATAACATACATTGCTCAAAAACAAGTAGATATCCAAGATAAACATGCACATTTAATGGAATATTGAACATAATTACTATACTTAACCTCTTTAATAGAACTGAGTCTTAAAGTAATATTGAGTTTCTCTTACTTTTTAAGGCTAAAGAGACTCATATCAGAGGATTGATGATAAGTAAATAGATTAAAAATAAACATAAAATGGTTTAAATGCAGACACTTCTCTCGACATGACGATAATCATCTCATGCATATTTCAAGTGTGTTCTGTGACTGTTAAATAAATGATTCCAAAATTATTCTTAAAATCATTGAGCCTTACCACTGGGATCTTAAAAGGCCCTGTAGATCTTGTGAGTGCTATAGTAGGAGTAGACTCTGACTCCCCTATGATGGCTTGTACTACTGCTTCTCCAGAGCAGGCATCATCCGCTGTTATGTCCCGACCATTCATCCAAGCCATGGCAGCCTTCATAGATAACAAACTTGAAAGGCAATTGTCATAAATCTTGTAACCAACTGAGATATTCGGGAGCAAGCTGTTGCTTCTGTTGATTTCCGCAATTGCAAAAGTCATGGTCTGAGCAAGGCGGAATTGCCTGAGGTCAATTCTACAAGTATAAATAAAAAATTGTATGAAATTTACTTTTTTAATCTCATCTCATTATCTCTAGCCGCTTTATCCTTCTACAGGGTCGCAGGGAAGCTGGAGCCTATCCCAGCTGACTACGGGCGAAAGGCGGGGTACACCCTGGACAAGTCGCCAGGTCATCACAGGGCTGACACATAGACACAGACAACCATTCACACTCACACCTACGGTCAATTTAGAGTCACCAGTTAACCTAACCTGCATGTCTTTGGACTGTGGGGGAAACCGGAGCACCCGGAGGAAACCCATGCGGACACAGGGAGAACATGCAAACTCCACACAGAAAGGCCCTCGCCGGCCACGGGGCTCGAACCCGGACCTTCTTGCTGTGAGGCGACAGCGCTAACCACTACACCACCATGCCACCCTACTTTTTTAATATAAAATGAAAACTAGAAGGATTGTAATAGACAAATGCAGATTATTATAATGCAGAAAATTACAGATTCCCCAAAATGATCACAGTGTTAACATTTCCACTACAACAAACCTAATGCAGATTAAAGGTTGAGGTTTTACAGTATATGTCAGTGACTGCATCTGTGTTCCACGATGTATTGAAAAAATAGCTCCAATTATCACATCTCCTTCTTTGGATAACAGAGGATTTTCTGGGTCTTCCAGAATGTGGCAGTTTTCTCCATTTGTCAGGCTAAGAGAAAGGAATAGTACAAGGAATAACATTCCAAAGTCCATCCAGTGGTTTTGCTCGAGCACTCCTCAAACCATATAGTCTTCATATATTTATAGACAGGATCTGAGTGTTCTGGGTGTGACTGTTCACTCTGGACAAATCAGAGAGGTGGTGAGATTTATAATGTCATTAAGGATGCTACCTGAAACTCTCAACTCTCAGTTATATCTGGTTTAATTAATTCAACAAAGACCACACAAATTATTTACAGCCACTATTACTGGTCTTGCCTGTGCCAATCTGTTTGCATTGTGCTACTTGCATCATGTTTTCACTGACCAGTGGGGAAATAGATGGTGCTCCTCTTTGGAGAGGAGACAGCTAGTAGCAAGTATACATTGTAGAGGAAAACCTAATTTTTAGATTTTCCTTATGCTTTTTGTGATCTTTAGAAAGGTAAGCTTCAGAGACACTGTGTAGGGGAAAAATATATTTTTTAGAGAACTCATGCATCTTAGATAATTAGAAGGTCAGATACTGTGTCTCATGTTTAAACAAGATGAAGAATGCTGTTTGTGTTCTATTTTCTTGGTTAGTAAAACATGTGTACATGCTGAGGCAGTGTTTTATGATAGAGGAGTGCTAAGACAGGACACCCTGAGATTAAGAAGATATCTGTTGTGCTATTATGCTATTTTGACAAGTATATAATGCTGGGTGTGGAAAGGCAGAGTGCTCTTCTCCAGGTGAAATTCTTTCATTCAAGAAAGCCCCCTTGCAAGTGGTATACTTTGAATTCATCTTCTCAATAAATTCATATTTCTGTTTGTTTCTTCCTAACAGCCTGACATTTTATTACATTTTTCCACCACAACATGCATATAAATCAATTAAAAAATCAATTTATTTGTATAGTGCTTTTAATAATTGACATTGTCGCAAAGCAGATTTACAGGAAAAAAATAAATAAATTATGCGGCTGGGATGAGAATCAGCACCTCCAAGTCTAAGGCCATGGTTCTCGACCAGAAAAGGGTGGCTTGCCCTCTCCAGGTTGGTGGAGAAGTCCTGCCTCAAGTGGAGGAGTTTAAGTATCTCGGGATCTTGTTCACGATTGAGGGAAGGATGGAGCGTGAGATCGACAGGCGGACTGGTGCAGCCTCCGCAGTGATGCAGTCGCTTTACCGGTCCGTCTTGGTGAAGAAGGAGCTGAGCCAAAAGGCGAAGCTCTTGATTTACTGGTCGATCTACATTCCGACTCTCACCTATGGTCATGAGCTTTGGGTAATGACTGAAAGAACAAGATCGCGGATACAAGCGGCCGAAATGAGTTTCCTTCGCAGGGTGGCTGGGCGCTCCCTTAGAGATAGGGTGAGAAGCACAGTCACTCGGGAGGAGCTCGGAGTAGAGCCGCTGCTCCTCCACATCGAGAGGAATCAGCTGAGGTGGCTCGGGCATCTCTTTCGGATGCCTCCTGGACGCCTCCCTGGGGAGGTGTTCCAGGCATGTCCCCCCGGGAGGAGGCCCCAGTGAAGACCCAGGACATGCTGGAGGGACTATGTCTCTCGGCTGGCCTGGGAACGCCTCGGTGTTCTTCCCGAGGAGCTGGCTGAGGTGTCTGTGGAAAGGGAAGTTTGGGCTTCCATGCTCAGACTGCTGCCTCCGCGACCTGGCCCCAGATAAAGCGGATGAAGACGAGACAAGAAAAATATAAATTTTAAACATCTGACTTAAGCAAGTCTGAAGTGATAGTCGCAAGAACAAACTCCCTGAGATGATCAAAGAAACCTTGAGAGGAACCAAACTCAAATGGAACCCATCCTCATTTGGTTGATAAAAAATAGCATGATTTATAAATAACTCCCTTCTATAAGTGTGCCCTCTTTGGTCAAAAAAAAGCAATTATTTAACCAGAAAATTCATTATCGTTAGGACATGTAGTTTATTTTGTTGAAGTTCATTGATGGAGACTTGAGTGCAAAACTGTTAATGACAGCTGCAGTCCTAATATGCTATCATGAGAATTGTAGTCCTAAACCATTGTAGCAAAACTATAAGTGTCCAGAACCATCTTCTAAGTGTACCTTCAGGCTGTCCTGAAGGTACACTTAAAAGATGGTTCTAGACACTTATGATGCTTGCCGATAGACAGATGTTTACGATTATGATCATATAGGAACTCCCATATGGCCTTTCATTTGGCACCATTTGGCACATGAGGGCACCCTGGGACATAACGTGGCCAGCCACTCCACTGTCAACAAGTGTTGCCAGGCAAAACAAACCTCGCCCGGCAGTACTTATTTTATACCTATCTGTTGATAATGGTAATATTTCTCAATCATCAGCTGTCAGGTTATAGTCCTATGAAAATCCATGACCATGACCACTGCAAAAAATTATATCTTAGCAAGTGAAAATATCTTGAAAATAGTTTAAACGATCTAGCATTTCCTATTAGAAGAATACAAGACACCAATTCTGAGATTATTAAACCTAGTTCTAGATTGCAACCAACTAATTCTAAGATGTCTTATCAGGTAAAAATATCTGTCCTTGCAGCAAGATAACTTCACTAGTATTAAGTAAGTTTCTCCTCAAATTCAGTTTTAAATTTTTTGCAGTGTATGGGGCCATCCTTCACAGGAGTAAAGCGATGGGAACATCAGCCAAAAGTAGGGCATCAGGATGGATCAGGGGCTGTACATATAATAATAATAATAATAATAATAATAATAATAATAATAATAATAATAATTTCAATTTATATAGTGCCTTTCACAAACCCAAGGACGCTTTACACAGGAGTTACCAAAAAAAAAGCCAAACTAGGAAGAGTAGTGTGAGGTAAAGAGAAATGTTTTCAAGTTAGCTTTGAAGGAAGAGAGAGTGGAACAGTCATGAAGTGATTGTGGTAACGAGTTCCAAAGTTTAGTAGCAGCAACACTGAATGATCTGCCACCCATACATGCCAGTTTAAAATGTGGGACAGTCAGAAGTCCACAGACAGAAGATCTGAGGGAGTGGGAGGGACAGTACAAGTGAATTAGCTCACAGAGATAGGAAGGGGCGAAACTATGAAGAGCTTTATAGGTTAAAAGTAAGATTTTGTATTTAATCCGAGAAATAACTGGCAACCAATGCAGTTGCTGTAAAACAGGAGTAATGTGAGCAGTGCGCTTGGTGAGTGTGAGGACTCTAGCTGCTGAGTTTTGGATGTACTGGAGGCGATTGAGCAATGTGGCAGGGAGACCATAAAAGAGAGAATTGCAATAGTCAAGATGAGAAAAAATAAATGCATTGACTAACAGTTTGGCATCAGTTTCCAAGAGAAGAGGGTGGAGACGTGCAATATTGCGGAGGTGAAAGAAAGCATTCTAGTAATTAGTTTAAAATGGGGTTCAAACGTAAGGGTGGAGTCAAAGAGAACTCCAAGGTTTTTTATAACTTGGGAAGGACTAATAGACACACCATCAACATCAATAGTGAAACTGGAGAAGTTCAGAACCTGTCTTTTGGTACCTACTAATAGAACCTCCGTTTTGCTAGCATTAAGTTTAAGGCAGTTCTTATGCAACCATTGCTTAAGGTCAGTGATGCAAGTCCTTAGCAGCTGAACAGAGGCTATGGAAGGGGTAATAGTGTTGTAGATTTGAATGTCATCATTATAACAATGAAAGTTAAGACCATGGTTATAAATAATCTGGCCTATAGGAGAAATATATAATATAAAAAGAAGGGGACCAAGGATAGAACCCTGAGGCACACCTTGAGCAACAGTAACAGTGGATGATTTATGAACACCAATAGAGATGAACTGTTGCCTGTTTGCTAGATATGACTGAAACCAGGCTAAAGCTAAGCCAGTAATATCAAAAGAAGAGAGTCTGGAAATGAGTCTCTCATGATGTACAGTGTCAAAGGCAGCTGTGAGGTCCAAGAGAACAAGGACATTGAGATGACCAGCATCAGTTGAGAGCAGGAGGTCATGAACAACTCTTCAGAGAGCAAATTCAGTGCTATGCAGATTGCGAAAGCCTGACTGAAAGGGTTCATAGAGATCATTATGAGTAAGGAAAGTATGAAGCTGAGAGGCTACAAATCGCTCCATTACTTTAGCTAGGAAAGGGAGATTTGAAATAGATCTGTAATTGGACAGTGAAAAAGAATATAGACCAGGTTTCTTTAGTATTGGTGTAACAGAAGCAATTTTGAGGGAGATGGGAACAGTGCCTAAAGCAAAACACTGATTAATCATATGAGCAATATAAGGGGAGATAGCAGATACACAGGATTTAAGAAGTGCAGTGGGTGCAGGGTCCAGCACACATGAGAAGGAGGAGGACTTAGTCATAATTTCTGATACTTTAGAAGAATCAACAGGAGAGAAAGCAGAGAGACAGCAGTCAGCTTTATGAGAAAAAGCTACATATGGGGCCATCCTCACAGGAACAGAGAACTCCAGCCAGAAGTAGGGCATCAAAATGGATCAGGCAGGTCCAGAGAGCAGGAGAGGCCAGCATCACTGCTATCTCAGGAGTGACATGTGTACCTTGACAGAGAGAGTGAGACAGAGCAAAAGAGTGAGAGAGAGAGAGAGAGAGAGAGAGAGAGAGAGAGAGAGTTAGGTAACCCCATTTTCAACTAATGTTGAAGAACAGTGTACATTGTGCATTGAGTGCAAGCAGGGACTCCACCAAGACTAACTATGACAGCATAACTAAAAGGAAGAGCCAGAAGGTAATGCAGACATGAGGGCACCCTGGGATATAACGTGGCCAGCCACTCCACTGTCAACAAATGTTGCCAGGCAAAACAAACCTCGCCCGGCAGTACTTATTTTACACCTATCTGTTGATAATGGTAATATTTCTCAATCATCAGCTGTCAGGTTCTAATCCTATGAAAATCCATGACCTTGAGCTTGACATTTCAAAGTCATTCAAGGTCAAAGGTCATGGCAGCAAATGAAAGCCCCTATGGGACTTCTTATATGTTGATAATGTTAAACAGATGGCTATCATGAACCATTTTAAAGTTAAAGCCCTTTGAAAACCCATGATCTTCAGTTTGACCTTTCAAGTTCACTCAAGGTCAAAGATCATGGTGCCAAATAAAAGCCCATATGACACTTCCTATGAGTTGATAATGGTAAATATCTGTCTATCATCAACCGTTTTCAAGTTACAGCCCTCTGAAAATCCATGACCTTGAGTTTGACCTTTCAAGGTCACTCAAGGTCAAATATTATGGTGCCAAATGAAAGGCCATATAGGAGTTCCTATATGCTCTCATAATAGTAAACATCTATCTATCTATCTATCTATCTATCTATCTATCTATCTATCTATCTATCTATTGGCAACCGTTTTTGAGTTATAATGGAAAATATGTTATTTTGACCGAAAGATTGACCTTTCCGGTGACCTTGACCTTCACCTTGACCCAATTACCCCCAAAATTTAATCAGGTAATCTACGGACCATTGCCCACCTACCCTGAAAATTTGAAGTCAATCGGTGCAACCTTCTAGACGCTAGATTGTTAACAGACAGACACACAAACAAACTGCACTGATTACCTTACCCCGCTTACTCCACTGCAGGTGAGGTAATAAACCTGAGTGAACATGTGAGAGTGGGAGGGTGATAGCATTCATACATCCCAGTTATTGAAACAATCTATGCCTGAAAACCCTCCAGATCTGCTCTTTTACCCAATAAGAAGCTATTAACAAAAGGCTTGACTAAACAAATATGTTGTCAGCCTTTACTTAAACACTGAGGCTGTGTCTGAATCCTAAACATGACTTGGAAGGCTGTTCCATATCTGTGGGGCTTTGTAAGAAAAAGGCTCTGCTCCCTGCTGTAGCCTACACTATAAGAGGTAGCAACAAGTAGTCTACACCTTTTGATCTAAGTAGGCATGGCAGGTCATAAAAATAAAAATTAAAAAAAACCACAGAAGTTCACTCAAGTACATATCTCTGCTTCCTGGATGTGAGCACAAAATCTTTACTCTGCCTTCTGGTTTGGGGAGAACCTTGTCTCTCTGCTTCCTGACTGTGAGGAAGAGATCTTCACCCTGCATCCTGGCGTCAAGGATGATGTCATTCCGTCTGCTGAATCCATCCCTGAAATTGAGTCCATGGCTGCATCCATGCCTGAATTTGAGTCAAAGCCAATGCCTGAGTCCTTAACTATGCTTAGGCCTGAGTCAATGCCCATGTCTCTGCCTAAGTCTGAGTCTCTGCTTGAATCTGAGCCCATGCCCGAGTCCATGCATATGCCAAACTCCAAGCTTAAATCTGTGTTCAGGTCCATGTCCATGGTTGAACCAATGTCTGAGCTTATGCCCATGCTGCTACACAAGAATCTGGTTCTCTGTGTACTGCTCTGCTTAAGAAAATGCCTACCTCAGGAATCAGGAACCTTGGTGGATATTTTATTTAGAGGGATGGATCCACTGTTTTTTTGCAGCTTAGGCACTTTGGGAGGAGCACCTTTTGGAAGGGGCTCTGTCATGGATTCCCTCTTACAGCACAGCACGTTCCCCATAAACCTGAAGTCTCGTAGCATGATGACAAGTACTTCCACATGGCTCTGTTTATGTTTCTGTGAACATGTGTTTGTTTTGGTTTCGGTTTAGTCTCCTCCCTTGTCTTGTTATTGGTTAGTTTCCTTTTGTGTCATTATCACCTGCACCTGTTTCCATTTTCCCCTTTGATTACCTGCTTATTTAAAACCCGGTTTATGTCAGTTTCTTTGTTTTGTGTTAATTTTACTCTCAGTTCCATGTCCATGCCTGATTCTAGTCCTTGTTTCTTGTTTATTTTGTTTTGTTTTATGCCTCAATTTTTGTTTATTAAAGTTTTGATCCACACATGCAGATGCTTCCATGCCTCCTTTAAAATGTAACAAACACAGTATACGACAATCTCATCTGGTATTCATAAAAACCTACCATGGAAAATTATACAAAAAACAAAACAAAAAACAGTAATGATATACAAACATGAATAGCCATACAGCAGAAGTGCATAGAATAAGTGTATACTGTTTTGTTTTTTTTAATCTATAATTTTGTCACACCTTTGTCTGCTGTGAAGAACATGGAATGGTGTACGTAAAAGAGGAATACATATAGTGTAGTGAGAGAGTGTTTGTCAGACTTGTTGTTCCTGCATTGTATTAGGAGTAAGTTGCTGGGTTTCAGTCACATGACTTTTCTTAGCAGTTTTACCTGAAGTGAAATAGCTGGTGGTCTAAATGGCTGCCGTAGTGCAAACAACTAGCAATAACTTATCAGAGTATGCTTATAATCTAGAAGCCACTGCTCTTTTTAGATATATTCAAAAGATTGTTATGTACAATGGAATAGACCCCTACAGTCTGGGAAAGAAGGATTTGTCATGTGATCTTGAAAACTACCCTTCAGTTGAGTTCTCTGACATCTCGAACTATCTGGTATTGCAGACATCCTTCTACACCGCAAAACAGATGAAAGCATGGAAGAGTATGGAGGCTTACAACTTTTTTTGTATGTGGCTGGGTAAAGGACCAAGTCACTGCCGAATGAATCCTGTATTGTTTTCGCCCATGTATGTTTTTAAAGCTTTTTGCTTGCATCTTTACAATGAAGCACTGCAAGTTGAAGTGTAAACTAACAACTCTTGATTCTCACTTGTGCTGGTGCTTATCTCTCAGGTAAGTCATTCACAAAAACCATCAGAAACCCCTTTAAAGACCTGGATCTTAGTTAAATAAGACAGATAAGTGATCACAGCACATTGTAACTGTATGGCTGGGTAAGAATTTTGTTGCGACCTTCATGCATATGGACTTTATGAGGAGTGAGGAATAAACAAAGAAACAGCTAGGGACTTTAGTGCTTCATGACTAAAAAAAGTACCGTAAAATAATGACATATAGCAAGAAAAGTACTTGGAAAACACTAACGACATAGCTGAGAAGGATATGCAAACCTTTCACGACGTGATCACTGCAAACTGAAGGCATTTTTCATGTGAGCAATGCACCTTCTCAGTACAAACGCTTTGTCAAATGACCTTTGGTAGACCACCAGCTAAAGGTTAATGAGGTGGATGTGATGTCACGTGAAACCCAGCAATATTTGGCAAATAGTCTACAAAGCTCTTTTAGTTGGTAGCAGAAGTAGGCTGCTACTAAATATAGCCAAGATAGGGCTCAAGAAAATGCATTTATACAAACACAAACATAACAAGATCCAGTTATCACACTTTTTGTATCATCGTAGGTGGTTTTATTGTGATTCATACTTTATTTATCACCTATGAACATACCATTTTAATTTACATTCCCACAATAATGTTTAATATCACACAATGGAGGCATACTGTTAATATAACAGTTTAGAACTGCCAATTTCGAATATTACTCTATTGAATACACTAATTTTTACTATTTTAGATAATGCAATTATTTTCACTGAAAGAAATTACATAAAATATGAATACAAAAATGCTCTTACAATCAGGCTTCAGGTCCAGTCGACAATATGCTTTATATTGGACCATAGTAATCATGCATATTTAATATTATTAACTCACTGAACCGGCACTTTTCCCATAATTTGCTTTTTAGTATTTTTCTCTGGCTTCATGATGATTATGTAACACTTTGGAAGAAAGATACAGAATAGTAAACCAAAGCTTGACGCTAAAATAGCAAAGATTTCCACAGCAACAGTAAATTTTCCAGGAGAGCTGACATAAGCTGGAATAAAAGTGATCCAAACTGCACAGAACATGAGCATACTGAATGTGATGAATTTTGCTTCATTAAAATGATCTGGAAGCTTCCTAGCCAGAAAAGCTAAAATAAAACATAAAAGTGCTAAAAGTCCTATGTAACCCAAGACAGTCCAGAAACCTATGGTTGAGCCCAAATTGCATTCAAGAATGATCTTTTCCTGATAGTGCTTTAGATTCTTGAAGGGGAAAGGAGGGGATATTGTCAACCAAAGCACACAAATAAGAACCTGAATAAGAGTGAAGACAAGAACACTGAGTCTTTGCTGTGGAGGTCCAAACCATTTCATGACATTACTGCCTGGAAGTGTAGCCCTGAAAGCCATTAAAACCACAATTGTTTTCCCCAGTACACAAGAGATGCAGAGGACAAAAGTGATCCCAAACACTGTGTGGCGCAGCATACAAGACCACTCAGAAGGCCGTCCAATAAATGTAAGTGAACAGAGGAAACACAGAGTCAGAGAAAAGAGCAGCAGGAAGCTGAGCTCAGAATTGTTGGCTTTGACTATTGGTGTGTTTTTATATTTAAAGAATATCATTGCTATTACTATTGTCATGAAAGAACCAACAACAGAAACCACTGTTAGCAAAAATCCCATAGTTTCTTCAAAGGACAAATATTCAATTTCCTTCTTTACACATTTATTCTTGTCTGCATTTGACCAGTAATCTTGCTGGCATTGTTCACATTCAATGGAATCTGTCATAGAATGAGAGAGATAAAAATTGCATAACAAGAAGCGTTAGATATTTGGAAGAAATAATACAAAATATATGTAATATGTGACAGATTAATGAAGGTACATTCATGTTTTTTAGCAAGATAACCTACGTATGTTCGCTAATTTCTCACTAAAATTTCTGTATTTTTACCCAAGTAAGCTGTAACTGTCAGGATGCTTTGTAGGATATTAGTGACAACAGTGACATGTTATTAGTCAGAATTATAGTTGTTGTTTTTTTCTTATCTATAAATAGTGAATAAATAATTTATTAGGGAGAAAATTATTGCATATGTTTAAAGTCTTTATTTTTCTGTAAAACTGCTTTGCGACAATGTCTATTGTTAAAAGAGCTATACAAATAAATTGACTTGACTTATCTATTGTTTTTCTTCTTTAGGGGTATCCTGTACCTGTCATATTACTGATCTCTCCAGCAGCACATGGTATACAGTCAAAACAGCAGATAGGCTTTCCTTTCTGCACAGCTTTCCTTGTACCAGGGGGGCAACTCTCAGTGCATATGGATTTTGGTACCTTTTTTAAACAGAAAATGTGGTTACTTGATAATATGATATACAGTAAAAAAGCCTTTCTATGATATTTCATTCCATTTAGTCCATGCATTGTTTCCCTTTCCCTACTCACCTGATTTGTATTTTTTGCCCATACAATGGAGGCCGTGTTTACTGCTAATCGATCATTAATAGGAAAAGAGGAGTCATAAAGTCCAACAGTGACAAATTCATACTCATGCTCTTTACTCATTTGCCTGTTTATTATTTCATATTTTGCAGGAGGATCACCATTTGCATCAAAATAAACTTCTTCACCTTCTTTTGTCTTGAAGTGCACCTTTTTGAGATGTTCTAGAAACTGATGGAATAGAACAAGTTGTGTTTTATGAAAGCTACATGTTTTTCACCCAATTATTTGAATTAATATATGCAGTCATGTCAAATTTTTGAGTGCAAAAAGAGTTTTAGAAGTGATATTTACTTACTGTGAGCAGATCTGGCTGCTTCTTTGTAGGACATGTGTGTTGGCAGCCAAGAAGGCTATGCAGAGTATAAGCTATGGCATAGACTGCTTTATAGATATTATTAAAAATTGGCATAAAAGACATATCAGTGAATGTGTTTTCTATCTCAGAGAGTTTCTCTTCACCTGTACACACCACTGAGTCCTCTGAATCATTCTGCATTGTAAATTTGCACTTAAACATTGTCTCCCAGAATTTAGTAAAAATGTCACTGCCTACTGATTTTAGTGGTTTTATATTGAGAATAAAGTCCTCCAGACCTGTGACTTTTGTTTTGGGAATGGCTAGCCCTAAAGCTCCTTGTAGTATGTTGTGATTGTCTACTTTGGCCACTACCGGATCAGCGATCCAGCCCTCAGTTCCCACCCACTGATATCCAGTCATGTTGTGCTCAGAAAGCACAGGCAGCAAAACATCGAAGTCCCACTGAGTAAAAAATGCAACTATCACACGAGAAGTGGACATTTTAATTTGCTCAATGATTCTCAGCACTTTTTCTTGTGAGTAAGTTGGAAAAAAGGGAATGGAATATTCTAAGCAGACCCCCAGCTGCTCTGCTACCCGAGAGAACGTTGCCATCCCACTATTTCCATAATCATCATCTCTTCTTATTGCTCCCACCCATGTCCAACCAAAGTGCTTCACCATCTCTGCAAGTGCTCTGCTCTGGTGGTAATCACTGGGAATAGTGCGCAGAAATGAGGGATATTTATTTTTGTCACTCAGGCATTCACAAGTGGAGTAGTAACTGATCTGCATTTAGAAACAAACAGGTATATCAGGCATTTATGCTCAGCCAGTTGCAAAACATCCATAGGAATATAAAATGACCTCTACGCTGTAGATTTCTTCAAACCTTTGAAATGGTGTTTTATTGTAATAAAAGTTGTAATCTTGATAGAAAATTCAGAAATTCTTACTAAGGACATGTGAAAAGGCCCAATACTCTTTGCTATAGCCATGGACACTGATGAATATGTCTCTCCTATTATGGCCTGCACCTGAGCAGGCTTTGTGCAGATCACATCTGAGACTGACTTCTCGTTTCCATTCACAAGTGCCATTGCTGCTTTAACGCCCAAAGATGCTGAGCCACAGGTGTCAAAGATCTTGTAACCCAACAAGACTCCAGGCAGTAATGAAGAACTATTATTGATCTCCTCTATTGCAAAGATTAAGGTCTGTGAATAATGGAAACCTTTGAATTCCATGCTGGTTAAAAGTCAGACAAACACAAATACTTTAATATACAATATGAGTGTATAGCTGATATATAATTGTTATAATGTTTATTATATATTCATGTAAATGCTCATGCTGCTTACCTTGTGCACTTCACTGGAGGTGGCATGACCGAATAGGACAAGTCAGTGATTTCCCAGTTACTATAAAAAGGAAAAATAGCTCCAACTATTATGTCACCATCTTTCCACAGATGTGGGTACGCAGGTTCTCCATACAAGCTACAAGTAGTCTCATTAGCTCTGGAAAGATTAATGATGGCCATTAACACATTCAAGAGAGTAAATAATGACTCCATCTACCTACTGTATACAGTTTTAATGTAGTAATAGTGGATGCATGGTCTGATATGTCAACCAGTTGAATAGGGAGGATCTCTGGTATTTATACACATGAAAATGCAGATCATCTATGGAAAGGTGACACTTGTGAGCTGCAATCAAAGGAGGTGTGACATTATTATGCTCAGCAATGAATAAGCCTTGTTTAGCCTGTTTCATCACTAAGCTATCAGGGCTGTTAGATACTTTTGTCACTGCATTAGTTTCTTTTTTCTTTGGTATGATTTGTATGTCATTCATTCATTCATTCATTCGAATTCATTCAGCCATTCTCTTTGACAGCTTCACGACCATTTTCTATTAACTGGAATGGACAAATGCTTTTTTTTATCTGCCTTGGGATCTCTCAAGATACAACCGCACACAAAAATTATTTTTTTTAAAGCAAACACACCAACAATTATTGGGCAAAAAGCATTTCACTTATTGCAGTGACACCCCCCCCCCCCCCCCACACACACACACACACACACAGCAGTAGTCAAGACTTTTTTTTTTTTTGGTCAGGTCCTAAGGAATGGGTACTGAGTCTGTGTACCAAGTCTGGTGCAGATACATCAAACAGTTGCTGAACTCTAACCTCACATCAAGAGATCACAAAAATACACATTCCTTACTTAAGTAGAAATACAGATAGGGGAGAACAGGGAGACATCAAACAGGGGAGACTTAGGACAATTTGTTTTCCCAGAAATTAATTTCAAGCAATCAAGTTTAAGATTACATCAGAAGTTGTAACCAACTTCTGAGAGTAACCTACTTCCTTTGGAGCCATGAAGCTGGGCACTGCAGCAAGGTATGTGCAGTGAAATATTTTTGTTAACCAAAACTTGTATTTTCTACTTCACAATCAACCTTCATTCTATGGTGTAATGTATGCTGGTGAATTTGGGATTTGCTAGGAATTAAAGTGTGTCAACAGAAAGTGAGTTACCATATATAGTCAAAGTCAAAATCCTTCCCATGACAGGATCTGGTCTTCCCAGGCAATCTCCCATCCCAGTACTAACCAGGCCCCTAAGGCACATTGGGTGGTGCTGATCTCCACTTCTATAGCCTGTGGCCTCTAATATTCTATTCAATTCTATGGAAATATTCTATTAATTTGAGATACAGGTGTTGTATCTGACCAGGTGGGTGGAGCACAGAAGCATGGCAGGCCAGAACTGAGTTCTCAAAAAACTCTTTTATTCTTAGCTTTTCAGCTTTACACATTCGTTCCCACACACACACCCAAGTGTTCAGGTTGAGGAAGAGCCCCCTTCCTCTGCTCTCCCTCTCCTCTTTATAGGGTACAGTCACTGGGGAAGACACAAACACAGGTCAATTCCCATCAGGTGCAGTGATTCCACCACTTACCTTCCCTGACTCTGCCCTCCATTCACAGACCGACACTTGGCCATGCCCCCGCTGCCACATACCCCCACCGCCCGACTCAGGCCGGGGAGCCATCTGGCCTGTAGCCGACTACCCCCCCCATTTGACGGGAGAGGAAACCTGCCACAACCATCTGCGCCCCCAGCCTGTGGACCACCTCGAACTTAAACGGCTGGAGTGCCAGATACCAACGGGTGATCCGCACGTTGGCATCCTTCATGCGGTGGAGCCACTGCAGGGGTGCATGGTTCGAACAGAGGGTGAAAGGGTGCCCCAGCAGGTAGTAGCCGAGGGCGAGAACCGCCCACTTGATGGTGAGGCATTCCTTTTTGATTGTGCTGTACCTGCCCTCATGCACTGACAGCTTCCGGCTGATGTACAGCACTGGACATTCCTCCCCCTCCACCTCCTGGGACAGAACAGCCCCCAGCTCTCTGTCCAATGCATCCGTCTGTAAAATAAAGGAGAGAAAAACGTCAGGGGAGTGTAATAGTGGCCCCCCACACAGTGCAGCTTTTACCTCCAAGAAAGGCTGCTGGCATTGCTGCATCCACTGGACTGGATCTGGTGCTCCCTTTTTAGTCAGATCAGTCAGCGGGCTGGTGATGTCCGAATAATTAGGTATAAACCTACAATAGTAGCAAGTCAGCCCCAGGAACTGTCTCACCCCGTTTTTGGTCTTGGGCCTTGGGCAGGCCGCAATCAGTGCCATCTTATTAATTTGGGGACGCACCTGCCCATTGCCCAAGTGGAAACCCAGATACCATACTTCCACCCGCCCAATCGCACACTTCTTCGGGTTGGCTGTGAGACCCGCTTGCCTCAGCGACCCAAGGACGGCCCTTAGGTGTTCTAAGTGCTGCGGCCAGTCATTACTGAAATAATAATATCATCCAAGTAGGCGGCTATGTAGGTGGCGTGGGGCAGAGGACCCTATCCATAAGCCGCTGGAACGTAGTGGGTGCCCCAAACAGCCCAAAAGGAAGTGTGACAACCTGGCGTAAGCCAAACAGTGTGGAAAAGTCTGTTTTCTCTCAGGATAGTGGAGTCAAGGGGATCTGCCAATATCCCTTTGTCAAATCCAGTGTTGAATAAAAATGAGCCCTGCCGAGTTGATCGAGCAACTCGTCAATATGAGGCATTGGGTACGCATCAAATTTAGACACTGCATTGACTTTTCTATAGTCCACACAGAACCGGACCGACCCGTCGGCCTTGGGAACCAAGACCACCAGGCTGCTCCAGTCACTGTGGGACTCTTCGATGATGCCCATTTCGAGCATGGTGCTCCTCACTCTGACGCAGTGATGACGTAGACGGCTCAGTGGCAGCTGCTCCCACCAATGCCACTCCGGGCCCTCCCCCTGCTGAACTATGGCAGGCCCCACTCTTCACTAAATGCGTCATTAATTCCCGAAATCCTGGCCAATCAGTCCCCAGAATTATCAAGTGGGTAAGGCGAGGATTAACCGCTGATTTTACTCTAAATTTTTCCCCTCGAAATAGAATGTGGACCGACACTAAGGGGTAGTTATGAACATCCCCGTGCACACACAACACCTTCACCAATTGTGCTCTCCCCAATGCCTCGTCTTGCACCAGGCTTTGGTGGATTGAGGTCTGATTACAGCTGGAGTCCACCAAAGCCTGATACGTATGCCCTTGGATACTCACCGGCATGCGATACACTCCGGCCCAATTGAGGGCGGTCTCTGGCATGTTGGGGATCCGGACCACCGCGCCCACCTTCATCGCCAAGCACTGATGCTGGAGGTGCCCCGGTTCCCTGCAGCGCCAGCATACCGGCCCAGGCTCTCTCCCTGCACCGGTGTTCCGGAGATCACTCACCTGAGGGAGGGAAGACACAGACAAGGAAGTAGGAAATGGTAGGGCACAGCGGGTGCGGTGGGCCAGCTGAGGTGGAGCCAGCCCCCACCTCCGCGGTGGAGGAATGGGGTGAGGACAAGGAACAGAAGGAGAGGGAGAGGGAGAAGAGAGGGGAGAAGGGGAGATATGCTGTCCTGCCATCGAAACAGCCGCCATATGGTCCTCTGCCAGCTTGATGGCCTGATCCAGCGACGCCGGGCAATGGCACTGGACCCACTCTGCTGTTCCTTCCAGAAGTCGGGTAATTAATTGTTCCAGCTCCACCAGATCGGTGATTCCCTCGGCGTCACAGTTGTCGGCCCTCAGCCACCACCAGCAGGTGTCTCAGGTTGGCCAAACGCGAACAGCCAGCCGACCTCTTCCAGGTGCAGTGCACGGAAGCGCTGCCGTTGCTGTTCCGGGGTGCGACCCATGAGTTGGAGGACGGCCCTGTGGAGGTCTGTGTAGACCAGCCAGCTGTCGGCAGGGAGTTGTAGTGTGGCCAGCTGCGCCTCACCCGTTAGCAGGGGGAGGAGGCGCGCCACACACTATTCCACTGGCCAATCCCATGCCTCTGCTGCCTGCTCAAAAAGAGTGAGGAAGGCTTCGGGGTCGTCATGCGGACCCATCTTCATTAGGGTGAGGTGGGGAGGGTCCGCAGCAGTGGTGATCGGGGACCCTGCTGACGTGAGAAGGTGCTGGAACGCCTGGCGATCTTCCTGTTGCGCCAGCACCAGGGCTTCGAACTGTTGCTCCTGCTCCTTCCGGAGGGCGATCAGCGCCTGGTGCTGGCTGTGTTGGGCTGTGGTGAGGGCATGGACCAGGTCCTTGAAGGGGGAGGACTTCATGTGGCTGTTCCCTTCTGCACTCCATCCCGGGTTTCGGCACCACTGTTGTATCTGACCAGATGGGTGGAGCACAAAAGCATGGCAGGCCAGAACTGAGTTCTCAAAAAACTCTTTTATTCTCAGCTTTTCAGCTTTACACATTCGTTCCCATACACACACACCCAAGTGTTCAGGTTGGGGAAGAACCCCCTTCCTCTGCTCTCCCTCTCCTCTTTATAGGGCACGGTCACTGGGGAAGACACAAACACAGGTTAATTCCCATCAGGTGCAGTGATTCCACCACTTACCTTCCCTGACTCTGCCCTCCATTCACAGACTGACGCTTGGCCATGCCCCTGCTGCCACAACAGGATTTCTGATTTTCATGAACTACAAACCATAATTATCAAAAAAAAAAGTCTGGAAATATTTCACTTTATGTGTAATAAATATGGAATATATGAAACTTTACCTTTTTGAATTAAATCACAAAAGAAAAATGAATTTTTTCACAATATTCTAAGTGTTTGGGATGTGCTAGTAATACAGTGGTTATAGTACCTCTCTCCCAACTTTTTTTGAGTGTGTTGCAGGCATCAAATTCTTTGTTTATATTTACAAAATACAATTTAACTGGTCAATGAAATGATTGAAATCTGTTCTTTGTACTTTTTCAAGTGAATAAAGGTCCACATTAATTAAGTAATCACAGATTTTTGTTTTTATTGCATTTTGGAAAATATACCAACTTTTTTTGGAAATGGGATTAGTAAAACAACAAAGTATTTGTACTTGTTACTTCTCACCACTGTTCACATCCTATTTGACAGCTTTTCTGCTGATTTAGATTGGCAAATCTAGAATCGAGGCAAATTTAGAATGATTTTGAAAATCAAAAATAAAGTTAAGTGAACTTTATTTAAATATAGCTATTAAAATAGACATTATTACAAAGCAGCTTCAGAGGGATTTTATATATATATATATATATATATATATATATATATATATATATATATATATATATATATATATACACACACACACACACACTATATATATATATATATATATATATATATATATATATATATATATATATATATATAGCTGCTTTATCCTGTTCTACTGGGTCACAGGCAAGCTGGAGCCTATCCCAGCTGACTATAGGCGAAAGGCAGGGTACACCCTGGACAAGTCACTAGGTCATCACAGGGCTGACACATACTGTAGACAGACAACCATTCACACTCACACCTATGGTCAATTTAGAGTCACCAGTTAACCTAACCTGCATGTCTTTGGACTGTGGGGGAAACCAGAGCACACGGAGGAAACCCACACGGACACAGTGGGTCCCATATAAATGTGTCCTATATAAATTATAATTTCATTATAGTTTTGACATGAAGTCTATATTGTTGGCATTATGAACTGTTCATTGAGACTTGAGTGCAAAACTGTTCATGGTACCTGCAGTCTTAAAGTAATCATGCCAAAACTGTTTGCATTAATTGTCCAAAGTCATCTTCTAAATGTATCTTTAGGCTGTCCATATAGGACCATCTGCCACAGGAGTGAAGTAATAACAGCTCCAGCCAGAAGTAAGGCATCAGGATGGATCAGGCAGGTCTTGAGAGTAGGAGAGGTCAGAATCAGTGGTATTTTAGGAGTGATATTTGTAGCTTGGTGTATGGGTATGCCCACTTTTATACTAGTGCATCTCAAAAAATTAGAATACCATGAAAAAATTCCTTTTTTCATAATTTAATTCAAAAAGGTAAACTTTCATATATTCTATATTCATTACATGTAAAGTGAAATATTTAAAGCCTTTTTTGTTTTAATTTTGATGATTATGGCTTATAGCTCATGAAAATCAGAAATCCAGTATCTCAAATTATTAAAATATTCCCTAAGGTCAATCAAAAAAAGGATTTACAATACAGAAATGTCTAACTTCTGAAAAGTATATTCATTTATACACTCAATACTTGGTTGGGGCTCCTTTACCATGAATTACTGTATCAATGTGGTGTGGCACGGAGGTGATCAGTCTGTGGCACTGCTGAGGTATTATTGAAGCCCAGGTTGCTTTGATAGTGGCCTTCAGCGTATCTGTATTTTTGGGTCGGGTGTTTCTCATCTTCCTCTTGACAATACCCCATAGATTCTCTATGGGGTTCAGGTCAGGCAAGTTGGCTGGCCAATCAAACACAGTAATATCTCATCTCATCTCATTATCTCTAGCCACTTTATCCTTCTACAGGGTCGCAGGCAAGCTGGAGCCTATCCCAGCTGACTACGGGCAAAAGGCGGGGTACACCCTGGACAAGTCGCCAGGTCATCACAAGGCCGACACATAGACACAGACAACCATTCACACTCACTTTTACACCTACGGTCAATTTAGAGTCACCAGTTAACCTAACCTGCATGTCTTTGGACTGTGGGGGAAACCGGAGCACCCGGAGGAAACCCACACAGACACGGGGAGAACATGCAAACTCCACACAGAAAGGCCCTTGCCGGCCGTGGGGCTCAAACCCAGGACCTTCTTGCTGTGAGGCGACAGCGCTAACCACTACACCACCGTGCCGCCCCACAGTAATATCATGGTCAGCAAACCATTTGGTAGTAGTTTTTGCACTGTGGGTAGGTGCTAAGTCCTGCTGGAAAAGGAAATCAGCATCTCCAAAAAGCTCGTCAGTAGATGGAAGCATGACGTGCTCTAAAATCTCCTGGTAAATGGCTGTGTTGACTTTGGACTTGATAAAATACAGTGGACCAACACCAGCAGATGACATGGCACACCAAATCATCACAGACTGTGGAAACTTCACAGTGGGCTTCAAACACCTTGGATTCTGTGCCACTCCACTCTTCCTCCAGACTCTAGAACCATGATTTCCAAATTAAATGCAAAATGTACTTTCATCTGAAAAGAGGACTTTGGACCACTGAGCAACAGTCCATTTCTTTCTCTCCTTAGCCCAGATAAGACACTTCTGACATTGTCTCTGGCTTAGGAGTAGCTTGATATTAGGAATGCGAAAGTTGTATCCCCTTTCTTGAAGATGTCTGTTCGTGATGGGTCTTGATACACTGACACCAGCCTCAGTCCACTCCTTGTGAAGCTCTCCCAAGTTCTTGAATCAACTTTTCTTGATGATCCTCTCAAGACTGTGGCCATCCCTGTTGCTTGTGCACCTTTTCTAGCCACCCTTTTCAGCAATGACCTTTTGTGGCTTACCCTCCTTGTGGAGGGCATCAGTGATCATCTTTTGGACAACAGTCAAGTCAGCAGTCTTCCCCATGATAGTGGTTGTGTGTACTGAACTAGACCGAGAGATACACTGTGTTCATACTGTTTTACTCAAACTCGAAATGAAATATTCTAATATTTTGAGATGTGTTTTTATGTTTTTGTACTGTATGCTATACTGATTAAAATTAAAATAGAAAAATGCATGAAACATTTTAGTTTATGTGTAATGAGTCTATAATATATGACATTTTCACTTTCTTAAATAACTGATGGAAAATATTGAACTTTTTCACAATATTCTAATTTTTTGAGATGCACTAGTATAATGGTTAATAACAGTATACATTGTGCACTAAGTACTAGCAGTAACTCTGGCAAGATTGGCTATGCCAGTGTCAGGGACCAAACAGCAAGACGAGACAAGAGATTTGGGTTCAAAAGGCAAGATTTTATTTCCCCAAAAATGTTTAAAACATTGACAAAGACCAAACTTATTAAGAACTAGGCCTATAAAAGAGGTCAACAAAATAAAACTTGACTTAAAACCCAAACATCTAACATGACATTAAACTGAACAAAACTGACTTTGACACAGTGAGACAAAAGGGGACATATATTCTGGCTTGGCCAAACCAAATAACACAAAAGGGGCAGCAACACCTCAGCAACACCTTTTGCTCAACCAGAAAGGGACTGAGCCCAATGCTTAAAAGGCATATCACGGGTGAAGTTAGGAGCAAGATCAATGTAATTCTCCTATTTTATAATAAACTTTGGTCAAATATCTGTAACGTTCTGCATTCTCTGCAATTTTTTTACCTTGCACAATACCAAAAAAATTCAGTTGAAATCAAGCCATTTGAGGCGAATTGGTCTGCCTCTGAAAAAACTTTGCATTTTAATTTCCCAGGAAACATTGATTTTTGTGACGTCATGTGAGGGACACCTCCCTCTGAATCCTACGTCAGTGCTGGTTTGTTAATGAGAAAATGACCTGGTGGTTTTCTGCAAATTCTTTCAATGTTATCATGTAATTATTAAAATGGTTAACACATGTATCATTGGAGGGTGTAGCAACACCAATCTTGATGGGATTAGTACTCATCATTTTCCAAAAGACTGGATAATGAGAGAGAAATGGGAGCGCTTGGTTTACACAGGCTGTGGACTGAAACTGAGCAAGCTCGCGCAGCCTACTTGCACTTCTGCAGATAACGTCATGATTCTGGCTCCAGACTCCCTTGGGATTTTTCCAGACATGTTTTGTTATTTTATTTTTTTCTGCTGTAGACAGATGGCCTTGTGCAAAATTACCCTTCTGGATGAGTGTGTAAAGGGACATACTTTCATATTAAACAAAAATGAAATTGGTCCAGAATATGCCCTTTAAGGTAACTCAAAGAAAATTCAAACAATAAACACATGATTCGTGACAAAGAAATATAGCTTTCGCAACCCTACAGTGTTAAAATGTGTGCAATCCATATAAAACAATATAAGGTTAAAGCAAATAAACTGTAAATTAAACAAACTGTGTTGTGTCAATTATTTGAGTGTGATCATATAAATGATTGTAAATGATAGACTGTGCAGCAAACTAATAGTCAAGTCAAGTTTAATTTTATAGGACTTTTAACAATAGACATTGTCGCAAAGCAGCTTTAAAGAATATGAATGACTTTATACACAAGCTAATTTTATCCCTAATCTATCTCCAATGAGCAAGCCTGTGGCAATGGTAGCAAGAAAAAACCCCTCAGACGACATGAGGAAGAAACCTCGAGAGCAACCAGAATCAAAAGGGAACCCATCCTCATTTGGGTGAAAACAGACAATGTGATTACAACATTTTTAATAGTTTTAACATGAAGTCAGTTTCACTGATGTTCTAACTCTTCATTGATGAAAACTTGAGTGCAAAACTGTTCATGATAACTGCAGTCCTAAAGTTAGCAAGTCAACTGTAGTCCTCAGCCATAAAAGCATTACTGTAAGTGTCCAGAGCATCTTCCAAGTGTGACTTTCAACTGTCCATATGGGGCCATCCTCTACAGGAGCTATGTGATGAGACTCCAACCAGACGTAGGGCATCAGGATGGATCAGGCAGGTCAGAGGAGCAGAAGAGGTCAGCATCTTGATCTCAGGATTGACATGTAACTCAGAGGGACAGACGGGGAGGAAGAAAGAGAGAGAAAACACAAGTTGTTAGGTATGCCCAATGTCACCTGATAAGTAGGAACAGTATACATTTTGTGCTGAGTGCAAGCAAGGACTCCGGCAAAACTAACTATGACAGCATAACTAAAAGGGGAGAGCCAGAAGGTAACACAGGCATGAGGGCACCCTGGAACATAAAGCAGCCAGCCACTACATTGTCAACAAACTCGAGTGAGCAAGCGAGTGGGGGACTGACAACATCCATACATCCCAGTTTACCAAAACACTCTATGTCTGAGGACTCTCCAGATCTACTCCTTTCCCTCATAAACACTTAACAAAAGGCTTGACAAAACGGACATGTTTTCAGCCTAGACTTAAATGCTGAGACTGTGTGTGATTCCCGAACACTACTTGGAAGGCTGTTCCATAACTGTGGGGCTTTGTAAGAAAAGGCTCTGCCCCCTGATGTAGCCTTCACTACATGAGGTACCAGAAGATAGCCTGCACCTTTTGCTCTAAGTAGGCATGGTGGGTCATAAAGGGCCAGAAGTTTGCTCAGATACTGTGGCACAAGACCATTCAGTGTTTTAACGGTCAATAGTAGTATTTTATAAATAATGCTGAATTTGATTGGAGTTGCCTGATAAATTCTGCGGGGGCTGATCGTGATCCAAAGTTGATAACTCAGTAGTTGACGTGAATGTATGTTTAATACAGTAGCATGGTGAGGTGCATATATTATTACTCAGACATATTTTGAATGAGATGAGATAATGATCTGAGATAACATCAGACTGTGGAAGTGTGACTATATTTTCCATGTTTAACCCAAATGTTAGTATTAGATCGAGAGTGTGACCACCATTATGGGTCGGTCCTATGACACTCTGATTAACCCCTACTGAATCTAAAATGGACACAAACGCTGTGTTCAAATGGTCTTCTGGGTTATCAAAGTGAATGTTAAAATCTCCAACAACTAAAGCTTTGTCCAAGGAAATAACCAGGTCTGAGATAAAATCTGCAAAGTCAGAAGGAAACTCAGAATATGGCCCCGGGGGCCTGTAAATAATAAGTAACGGAATTAACTGGGTAGACTTATTTTTCGAGGCTACATATATTATATTAATATGAAGAATATAAAATGTATTAAATTTATAACCAGCTTTGTGTGTTACACCTAGATAAGCATTATAAATAACCATGATGCCTCCTCCTCTGCCAGTTAGATGAGGCTGGTGTATATAACTCTATCCAGGAGGACTAGCTTCATTTAATGCTATAATTCACTTGGCTTCATCCATGTTTCAGTTAAACACAGTACATTAAACTCCTGATCAGTAATAAGTTCTTTAACCATTAGCACTTTAGATTTAAGAGATCTAATATTTAATAGCCCCATCTTTAGATCAAAGGAGCTGGCAGTGGCTGTACAGTTAGTATGATCTAATTTTATATTGATTAGGTTACTGGAACAAACTCTCTGAGTATTTCGACTTTTTTGTTTAGCTTGGGGAACAGACACAGTCTCAATGTAGTGGACCCTGAGTGACGAATCTGTGCAGCTAGCAGGCAGTTGGTTTAGCCTGTCCGTCTGCTCCCTGGCCTTGGCTCTGGATTGTCAGAAGTTACAGTTGTTCTTAAAAGTCTGTGAACCCTTTAGAACTTTCTACATTTCTGCATAAATATGACCTAAAACATCATCAGACTTTCACACAAGTCCTAAAAGTAGATAAAGAGAACCCAGTTAAACAAATAAGACAAAAAATATTATACTTGATCATTTATTTATTGAGGAAAATGATCCAATATTGCATATCTTTGAGTGGCAAAAGTATGTGAACCTCTCAGATTAGCAGTTAGTTTGAAGGTGAAATTACAGTAGAGTCAGGTGTTTTCAATCAATGGGATGACAATCAGGTGTGAGTGGGCACCCTGTTTATTTAAAGAACAGGGATCTATCAAAGTCTGATCTTCACAACATATGTTTGTGGAAGTGTATCATGGCATGAACAAAGGAGGTTTCTGAGGACCTCAGAAAAAGCGTTGCTGATGCTCATCAGGCTGGAAAAGGTTACAAAACTATCTGTAAAGAGTTTGGACTCCACCAATCCACAGTCAGACAGATTGTGTCCAAATGGAGAAAATTCAAGACCATTGTTACCCTCCCCAGGAGTGGTCGACCAACAAAGATCACTCCAAGAGCAAGGCGTGTAATAGTCAGCAAGGTCACAAAGGACCCCAGGGTAACTTCTCAGCAACTGAGGGCCTCTCTCACATTGATGAATGTTAATGTTCATGAGTCCACCATCAGGAGAACACTGAACAAAAATGGTGTGCATGGCAGGGTTGCAAGGAGAAAGCCACTGCTCTCCAAAAAGAACACTGCTGCTCATCTGCAGTTTGCTAAAGATCATGTGGACAAGCCAGAAGGCTATTAGAAAAATATTTTGTGGACGGATGACACCAAAATAGAACTTTTTGGTTTAAATGAGAAGTGTTATGTTTGGAGAAAGGAAAACACTGCATTCCAGCATAAGAACCTTATCCCATCTGTGAAACATGGTGGTGGTAGTATCATGGTTTGGGCCTGTTTTGCTGCATCTGGGCCAGGACGGCTTGCCATTATTGATGGAACAATGAATTCTGAATTATATCAGTGAATTCTAAAGGAACATGTCAGGACATCTGTTCATGAACTGAATCGCAAGAGAAGGTGGGTCATGCAGCAAGACAACAACCTTAAGCACACAAGTCGTTCTACCAACGAATGGTTAAAGAAGAATAAAGTTAATGTACTGGAATGGCCAAGTCAAAGTCCTGACCTTCATCCAATCAAAATGTTGTGGAAGGACCTGAAGCAAGCAGTTTATGTGAGGAAACCCACCAACATCCCAGAGTTGAAGCTGTTCTGTATGGAGGAATGGACTAAAATCCTCCAAGCCGGTGTGCAGGACTGATCAACAGTTACCGGAAACGTTTAGTTGCAGTTATTGCTGCACAAGGGGGTCACACCAGATACTGAAAGCAAAGGTTCACATACTTTTGCCACTCACAGATTTGTAATATTGGATAATTTTCCTCAATAAATAAATGACCAAGTATAATATTTTTGTCTCATTTGTTTAACTGGGTTCTCTTTATCTACTTTTAGGACTCGTGTGAAAACCTGATGATGTTTTAGGTCATATTTATGCAGAAATATAGAAAATTCTAAAGGGTTCACAAACTTTCAAGCACCACTGCAACTAGACTTGTTCTGAGCAGTGCCCTCAAAATTAGTCAAATTATCTATAAAGCCCACAGTGTTTTCAAAGTACCACCTAGACAAACAGCAGTTCAGCGACCATAACCTGTGTAAGCTATATCGCCACACCGAATTGGGATGGGGCCAGAGCATACTACAGCATTGGACATTGCCTTCGCTAATTTAAACACCTCTACAAAGTTACTCTTAGTAACCTCAGACTGATGAAGGCATATATCATTAGCTCCTACATGGATAACTATCTTTGAGAACCTATGCTTGCCAAGGACCCTAAGATTATCTGCTAGGTCCAGCGCCCTGGCTCTCAGTATACACCTGACTAAAGTTGCTGGTGCCCCTAAAGGCCTAGCTAATTTCACATGCCATATGATAGAGTCCCCCAAACCAGAGCTCTTTCAGGTTTCTCAGTGGGTGCATCATTAAGGAGAGCAAACCTGTTCGACATGTGAAGCAGAGAGGAGTGGTGCTCCCATGGGCAAGCCTCAGTGGTAGCTTTGGCTCTTCACTTATGCCACTGAGTCATCACCCATTTGCCCCGCTGTGAGGGCTCTAATGCCGGAGTTGGGGGATTACTAACTCCACCTAGGGCATCCAGACTTTCCCCTGCAGAAACTATACTGTTTTCATTCTCACTAGCCTTCTCTAAAGTCTGGATACACACTTCTAAAGCTGCAATCTTCTCTGTCATAGAGCTAACTAATCTGCACTTATCACAAATAAAGCTATCACTGGCGACAGAGGAAGAATGACTAAACATCCTGCACTCAGCACACTGAGCAAGCTAAAGGTGTGACATGATGAAAGTATTCACATACTTTCATAGAGGATCTGTTGATATTAAAGGAGATCCGATGTGGCTGGCCTCTGCTTGTGGTCTTTACACAGGAGGAGAAAAAAGAAAACTTCCGGTCTTGGCGTTCTTCCAAAATAAATAAATAAATGCAGAAAAACAAAAGTGAAAGTACAATAAAAAATGAAAAGGATACTGGAAAATTATTTGTAGAGAAAATAAAAAGATTAGTGATTAACACCAACACTCAAGGAAAAAAAAAAGACTCATCACAAACAACTCGGAAACCAGGAAGCACGTCACACAGAATAAGGTGCAAAGGTAGAATGTGGGATGATATCACCCTGTGTGGCTGTGGCCATCACCCCCCTTCAGGACTCTCACTGACAGAGCAAGAGAGGTAATCAGGTCTTAGGTTCTCTTTGCCTGGGATGTGCTGGGTGCTGAAGCAAAACACTTGGAGCACCAGATACCACTGGATAATTCTTCCATTGATGTCCTTCATCTTCTCCATCCACTGCAGTGCTTTATGGTTGGTCTCCAGTATGAACTCTACCCAGGAGGTAGTAATGGAAAGAGTCAAGGGCCCACTTAATACCCAGTGCCTCCTTTTCCACCGTCAGATACTGAACCTCCCTGGGAAGCAGTTTTCTGCTGATATAGGCAACACAATGGTGGTTATCAGGTGGGGCCTGCAGAAGCGTGGCCCCCAAGCCCCTGTGGGAAGCATCAGTTTGCACAATGAAGGGATCTAAGTTTGGACTATATAAAACTGGTTGCTTATTCAATGACTGCTGGATATTGTGGAAAGCTGCCATGGTCTCCTCTGTCCACTGGACCTGTTTGGGACTCCAGGATCCAGTCAAGTCTGTGAGCAGAGCTGCCCTATTGGATAACTGTGGAATGAAGTGGCAATAGAAGCATGCCATCCCCCAAAAGGAACAGAATTGCTTCTTTGTTTGTGGGAAGGGACATGACTCAATAGCCTGGACCATACTGACCTGTGGCTGTATCATCCAGTGACGTGACCCAGGTACTCTGTCTCAGATGTAGCAAAGGCACACTTCACAGGATGTACAGTCAGCCCAGCAGAGTGGTGATGGCCCAAGATGATGTGCACATGTTCCTGGTGCTTATCCCAGCTATCACTGTGAAGGACAATGGCATCAAGATAAGCTGCTGCAAACCCAGAGAAATTGCTGCGTATCTGGTCCATGAACCTCTGGAAACTGGCTGGGGCCCCATGAAGCCCAAATGGTAACACAGTGAAGTGGAATAGGTCCCATGGAATCCAAAAGGCTGTCCACTCGCTGGATCACTCACTCAGTAGAACCTGCCAGTAACCTTTACAGACATCAATTCTGGTCAAGAATTTTACCTTTCTCAGTCATTCAAGCAAGTCATCGATCCTTGGTGTTGGATAGGAGTTAAACTGAGAAACTGAATTCAGGTACCTGAAATCAATACATAACCTTATGTTGCCATCATTTTTCAGCACAAGGACTACTGTGTTACACCACTCACTTTTTGAAGGCTCTATGATACCCTAGGACAGCATCAGATTCATGTCCTCCTTCAGTGCAGTTATCAGGCACTCAGGGATCCTATAAATAAGTTGTTTCATGTCAGCATGTTCTTTAAGGACAATATCAAACTTAGTCTTCTCAGCATTCTCCTGGAATACTTCAAGACTACAGATCAATCTCACCTGGAGCTGTCTGTCTTCAGAGAGGTAGCTGAGGTCAAAGTCCACTGGAACACCAGCAGGAGGTAAATATTGCTAATCCACTTCCTACTATTCCAGTACAGTTATGACAAGCATCACTTCTGTTTTTCTTTCAGGTCACTCCACCCATTCCTTCAGGAAATTTACATGCAGTACCCTATGTCTGTGAAGGTTCTCAGTCATCCAGGTCATCGTAAACCATAGGTGCTAAAGAAGGCAATGGGACTTGTTTGAAATTCTTGAAGACATTTCACCCCTCATCTGAAATACTTCTTCAGTTCTGTCTGACTAATGGGGAGTTCCAGGCATTTATCCTCTAGTGGACCAAAAGCAAACCTAAGGAGAGTCATTGAGGTCATATGGGTCATTGACACTTTCAGTCATCCTGTAAGTGTTAGGGTCACTGGAGGCTGGGTGTGAATGGTGTTAGCAGCCTAAAGGTTTGTGATGGTGATCTGTGGGTCATTGGATCTCTGCCATCATGTGAGTCATTGAAGTCAGCTGAGTCTTGGTGTGGATGTGTATTCAGCTTTCTGGGAAGTGTGCCAAGGACTGCATTGTAGATGGCTGATAAGTGGCATCTCAGACCACCTGCTCTGTTCAGTGATGGTCATTCCAGGTTGACAAAGATGGCTTCTTTTACTCATCTTTCAAACCACCGTTTTTTTCTGGCTAGAACACATGCATTGCAGTCCTGAAATGAATGGTTTTTGTTATTGAGATGAAGACAGACTGCAGAGTCCTGGTCTGAGGAACTGACTCTCCTGTGTTGAGCCATGCACCTGTGAAGCAGTGGTTTTGTTTCCCCCAATGTACAGGTCTGTGCATTCCTCACTGCATTGAATTGTGTACACTATGTTGTTCTGTTTGTGTCTGGGTATTCTGTCCTAAGGGTGGACCAATTTCTGCCTCAGTGTTACTGGGTCTGAAGTGTACAGAGATGTTGTGTTTGTAGAAGATCCTCCTGAGTTTCTCAGATAGCCCAGAAATGTAGGTAATGACAGTGTTCTTGCATTTATTGCTGTTTTCTTCCCTGTCCATTATGTTTCTTTTTTTGGTCTTGATGAAAGCCCAATTGGGATACCCGCAATTCTGAAGTGCTTCCTTGATGTGTTTTTGCTCCTTCTCATTTCCCTCTACTGCTGTAGGAATGTTCTGAGCCCTGAAATGTAAGGTCCTAATGACCCCCAATTTGTGTTCCAGTGGGTGGTGAGAGTCAAACAGTAGGTACTGGTCTGTGTGTGTGTGTGTGTGTGGGGGGGGTTTCTGATAGACCTCGATGCGAAGGCTTCTGTCTTGTTTGATGTAAACGCTGCAGTCCAAAAAAGGCTAGGTTGTTTCCATTGACCTCCTCCTGAGTGAACTTGATGTTGATATGCACTGCATTGATATGTTCTGTGAAGGCTTCCACCTCATGGGTTTTGATTTTTACCCAGGTGTCCTCCACATACCTGAACCAGACTTGACTCCTGAAAAAGTGGTCAAGGCTTTGTTTTCCACTTCTTCCGTGTATAGACTGGCCACTATAGGGACAGCAGTGAGTCCATGGTGAATCCATGGTTCTGTCTGTAGAAACATTCACTGAACTGGAAATAGGTGGTGGTCAGGCAGAGGTCAAGCAGGGTGCAAATGTGGTCCATGGTGAGATTTGTTCTGTCCATTAAGGTGCTGTCTTGAAGTAATTTCCGAACCAGTTCGACTGCTTCTGTGGTGGGAATGCAGGTGAAAAGAGAAGCGACATCATAGGAAACCATGGTTTCCTCCGAGTCTAGCTTTAGGTCTGCAACTACAGGATTTTGCCACAGCAGTGAGTTTCTGCACAACCAGGCTATTAAATGATCCAATATTTCTTATATATTGTGATCTTTCATTAATAACTCGTTTGTAGCACTTACCGTTGATAAAATGTTCACTGCAGACTCGTGGTTTTTGCTTTTTCATCACTTAGATCAGCCTTGTTTTATGTTGGACAACCACTCACATCTAAACTCCATGGACAACTCTCTTGGTTTTTCTCCTTGATTATTTATAATTTCTGGAATTCCAAAGAACTTGTAAGTCCCCTTGTCTCAAATAGAGTTGTGCCCACATCCAATTACGGCACAAAGAGTAGGCATAGTGAAGAAACAAAAGGAATTATTGAGCATAACAGCCTCTTGAGGAATGTGTAAAGGACATTCAGCACTGGATGCTTATTAACTTCCTTTTACTTAACTCTGATAAGAGAGAAATACTTGTACCAGGACCATATGCAGCTAGAAGTACAGTGCTCAGCATAAATGAGTACACCCCCTTTGAAAAGTAACATTTTAAACAATATCTCAATGAACACAAACAATTTCCAAAATGTTGACAAGACAAAGTTTAACATAACATCCATTTAACTTATAACGTGAAAGTAAGGTTAATAATATAACTTCGATTACACATTTTTCAGTTTTACTCAAATTAGGGTGGTGCAAAAATGAGTACACCCCACTGAAAGTCTCTGGAGCAAAGCTAAATTGTAGACTACAAATGTCTAATTTAACAAGAATACAATCAAAGGTGAGTCTAATTAGTCATTACACAGGTGTCCAGCAGACAGTTGACTATAAAAATTGACTTAAAGAAAACCCCTTCCCATTTCATGCTGTCAGCAATGGCACCACATGGAAGAGAAATGACACAAGACCTGAGAAAGAAAATAATTTATTTACACCACAAAGGTGAAGGCTACAAGAAGACCAGCAAAGCTTTACTTATCAGTCAGAATACTGTAGCAAAAGTGGTACAAAAATTTAAGAAAAATGGAACGGCAACCATCTCACAGAGACATCCAGGTCATCCATGAAAGTTAACACCTCGACAGGAGCATCTTCTGATGAGAAGGGTTGAAGAAAATCGGCATGCAAGTTCACTGCAGTTATCTAAAGAAGTAGAAAGCCAAACTGGGGTGACTATTTCCCATGATACAGTACAGCGTACACTGTAGAGGAATGGCATGCATGGATGCCATCCATGAAAGAAGCCTCTCCTAAAGCCCCGGCACAAAAAAGCCCACCTAGAGTTTGCCAGGGCCCATGCTGACAAAGATGAAGACTACTGGGACTCTATACTCTGGAGTGGTGAAACCAAGATAAATGTTTTTGGAACTGATTGCTTCAAAACTGTATGGCATCACAAAGGTGAGGAATACAAAGAAAAATGCATGGTGCCTACAGTGAAACATGGTGGTGGCAGTGTCCTTATGTGGGGCTGCATGAGTGCTGCTGGTGTTGGGGAGCTGCATTTCCTTGATGGCATCATGAATTCACAGATGTATTGCTCTATACTGAAAGAGAAGATGCTACCATCACTCCGTGCCCTTGGTCGTCATGCACTTTTCCAACATGACAATGATGCTAAACACACATCTAAGGCCACTGTTGGATTTCTGAAGAAGAACAGGGTGAAAGTGATTCAGTATGTCTCCTAATCTGAACCCAATCAAACACCTATGGGGAATTCTGAAGAGACAAGTTGAGCATCACTCTCCATCCAGCATCCAGTCACTAAAAGAGGTCATTGTTGAAGAATGGAAAAAGATTGATGTTGCAAGATGTCACCAACTTGTTCATCCCATGCCTAGAAGACTTGGTGCTGTCATTAAAAATCATGGAGGCCATACAAAGTACTAGATATAGTAGTTTTTGTTGTGGGGTGTACTCATTTTTGCACCACCCTAATTTGAGTAAAACTGAAAAATGTGTAATCTAATTTATATTATTAACCTTACTTTCACGTGATAAGTTAAACAGATGTTATATTAAACTTTCTGTCAACATTTTGGAAATTGTGTTCATCGAGATATTGTTTAAAATGTTACTTTTCAAAGGGGGTGTACTATTTACACTGAGCACTGTAAGTTTTATGATTACATAAAAACTCTGGATGGCATTTCTGCTTTATGTTGCAGCAAGAAAAGACCTCTGGGAGATCATTGACTCCAGACTTTCATTTGAAACTCATGCTGATAATATTATGAGGATCGCCTTCTTCTGTCTCAGAAATATTGCTCATCTCATCTCATCTCATTATCTCTAGCCGCTTTATCCTTCTACAGGGTCGCAGGCAAGCTGGAGCCTATCCCAGCTGACTACGGGTGAAAGGCGGGGTACACCCTGGACAAGTCGCCAGGTCATCACAGGGCTGACACATAGACACACACAACCATTCACACTCACATTCACACCTACGGTCAATTTAGAGTCACCAGTTAACCTAACCTGCATGTCTTTGGACTGTGGGGGAAACCGGAGCACCCGGAGGAAACCCACGCGGACACGGGGAGAACATGCAAACTCCGCACAGAAAGGCCCTCGCCGGCCTTGGGGCTCGAACCCAGGACCTTCTTGCTGTGAGGTGACAGCGCTAACCACTACACCACCGTGCCGCCCCAGAAATATTGCTAAAATAAGGAATATAATGTCACAACATGATGCAAGAAAAAGAAAAAAAACACATAGTTCATGCCTTTGTTACCTTTAGGTTGGATTATTGTAATACCTTACTGTCTGGATGTTCGAGAAGGTGCATACACAAGCTCTGCTTCGTCCAAATTGAACCAGAAGTTATGAGCACATCACTCCTATCTTATCCACACTGCATTGGCTCCAAATCAAATTTTGCATTGATTATAAAATACGACTGTTGACCAATAAAACAGTGATGGTCTCATGCCACAGTACCTGAGTACACATCTGGTCTTTCATGACCCTCCATGCCTACTTAGACCAAAAGGTGCAGGCTATCTGTTGGTACCTCAAATAGTGAAGGCTACATCAGGGGCAGAGTCCTGTCTTACAGAGCCCCACAGTTATGGAACAGTCTTACATGTAGTTTTTGGAACTCGGACACAGTCTCAATGTTTAAGTCTTGGCTGAAAAGATATCTCTTTACTTACTGTAAGCCTTTTGTTAATAGCTTTTTATTAAGTAAAGCTCATACAGTTTTGCACAACTCCAAGACTGTTTCTCAAATACTGAATGGTCCCTGTTTGAAAATCTGGATCTTCAGGAGTACACAGAAACTGTCCTTTTCTATATTAACACATGCATTGACAATGTAACTGTAAATAAACGAATCCGGGTATTTCCAAATCAAAAACCATGGATGACGTCGCAAGTCCACCAATTCCTCACAGCACGGGACAGAGCCTTCAGATCAGGGGACAGAGCACTTTACACCATTGCTAGGGCTGATTTGAGGAGGGGGATTAGGATGGCCAAGCTTGCATATAAAGATAAGATTGAAGATCTGGTCGCAGATAACAATCCGAGGAGAGTATGGCAGGGGCTACAACATCTCACTAACTACAGAGGCAGCCATACAGCAGCAGATGGAGCCCTTCTGGCAGAGGAGCTAAATAACTTCTTTGCCCGCTTCAAGACCAGAAGCTCCTCCTCCACAACACCCCTGGACACCACAACACCTGCCTTCACCATTGAACAGCATGAGGTGAGGCAGGTCTTTAAAATGGTGAACTCCAGGAAGGCTGCTGGCCCTGACAGGGTACCGGGGAAGGTACTCAAAGCATGCTGCAATGAACTTGTTCCTGTCTTCACCAACATCTTCAATCTATCTCTCTCCCAGGCTACCGTCCCCCCTTCTCTAAAGTCAGCAATAATCATCCCTGTTCCGAAGAAATCATCTGCAAACAGTTTAGCAGACTACAGACCGGTGGCCCTTACCCCTCTCATAATGAAGTGTTTTGAAAGACTGGTGCTAAAACACATTAAAACCTGCTTCCCTTCATCCCTGGACCCATATCAGTTTGCTTACAGAACTAACCGGTCCACAGATGATGCCATTTCCATTATTCTCCACACTGCCTTGGAACACCTGGAACACAAGAACAGTTACGTCAGGATGCTTTTTGTGGATTACTCTTCCGCTTTTAACACCATCATCCCAGACATCCTGATTCATAAACTGCTGATCCTTGGCCTCCCTTCATCCATCTGTAGCTGGATCAAAGACTTCCTGACTAACCGTCCCCAGTCCGTCAGAGTCGGCCCTCACATCTCATCTTCAATTGCACTCAGCACCGGCTCACCTCAGGGCTGTGTGCTGAGTCCCCTCCTCTATTCACTATACACATATGACTGTACATCTTCATCTCCCTCCATTTCTGTCTTTAAATTTGCAGATGACACTACTGTGGTTGGACTCATTACAGGCAGCAATGAGTCCGCCTACAGGCAAGAAGTCCTGTGCCTGTCCGAGTGGTGCTCTGCAAACAACCTCATCCTCAATGCCACAAAAACAAAAGAACTGATAATAGACTTCAGGAAACACAACATAAACCATCAGCCTCTCCTCATTAATAATGTGTGTGTGGAAACAGTGAACTCATTCAAACTTCTGGGCATCCACATCACAGACAACACAACATGGTCACTAAACACACAGGCAACTGTAAAGAAAGCTCAACAACATCTTCACTTCCTGAGAATACTCAGGAAAAATGATCTGTGTCAGAAGCTGTTGGTGTCTTTCTACAGGTCGACAAAAGAAAGCATCCTGACATACTGCATCTCTGTGTGGTTCGCGGGGTGCTCTGCTGCCGATAAGAAAGCTCTGGAGAGAATCATAAAGACAGCAGAGAAAATCATCGGCTGCCCCCTTCCCTCTCTGTCAGACATCACACACTCCCGTATCCTCTCCAGATCACGAACTATCATCAAGGACAATTCTCACCCAGGTCACCATCTGTTTGAACTGTTGCCCTCTGGCAGGTGTTATAGGTCCATCAAATCCAGAACCACTAGATTCATAAACAGTTTCTTCCCATATGCCATAACATACCTAAACAAACAGAAATGACAACTGCCTCAGCCACCCTCTCACTTATGAACTCTTCACGTTGTACTTTTTATTCTTGATTGCATTTTGTATAGATGTTGTTGTTTTTCATTGTTTTATTGTTCTATTTATTTTATTTTACTATTTATTGATGGTATTGAGTACCGAGTTGGAGTAGCAGCATAATTTCGTTGTACTTGACATATAATGACAATAAAGGCATTGAATTGAATTGAATTGAATTGAATTGAATTAAATTAAAGGAGTAGAGCTGGAGGGTCCTTGGGCATGAGGTGTTTTGGTAAACTAGGATGTCTAGATGTGTCGAGAGTTCTCATCACTTCGTGGAGGATGGCCCCATATAGACAGTCGAAAGATTTGCTTAGAAGATGGCTCTGGACACTTACAGTTTTGCTATGATGGTTTAGGACTACAACTATCATGATAACTTTAGGACTCCAGTTCTCATGTACAATCTTGCACTCAAGTCTCCATCAATGAACAGTTGATAACTTCAACAAAATAGCCTTCATGCTAAAACTATAATGAATTTCCTGGTTAAAAAAATTGCACTTTGTGACTACATAGGACACAGTTATAGAAGCAAGTTTATAATAATCATGTTATCTGTTATCACCCAAATGAAGATGGATTGCCTATGAATCTGGTTCCTCGAAAGATTTCTTACTTATTTCATTTGAAAGAGTTTGTCCCTTGCTACCTTCAGCTCAGGCTTGCTCATTAGGGATAAATAAATTTATTACAGATAAAATTAGTTCATATGTTTAAAGTCTTTATTTTCCTGAAAAGCTGCTTTGTGAAAATGTCATTAAAAGCATTATACAAATAAACTGACTTGACATGAGCAACATCAACAAATCACCACCACCACCACCACCACAGAAGAGCACCTCTGAGTCTGCAAAATCTTGACTGACCTTGATTAGAGAGCACTTAAATGCCTGGTGAAGTCAAATCATAAAAATTTCACAGAAAAGCTCATACCTATATCTAATAGTGAAATTAAGAGCATTTCAACATGGACCATGTGACAAGAACTTAAAGGATTGTGACTAACTAGTCATGTGACCATTAGAAAATCACTTGTTAGTGAGGTTAATCAGAAGAAAAGGTTTCAATCTGCTAAGGAGCATAAAAATGTGTATTCTGGATCAGTGGAAAAAGGTCATGTGGCCTGATGAGTCTAGATTCACCATATTCCAGAGCAATGGGCACAACAGGGTAAGAAGGGGGGCACAGCAGGGTAAGAAGGGAAGCACATGAAGCGATGCAGCCAATGTTTATAGTGGCCAATGTAGAAGCCGAAAGAGAAGGTGTTATGATCTGGGGTTGCGACAGTTGGCAATGGCTAGGCTCAGCAAAGATATGTGACAATAAAATTAAGTCAGCTGACGACCTAAATATACTGAATAATGATCTTATCACAGTAATGGATTTTTTTCTTCCCTGATAGACTAGAAATATTCCAGGATGACAATACCAGGATTCACATTGAGGAATTATTTTACACATGAATTGGCCATGACAAAGACTTTGGGATATGCTGGAGAAAACTTTATGGAGTGGTTCAACTCTTCCATCATCAATACAAGATGTCAGTGAATTATAAATGCAATTCTGGAGTAAAATAAATGTTGCGATGTTGCATAAAGTTGTTGAAAGAATGCCACAGTGAATGTGTGCTGTCATCAAAGGCAAATGTGGTCCAACGAAATATTAGAGTGTTTGCCTTTTTGGCCAGGCAATATATTTAACATAATGTGTCCAAGTTCAACTTTCTTCAGCTAAAATGATGTACATGTTGGCAGATATGAATTTTTAAAGTGCTTTTGATGATATTTTACCCATCATATTTTTCTTTGTGTTTAGTTCAGGTTTAAGCAGAATAATATAACATTTAGGTGTAAATATACAGAACAGTAGAGCAAAACTAGAGGCTAAAATAGCAAATATCTCCACAGCAACAGTAAATTTTCCAGGAGAGCTGACATAAGCTGGAATAAAGGTGATCCACACAGCACAGAATATGAGTATGCTGAATGTGATGAATTTAGCTTCATTAAAATTATCTGGCAATGTTCTAGCTAGAAAAGCCAAAACAAAACAGATGGAGGCAAGAACTCCGATATAACCCAGCACAGCCCAGAAACCGAGAGCTGAGCCCAAGTTACATTCTAATATGATCTTTTCCTTGTAGTAGTTCATGTTCTTATATGGGAAAGGAGGAGAAACTGTTAACCAAAAAACACAAATAAGGACCTGTATAAGAGTGAATGCAAGTACACTGAGTCTCTGCTGTAGAGGTCCAAACCATTTCATGACATTACTACCTGGAAGTGTAGCCCTAAAGGCCACTAACACCACTATTGTTTTCCCTAGAACACAGGAGATGCAGAGGACAAAGGTGATCCCAAATGCTGTGTGGCGCAGCATACAGGACCACTCAGAGGGTGGTCCTATGAAAGTAAGTGAACAGAGGAAACACAGAGCCAGGGAGAACAGCAGCAGGAAGCTCAGCTCTGAGTTGTTCGCTTTAACAATGGGAGTGTCCTTTTCTATTAGAAATAAAATAGCTACTAACACAGTTAATATAGCTCCAACCAAAGAAAAAAGTACCAGTATTATCCCCATAACTTCTGTAAATGAAAGAAACTCTATAGCCTTTAACACACATTTATCTTTGACAGCATTAGACCAAAATTCTCCTGGACACTGCTCACAGTTATTTGAATCTGTAAAACAATCATGGTTAATATCATTAGGAAAGAAAATAAAATGTATCTTGTGGATTTATTTATTAATGCCTTTGTTGAGGAACTGTATTCTAAATAATGAAATGAGGATACACAATGTACAATTCACAACTAGTCTTTGAAACTTGGTAAAGCTGAAATTACCTGTCTGGTTACTGATCTCTCCCTCTGCACATGATATACAGTCATAGCAGCAGACAGGCCTTCCTTTCTGTGCAGCTTTTCTGGTACCTGGAGGACAGCTCTCACTGCACACAGACCTTGGCTTCTAATATGAACAATATATAATGGCAGTTCCATGCAGGTGTTGTGCTATAATCTTTCACTGATCAGTAAAATTCAGGCTTTTAAATTCAAACTTATCATTAAAAAATTGTGGATTACAGTTTGATTACATTTCATCACTAAAAAAAAATAGCAACCAGTATATGTACCTCTCTTTCCTCTCCAGCCCAGACTATATCTTGAGCATTTAGGACAAACTGTTGTCCACTTGGTAGAGAGGCATCATAATAGCCCACAACCTTTAACTGCAATTCTCCATTGACCCCTCGTTGCCAGTTCACCACATCGTACTTTGGAGCCGTTGCCCCAGTACTGTCAAACCAAATCTGGTCTCCTACTTTACTGGTAAAATTTACCCTTTTTAGAGATTTAATAACCTTGAAAAGAAAAATGGAAAATTAATTATTTATTCCATGACAATATAAATCATGAACATAGCTTGCTTTCTTCTCTTGTTTGTCTTACCTGCCATGCATGTATTGTTTTGTTTTTCTCACAACTCTGGTTTTCTGTGCATCCCAACAGGCTGTGTAGAGAATGTGCCACAGCATAAACTGCATTGTAGGCATTATTTGCATATCTCACTTCTGGTATATCGTTACTGTAGTTTTTTAACTGAATCATATCTTCATATTTACTGCAGTTGTTTTCAGGTTGAGAAATGTTTCCCTCTGAGTGCAAGCAAGGGAGTGCTGTTTGCCAAAATCCTTTGGCAGCATAGTCAGCAAAACCACTAATTTTCAATTTCCCCACATCAAAACCAATGGCTCCGGCCAATACACTGTAACTTGCTGGTGTTAATAGATCAACAGCAGAAATCCATGCAGCACCAATCATCTGGTATCCAGTAAGATTATTTAGAATAAGCTGTTCTATTAGAAGGTTCATATCAAAGTAAGAAAGAAATACGATAATTACTCTGGCAGTGCCTTTCTTCACAATTTCAGCCACTTTAATCATTTTGGCAGGATATGACCGGTCAAACTTCTCAGAGTACTCAACACATATTCCCTCCTCTTTAGCTGCATTCAGAAAAATTGTCATTCCGTTGTTTCCATAGTCATTATCACTGTACACAGCTCCCACCCAAGACCAGCCAAAGTGCTTGACCAGATATGCCAGTGCTCTACCCTGGTAGTAGTCACTTGGAATTGTCCTGAAGAAAGAGGAATACTCTTTTCTGTTGCTCAAACATTCACATGTGGCAGAGTGACTTATCTGAGAAAAGAAGGAGACGTAAAAAAAAAATCACGAAAGCCTCTTTGGGTGCATCTTGCACCAAATGATTTTTTTTTTAAAAATATGTTTATTTGGACCTAGAAAGAGAAAATTAGAGGGTAGCCTGCTTTATCATAGAAAATAGCAACTAGCATTCAACTGAAGAACACAAAAGAAAATTACCATCTGCGAATACAATGATTATTCTGGATTATGTGCATGATAAATCCAAATGTATACTCGTATAAATGATGCTGATAATAAGAATACCACTCATTCAGCTAGCTTTACTATGCTATCCTGGTCAGGTATGTAATGGATACAGAGCCAGTCCTGCAAACAATGTGCATAAGGCGATCATCTAAAAAAGTTCATGCACTCTTTCACACCTAAAGACAATTTAATGTAGCCAGCCTGCCTATATGCTTATTCATGGATGGTTGCTGGAAACTGGAGAACCCAGAGGACACCCATGCAAACATGGAGAGAGCATGCAAAACTTTGCATAGAGAGTAAGCTGAGCACAGGATTGAACCCAGGATCCTGTGGCTATTATGTGTCAGTGGTACTCACTGCACCACTGTCTCATGCATAAGAACACCATGCATAGCTCAAAAACAAATCGATATTTAGGATCAACATACACATTTGGTGGAACATTAAACATAAATACAATAATTTACCACCTTGTTTGAATTCTGACTCAAAGTACAATTGAGCTTCTCTTAGCTTTTGAGGGTAAAAAGACTATCAGGGGATTGATGATTAGTAAATTGATAAAAATAGATATATAATGACTTAATTCCAGACACTTCGCTATACATGAAGATAATCATTTCATGCATATATCAGTTGTGTTTTGTAACTGTTAAATAAATTGTTTTTAAATAATGAGTAAAATCATTTATTCTTACCACGGGGATATTAAAGGGTCCTGTAGTTTTTGTAAGTGCTATAGTAGGAGTAGATTCTGACTCCCCTATGATAGCTTGCACTACTGCTTGTCCAGAACATGTATCCTCCGCTGTTATCTCCTGACCATTCATCAAAGCCATGGCTGCCTGCATAGATAACAAGCTTGAAAGACAATTGTCATAAATTTTGTAACCAACTGAGACATTCGGGAGCAAGCTGTTGCTCCTGTTGATTTCCTCAATTGCAAAAGTCATGGTCTGAGCAATGCGGAATTCACTCAGATCAATTCTACAAATATACATAAAAATTGTATAAAATGTCTTATTTATTTATTACTATAAAATGAAAACTACAAGTAATACAATGCAGAAATACTGATTATTATCATGCAGAAAATTTCAGATTCCCCAAAATGACCACAGTGACAAAGTTTCCACTCTAACCAACCTAATGCAGGTTAAAGGTTGAGGTTTTTCAGTATATGCCAGTGACTGCATCAGTGTTCCACGATGTATTGAAAAGATAGCTCCAATTATCACATCTCCATCTTTGGACAACAAAGGATTTTTTGTGTTTTCCAGAATATGGCAATTTTCTCCCTTTGTTGGGCTAAGAAAAAGGAGTAGTACAAGGAATACCATGACAAAGTGTGACCAATGCTTTTTCTGGATCACTCCTCAAGCTACATAGTATTTATATATGTCTAGACATGCTCTGGGTGTTCTCTGTATGATCAGTCTCTTTGGACAAATCAGAGAGGTGGTGAGCTTTGTGATGTCATTAAGGGACAGGATGCTATCTGCAACTCTCAGTTATATCTTTGTTTAATTATTTTAGCATATAGGCTGACGTGCTGTCAAACAATTTGGCCAATGTTTTTGTGTTTTTATATTTATTGTATGTGTTCAAGCACTTATGGTATATACAGTGTCTTGCAAAAGTATTTATCCCCTTTGTGTTTGTCCTGTTTTGTTGCATTACAAGATGGAATTAAAATGGATTTTTGGAGTTTAACACTATTTGATTTACACAACATGCCTACCACTTTAAAGGTGAAACTTGTTTTATTTTGACACAAACAGTAATTAAGATAAAAAAAAACAGAAATCTGGAGTGTGCATGGGTATTCACCCCCTTTTGTATGAAACCCCTCAACAAGAGGTGGTCCAACCAATTCACTTCATAAGTCACATAATTAGTTGATTAAGGTCCATGTGTGTGCAATCAAAGTGTCACATGATCTGACACATGATGTCTGTATAAAATCAACCTATTCTGGAAGGGCCCTGACTCTGCAACACTATGAAGCAAGCAACATGAAAACCAAGCAGCACTCCAAACATGTCAGAGACAAAATTGTGGGGAAGTATAGATCAGGGTTGGGTTATAAAAAATATCCCAAACTTTGAATATCCCAGCAAGCACTATTTAATCCATTATAGCAAAATGGTAAGAATATGGTATCATGACAAACCTGACAAGAGAAGGCCACCCACCAAAAGTCACAAGGAGAGCATTAATCAGAGATGCAAAAAAGACACCAAAGATGACACTGAAGGAGCTGAAAAGATGGGAGAGATGGGAGTATCTGTCCACAGTACCACTTTAAGTCATCCACTCCACAGTGTGGGGCTTTATGGAAGACTGGCCAGAACAAAAGCCATTGCTTAAGAAAACACATTTGGAGTTTGCCCAACAGCATGTGGCAGATTCCCCAAACACATTGAAGAAGATTCTCTGGTCAAATAAGTCTAAAATTGAACTTTTTGGCCATCAAGGGAAATGTCATGTGTGGCACAAACCCAGCACCCTGAGAACACCATTCCTGCAATGAAGCGTGGTGGTGACAGCATCACGCTGTGGAGATATTTTTCATCTTCAGGGACAGGAAAGCTGGTCAGGACTGAAGGAAGATGGATGGCACTACATATAGGGCAATTCTGGAGGAAAACCTGTTTGAGTCAGCCAAAGGTTTGAGACTGGGACGAAGGTTCACATTCCAGCAGGACAATGACCCTAAACATACAGTACTGCTAATACATCACTGGAGTGGTTTAATGGGAAACATTTAAATGTCTTGGAATGGCCTAATCAAAGCCCAGACCTCAATCCAATTGAGAATCTGTGGCATAACTTGAAGATTGCTGTACACCAACACAACCCATCTAACTTGGAGTTGGAGCAGGTTTGCCTTGCAGAATGGGCAAAAATCCCAGTGGCAAGATGTGCTAAGCTAATAGAGACATAGCCCAAGAGACTTGGAGCTGTAATTGCAGCAAAAGGTGGCTCTTTAAAGTATTGACTTTGTAGGGGTGAATACCTATGCACACTCCAGATTTCTGTTTTTTTTTGTCTGAATTATTGTTTGTCACAATAAAATAACAATGTACACCGTTAAAGTGGTAGGCTTGTTGTGTAACTCAAATGGTGCTGACCCCCAAAAATCCATTTTAATTCCAGCTTGTAATGTGACAAAACAGGACAAACACAAAGGATGATGAATACTTATGCAAGACACTGTATAGGAATATATATATTTGGCACTCCTCCTCCCACTTCTGACTGGTGAGGTGCAGCTCGCAGCTCCCTGCTGACAGCCGACTGGTCTATGCTGACCTAAGGAAAGCCATTCTGCAGCGGCTCGACCGCTCCCCAGAGCAACATTGTCAGCGCTTCCGGATGCTGGCACTGGAGGAGGTCAGCCGGCCATTTGCATTTGGCCAGCATCTCCAGGACGCCTGCCGGCAGTGGCTGGGGGCGGAAGACCATGATGCCAACAAGATCATTGATCTGGTGGCACTGGAGCAGTTTATCTCTTGACTTCCAGAAGGAACGGTGGAATGGGTCCAGTGTCACCACCCAGCATCGCTGGAACAAGCCATCGAGCTGGCGGAGGACCATCTGGAGGCAGATCCGATGGCAGGCAGACAAGGCATCTCCCCTCCCTTCTCTTCTCTCTCTCTCCTGTCTCTTGTCCCCCTCTCCACCCTGTTCCCCTGCCACGGAGGCGGCGGCTGGCTCCCCCCAGCTGGTCCATCGCACCCGTGGTGTCCTCCCATCTCCCTCTTTTGTGTCTGTGTTGTCTCCCCCTCAGGTGAGTGACACCCATGACACCAGTGCAGAGGGAAAGCCTGGGCAGGTGTGCTGGCGCGTCAGGGAGTCGGAGCATCTCCAAAGTCAGAGCTCCGCTAGGGAGGTGGGTGCTCTAATCTGGATCCCCTCTGCGCCAGAAACTGCCCCCGATTGGGCCGGAGTGCATCGCATACCGGTGAGTATTCAAGGGGATACATATCACGCTTTGGTGGCTTCTGGTTGTAATCAGACCTCAATTCACCAATGCCTGGTGCAAGGTGAGGCATTGGGGAGAGCACAAATGGTGAAAGTGTTGTGTGTGCAAGGGGATGTTCACCATTACCCTCTAGTGTCTGTCCATATTCTATTCCAGGGCCAAATGCATAGAATAAAGGTGGCAGTTAGTCCCCGTCTTACCCACTCATTGATTTTGGGTACTGATTGGCCGGGATTTAAAAAACTAATGGAATATTTAACATGTAGTGGGTCCTGTACTAGTGGGTCACAGGAAGATCCCGGTGTGGCACTGGCGGGAGAAGCTGTCACACAACCGTCTATGTCAACACTGCATCAGAGTGAAGAGCAGCCCACTCCTCCTCCTTCTCTCAGGGATTCCCTTGGGGATTTCCCGTTAGAGCAGTCGCGAGACAAGACTGCGGTATGCATTTCACCAAGTGAGAGTAATCGATGGTCAAACTCTTTAGCCAAGCGCGGCACCGACCTTCCCCTATTTTGCCATTATTAAAGATAGATTGTACCGAGTGACGCAGGACACTCAAACTAAGGAACAAGTAACCCAGTTGTGAATCCCAAAGAGCCGTAGGGAACTCTTATTCCATGCAGCTCACTTTAATGCCATGGCTGGACACTTGGGGCAAGACAAAACACTAGCCTGAATAATGGCCCGGTTCTATTGGCCAGGGATTTGCGGGGATGTCCGTCAGTGGTGTGCGGCATGCCGTGAATGCCAATTAGTAAATCCCGCGGCCAATCCAAAAGTGCCGTTGCGCCCTCTTCCTCTAATCGAGACCCCGTTTGAGCGAATTGGCATGGATCTCATCAAGCCATTAGATCGGTCAGCATGGGGATACCGCTTTATTTTAGTTCTTGTGGACTATGCAACATGATATCCGGAAGCAGTGCCTCTCCACAATATCTCAGCACGCAGTATTGCAGAAGTGCTCTTCTGCTTTATCTCCCGGGTCAGGATTCTGAAAGAAATCCTGACAGACCAAGGCACTTCATTTATGTCACACACACTGCGTGAGCTGTATGGGTTACTGGGGATTAAGTCTATCCGCACCAGTGTCTATCACCCACAAACGGATGGCTTAGTAGAGCGATTTAACCAAACACTCAAAAACATAATCCGCAGATTCATAAGTGAAGATGCACGTAACTGGGATAAGTGGCTCAAGCCCCTGTTGTTTGCAGTACAAGAGGTCCCTGCAAGCCTCCATGGGGTTTTCTCCCTTTGAATTATTATATGGGCATAAGCCACATGGCATTCTGGATGTGCTACGGGAAAATTGGGAGGAGGGACCTTCAGCAAGTAAAAATGAAATTCAGTACGTTCTTGACCTGCATGCAAAACTCCACACCCTCATACACCTAACCCAGGAGAATTTGTGGCAGGCACAAGAATGTCAAAGCTGGCTGTATGACAGGGGCACGCACCTTAGAGAGTTCATGCTGGGAGACAAAGTGCTCGTATTATTGCCCACGTCGAGTTCTAACTAGTCGCCAAGTGGCAAGGGCCCTTTGAGGTCACACAGCAAGTCAAGGACATCGACTATGAGGTGAAGCAAATGGAAAGGGGTGGAGCACTGCAAATCTACCACCTCAACCTTTTAAAATGCTGGAATGAGGGGGTCCCCGTGGCGTTGGCATCGGTAGTCCCAGAGAAGGTGGAGCTGGGTCCAGAGGTAAAAAAGATAACATCTCAGATCACTCTGGTCCCTTGTGGAGACCACCTCTCACCGTCCCAACTCACGGAGGAAGCCAAGTTGCAGAAGGAATTTTCCGATGTGTTCTCACCCCTTACTGGTCGTACCCACCTCATAGAACACCACATTGAAACGCCCCCAGGGGTGGTAGTGCGTAGCCGCCCTTACCAATTGCCCGAACACAAAAAAAAAGGTGATTCAGGATGAACTCAAGGCCATGCTCGAAATGGGCATCATCTAGGAGTCCCACAGTGACTGGAGAAGCCCAGTGGTCCTGGTTCCCAAGATCGACAGGTTGGTCCGGTTCTGTGTGGACTACAGAAAGGTCAACACGGTGTCTAAATTTGATGCATACCCAATGCCTTGCATTGATGAGTTGCTTGATTGGTTAGGTGCTGCTCGCTTTTATTCGACACTGGATCTAACAAAGGGATATTGGCAGATCCTCTTGACTCCTCTATCCCAAGAGAAAATGGCCTTTTCCACACCATTTGGATTACACCAATTTGTCACACTCCCTTTTGGGTTATTTGGGGCACCCGCTACGTTCCAGCGGCTTATGGACAGGGTCCTCCGCCCTCATGCTTCCTACGCGGCGGTCTATCTAGATGACATTATAATTTACAGTAATGATTGGCCGCGGCACCTGGAACACCTGAGGGCCATTCTAAAGTTGTTGAGGCAGGCGGGCCTCACAGCTAACCCAAAAAAGTGTGCGATTGGGCAGGTGGAAGTACGGTATCTGGGGTTTCACTTGGGCCATAGGCAGGTGCATCCCCAAATTAACAAGACCGCAGCGATTGTGGCCTGCCCAAGGCCCAAGATCAAAATGGAAATGAGACCGTTCTTGGGGCTGGCTGGCTATTATCGTAGGTTTATACCTAATTATTCAGACGTCACCAGCCCGCTAACCGATCTCACTAAAAAGGGGGCTCTAGATCCGGTCCAGTGGACGGAGCAGTGCCAATAGACCTTCTCTGAGGTAAAAGCTGCACTGTGTGGGGGGCCACTTTTACACTCCCCTGACTTCTCTCTCCCCTTTATTTTGCAGACTGATGCATCGGACAGAGGGCTGGGGGCTGTTTTGTCCCAGGAGGTGGAGGGCGAGGAGCACCCTGTGGTGTACATCAGCCGGAAACTTTTGATGCGTGAAAGTAGGTACAGCACAATTGAAAAGGAGTGTCTCGCCATCAAGTGGGTGGTCCTCGCCCTTCGATACAACCTGCTGGGGTGCCCTTTCACTCTCTGTTCGGACCACGCGCCCCTCCAATGGCTCTGCTGCATGAAGGATACCAATGCGCGGATCACCCATTGGTATCTCGCCCTCCACCCATTTAAGTTTGAGGTGATCCACAGGCCCAGGGCGCAGACGGTGGTGGCGGACTTCCTGTCCTGTTGGGGGGGGAGTCAGCTTCAGGCCAGACGGTTCCCTGGCCTGAGTCGGGCGGTGGGGGTATGTGGCAGTGGGGGCATGGCCAAGCAGCTGTCTGTGAATGGAGGGCGGGGTCGGAGAAGATAAGTGGCTAAGTCATTCCACCTGCTGTCAATAATGTGTGTGTGTGTTTGTTACAGGGATGGAGCATAAAAGGAGAGAGAGAGCAGAGAAAAGGAGCTCTCTTCCCAACCACAACACATGTGTGAATGAGTGAGTGAGAAAAAAGAAAGCTGAAAAGCTAAATAAAGTTGTTTGGATAATATCAACTCTCACCTGCCGTGCTTCTGTGCTCCACCCACATCAGGGATTGCTACAATACGTATATAATACATTTTATTTATAAGCACCTTTCATGACACTCAAGGACACTTTACAAGAATAAAACAGATAAAATAAACAACAGATAAAAACTACACAAAAAATGTGTGTGTGTTTTAAGCATTATTTTATTTTAATTTTGATAATTATGGCCTACAGCACAAAATAACATCTCAAAATATTAGAAGATTTCATTCTGAGTTTGAGTAAAATCATATAAATACCATGTATCTCTTGGTCTATTTCAGTACAGGCAACAACAATCATGGGGAAAACTGCTGACTTGACAGTTGTCCAGAAGATGATCATTGACACCCTCCACAAGGAGGGTAAACCACAGAAGGTCACTGCTGGAAAGGCTGGCTGGAAAAGGGGAATAAGCAACAGGGATGACCACAGCCTTGAAACGATTGTTAAGAAAAGTCAACTCAATAACATGAGACAGTTACACAAGTGGTGGACTGAGGCTGATGTCAGTGCATCAAGAGCCACCACGCACAGACATCTTCAGGAAAGGGGTTACAACTGTTGCATTCAAAATATCCAGCCATTCCTGAACCAGGGACAACATCCGAAGAATCTTACCTAGGCTAAGGAGAGAAAGAACTGGACTGCTGCTCACTGGTCCAAAGTCTTCTTTTTCAAATAAAAGTACATTTTGCATTTCATTTGGGAGTCAAGGCCTCGAGTCTAGAGCAAGAGTGGAGAAGCACAGAATCCAAGGTGTTTGAAGTCCAGTGAGAAGTTTCCACAGTTTGTGATGATTTAAGGTACCAGGTCATCTGCTGGTGTTGGTCCACTGTGTTTTATCAAGTCTAAAGTCAATGTAGTCATCTATCAGGAGATTTTAGAGCACTTCAGGCTTCCATCTGCTGACAAGCTTTATGGAGATGCCCATTTCCTTTCCAGCAGGACTTTGCACCTGCCAACAGTGCCAAAACTATGACCAGAGCCTTTACTTTCAAAGCCCCACAGTTATGGAAAAGCCTTACATGTAGTTTTTGGAAATCTTGCACAGTCTCAGTATTTAAGTCTTGGCTGAAAACATATCTGTTTCATCAAGCCTTTTGTTAAGAGCTTTTTATGAAGTAAAGGAGTAGATCTGGAGGGTCCTTGGGCATAGAGTGTTTTGGTAAAATAGGATGTATAGATGTGCGTCTCAGTCTCACACATTCACTGAGGTTTAATTACAATGGAGTGGCTGGCTGCTTAATATCCCAAGGCTCCCTCATGCCTGGCTCTCCCTTTTAGTTATGCTGTAACAGTTATTCTTGCCAGAGTCCCTGCTTGCACTCAGTGCACAATGCATACTGTTTTCAAACATTAGGTCACAATGGGCATACCGAACGACATGTGTTTCTTTCTCTCTCTCTCTCTCTCTCTCTCTCTCTCTCATTTCTTTGTTCTGTCTCTCAGTATGTCTCTCTCTGTCAAGTTACTCATCAGTCTTGAGATACCAGTTATTCTGGCCTCTCCTGTTCTTTGGCTTTGCCTGATCTATCCTGATGCCTTACTTATGGCTGGAGTTCTCATCACTTTGTGGAGGATGGCCCCATATGGACAGTTGAAAGATTTGCTTAGAAGACGGCTCTGAACACTTACAGTTTTGCTATGATGGTTTAGGACTACAACTGTCAGGATAAATTTAGGACTCCAGTTCTCATGTACAATCTTGCACTCAAGTCTCCATCAATGAACAGTTGATAACATCAACAAAATGGCATTCATGCTAAAACTATCACGAATTTCCTGGTTACACAACTGCACTTTGTGACTACGTAGGACACAGTTATAGAAGCAAGTTTATAATAATCATGTTATCTGTTATCACCCAAGTGAAGATGGGTTGCCTTTTGAATCTGGTTCCTCTAAAGGTCTCTTCTTTATTTCATCTGAGGGATTTTTTTTCCTTGCTACCTTCAGCTCAGGCTTGCTCATTAGGGATAAATAAATTTATTACAGATAAAATTAGTTCATATGTTTAAAGTCTTTATTTTTTATGTAAAGCTGCTTTGTGACAATGTCTGTCATGAAAAGCATTATACAAATAAACTGACTTGACATGAGCAAGATCTTCAACAAATCACCCCCACCACAGAAGAGTCTGCAAAATTTTGACTGACCTTAATTAGAGAGCACTTAAATGCCTGGTGAAGTCGAATCATAAACATGTCACAGTAAAGCTCATACCTATATCTAATAGTGAACTTAAGAGCGTTTCAACATGCACCATATGACAAGAACTCAAAGGACTGTGACTAACTAGTCATGTGACCATTAGAAAATCACATGTTAGTGAGGTTAATCAGAAGAAAAGGCTTCAATCTGCTTGGCTGCATAAAAATTTGTATTCTTGATCAGTGGAAAAAAGGTCATGTGGCCTGGTGAGTCCAGATTCACCATATTTCAGAGCAATGGGCATGTCAGGGTAAGAAGGGAAGCACATGAAGTGATGCAGCCAAAATTTATAGTGGCCAATGTACAAGCCAAAAGAGACAGTTGCTACAGTTGGTCAGGGCAAGGTTCAGCAAAGTTATGTGGCAATAAAATTAAGTCAGCTGACGACCTAAATATACGGAATAACGATGATATCCCAGTAATGGATTTTTTTCTTCCCTGATAGAATGGAAATATTCCAGGACAACAATACCAGGATTCACCAGGCTCAAATTGTGAAAAAGTGGTTCAGGGAGCTGGAGGAATCATTTTACACATGAATTGGCCATGGCAAAGTCTTTGGGATATGCTGGAGAAAACTTTATGGAGTGGTTCAACTCTTCCATCATCAATACAAGAGCTCGGTGAAAAAAATTAATGCAATTCTGGAGTGAAATAAATGTTGTGATGTTGCATAAAGTTGTTGAAAAAATGCCAAAGTGAATGTCTGCTGTCATCAAAAGCAAATGTGGTCCAACAAAATATTAGAGTGTTTACCTTCCTTGACCAGGCAGTACATTTGACATAACGTGTCCAAGTTCAGCTTTCTTCAGCTAAAATGACGATGTACATATTGGCAGATTTGAATTTTTAAAGTGCTTTTGATGACATTTTACCCATCATATTTTTCTTTGTGTTTAGCTCAGGTTTAAGCAGAATAATATAACATTTAGGTGTAAATATACAGAACAGTAGAGCAAAACTAGAGGCCAAAATTGCAAATATCTCCACAGCGACAGTAAATTTTCCAGGAGAGCTGACATAAGCTGGAATAAAGGTGATCCACACAGCACAGAATATGAGTATGCTGAATGTGATGAATTTAGCTTCATTAAAATTATCTGGCAATGTTCTAGCTAGAAAAGCCAAAACAAAACAGATGGAGGCAAGAACTCCTATATAACCCAGCACGGCCCAGAAACCAAGAGCTGAGCCCAAGTTACATTCTAATATGATCTTTTCCTTGTAGTAGTTCATGTTCTTATATGGGAAAGGAGGAGAAACTGTTAACCAAAGAACACAAATAAGGACCTGTATGAGAGTGAATGCAAGTACACTGAGTCTCTGCTGTAGAGGTCCAAACCATTTCATGACATTACTACCTGGAAGTGTAGCCCTAAAGGCCACTAATACCACTATTGTTTTCCCTAAAACACAGGAGATGCAGAGGACAAAGGTGATCCCAAATGCTGTGTGGCGCAGCATACAGGACCACTCAGAGGGTGGTCCTATGAAAGTAAGTGAACAGAGGAAACACAGAGCCAGGGAGAACAGCAGCAGAAAGCTCAGCTCTGAGTTGTTTGCTTTAACAATGGGAGTGTCCTTTTCTATTAGAAATAAAATAGCTACTAACACAGTTAATATAGCTCCAACCAAAGAAAAAAGTACCAGTATTATCCCCATAACTTCTGTAAATGAAAGAAACTCGATAGCCTTTAACACACATTTATCTTTGACAGCATTAGACCAAAATTCTCCTGGACACTGCTCACAGTTATTTGAATCTGTAAAACAATCATGTTTATTATCATTAGGAAAGAAAATAAAATGTATATTATGGTTTTATTTATTAATGCCATTGTTGAGGAACTGTATTCTAAATAATAAAATGAGGATACACAATGTACAATTCACAACTAGTCTTTGAAACTTGGTAAAGCTGAAATTACCTGTCTGGTTACTGATCTCTCCCTCTGCACAGGGTATACAGTCATAGCAGCAGATAGGCCTTCCTTTCTGTGCAGCTTTTCTGGTTCCTGGAGGACAGCTCTCACTGCACACAGACCTTGGCTTCTAATATGAACAATATATTATGGCAGTTCCATTCAGCTGTTGTGCTATAATCTTTCACTTATTAGTAGAATTCAAGCTTTTAAATAAAAACTTTTCATTAAAAAATCATGGATTACAGTTTGATTATATTTCATCATTAAAAAAATAGCAACCAGTATATGTACCTCTCTTTCCTCTCCAGCCCAGACTATATCTTGAGCATTTAGGACAAACTGTTGTCCACTTGGTAGAGAGGCATCATAATAGCCCACAGCCTTTAACTGCAATTCTCCATTGACCCCTCGTTGCCAGTTCACCACATCGTACTTTGGAGCCGTTGCCCCAGTACTGTCAAACCAAATCTGGTCTCCTACTTTACTGGTAAAATTTACCCTTTTTAGAGATTTAATAACCTTGAAAAGAAAAATGGAAAATTAATTATTTATTCCATGACAATATAAATCATGAACATAGCTTGCTTTCTTCTCTTGTTTGTCTTACCTGCCATGCATGTATTGTTTTGTTTTTCTCACAACTCTGGTTTTCTGTGCATCCCAACAGGCTGTGTAGAGAATGTGCCACAGCATAAACTGCATTGTAGGCATTATTTGCATATCTCACTTCTGGTATATCGTTACTGTAGTTTTTAAACTGAATCATATCTTCATATTTACTGCAGTTGTTTTCAGGTTGAGAAATGTTTCCCTCTGAGTGCAAGCAAGGGAGTGCTGTTTGCCAAAATCCATTGACAGCATAGTCAGCAAAACCATTAATTTTCAATTTTCCCACATCAAAACTAATTGTTCCGGCCAATACACTGTAACTTGCTGGTGTTAATAGATCAATAGCAGAAATCCCTGCAACACCAATCATCTGGTATCCAGTAAGATTATTTAGAATAAGCTGTTCTATTAGAAGGTTCATATCAAAGTAGGAAAGATATACAATAATTACTTTGGCAGTGCCTTTCTTCACAATTTCAGCCACTTTAATCATTTTGGCAGGATATGACCGGTCAAACTTCTCAGAGTACTCAACACATATTCCCTCCTCTTTAGCTGCATTGAGGAAAATTGCCATTCCATTGTTGCCATAGTCATTATCACTGTACACAGCTCCCACCCATGACCAGCCAAAGTGCTTGACCAAATATGCCAGTGCTCTACCCTGGTAGTAGTCACTTGGGACAGTCCTGAATAAAGAGGGATACTCTTTTCTGTTGCTCAAACATTCACATGAGGAAGAGTGACTTATCTGAGAAAAGAAGGAGAGGTAAAAAAAAAAATCACGAAAGCCTCTTTGGGTGCATCTTGTACTAAAGGATTTTTTTTTAAAAATATGTTTATTTGGACCTAGAAAGAGAAAATTAGAGAGGAGCCTACTTTATCATAGAAAATAACAACTAGCATTTAACAGAAGAACACAAAAGAAAATTATCATCTGCAAATACAATGATTATCCTGGATTATGTGCATTATAAATCCAAATGTATACTCATATAAATGATGCTGATAATAATAATATCATTCATTCAGTTAGCTTTACTAAGCTATCCTGGTCAGGTTTGCAATGGATACAGAGCCAATCCTGCAAGCAATGTGCATAAGGCGATCATCTAAAAAAGTTCATGCACTTTTTCACACCTAAAGACAATTTAATGTAGCCAGCCTGCCTATGCTTATTCATGGATGGTTGCTGGAAACTGGAGAACCCAGAGGACACCCATGCAAACATGGAGAGAGCATGTAAAACTTTGTACAGAGAGTAAGCTGAGCACAGGATTGAACCCAGGATCCTATGGCTATTATGGGTCAGTGGTACTCACTGCACCACTATCTCATGCATAAGAATAACATGCATAGCTCAAAAACAAATCAATATCTAGGCTCAACATGCACATTTCATGGAACATTAAACATAAATACAATAATTTACCACCTTGTTTGAATTCTGACTCAAAGTACAATTGAGCTTCTCTTAGCTTTTAAGTGTAAAAAGACTGTAATCTGATTAAAATACATATATAATGACTTAATTCCAGACACTTCGCTATAAATGAAGATAATCATTTCATGCATATATCAGTTGTGTTTTGTAACTGTTAAATAAATTGTTTTTAAATAATGATTAAAATCATTGATTCTTACCACGGGGATATTAAAGGGTCTTGTAGTTTTTGTAAGTGCTATAGTAGGAGTAGATTCTGACTCCCCTATGATAGCTTGCACTACTGCTTGTCCAGAACATGTATCCTCCACTGTTATCTCCTGACCATTCATCAAAGCCATGGCTGCCTGCATAGATAACAAGCTTGAAAGACAATTGTCATAAATCCTGTACCCAACTGAGATATTCGGGAGCAAGCTGCTGCTCCTGTTGATTTCCTCAATTGCAAACGTCATGGTCTGAGCAATGCGGAATTCACTCAAGTCAAATCTACAAATATACATAAAAATTTAATGCAGTTTCTTTTTTTAAATATAAAATGAAAACTACAAGTAATGCAATGCAGAAATACAGATTATTATCATGCAGAAAATGACAGATTCCCCAAAATGACCACAGTGTCAAAGTTTCCACTCTAACCAACCTAATGCAGGTTAAAGGTTGAGGTTTTTCAGTATATGCCAGTGACTGCATCAGTGTTCCACGATGTATTGAAAAGATAGCTCCAATTATCACATCTCCATCTTTGGACAACAAAGGATTTTTTGTGTTTTCCAGAATATGGCAATTTTCTCCCTTTGTTGGGCTAAGAAAAAGGAGTAGTACAAGGAATACCATGACAAAGTGTGACCAATACTTTTTCTGGATCACTCCTCAAACTACATAGTATTCATATATGTCTAGACATGCTCTGGGTGTTCTCTGTATGATCAGTCTCTTTGGACAAATCAGAGAGATGGTGAGCTTTGTGATGTCATTAAGGGACAGGATGCTATCTGCAACTCTCAGTTATATCTTTGTTTAATTATTTTAGCATATAGGCTGACATGTGCTGTCAAACAATTTGGCCAATTGTTTTGTGTTTTTATATTTATTGCATTTGTTCAAGCTCTTATATACAGTGCCTTGCAAAAGTATTTATCCCCTTTGTGTTTGTCCTGTTTTGTTGCATTACAAGATGGAATTAAAATGGATTTTGGGGGGTTAGCACCATTTTATTTACACAACATGACTACTACTTTAAAGGTGAAACTTGTTTTATTTTGACACAAACAATAATTAAGATGAAAAAACAGAAATCTGCAGTGTGCATAGGTATTCACCCCTTTTCGTGTGAAACCCCTCAACAAGAGGTGGTCCAACCAATGCACTTCATAAGTCACAGTTGATTTAATTAGTTGATTAAGATCCACGTGTGTGCAATCAAAGTGTCACATGATCTGTCACATGATGTCTTCCTAAAGCAACCTGTTCTGGAAGTACCCTGACTCTGCAACACTACGAAGCAAGCAACATGAAATCCAAAGAGCACTCCAAACAGGTCAGAGACAAAGTTGTGGGGAAGTATAGATCAGGGTTGGGTTATAAAAAATATCCCAAACTTGTAATATCCCAGGGAGCATCATTAAATTCATCATAGCAAAATGGAAAGAATATGTCACCACTACAAACCTGACAAAAGAAGGCCACCCACCAAAAGTCACAGACCTGGCAAGGAGTGCATTAATCAGAGACACAACAAAGACACCAAAGATAACACTGAAAGAGCTGCAAAGATCCACAGCGGAGATGGGAGTACCTGTCCATGGGACCACTTTAAGCCATACAATCCACAGGGCAAGGCTTTATGGAAGACTGGCCAGAAAAAAAGCCATTGCTTAAGAAAACACATTTGGAGTTTGCCCAACAGCATATAGCATACTCCCCAAACACATGAAAGAAAATTCTCAGGTCAAATGAGTCTAAAATTGAACTTTTTGGCCATCATGGGAAATGCCATGTGTGGCACAAGCCCAACACCCTGAGAACACCATTCCTGCAGTGAAGCATGTTGGTGGCAGCATCACGCTGTGGGGATATTTTTAATGTGCAGGGACAGGAAAGCTGGTCAGGACTGAAGGAAAGAGAAATGTGTAGCAGTCCCTGTAGGTGGGTGGAGCACAGAAGGATGGCAGGACAGAACTGTTTTAACAAAACTCTCTTTTATTTGCACTTTTCAGTTGCAAAACACACACTCAGACACACGCACACACATCAGCCGTCTGGTTGTGGAGAGAGTCCCTCTGCTCTCACTCTCTCTCTTTAAGAAGGGCGCGGTCACTGGGAGGACACACAAACACATCAATTAACAACCGGGGTAGTGATTCTGCCACTTAACTTCCCCGACTCCGCCCTCCTGTCACAGACCGATGCTAGACCACGCCCCCGCTGCCACATACCCCCACCGCCTGACTCAGGCCGGGCAGCCATCCGGCCTGCAGCCGACCCCCCCCCCCCCTTGATGGGAGAGGAAGTCCGCCACGACCATCTGTGCCCCCGGCCTGTGGATCACCTTGAAGTTAAAGGGTTGGAGTGCCAGATACCAATGGGTGATCCGCGCATTGGCATCCTTCATGCGGTGGAGCCACTGGAGGGGCGCGTGGTCTGAACAGAGGGTGAAAGGGCGTCCCAGCAGGTAGTACTAGAGGGCGAGGACCGCCCACTTGATCGCCAGGCACTCCTTCTCGATGGTACTGTAGCGCCCCTCACGCACCGACAGCTTGCGGCTAATGTACAAAATGGGGCGATCCTCCCCCTCCACCTGCTGGGACGAAACGGCCCCCAGCCCTCTGTCTGACGCATCCGTCTGCAACATAAAGGGGAGAGAAAAGTCAGGGGAGTGTAAAAGTGGCCCCCCACACAGTGCAGCCTTAACCTTAGAAAAAGCCCGCTGGCATTGCTCCGTCCACTGGACCGGATCTGGTGCCCCCTTTTTAGTCAGATCAGTCAGCGGGCTGGTGACGTCCAAATAATTAGGTATAAACCTACGATAATAGCCAGCCAGCCCCAGGAACTGTCTCACCCCCTTTTTGGTCTTGGGCCTCGGGCAGGCCGCAATCACTGCAGTCTTGTTAATTTGGGGACACATCTGCCCGTTGCCCAAGTGGAAGCCCAGATACCATACTTCCACCCGCCCAATCGCACACTTCTTCGGGTTGGCCGTGAGACCCGCCTGCCTCAGCGACCTAAGGACGGCCCTCAGGTGTTGTAGGTGCCGTGGCCAGTCATTACTATAAATAATGATATCATCCAAGTACGCGGCCGCATAGGTGGCATGGGGGCGGAGGACCCTGTCCATCAGCCGCTGAAACGTAGCAGGCGCCCCAAACAGCCCAAAAGGAAGTGTGACGAATTGGTGTAAGCCGAACGGTGTCGAAAAGGCCGTTTTTTCATGGGATAATGGAGTCAAGGGGATCTGCCAATAACCCTTTGTTAAATCCAGTGTTGAGTAAAAACGAGCCGTGCCTAGCCGATCGAGCATCTCATCAATACGAGGCATTGGGTACGCATCGAATTTAGACACCGCGTTGACTTTTCTATAGTCCACACAGAACCGGACCGACCCGTCGGCCTTGGGTACCAAGACCACCGGGCTGCTCCAGTCACTGTGGGACTCCTCGACGATGCCCATTTCAAGCATGGCCTTGAGTTCTTCCCGAACCACCTTTTTCTTGTGTTCGGGTAACCTGTAAGGGCGGCTACGCACTACCACCCCCGGGGGCATCTCAATGTGGTGCTCTATGAGGTTAGTGCAGCCGGGCAGGGGTGAGAACACGTCCGAAAACTCGGTCTGCAACTGGGCAACCTCCGCGAGTTGGGTCGGGGAGAGGTGGTCTCCACAGGGGACCGGAGAGGGAAGTGATGCTAATGTTCCTTTTTGAACCTCCGGCCCCAGCTCCGCCTTCTCCGGAACCACCAACACCAACGCCACGGGGACCTCCTTGTTCCAGAGTTTGAGTAGGTTGAGGTGGTAAATCTGTAGCGCCCCACCCCTGTCCGTTCGCTTCACCTCATAGTCGATGTCCCCGACTCGCCGTGTGACCTCAAAGGGTCCTTGCCACTTGGCGACTAATTTAGAGCTTGATGTGGGCAACAGTATGAGTACTTTCTCTCCTGGTGCAAACTCTCTAAGTCGCGTACCCTTGTCGTACAGGCAGGTTTGCCGTTCTTGGGCCTGCCGCACATTCTCCTGGGTTAGTTGTGTGAGTGTGTGGAGTTTTGCACGCAAGTCAATAATGTATTGAATTTCATTTTTGCTTGGTGAAGGTCCCTCCTCCCAATTTTCTCGCAGCAAGTCTAAAATGCGGCGCGGCTTACGCCCATATAATAATTCAAATGGGGAGAACCCCGTGGAGGCTTGGGGGACCTCTTGCACTGCAAAGAGCAAGGGTTCGAGCCATTTATCCCAGTTACGTGCGTCCTCACTTACAAATTTCTTAATTATGTTTTTAAGGGTGCGATTAAACCGTTCCACTAAGCCGTCTGTTTGTGGGTGATAAACGCTGGTGCAGATCGGCTTAATACCTAATAACCCATACAGTTCATTCAGTGTTCGTGACATAAACGAGGTGCCTTGATCAGTCAGAATCTCTTTCGGGATTCCAACTCGGGAGATGACGCGGAAGAGCGCCTCCGCAATACTGCGTGCTGAGATATTGCAAAGAGGCACTGCTTCCGGGTATCGCGTTGCATAGTCCACCAGAACTAATATAAAGCGGTGCCCTCATGTTGACCTATCTAATGGCCCGACGAGATCCATCCCAATTCTTTCGAACGGGGTCTCGATTAACGGTAGAGGGTGCAAAGGCGCTTTTGGAATGGCCACTGGATTTACTAACTGGCATTCACGGCACGCCGTACACCACCTACGGACATCGCCGCGAATCCCCGGCCAATAGAATCGAGCCATTATTCGGGCTAGTGTTTTATCCTGCCCTAAGTGTCCAGCCATGGGATTAAAGTGAGCCGCCTGGAATACCAATTCCCGATGGCTCTTCGGAATTAAAAGCTGCATGACTTGCTCTTTAGTTTGAGTGTCCTGCATCACTCGGTATAATCTATCCTTCATAATTGCGAAGTAGGGGAAGGACGGGGTGGCGTTCGGCTGGAGCGTTTGACCATCGATTACTCTCACTTGGTCAAAAGCATGCCGCAGAGTCTCGTCTCGTGATTACTCTAATGGGAAATCCACGAGGGATTCCCCAATAGAGGGAGGAGGAGCCGGCGGCTCCTCACTCTGGCACGGAGATGACGTAGACGGCTCTGTGACAGCTGCTCCCGCCAAAGTGACACCGGGACCTCCCCCTGTCAAATGGCAGGACCCACTCTTGACTAAGTGTGTCATTAAACCCCGAAATCCCAGCCAATCAGTCCCCAAAATTAAAGAGTGGGTAAGGCAAGGATTAACCGCTGCCTTCACTATAAATTTTTCCCCTCTGAAAATAATGTGGACCGACACTAAAGGGTAGTTGTGAACATCCCCGTGCACCTTCACCAATTGTGCTCCCCCCAATGCCTCGTCTTGCACCAGGTTTTGGTGGATTGAGGTCTGATTACAGCCAGAATCCACCAACGCCTGATATGTATCCCCTTGGATACTCACCGGTATGCGATACACTCCGGCCCGATCGAGGCCGGCTCCTGGCGCGTTGAGGATCTGAACCACCGCGCCCACCTCCATTATCGAGCACTGCTGTTGGAGGTGGCCCGGTTCCCCGCAGTGCCAGCAAACCGGCCCAGGCTTCCTCTCTGCACTAGTGCTCTGGGGCTCACTCACCTGAGGGGGGGGAGAGACAGACACAGAAGGGAGACATGGAAGGGCACCGCGGGTGCGGCGGGCCGGCTGAGGTGGCGCCGGCCCCCGTCTCCGCGGTGGGGGAATGGGGCGAGGAGAAGACACAGGAGGAGGAGAGGGAGAGAGAGAGAGAGAGAGAGAGGAGAGAAGAGAAGAGGTTGTCTGCTGTCCTGCCGTCGGGACAGCCACCAGATGATCCTCCGCCAGCTCGATTGCCTGATCCAGCGACACCGGGCAGTGGCACTGGACCTACTCTGCGGTTCCCGCTGGTAGACGCGCGACGAATTGTTCCAGTACCACCTGGTCGATGAATCCCTCAGCGTCGCAGCTGTTGGCCCTCAACCACTGCCAGCAGGCGCCCCGGAGTTGCTGGCCAAACGCGAACGGCCGGCCGACTTCCTCCAAGTGCAGAAACGCTGATGTTGTTGCTCCGGGGTGCGTCCCACCCGCTGGAGGACAGCCCGGCGAAGGTCCGCATAGGCCAGCCGGCAGTCGGCAGGGAGCTGTAGCGCGGCCAGCTGTGCCTCTCCCGTTAGCAGGGGGAGGGGGCGCGCCACGCGCTGTTCCACCGGCCACCCCGAGGTCTCTGCTACCTGCTCAAAGAGCGTGAAGAATGCCTCGGGGTCGTCCTGTGGGCCCATCTTCGTGAGGGTGAGGGGGGAAGGGCCCGCGACGGTGGAGTTGGTGGACCCCGCCGACGCGAGGAGGTGCCGGAACACCCGACGATCTTCCTGTTGCGCCAGCACCAGGGCCTCAAACCATTGTTTTTGCTCCTTTCAGAGGGTGAGCAGCGCTTGGTGCTGGCTCTGTTGGGCCGTGGCGAGGGCGTAGATCAGGTCGGCAAAGGTGGAGGACTCCATGGGGCTGTTGTCTTCTGTGCTCGAGTCCCGGGTTTTGGCACCACTGTAGCAGTCCCTGTAGGTGGGTGGAGCACAGAAGGATGGCAGAACAGAACTGTTTTAACAAAACTCTCTTTTATTTGCACTTTTCAGTTGCAAAACACACACTCAGACACACGCACACACATCAGCCGTCTGGTTGTGGAGAGAGTCCCTCTGCTCTCACTCTCTCTCCTTAAGAAGGGCGCGGTCACTGGGAGGACACACAAACACATCAATTAACAACAGGTGTAGTGATTCTGCCACTTAACTTCCCCGACTCCGCCCTCCTGTCACAGACCGATGCTAGACCATGCCCCCGCTGCCACAAAATGGTGCTAAATTCTGGAGGAAAACCTGTTTGCGTCAGCTAGAGGTTTGAGACTGGGATGAAGGTTCACATTCGAGCAGGACAATGACCCTAAACATACAGCTAATGCAACACTGGAGTGGTTTAATGGGAAACATTTAAATGTCTTGGAATGGCCTAATCAAAGCCCAGACCTCAGTCCAACTGAGGATCTACAGCATAACTTGAAGATTGCTGTACACCAACACAACCCATCTAATTTGAAGGAGTTGGAGCAGGTTTGCCTTGCAGAATGGGCAAAAATCCCAGTGGCAAGATGTGCTAAGCTAATAGAGACATAGCCCAAGAGACTTGCAGCTGTAATTGCTGCAAAAGTTGGCTAGATGTGCTAAGCTATTGGATGACTTGCAATCATGTGATCAAAATGTGCTACGTCATGGGCCTCCACCATGATGGTGGATATACAAGGAACTAGACCCTTAGCAAAAAGAAGTTTATTCAAGTGTACTATGAGTATACTTATTTTATACTAAAACTGAGGAAGTATACTTGAAGTTGACTTTTTATAAACTATATTTTATATACTTAAGAATAGTATAGTGAAGTATACTTGGCTTATACTGAAAAGTATAAACAAAAGTCTAAGACTAAGTACATTAATACTAAGACTTACACTTATACTTTAATACTAAAACTTATATTTTAGTATACTTTTTACGTTTTTCTGCCACAAAGTATTAATACTTAGTATATCCTGCTCCAAGTGCATAGTAAGGTCAAGTCATTGACTCATGCTTAACATTTAATTTATATATTAATATAATATAATGCTGGAGTTTAAAACTTTACAGTATATAGTATGTGTGCTCAATTGCATTATCTTTATGTACCTTAAAATCATACACAAAAACAGAAAATCTTTTGACTTGACTTTAGTGATCAATTTCTCCAGTAAGGAAGGACTTGATTTCATAGGTCTTTGTTTTTGAAATGTTTGAAAATATGTCAAACTTGTTTTCAACATTCTGTCTTGTGATTTTGTAAATGCATCACACTCTTGTGTACATACAGTATGAGTAAACTTTAAGAATACTTTAAGGAGTATATTTCCAGTATATAAATAGTAAGCTACAAGTAATATGCCAAGCAAACTTAAAGTATAACAAGTAAACTAGTGAAATAACCAACGTTTATAACAGTATACTTAAAGTATACAATAATAAACTAAAAATAGGGATTCGAAGTCTATAACTAAGGAGCGTCATAGCTCAGTTGACTAAGGCACAATACCATAAATCTGGGGACCCGGGTTCGATTCCTGATCCCTCTCTCTAGCTCATTTCCTGTCTTGACACTGTCCTATCCAATAAAGGTGAAAAAAAAACCCCAAAAATCTTAAAGAAGTATATAACTAGTACAATAGCAGTATATCAATAAGTCTACTTGTGGTATACTTTAAGCATACGAGAGGGATATACCAAGCACATTGATAGTATATAGATGAGTGTACTTGTTGTATACTTTTATAAACTTGAAATGTTCCAATTTAGTCCGAAAAAGTATTAAATTTGTATACTTTCTAGTACACTAAAAGTACATGGTCTGTAGTATACTTGCTACGGTATGCTTATACTGAAGCATACTTAATAAAATGAACTTTAAGTATACTACTTTTTGCTAAGGGGAATGGCAGCCACAGAAACTGTGTCTGTAAACAATGCTGAATTTTCTGAGTATTACCATGACTTGAACGGTCGAGCAAAGATTCGATACAAAGTGAAGATAGATATGTGTGGTTTTGATCCATGTTATTTAAAAAAGTCAGACTTTTCTGAAGATAAGATGTTTCTACCGACCATCGAGTTCAAATACAGGTAATTTTGCCCAATGACCATTTCATCCAAAGCCTTTTTCTTATGCACTATCAATTCTCATCTCATCTCATTATCTCTAGCCGCTTTATCCTGTCCTACAGGGTCGCAGGCAAGCTGGAGTCAATCCCAGCTGACTACGGGCGAAAGGCGGGGTACACCCTGGACAAGTCGCCAGGTCATCACAGGGCTGACACATAGACACAGACAACCATTCACACTCACATTCACACCTATGGTCAATTTAGAGTCACCAGTTAACCTAACCTGCATGTCTTTGGACTGTGGGGGAAACTGGAGCACCAGGAGGAAACCCACGCGGACACAGGGAGAACATGCAAACTCCGCACAGAAAGGCCCTCGCCAGCCACGGGGCTTGAACCCGGACCTTCTTGCTGTGAGGAGACAGCGCTAACCACTACACCACCGTGCCACCCTGCACTATCAATTATTTTATATTTCAGGTATTTGTTTGTTCAAAAAAAGGAGGGATTCTCAATGGAATTTGACCAAAGCAGCGTGACACTAAAGAGCATACTAAGGGGGGGGGGTAACCACTTGCTGACCCTGAGATGAGTTAACTCTGTTGTCATTACAGGCTGCTCGCTTGCATGTCTATGTTTCCGGCTGGATTATATTAAATCTTCAGGCATGGAACAGTGCTCTCGTGGGGGCTTTATTCATAAATCCTGGGCTGAGGCACTGTCCTACCAACCCAAGACCATGCTCGGTCAAAGGGGAGGCTTAGAGGAAGGTTCCTGTAAAATTTGGCTTTGCTGTGAGCTCCCCTGGCCATGTTATTAATTTTTAAACCAGCTGGATCATATTAAATCTTTTGGAGTTTCCTCACCCTCTTTCCAAATCACGGATGGAATTCTAAAAAAAATCAGAATGTGCCACAGTCATGAGTACTGTTGTGACCACAACCATATACAGCACAAAGATATGGCATAGCTAAAAGAACCCTTAAAGCAGTGGAAAAACAAAGAGAGTTGCACACACATTACTATGTTGTGTATGGAATGTCGTTTGACCCAGCATACCAACATGGCCGACATCTGGGTTGCTATTTTGCTTTGTCATCACTTGCAAGTCAAGGATAGAGACATACCCCAAGAGACTTGCAGCTGTAATTGCAGCAAAAGGTGGCTCTACAAAGTATTGACTTTTTTGTTTTGTTTTGTTTGGGGGGGGGGGGCTTTGAATATGTATACACACTCCTGATTTCTGTTTTTTCATCTTAATTATTGTTTGTGTCACAATAAAACAACAATTTGCACCTTTAAAGTGGTAGGCATGTTGTGTAAATCAAATGGTGCTAACCCCCCCAAAATCCATTTTAATTCCATCTTGTAATGTGACAAAACAGGACAAACACAAAGGGGGATAAAAACTTTTGCAAGACACTGTATAAGCAAATATATATATTATATATATAAAATACACACACGTATATGTGCATCTAAAAAAATATAATATCAATGAAAAGGTCAATATTTTCCATCAATTAAATAAGAAAGTGAAAATTTAAAATATTCTCGACTTATTACACTTAAACAAAAATGTTTCAACCATTATTCTATGTTAATTTTGATAATTATGGCCTACAGCACAAAATAACATATCTCAAAATATTAGAAGATTTCATTTTGTGTTTGAGTAAAATAGTATAAATACCATGTATCTCTTGGTCTATTTCAGTACATGCAACCACAATCATGGGGAAGACTGCTGACTTGACAGTTGTCCAGAAGATGATCATCGACACTCTCCACATGGAGGATAAGCCACAGAAGGTCATTGCTGGAAAAGCAAGTGCATCAAGAACCACCATGCACAGACATCTTCAGGAAAGGGGCTACAACTGTTGCATTCAAAACATCAAGCTATTCCTGAACCAGGGACAACATCAGAAGCATCTTATCTGGGCTAAGGAGAGAAAAAACTGGACTGTTGTTCAGTGGTCCAAAGTCGTCTTTTTCAGATGAAAGTAAATTTTGCATTTAATTTGGGAATCAAAGTCTTGAGTCTGCAGGAAGAGTGGAGAAGCACAAAATCCAAGGTGTTTGAAGTCCAGAGTGAAGTTTCTACAGTCTGTGATGATTTGGGTTACCAGGTCATCTGCTAGTGTTAGTCCACTGTGCTTTATCAAGTCCAAAGTCAATGCAGTCATTTACTGGGAGATTCTAGAGCACTTCATGCTTCTATCTGCTGATAAGATTTATGGAGATGCCTATTTCCTTTCCAGCAGGACTTTGCACTTGCCCACAATGCCAAAACTACTACCAAATGTGTTGCTTATCATGATATTACTGTGCTTGATTGGCCAGCCAACTTGCCTGACCTGAACCCCATAGAGAATCTATAGGGTATTGTCAAGAGGAAGATCAGAAACATCCAAACCAAAAATACAGATGAGCTGAAGATTGCTATCCAAGTGACCTGGGCTTTAATAACACCTCAGCAGTGCCACAGGCTGATCGTTTCCATGCCACATCACACTGATGAAGTAATTAATGGTAAAGGAGCCCCAAGAAAGTATTATATAATAGAGATCTATATACATTTCATCACGACTGTTTTGGACCAGCAGTGAGCACATGGCAAGGGGGTGGAGACACAACACAGCATAGTCCACCCTTCATGAGGTGCTAGCAGAATATAAAAGGGCACTGTGCTCACCACCAAGTGAATGCCTACTGTCTACATGCTAACTCTGCTGCTTCCTGTTTTATGCCTGCAAGCTCCAACTAAGGATGCACATCACATGGCTACACAGAGACGCAGCACCCAGCATGACTTCCACTTGGCATAAGTGCTTTCCATTCCTCCAACCCAACACCAAGCTCACCCCACCTGCCATGGACCCTGTTGTCCATCACCTCCTCAAAACATCCCTGCAGCAGTCTCAGCTATCACAGGAGATGGTCTGAAGCCTATATGTGGCACCTCAAGAAATCCTGGTGCTCTATCAGCTAGCACTGGCTGTAGCAACCCCTCTAGACATAGAAGTCTTACTCACCACCTTCAAAAGAGTCACTACACAAAAAGGCTGGCCTATGAGAGCGTGGGCCCACATCCTGGCTCCCCTCCTCAATGGGGAAGCCCAGAAAGTGTACTTTGCCTTGCCAGAGGAAGAAGCAGCAGACTATCACTTCCCCAAAACAGAAATGTTAGCCCACTGTTTTCTCTCCTCCACCTGAGCCATAGCTGAGTTCCACCACTAGACCTACCAAACTGGTAAAGAGCCCCATTCACAGAGGGATGCCCTGCTTTGTATCATCTGACAGTGGCTGCAATAAGAACAACTAACAGCAGTGGAGATTGTCAAAAGGGTGACTCTCAACAAATTCCTAACAGCACTCCCTGGTGAGGAGAAGAGAGTGGTGGGGGTGAAGGCTGCCACAACACCCAGAGGCATGATTATGGCTCTGGAGTGCACCTTGGCCACCCTGAACATGGGGAGAGCGGAAAGGAGAAAAAAGAGCCTCAACTGGTAGAGTGTTCCCCACATGCCCAGCACCATCTCCCACATCCACAGTGCTGTAGTGGTTAGCACTGTCACCTCACAGCAAGAAGGTCCTGGGTTCTAGCCCAGCAGCCAACAAGGGCCTTTCTGTGTGGAGTTTTCATGTTCTCCCCATGTCTGCATGCATTTCCTCCACAGTACAAAGACATGCAGGTTAGGTTAACTGGTGGCTCTAAATTGACCATAGGTGTGAATGTGAGTGTAAATGGTTGTTTGTCTCTATGTGTCAGCCCTGTGATGACCTGGTGACTTGTCCAGGGTGTACTCTGCCTCTTGCCCATAGTCAGCTGGGATAGGCTCCAGCTTGCCTGCGACCCTGTACAGGATAAGCGGCTACAGATAATGAATGGATGGATGTTGTTGCACTGATGCAAGCATGCAGTTGTGCATGTGTAGTAGGAGTACAGCAATCTTGTATATGCACATATACATAGGGGGAAAAGCATTCTAAACTTAATTTTGTGGCAAAGTTACCAAACTTTTTAAATAGTTCTTATCAGATTTGACTGGTGATTCTATACATGCAGTTCTTCTGTCCCAGTGGCCATTGAATATGCAGTTATGGGTCTCTCCTCATTAATTTAGACAGGCACTTGATCTTGTTAGCCCAAAATAACTGCCCAGGTGTGTTACCAATATGATTATCATGTGGCAAAAAAAGATGGTTACCATGTACCTCTAAGGACTTTGGCCAAACAGACTTAATTCACATATATACACCACAGCCTGCTCAAAACATATTTTAAAATGACTGCTCCCATGTCGGCGGTACAGTGGTGTAGTAGTTAGCACTCGCCTCACAGCAAGAAGGTTCTGGGTTCAAGCCGAGTGGTGGATGGGAGGCTTTGTGTTGAGTTTGCATGTTCTCCCCATGTCTGTGTGGGTTTCTTCCAGGTGCTCTGGTTTTTCCCATGCAGGTTAGGCTAATTGGTGGCTCTAAATTGACCATAGGTGTGAGTGGTTGTTTGTCTCTACAGTATGTGTCAGCCCTGCGATGACCTGGTACTGTAACTTGTCCTGGGTGTACCCTGCCTCTTGCCCATAGTCAGCTGAGATAGGCTGCAGCTTGCCTGTGACCCTGCAAACAATAAGCAGTTATGGATAATGGATGGATGCTCCCATGTCACTCTTGGGAATAAAGCTATTTGGCATTGCTGACTTTTACACTACATTTGATATAGGCTTGAGCCATATCTATTTTTTTTCCATAACTTCATACCACCCTAACATTGTCACTGGAGTATACAGTATTTGATGGTATTTGTGTAAAAAATAAAATGTACAGTAAATATTAGCCATCATGCACAGAGACAACTTCTTGTTGAAGAGTTAAAATTATCATTTCATTGACAGTAAAAAGTGTGGACGGAGCCACTCCATAGGGTTTGAATGGAGAGCAGTGAAGCCAGAATGGGGCTCCAGTATTATCTGTTGAGTCTCTCTCTGACCATTTGTCTACTGTGCAGAATGAGGCTCAGATGATGTAAAGCAAGAGAATAGCATGTCTGAAAACATGGCACTTGTCTGATAGGTGAACCCTAAAAATTATTTTGGCTCACTTTCTGACTTTGAACACTCGATTACCCCTTGGCTTGTTTCAATAACACTCCACTTTATTTTTTGTTGCAGAACATGCAACATAATCAGCCCCTTTCTTACTAGTAAACTTACCTCTTGTGGGACATCCTGTGCATGATAATACATTACCTCAATACAGAATCTCTGTATCACTTTAATAGAAAGAGAAGTGTCTCTATATTTGACAGTATTGAAAAGTACACTGTTGGAATTTCTACAGTAAATACCCTGGAGTACCCTAATACTGTAAGTCCTTCACACTGTGGCATGTGCACCTGAAGGCATGCCCCAGGCTGCACACACGTCGAGTGGACTCCAGCACACGCACCATTAATGATGCTCACCTGAACTTAATTAAGGAGCTATATGTGCACCTATTTAAGGACCGTGCTGATGCATGATCAGTGCTAAGTATTATGCTACATCAGTACACATTACTGATGTGTACAAGCCTTACTACCCATGTTTCTGATTCTTGTTCCTCATCCTCGTTCTCATTTTTGCTCTGCCTCTGATATCCCGTTTGCACCTCACCCAACCCTTTGCATGTTTTATGTTTTGGATTTAGCCTGTGGATTTGGACTGTTTGCCTGTGTGTCTGTTTTCACTGACGTATATAGATCACTGTAAATTAATATACTTCTGCATTTACATCCACCTACCTCGTACCTGACAAATACCTTCATACCTTATTTGATGTGTAGATAGATTATTAATTTGAAGCTCTGCTATGAATTATCTCTGAGCCATTACTTCTATTATCTCATCTCATCTCATCTCATCATCTCTAGCTGCTTTATCCTGTTCTACAGGGTCGCAGGCAAGCTGGAGCCTATCCCAGCTGACTACGGGCGAAAGGCGGGGTACACCCTCGACAAGTCACCAGGTCATCACAGGGCTGACACATAGACAAAGACAACCATTCACACTCACATTCACACCTACTGTCAATTTAGAGTCACCAGTTAACCTAACCTGCATGTCTTTGGACTGCGGGGGAAACCGGAGCACCCAGAGGAAACCCACGTGGACATGGGGAGAACATGCAAACTCTGCACAGAAAGGCCCTCGCCGGCCACGGGGCTCGAACCCGGACCTTCTTACTGTGAGGCGACAGCGCTAACCACTACACCACCGTGCTGCCACTTCTATTATTATTATTATTATTATTTTTTTTTTTTATTATTCTCAGAAGTGTTCATCATGGCTTCCATGTCACTGTCTGAGGTTAGCTGGGTCAAAAAGCTTGTACTGCACATTTGGGGTCTTTGTGCTTTCCGTGACAAGTCCTGTGTAATTTCTCTGTGAGGCTGCACTCTCAAATGTTGTATTTCTCCTCCACATTTGTACTCACAATTTGAGGTTAAAGGTTAAAATATGCTTCGACCTTAGCAGGTGATTGGGAAAAAGGGCTAACTGCTATATTCTGTATATACATAAGCTTATAGGCACCCTGTATTTACTTTAATGTTGTGCCAATAAGGTTTATCTCTCTATCAGGGGTGCCAGGGGGGTTAGGATGATTCTAAAGGCCCAGCATTGAAAGGGAGCCCTCAGAGGACAATATTAATATTATTACCATGTGTAGGTTAATTTAATAAAAACATTTTTATAATTTTGTCTTGGGCGGCATGGTGGTGTAGTGGTTAGTGCTGTTGCCTCACAGCAAGAAGGTCCGGGTTCGAGCCCCGTGGCCGGCAAGGGCCTTTCTGTGCGGAGTTTGCATGTTCTCATGTCCACGTGGGTTTCCGCCAGGTGCTTCGGTTTCCCCCATAGTCCAAAGACATGCAGGTTAGGTTAACTGGTGACTCTAAATTGACCATAAGTGTGAATGGTTGTCTGTGTCTATGTGTCAGCCCTGTGATGACCTGGCGACTTGTCCAGGGTATACCCCGCCTTTCGCCCATAGTCAGCTGGGATAGGCTCCAGCTTGCCTGTGACTCTGTAGAACAGGATAAAGCAGCTAGAAATAATGAGATGAGATGAGGTCATGTATTTAGATAAATATCTTAGTAAGTTTTTTTTTATCATATAAGCATAATAAACATATTGACAGAAACTTTATATTTTACACTTTCCTATGTGCCAACTGCCAAATAATATTATAGTTTTTAAATTACCTAAATTAGATGAAACAGAAAACTTGTCACCTTACACAGTCACACCAGAGTCGGAGCGATGAGCACCCATTTACGCATTCATAAAAGATGATTCACATAGTAATAGAATGATCATCACTTTCACTCTTTCGGTTTTGATTGGTTTCTCTTTCATGGTGGAAACACCCACCATAAACAGGATAAAATCTGTCAGATATAGTTTAGACTATTTTGAGGTAAAACTTATTGCGAGATGGCACATGGACTTGATGTGCTTCGGATGATTCAGGACAGCAATTCAATTCATGACTCATTTCATGATTCAGGAGAGTGATTCAATTCAATCTTGAGAACTGTGACACTAATGATGAACGGTGACTTTTTTTTTTTACTTTGACTCGATCCAACTGAAGATCAACTCAAGTAAGTGTAAATATTTCCTCTATTTATTCTGAGCAGATCGGTTGATATGCATGCGCTGTAGTGCATGCACAAGAAAAATGACTAATTTTTCCAGAGTTAAAAGTATTTTCCTCAAAAATAGTTAATTTTGCTCTATTTTGAGTTTTGAGAGTAAAATTTAGAGTTGGAGTGGGAGCAAAATTATAGAGTAATTGTGGAACAGAGTACCAAGTCAAGTCAAGTTTATTGTCAAATATGCTATACATGCTCGACATACAGCACAGATGAAATTTCAGTCCTCTCTGACCCACAGTGCAAACAGGCAATGCAATAAATAAAAATAAAAATAGAATAATTGAAAAAACAAACAAACAATATAAACAGTATAAACACTCTAGATAAGAACTAGACATAGACTAAACACTCATATATACATACATATACAGTATATACACACACACACTGTGATATCACTAGAGGTTGACTGGCTCTCAGCGGGACCCTTCAATTAGTGCAAGGACACAAAGGTTAGAATAAATCAAGATTTTTAATGTTATGCCAGGAGATTAAACAGAAAAGGTATCTCAAATTCCAATGTTCAAATGAGGATGGATTCCCAAAAGTCAAACTCAAACAAGGTCTCTGGCTTTAGAATAACAAAATTATAGGCAGGTTTCCTTCAGTCCAATGTCCTTTTCACAGAACAAACAAAATCTTCTGCCTTACTTTGAGTCCAGTCAACAATCCCCGTAGTCTTCAGCCCGGTGGCAGCCCAGAGGCAGGCATTCAGAACACAGATAAGTATTTCAGATAAGCATTTCCATGAATACTCCACCCAGCAGGATCCACTCAGCAAAGAGAGTCCATGAACCTCTCTCCTCTCCCCTCCACATTCGCACAGAGTTTTGAGCTCTCCCAAAGCCCTCTTGCTCATTAGGCCCTCACTGGCCCCAGGTGTGTTGCCGTGTTGTGTGCTGAGGGGTGAAGTTCCTGACTCCACCACCAGATAGCTGCTTGTTGTTGGAGCCATCTGTGTGGAATATAGTGCCCCTCCAAGATGCAGCCTCTCGGGATGTCACACATCCCTCCCCCTCGGGACTGACGTCCTCGTCGGGCTGAAGGTCACAAAAAGGGCATCTCGCCGGGATAGGGCGTCCACATTGCCATGGCATCTGCCAGCCCTGTGGACAACAGAAAAGTTAAACACTTGCAAGCTTAAAAACCATCTGGTAACCCTACTATTTGTCTCCTTGCTCTTGGCCATCCACTGAAGAGGGGCATGATCAGAGATCACCGTGAAACGCCGGCCCAGGAGGTAATATTGTAGGGACTCCAGGGCCCAAATAATGGCGAGACACTCCTTTTTAACCATTGAATAGTTCTTCTCTCTTGGGAGTAGTTTTTTGCTTAGGTATAGGATAGGATGTTCCTCACCTTCATGCACTTGAGTGAGTACAGCCCCCAGCTCCACCTCTGAAGCGTCTGTCTGAACCACGAACTCCCTCTTGAAGTCTGGTGCCACCAGAACCAGCCTGGAACAGAGGGCCTGCTTCAGGTTGATGAAGGCTGCCTCCGCCGCGGGATTCCACTTCACCATTCTTGAGTGCCATTTGGTTGTCAGATCTGTCAGAGGTGCAGCAATGGAGGCAAAATTGGCAAAAAAAAAAAACGCTGGTAGTAGCCGGCTAGGCCCAAAAATGACCTCACCTGCTTCTTTGTGAGGGGTTGTGGCCAGTCCTGTATGGCCTGCAGCTTCGCTTCCTGTGGCTTGACCAGTCCCTGGCCAACGGTGTACCCCAGGTAATTGGTTTCACTGAAGGCCAGCCTGCATTTTTTCGGGTTTGCCGTGAGACCTGCATCTCTGAGGGAATCAAGCACAGCTTGTACACGGGGTAAATGACTTTCCCAATCCAGACTTTGAATGACAACATCATCTAAAAATGCAGCTGCATACCTCTTGTGGGGAGCAAGGACCCGATCCCTTAAGCACTGGAACGTGGCCGGCGCTCCATGCAGACCAAATGGGAGCCATGTGTATTGGTAGAGACCTTCTGGTGTGGCAAAGGCTGTCTTCTCCTTTGACGCTGGGGTCAGGGGCACCTGCCAGTAGCCTTTTGTAAGGTCCAGAGTGGTGAGGAACCGGGCGTGTCCTAAGGAGTCTACTAAGTCATCAACACGGGGCATAGGGTATGAATCAAACTCTGACACCTCATTCAATTTGTGATAATCATTGCAGAATCTCACTGACCCATCTGGTTTGGGAACCAGGATGTGGGGCTTGCCCGGGCACTTTTGGACTCTTCGATGACTCCTAGCTCTAGCATCTTTCTCACCTCCTCCTGGATAGCCACCTTGCGAGCCTCTGGCACATGATAGGGACGCTGGGTCACCATTCAGCCAGGGACGGTGCGGATCTCGTGTTGGACCACCTCTGTGTGCCCAGGGAGTGAGGAGAAGACGTCTCGGTTGCGGTCCACCAGCTCTAGGGTCATCTGCCGCTGATGTGGGGATAGGCCTGGCCCCACCTGAACCTCCTCTCTGGTGGGTTCTTTGGACTCTGTTGGGGGCAAACAGCTGAACAATGCCTCCCTGGCATGCCATTTTTTCAAGAGGTTAATGTGATATGTGATATATCTGCTAAGGTTTTCTTTTATCAGGCTGTCTCACCTTGTAATTCACCTCTCCTACCTGCTTGATGACCTCATACGGTCCTTGCCAGGTTGCCAGGAACTTACATTTCACGGTCGGCACCAGGACCAGCACTCTGTCCCCCAGCTTAAACTCTCTCGGCTGGGCAGGTCGGTTGTAGGAGGCCTGCTGTTGCCGTTGAGCAGTCTCCATGTGCTCCCGCACTATCCGGTAGATGGCCTTCATTCTCTCCTTCATGGCCCCAACATGCTCGATCAGGGTCCGCCGTCTGCAGGGTTGCTCCTCCCAAGCCTCCTTGACAATGTCCAGCAGCCCTCTGGGTCTGTAAGAAAGCAAAAGTTCAAAAGGCGAAAAGCCAGTAGAAGATTGAGGTACCTCTCTCACTGCAAACAGCAGGTATGGCAGCAGCTGGTCCCAGTTCTGCCCATCCTCTTCAATCGCCTTCCTCAGCATGGACTTCAGAGTTTTGTTAAAACGCTCGACCAGTCCATCTGTCTGGGGGTGGTAGACAGATGTTCGCAATTGTTTGATCTTCAACAGGGCACACAGTTCTTTCATCATGCTGGACATAAACAGACTGCCTTGGTCTGTCAATATTTCCTTTGGAATTCCCAGACTGGTGGAGAGGAGGAACAGCTCCTTAGCTATTTGTCTGGAGGTAGCCTTCCTCAGGGGGATGGCCTCAGGGTACCGGGTCACATCGTGCAGGATGACCAGAATATACTGATGCCCCCTGGACCTTTTTGGCAAAGGACCAACTATATCCAGTCCAATCCTCTCAAAAGGAGTTTCAATAATTGGTAAGGGGATGAGCGGGTTATGATATGGGGGCTTAGGCGCCACCTTCTGGCATTCTGGGCAACTACGACAGTAATTCTCTGTTTCCTTGTGCACTCCAGGCCAGAAGAAACGCTGTAAGATCCTTTCTTTTGTCTTCTCAACACCTAGGTGGGCCCCCAGTGGATGTGTGTGTGTGCCAGATTGAGCACAGTTGCCCAGTGGGGCTGTGGTACAAGGAGCTGTTCATGCACTTTGTCATTTTTCTTCACCACCTGATACAGTAGGCCACATATAACTGTGAAATGGGGGTATGTAGGGCTTGCTCTACCCCCTAACAGTACACCCTCTAGCACCTGCACATTTCTTAAGGCATTCACAAGCATGGGATCCTGCAACTGGGCAGTACCATACTGGCCTGTGAGAGGGGGAAGCTCCTCAATGCCTGGGGTGTCTTCCTCGCTGGAGCTCGGAGAGCTTTCCAGGGCCACATTCTCTTCTCCAGTGTCCGGGCCAGTCTCTGTGTCGGCCTGGGTGCCTGTCATCCCCGCGAGGGCAAATGCGGGGATGAGTGGTTGTGCGGGTTGCACTTGTGTGTTTGCAGGACAAGTCTTACCCCTCTGATTGCAGGGTACCCAGGCTGGCCTCTGCTGGGTCTCTCTCCACAGCAGGTGGAAGGCTGGGCAATCTCACCCAATCAGAACAGGAACAGGGAGGGAATCAACCACTCCCACCCTCATGTGTATAGTCCCCCTGGTGGTGGTCACTTTTAGTTCAGTGGTGGGGTACTCTCTGGTGTCTCCATGGACGCAAGAAACTGGAAGAACTTTGTCAGTGGTCAGACACAATGAATCCACCAGGTCCTTATGCACCAAGGTGACCCAACTACCCAAATCTAACAATTCTTCAACATCACGGCAATTCACCATCACTGGGCAGGTGGGGGGTCGATCTGGGGGCCCGTCTGCAGCCCCGATGAGTGATGCAAACAGCTGGGCGGATGGTGCGCTGGAGGACCCTGCAGTGGGCATAGACTCATCCACCAGTTTCCCACACTGCCAAGACATGTGTCCCCTATCCCCACACCGGAAGCATTGTCGGGTGTCACTATCACGGGGAATTCTAACTGGACCCGGCTGGCTTCTGGCTCCCCCTGGAGCATAGCCAGGTCCTGCTGTGGCTGGGCTGGACCCCTTGGGGTTTTTGGGGCGGCCTCCCCCTGTCAGCAGTGGGGGCGCAGTCCTGGGGTCCTTCCTGGAAGCATGGAGCATTTCTGTTGTGGCCTGGTACTTTTCCACAGCTTCAACAGTCAGTTCAGCTGTGGTTAGGGCTTGTTGCCTGATGAAGCACTTCACCTCATATGGCAGGGCTCGAATGTAGTGATCCATTACAATGGCCTCCACTACTGCAGCCGCTGTGGTTTTCTCAGGCTCCAGCCATCTCCTCGCGATTCTGGAAAGTTCGTGCATCTGTGCATGGGGAGCCTGGTCTGCTTGAAAGGTCCAGCTGTGGAAGCATTGAACCATACTGAACTTGGTGAGCCCATGTCTGCTGAGGATCTCAGTCTTCAGAGCATCATAGTTTGTAGTCTTGTCAGGGGGTAGGTCTCGGACAGCGTTCAATGATTCTCCCATTAAAAATGGGGCTAACAGTCCAACCCACTGTGCCTTGGGCCATCCTTCCCTAGTGGCTGTGGCTTCAAAGGTGTGCAAGTATGCCTCAACATCATCTGTAGCCCCCATTTTGGAGATAAAGTTACTTGCCTTTATTGGGCCAACACTCCAAACAGCCATCCTCTTCTGTAGCTGCAACTCCTCTGCCTTCAGTTGGTTGGCTTTCCTTTGTTCCTCCAGGAGGGCCGCACTCGCCTGAATTTGGGCTTGCTGGCCTGCAACAAGGGCCTTCAAAATTTCCTCCATCTTGTTATGGGGAGGTACAATGGCTAACTGGAAGTATTGAGTAATCAAATGTTCAGTGTCCTCCTCGTACATGCACTATTATTGATGATTGAAGTGCCCACATTATCCACTATATGTGATATCACGAGAGGTTGACTGGCTCTCAGCGGGACCCTTCAATTAGTGCAAGGACACAAAGGTTAGAATAAATCAAGATTTTTAATGTTATGCCAGGAGATTAAACAGAAAAGGTATCTCAAATTCCAATGTTCAAACGAGGATGGATTCCCAAAAGTCAAACTCAAACAAGGTCTCTGGCTTTAGAATAACAAAATTATAGGCAGGTTTCCTTCAGTCCAATGTCCTTTTCACAGAACAAACAAAATCTTCTGCCTTACTTTGAGTCCAGTCAACAATCTCCGTAGTCTTCAGCCTGGTGGCAGCCCAGAGGCAGGCATTCAGAACACAGATAAGTATTTCAGATAAGCATTTCCATGAATACTCCACCCAGCAGGATCCACTCAGCAAAGAGAGTCCATGAATTTATTTATTTATTTTATTTATTTATTTAGCTTTTGCCATAGGAAGATCTATATATATGTACATACATCATGGCATGGGAAACCACAACAGCTTGCGCCAGTTACAGTGGCCCCATTGTACCGAATTTGCATGTCTTTAAACTTTGAACCTCTCTCCTCTCCCCTCCACATTCACACTGAGAGTTTTGAGCTCTCCCAAAGCCCTCTTGCTCTTTAGGTCCTAATTGGCCCCAGGTGTGTTGCCGTGTTGTGTGCTGAGGGGTGAAGTTCCTGACTCCACCACCAGATGGAGTTATAGCTGCTTGTTGTTGGAGCCATCTGTGTGGAATATAGCGCCCCTCCAAGACGCAGCCTCTCGGGATGTCACAACACACACACACATAAATTGGTGCAAATAAACAGTCAAGGGCACTTGAGGTATAGCAGGTAAACAGGAAATAAGCAGTATAAACAAACTAGCAGCTGTTAAAGTGAGGTAGTGCGGAATAGTGCAAATGAGCAAGGTAAAGTGAGCTGTGCAGTCCCTGAGTTCAGTGTTTTAATGAACGATGAGATGTATGTATGTATGAATGTATGTATGTGTGTGTGTGTGTTTGGGGGGGAACTGTGAGGATGACATGTCAGATGCTGAAGGGGGGGCAGGGGGTGTGCGAGCAGAATCTGTGGCAGGGGGCAGAGAGGGGAGGAGGGGCAGAACAGGGAGGGAGTTGAGCCTCCTGACTGCCTGGTGAAAGAAACTGTTCTTGAGCCTGCTGGTTTTGTCCCGGAGACTCTGCAGTCTCCTCCCCGATGGCAGCAGACTGAAGAGGCTGTGAGATGGGTGGGTGGGGTCACCTGCAATCCTGATGGCTTTGCAGGTGAGGCGGGAGTTATAAATATCCATTAAAGAAGGGAGAGAGACACCAATGATCCTCTCAGCTGCTCTCACGATGCGCTGCAGAGACTTGCAGCAGGACACGGTGCAGGCGCCATACCACACGGTGATGCAGCTGGTCAGAATGTTCTCGATGGTGCCTCTGTAGAAAGTGTGCATGATGGGGGCCGGGGCTCTTGCTCTCCTCAGTTTGCGGAGGAAGTACAGACGCTGTTGGGCTTTTTTGGCCAGTGATGTGGTGTTGTTGCTCCAGGACAGGTCTTCAGAGATGTGCACACCCAGAAACTTGGTGCTGCTCAGCCTCTCCACTGTAGCACTGTCGATAGATAGTGGAGCATGCTGGGTGTGCTCTCTCCTGAAGTCCATAACAATCTCCTTTGTCTTCTCCACATTCAGACGGAGATTGTTGTCCTTGCACCACATGGCCAAGCGGCTAACCTCACTCCTGTAGATTGTCTCATGGCCATTGTTGATAAGACCCACCACAGTCGTGTCATCCGCAAACTTAATGAAGAGATTTGAGCTGGATGTTGGTGTGCAGTCATGGGTCAGCAGAGTGAAGAGGAGGGAGCTTAGCACACATCCTTGGGGGGCCCCCATGTTCAGTGTGATGGTGCTGGAGGAGTTGCTGCCGACCCGTACAGTCTGTGGTCTCCCCGTCAGGAAGTCCAGCAGCCAGTTGCACAGGGAGGTGTTGAGTCCCAGCTGGTCCAGTTTATGAATGAGCTGCTGAGGAATGATTGTGTTGAATGCTGAGCTAAAGTTTATGAACAGCATTCTGACATACGAGTCTTTTGTCTCCAGGTGGGTGAGGGCTGATCGGAGGGCAGTGGAGATGGCATCATCGGTCGAACAGTTAGACTGATATGCAAACTGGAAAGGGTCCAGGGCGGGGGGGAGGGCAGACTTGATACGCCGCATGACTAGCTGCTCGAAGCACTTCATGAGGATGGGAGTGAGTGCGACAGGGCGGTAGTCATTGAAGCAGGAGGGAGATGGCTTCTTCGGGACCGGGATGATGGTGGTGGTTTTGAGGCACGTGGGGACAACAGCCTAGCTCAACGAGATGTTGAAGATGTCTGTAAAGACATCTGTGAGCTCCTCGGCACAGTCTCTCAGGACACGACCAGGAATGTTATCAGGACCCGGGGCTTTTCGTGCATTTGTCATCCTGAGAGCTCTCCTCATGCTGTCTGGGGACAGCATCAACACCTGGTCACTGGGAGGTGGTGGGGTCTTCTGTGCCGTAGTGCTGTTGTCTGCCTCAGAGCGAGCGAAGAAGTCGTTCGACTGATTCAGGAGAGACGTGGAGTTGTCACAGGTCTGCGGCGAGGGCTTGTAGTCTGTGATGGTCTGAATCCCCCACCACAGGTTCCTGGTGTCTCTGCTGTTGTTGAAATGGTCAGCAATGCGCCTGGAATACTGTCTCTTGGCCACCCTGATGCCTCGTGACAGATTGGCCCTAGCTGTCCTCAGGCCCACCTCGTCCCCAGCTCTGAAGGTAGCATTCCAAGCCCATAGGAGCCTATGGACTTCCCCTGTCAGCCATGGCTTCTGATTGGCCCGAATGGAGATGGTTCTGGTGACCATAACGTCATCCATGCACTTCCTCATGTAGGCAGTGATGGTCTCCGTGTACTCCTGGAGAGCTGGTTTGGTGACTTTAACCAGCGGCCTGTATGCTGGCATTAGCATAACAGTGGAGTGATCTGAGGCCCCAAGGTGGGGGAGGAGTAGGGCTTTGTAGCCATCTTTATGTATGGTGTAAACATTGTCCAGAGTATTGTTTCCACGTGTGGGAAAGTTGATATGTCCATAGAGTTTTGGAAACACGCTTTTGGGGTTTGCATGGTTGAAATCCCCAGCCAGGATGAGGAAAGCATCTGGGTGGGCTGTCTGCTGCTCACTGATGGGCTGATAGAGTTCATTCAGTGCTTCACTCCTGTTGTTATTGGAGCTGGGAGGGATGCATAATGCTACCAGCAATATGGCTGTAAATTCCCTCGGCAGGAAGAATGGCCGGCACTTAATAATCATAAACTCCACCAGTGGTGAGCAGTGTTTGCAGACCACAACAGCATCACAGCACCAGGCATCACTGATGTAAACACAGAGTCATTCGCTGCGAGTCTTTCCCCCCTCGACTAGCGCTCTGTCTGACCGGTAGCATGTTAGCTGTGTTAGCTGAATGGCACAGTCCGGGACGCTGTCGTTAAGCCATGTTTCCACAAACACAAGGACACCGCACTCACTAACAGACTTAAAAGATGAGCGGAGCAGGCAGACATAATCCATCTTGTTGTCCAGCGAGCATACATTGGCCAGAGTGATGGTAGGGATAGCCGGCCGGTGAGGGCTAGCCACTAGCCTAGCTCGGATACCTCCGCGCTTGCCTCTCTTCTGCTTCCGCATGTTCCGTCTGTGGCACTTCCACTGCGGGCTGGATGCAGGAGTGGGGGTCGGTGATTGAGCAGGCCTCCGGAGCAAACCGTAGCCACATAGCACTTCCACGTCCGCTGGATTTATATCCGTGAATATAGATCTGCGGATGTCGAGCAGAAACTCACAGGAGTATGTGCGCCTTGAGACTGATGGACGTAACAAAGATGAACAGATACATACTGTTTTAAAACACAAAAAACACGAAAACACCGTTCTGTCGGGACAGAGAGGAGCCGCTGCGTGTGTGTGCGCCGCCATCTTGGTACAGAGTAGGTTGTGGCTCTCAGCTGAGTAAAATAGGACAAGAGTTAATTTAAGACACCCTGAATAGAGCCAAATACCAAAATAAAATCAAATACCAGATAATTGAAGCTGTTGTAAAAAGCAGTTTTAGAACTGTGTTGGAATATGTGAAAAACATTGCCTTACCCAATGTGACTTGACCTGGTGGGATTAAGAGTTAATCTGATGGGATTTAGAGATGGCAGTGGGAGGGGTTTTCACTCTTCTAATGGAATGGAAATTTTTACCTTTCTCATTGAATACCCCTCCCACTGCCAACCCTTTATTCCAAAACAATAGGACATAATTTTTTTGATGACCAGTTAATTGTCCAAATCAATGGAGCAGATTTAAGTTTTTGTGCTTGATACATTCCTAAGACTGAACAGAATCACCTCAAGTGATCAAAATGGTTCATCACAATGGGTAAGGTAATACTTTTTCCTACATTCCAACACAATTCTAAAACTGCTTTTTACAAGATCTTAATGTATCTGTTATTTATTTAAAAGTACAATCATGACATACATACGACATGGATATTATTGTAGGTGAACTTGTGCTAAATCTCATCTCATTATCTCTAGCTGCTTTATCTTGTTCTACAGGGTTGCAGGCAAGCTGGAGCCTATCCCAGCTGACTATGGGCGAAAGGCGGGGTACACCCTGGACAAGTTGCCAGGTCATCACAGGGCAGACACATAGACACAGACAACCATTCACACTCACATTCACACCTACAGCCAATTTAGAGTCACCAGTTAACCTAACCTGCATGTCTTTGGACTGTGGGGGAAACCGGAGCACCCGGCGGAAACCCACACGGACATGAGGAGAACATGCAAACTCCGCACAGAAAGGCCCGCACCGGCCACGGGCTCGAACCCGGACCTTCTTGCTGTGAGGCGACAGCGCTAACCACTATACCACCGTGCCGCCCTATATAAATATTAATAATAATAATAATAATAATATATGAAAAAAGTCCAGCAGGATATATTGCACATTATATTGCACATTTATATTGCACATTGTCCAGTATTGCTTTTGTCAGGCTAGGCTACTGCTCCTTCTCATCCTCTGTCCTCCTGTTACACCCTCCTCCCCCCAGAGAGGAGTTGTACAGTCTGATGGTGTGAGGGACAAAGGAGTTTTTAAGTCTGTTAGTCCTGCACTTGGGAAGGAGCATTCTGTCACTGAACAGACTCCTCTGGTTGCTGATGATGGTGTTCAGAGGGTGGCTGGCATCATCCATGATCTTCAGTAGTTTGTCCATAGTCCTCTGCCACAGTCACCAGAGAGTCCAGCTTCATGCCGACCACAGAGCCGGCCCGCCTGATCAGTTTGTCCAGCCTGGATGTGTCCTTCTTGGATGTGCTGCCCCCCCAGCACACCACGGTGTAAAACAGGACACTGGTGACCATGGACTGATAGAACATCCACAGGAGTTTCCTGCTGATGTTAAAGGACCACAGCCTCCTCAGGAAGTACTGCCTGCTTTGTATCTTCCTGTACAAGTGGTTGGTGTTGCAAGTCCAGTCCAGCTTGCTGTCCACCCACAGCCCAAGGTACTTGTAGGAATCCCCAGCCTCCACCCGACCTCAATCAGAACTGGTCGTGACCTTGGTCTGGACCTCCCAAAGTCAATGACCAGCTCCTTGTTTTCAAGGTGTTGAGCTGCAGATGGTTCCTGTTGCACCAAACGGCAAAGTCCCTCACCAGGCTCCTATACTCCTCCTCTCTGTTGTCCCTGATACACCCCACTATGGCTGTGTCATCGGCGAACTTCTGAATGTGACACAGCTCAGAGTTGTAGCAGAAGTTCACGGTGTACAGGGTGAAGAGAAGAGGGGCCAGCACCGTGCCCTGGGGTGCTCCGGTGCTGCTAATCACAGCGTCAGATGTGATGTCCTTTAGCCTGATGTACTGCGGCCTGTCGGTGAGATAGCTGGAGATCCAGGTGACCAGGCAGGGGTCCACTTGCATCCTGTTCAGTTTGTCCTGAAGCATCCTGGGCTGGATGGTGTTGAAGGCACTCAAGAAGTCCAAGACGAGGATCCTCACTGTGCCATTTCCCTTATCCAGATGTGAGTGGGCTCAGTGTAGCATGTAAAGGATGGCATCTTCCACACCAACACCTGCCCGGTACCCAAACTGCAGACAGTCCTGGGCGTTTTGCACCTGGGGTCTGAGGAGGCTGAGGAGCCACTCCAATATCTTCATCAGATGTGAAGTGAGTGCCACCGGTCAGAAGTCATTCAGCTCTCTGGGCCGGTTCTTCTTGGGAACTGGAACAATGCATGATGTCTTCCAGAGGGTGGGCACTCTCCCCAGCTGCAGGCTGGGTTGAACATACATTGGAGTGGTTCACCCAGTTCAGCAAAGCAGGTCTTCAGTAGTCGGGGACACACCTTGTCCAGGCCTGCTGCTTTCCTCGGGTGAAGCTTCCTCAGTTGACCTCTGACCTGGTCTGCAGTGATGCATGGAGGATTCTGTGTTGAGGTGGGGGAGAAGGAGGAGGGAGCTGCTGCGATGACTGGGGGAGGTGTGTTGAGGGAAGAAGAGAGATGGCTGCAGTGAGGGGGAGGGGGACGTGGACTGGTTGAACCGGTTGAAGAAGTCATTCAGCTCATTCACCCTCTTCACTGTCCCCCCTATGACTCTGGTCTTCGTGTTGTAGCCTGTAATGGTTTTCACATCTTTCCAGACCTCCCTCATGCTGTTCTCCTTCAGCTTCTGCTCCACCTTTCTCCTGTAGCTGTCCTTAGCTTCCCTCACACAGCATTTTACCTCCTGCTGTGCTGCTTTCATCGCCTCCCTATCCCTGCTCCTGAAGACAGCCTTCTTCCTGTTGAGGACAGCTTTGACTTCCTGTGTTACTCATGGCTTGTTATTAGGGTAACACTGTACAGTCTTAGTGGGGGAGACCATGTCTGCACAGAAGTTGAGGTAATCCGTCAGACAGTGTGTCAGCCCCTCTATGTCCTCACAGTGTGGGCTAAGCAGCACATCCCAGTCCATGGTGTCATAACAGTCTCTGAGGGCATCTTCCATTTAAGGGGACCACCTCTCGATCCACCTCCGCCAACATCATTAGAGTGACAGAAAATGCCCTCAGATCCCAGAGGGTTAAATATTTCATAGGTTACCTTTATTGCCATTGAAAATAAGATGAGTAATGAATGTAATTTTGGTCTGCAAAGAGCTCAGAGAATTTGTAGGTCCACTTTGCAGCTAGTGCACCAGCTAGGTTAAGATGTATGCTAATAACCAGCTTGTTCACTCATGTGGTCTGCCTTCAACATGTGCAGATGCAGCCTCAAGATTAGGAAACCCTGCCTTGACCCCCCTCCCAGTTGAAACAGAAGGAGATGAGCAGTATTTTGCTGATAATGTATTTACAGAGTGTGGCAGCGGGGGCATGGTCAAGCGTCTGTCTATGACCGAAGGGTGGAGTCAGGGAAGGTAAGTGGCAGAATCACTGCACCTGATGTTAATTAATGTGTGTTTGTGTGTCTTCCCCAGTGACCGCGCCCTATTTAAGGAGAGAGCGAGAGCAGAGGAGAGCTCTCTCCCGATCCAGACAACAGATGTGTGTGCGTGCGTGAGTGTCTGTATGTTAGTCTGAAAAGACCACTGAAAAGTGTATAAAATAAAAAAGGATTTCAAACTTAGTTCTGTCCTGCCGTCTTCTGTGCTCCGCCCACTCTTACGAACTGCCACAGTGGTGCTGAAACCCAGGAACCTGGAGCACAGAAGAAGAACAGCCCCATGGAGTCCTCCCCTTTTGCCGACCTGGTCCACGCCCTCGCCATGGCCCAGCAGAGCCAGCACCAGGCACTAGTCGCCCTCCGGAAGGAGCAGGAGCAACGGTTCAAGGCCCTGGTGTTGGCTCAGCAGGAAGATTGACAGGCGTTCCGGCACCTCCTCGTGTCGGCGGGGTCCACCAACTCCACTGCCGTGGGCCCTTCCCACCTCACTCTAATGAAGATGGGCCCACAGGACAACCCCGAGGCCTTCCTCATGCTCTTTGAGCAGGTAGCAGAGACCTTGGGATGGCTGGTGGAACAGCGCGCGGCACGCCTGCTCCCCCTGCTAACGGGCAAGGCGCAGCTGGCCGCACTACAGCTCCCTGCTGACTGCCGGCTGGCCTACGCGGACCTCCGCCGGGCCGTCCTCCAGTGTGTGGGGTGCACGCGTGAGCAACAATGACAGTGCTTACACGCTTTGTGCTTGGAGGAATTCGGCCGGCCATTCGCGTTTGGCCAGCAACTCCGGGATGCCTGCTGGTGGTGGTTGAGGGCCGACAACCACGACACCGAGGGAATCATCGATCAGCTACTACTGGAGCAGTTCGTCGCTCGCTTACCAGCAGGAACCGCAGAGTGGGTCCAGTGACACTGCCCAGCGTCGCTGGATCAGGCAATCGAGCTGTCAGAGGACCATTTGGCAGCTGTCCCGACAGCAGGACAGCAGACAACCTCTTCTCCCCTCTCCTCTCTCTCTCTCTCTCTCTCTCTCTCCCTCTCCTCCTCTGTCTCATCGTCACCCCATTCCCCCACCGCGGAGGCGGGGGCCAGCGCCACCCCAGCCGGCCCGCCGCACCCGTGGTGCCCTCCCATTTCTCCCTTCTGTGTCTGTCTCTCCCCCCCCTCAGGTGAGTGAGCCCCAGAGCACCAGTGCAGAGAGGAAGCCCAGGCCGGTTTGCTGGCGCTGCAGGGAGCCGGGCCACCTCCAACAGCAGTGCTCAGTAATGGAGGTGGGCGTGGTGGTTTGGATCCTCAACACTCCAGGAGCCACCCTCGATCGGGCCGGAGCGTATCACGTACCGGTGAGTGTCCAAGGGGATACATATCAGGCATTAATGGATTCTGGCTGTAATCAGACCTCAATCCACCAAAGCCTGGTGCAAGACAAGGCATTGGGGGGAGCACAATTGGTGAAGGTGTTGTGTTTGCACAGGGATGTTCACAACTACCCTTTAGTGTCGGTCCACATTATTTTTTGAGGGAAAAAATTTAGAGTAAAGGCGGCGGTTAATCCTCGCCTTACCAACTCGATAATTTTGGGAACTGATTGGCTGGGATTTGGGGAATTAATGAGTCATTTAGTGAAGAGTGGGTCCTGCTGTAGTTTAGCAGGGGGAGGTCCCGGTGTCGCGTTGGCGGGAGCAGCTGTCACAGAGCCATCTACGTCATCTCCGCGTCAGAGTGAGGAGCTGCCAGCTCCTCCTCTCTCTATTGGGGAATCCCTTGTGGATTTTCCATTAGAGCAGTCATGTGACGAGACTCTGTGGCATGCATTTGAGCAAGTGAGAGTAATCGATGGTCAAACGCTCCAGCCAAACGCCACCCCATCCTTCCCCTACTTCGCAATTATGAAGGATATATTATACCGAGTGACACAGGACACTCAGACTAAAGAGCAAGTCACGCAGCTTTTGATTCCAAAGATCCACCGGGAATTGGTATTCCAGGCAGCTCACTTTAATCCCATGGCTGGACACTTAGGGCAGGATAAGACACTAGCCCGAATAATGGCCTGGTTCTATTGGCCAGGGATTTGCGGCGATGTCTGTAGGTGGTGTATGGTGTGCTGCGCATGCCAGTTAGTAAATCCAACGGCCATTCCTAAAGGTCCTTTGCACCCTCTGCCATTAATCGAGACCCCGTTCGAAAGAATTGGGATGGATCTCGTCAGGCCATTAGATCGGTCAACATGAGGGTACTGCTTTATTTTAGTTCTGGTGGACTATGCAATGCGATACCCGGAAGCAGTGCCTCTTTGCAATATCTCAGCACACAGTATTGCAGAAGCGCTCTTCCATGTCATCTCCCGAGTTGGAATCCTGAAAGAGATTCTGACTGACCAAGGCACCTCGTTTATGTCACGTACACTGAAAGAACTGTTTGGGTTGTTGGGTATTAAGCCGATCCGCACCAGCCTGTGTCAACCACAAATGGACCGTTGAGTTCAACGGTTCAATCGCACCCTCAAGAATATAATTAAAAAATTCATAAGTGAGGACGCACGTAATTGGGATAAATGGCTCGAACCCTTGTTATTTGCAGTGTGAGAGGTCCCCCAAGCCTCCACGGGGTTCTCCCCATTTTAATTGTTATATGGGCGTAAGCCGCGTGGCATTCTAGATGTGCTGCGAGAAAACTGGGAGGAGGGACCTTCACCAAGTAAAAATGAAATTCAATATGTTATTGACCTGCACGCAAAACTCCACACACTCACACACCTAAACCAGGAGAATTTGTGGCAGGCCCAAGAACGGCAAACCTGCCTGTACAACAGGGGTACGCACCTTAGGGAGTTCGCACCGGGAGATTAAGTACTCGTACTGTTGCCCACATCGAGTTCCAAATTGATCGCCAAGTGGCAAGGACCCTTTGCGGTCACACAGCGAGTTGGGGACGTTGACTATGAGGTGAGACGAACTGACAGGGGTGGGGCACTACAGATTTACCACCTCAATCTGCTCAAACTCTGGAACAAGGAGGTCCCCATGACGTTGGTGTCGGTGGTTCCTGAGAAGGAGGAGCTGGGGCCGGAGGTTCAAAAGGAGCATTGGCATCACATACCTCTCTGGTCCCCTGTGGAGATCACCTCTCCCTGACCCAACTCGCAGACATTGCCCAGTTGCAGACCGAGTTTTCGGACATGTTCTTGCCCCTGCCCGGCCACACCAACCTCATAGAGCACCACATTGAGATGCCCCAGGGGGTGGTAGTGCGTAGCCGCCCTTACAGGCTACCAGAACACAAGAAAAAAGTGGTTCGGGAAGAACTCGAGGCCATGCTTGAAATGGGCATCGTCGAGGAGTCCCACAGTGATGGGAGCAGCCCGGTGGTCTTGGTACCCAAGGCCGATGGGTCGGTCTGGTTCTGTGTAGACTATAGAAAAGTCAACGCGGTGTCTAAATTCGACGCGTATCCAATGCCTTGTATTGATGAGTTGCTCAATCGACTAGGCACGCCTTGCTTTTATTTGACACTGGATTTGACAAAGGGATATTGGCAGATCCCCTTGACTCCATGATCCCGAGAGAAAACAGCCTTTTCCACACCGTTTGGCTTACACCAGTTCGTCACACTTCCTTTTGGGCTGTTTGGGGCGCCCGCTACATTCCAGCAGCTTATGGATAGGGTCCTCTGCCCCCATGCCACCTACGGTATGCGGCTGCATACCTCGATGACATTATTATTTATAGTAATGACTGGCCGCGGCACCTAGAACACCTGAGGGCTGTCCTTAGGTCACTGAGGCGAGCGGGTCTCACAGCCAGCCCGAAGAAGTGTGTGATTGGGCGTGCGGAAGTACGGTATCTGGGCTTCCACTTGGGCAATGGGCAGGTGTGTCCCCAAATCAATAAGACAGCAGCGATTGCGGCCTGCACAAGGCCCAAGACCAAAACGGGGGTGAGACAGTTCCTGGGGCTGGCTGGTTATTATCGTAGGTTTATACCTAATTATTTGGACATCACCAGCCCGCTGACTGATCTCACTAAAAAGGGGGCACCAGATCTGGTCCACTGGACGGAGCAATGCCAGCGGGCTTTCTTTAAGGTAAAGGCTGCACTGTGTGGGGGGCCACTATTACACTCCCCTGACTTTTCTCTCCCCTTTGTTTTGCAGACAGATGCATCAGACAGAGGTCTGAGGGTTGTTCTGTCCCAGGAGGTGGAGGGGGAGGACCGCCCCATGCTATATATCAGTAGAAAGCTGTCGGTGCATGAGGGGCACTACACCACTATTGAGAAGGAGTGCCTAGCAATCAAGTGGGCGGTCCTCGCCCTCCTTTACTACCTGCTGGGACGCCCTTTCACCCTCTGTTCGGACCACGTGCCCCTCCAGTGGCTCCACCGCATGAAGGATGCCAACACGCGGATCACCCGTTGGTATCTGGCACTCCAACCCTTTAACTTCAAGGTGATCCTCAGGCCAGGGGCGCAGATGGTCGTGGCGGACTTCCTCTCCCATCGGGGGGGGGGGGGGGGGGGGGAGTCGGCTGCAGGCCGGACGGCTGCCCGGCCTGAGTTGGGCGGTGGGGGTATGTGGCAGCGGGGGCATGGTCAAGCGTCGGTCTGTGACCGGAGGGCAGAGTCAGGGAAGGTAAGTGGCAGAATCACTGCACCTGATGTTAATTAATGTGTGTTTGTGTGTCTTCCCCAGTGACCGCGCCCTATTTAAGGAGAGAGCGAGAGCAGAGGAGAGCTCTCTCCTGATCCAGACACCAGATGTGTGTGCGTGCGCGAGTGTCTGTATGTTAGCCTGAAAAGACCACTGAAAAGTGTATAAAATAAAAAAGGATTTCAAACTTAGTTCTGTACTGCCGTCTTCTGTGCTCTACCCACTCTTATGAACTGCCACACAGAGCAATCTGTGAATAAAGAGCTTTGGGGTTAAATCTCATGAAGACCAATTTTTAGTATTTATGCTGCATTAACCATGTGAAGCGATAGCTATAGCAAGCAAGTACAATTTTAGCTGATAACATTCATATAGACATTCCAATAATGAAATGGACAACTGGCATATGAAATGGTCAAAAACTGGCTAAAAAGATTGTTTGATAGCTTGACTTCAAATGTAAAGGGACTAACACCATTGCCACTTATAAGATCACCATTTTAAGATATTTGTTTCCCTTTATGATCAACTAATGTTACTAACCAAGCATGCAGCTCATTCCATCCAAATATTAGTAATACATACAGTACACATAGATTTCAAAAACACACTGTGTTAGTATGCTTCTATGACAGATTCTGAAGTACATACCTTATGGTTAAGGTTATGGATATTTTAGAGCCAGGGCCCTCTTCAAGCCATGATGCAGCCAGAGAGAATACCATTTCCTGTTTTTGATGCATTCATTTGCAGGCAGCATGGTGTGACCAATTTGTTGATATAAAATTCTTTATTGTGTTCAAAAAAAAATTTCCCCTTTGTTGCACAACAAAGCCCATAAGTCACTTTAAAACTGTATGTAGAGTATGTACAGTGGTTATCTAGCTCATTTGGGGCTGTTGAACATTGACATACTAAATGTTTGAGGTTGAGGGATTTATTCATTCAGCCAAAAATGAAAAAAAAAACTCAGTGGATTTCTTACAGTGCACCATGTAATCTTCTATCAATTAAATAGTTATTCATCGACCTACAAATTTAACTGCATATCATTACTCAGTACATGAAGGAGACATAAGGATGAATTTGGAAGTCTGTTTGGGACAGCAAAGCCAGTCTACACTAAGTTTATACTTATCTACTAGTTTATCTACTAGCTACAGTCTGGGTAGGTCGCAAACTAAATACTGACACCTCGTGGTGAAAAGTAATATCAGGGTATAAACAAGGTCTGTGTCTTCTGTGATCAATTCAGTAGAGGTGTTCAGATAAAGTGGGTCATTACTGGTGTTTGGCAAATTCAGACATTTGAATTCATGTGTCTTTTTTGTTAGAAAATTACACTAATAACATTTTCCTCTGGATAAACTAAGGCTGTTTTTTTTTTTTTGGGGGGGGGCGTGGGGCAACATTATATTCTTTCATATGGCTTTCATATCATCTTGCAAGCATCCTGAAAAGAAAGCCAAAGCATGCACATTAGATATTGCAGTGCATCTGCCTCTCATTGAACAATATTAGGCTACGTTCACACTGCAGGCTGAAGTGACTCAAATCCGATCTTTTCGCCCATATGTGACCTGTATCCGATCTTTTATTGACAATATGAACGACACAGATCCGATTTTTTCAAATCCGACCCAGGCCGTTTGGATATGTGGTCCTAATTCCGATTCCTATCCGCTCTTTTCATATGCGACTTCAGTCTGAACCGCCAGGTCGCATTCATCCGACTTACATGTCATCAACAAGCCACAAACGTCACTATTCTGCGCTGAAGTAGGCAGCGGGTCTCTCAAAAAAGTTACAACAACATGGCGCATAATCACGGGCGCAGATAGAGGGTGGGACGAGTCAGATTTAAATTCACCTCGTTCGGTCCCCCCCACTTATAGGGAGGAAAAAACGTCTATGCTGTCTTTCTTTGCATAAGGCAAACCTCACGGAAAAATCAAAAGACTAATTACCATTCGGTTTATTGATGTGCACAGCAGTGTATACATAGTTGCAACAACTCACATAAAACAAAACAAAGACTGATATTCGGTTGGTTGAGCTGCGCAGACTGCACAGGTTGCGAGCTCGAGCTTGGTTGCTATGGTTACTAACAACAAGTTTGACAGGCATATCGGGGTTGGGGTTGGTTTGCTGGCAGCTTTGTCCCCCCCCCCCCCCAGTTTTTTGTCCCTCCCAGTTCAAAAAACGTATCTGCGCCCCTGCGCATGACATCAATGCGAGGGACGCTTTGGGCTGTGAAGGTTCTGAATCTTCTCAATGGAAGGACGCAGAGGTTAGGGAGCTGATTTCCATTGGGGGGATGCAGCTATTCAAGCTAGATTGGATGAGTCATACCGCAACCGGGCGGTTTTACTTCCGTAAACACTGGCCATGCTCACTGCGTGTGACGTCGTCGTATCCTGCAATGCGCATGCGGAACACTTTTAGGTCGCTTTTCGTTCATACTGAGGATCACATACAAGTCGCATATATTTGTTAATGTGAACGACCTCACAAAAAAATCGGATTTCACAAAAAAATTGGAATTGAGCATTAAGCCTTGCAGTGTGAACGTAGCGTTAGTGATGGATCACTATAAGTAATAAGTGTGCGCACACTGATATTACCTGAAGTGCAGCTTAATCAGCTGCATTGGCAAACTCAAAATGGCAATTATAGCTTTATTAAATAATATGTAAAATACTAAATTGCAGTCGGCGGCACGGTGGTGTAGTGGTTAGCGCTGTCGCCTCACAGCAAGAAGGTCCTGGGTTCGAGCCCCGGGGCCGGCGAGGGCCTTTCTGTGTGGAGTTTGCATGTTCTCCCCGTGTCCGCGTGGGTTTCCTCCGGGTGCTCCGGTTTCCCCCACAGTCCAAAGACATGCAGGTTAGGTTGACTGGTGACTCTAAATTGACCGTAGGTGTGAATGGTTGTCTGTGTCTATGTGTCAGCCCTGTGATGACCTGGCGACTTGTCCAGGGTGTACCCCGCCTTTCGCCCGTAGTCAGCTGGGATAGGCTCCAGCTTGCCTGCGACCCTGTAGAAGGATAAAGCAGCTAGAGATAATGAGATGAGATGAGACTAAATTGCAGTCTTATTAATTTCCCAGGGATATTGACCATTTACCATTGTCAGAGGTTTGACTCATGACTGACTGAACTACCTTTTGCAAGCCACTGATTTTTTTTTTTTAGCTTTACCACCCCCTGTTCCTTTCTCCAACATGCCCATTTAAGTCTGCTCCAATCACCATTCTTTCCTTTTTGGATATACTTTCAAGCACTTCATCCAACTCACTCCAGAATTATTCTTTCTCCTCCACCTCGCAGCCGACTTAAGGGCATATGAGCTTACAATGTTCATCACCACTTTGATTTCCAGCTTCACACTCACTATTCTATCACTCACTCTCTTTATCTCCAACACACTCTTAACATACTCTTCATTCAGGATTACCCAGACACCATTTCTCCTCCCATCTACATCATGATAGAAAAGCTTGAAACCACCTCTGATTTTTCTGGCCTTACTTCCCTTCTACATTGTTTCTTGGAGACACAGGATGTCAGTCTTTCTCCTCTCCATCATATCAACCAGTTCTCTTCCTTTAAGCCTCACTCACAACCCGCCATATGGGCTGCAACAGGCAGTCTACAGTAAAAAACGGCAAAACCATGCTTGAGACTTGCGCGACACTTGCGTGTGTTCAGCGACGTACCGTAGGTCACAGACTGCCCGTGGAGACTTTTGGTCCTGCACATGCAAATTCTACAGGTCTTGCGACAAATCAAGAATGCATACACTACGTATGGGACCTGTATTCCTTTTGTACACCTGAACCAAGTCAGCAGCGCAGCTAGTAGGGTTTTTTTGTGATGACAGTAAGACTCATGAGTGACGCACGGTCATTGTATGAGTGACTTGCCTCAGAAATACTACACAAGTATTCCACACTTGCTATTTGTGCGGCACGCAAGACAGAAGTACATCTCACATTCTACCCCTATGTGTGGTGTGCACGCAGTGCACGCAACCTGCACACAGCACACGCGACCTGCACGCGACACGAGGGGCAAGACTCTGGGTATATATATTGGGGAGGAACCAAGGAACCGATTGTGTAGCGTGTAGCATTGTAGAAGGGAAGAAGACCATCTTATTTGCAGTTTTTATCCGAGTACATGTTTAATTTACCATGCAAACGTCAAATAATAAAACTAGTATAAGGGAATAATGCATTTTATTACACTGTAAAAAATCCCAACTAAATAGCCCAACAGTTTGGGCCCTGAAACACACTTTGACTCCGAGCTGCTGTCTTACTCCTGCTCCTGTTGTGTGGTGGGATGGGTGTTGGAATGTTCTTGTCCTCATCACTGAGCATGGCACAATGGCCTGACAGTGATGATGGGATTGCAATGTCCTCACTTCTGGGCGTCGTTAGCTGAAACATTCATGAAAATCAGCATATATAATATTAATTATATAAGCATATCAATACTGAAATGAATGTGTAAAGCATGTGTATTTACCTGTGAAAATACCTCTGGCGCGGTGCTGTGCCTTCTCCCGGCTTCTCCCTGTTCGTGCAGGGCTCGCCGGTGCTGCTACCATCATCATCAAATTCTTCCACCTCCTCCCCCTCTGCTGTTTCAGGCTGAGTTACTTCACTTTTGCTTGCTTCTTCTTGGGTCCCATTTTCTAAACTTTAAAATGAAAATTTTAAAAATTTTCCCACAAAATAGCCAATGTTCTTCAGTCGAAAGACAGATGCAGAATGCTGCAGACATGCTGGTTTTATACCCACTCCTGGCTTGCATCACACGCAAGTTACGAGTGATTGCAATGTGCTAATCACATGTGTCACACACGCTTCACAAGTGCGGCCCATACTCGTAGCGCAGGAAACTGGTAAGATGCAAGTCTCACACACTCCACACTCACTGAACATGCTCTGATCATGTGCATCAGACATACGCTTTCCATGGGCTAACTGCACAATTTTTCCCATACCTCGAGGAAGTCAGGTGTGCAACCTATACTTGACAAGTACTTTGCCTGTACTCCTCCCCCAAACTTTCCCTCGCGTTCACCGTGATCCTACCAAACTCTACGACCCATGCGTGTCCAAAACACTTACGGCGGGTAGTGAGTGAGGCTTTACCAGTCATAATGCCAGCATTTAAAGTTCCAACTTTCAATTCCACTCTCCTATCTGTTCTATTCTCATGTTTCTTCCAAATTCGCCTTCCACCTCTCTTTCCCTTCTTTTTCCCACCAGTAGCATAGTTTGCACTGGTACCCTGCTGGGAAACAGTTCCAGTGGCAGTTGTTGTTAACCCAGGCCTTGACTAATCTGGTAGGAAAGTCCTGTTCTTCATCATCTGTATAGTTGACTTGGCATGAGTTTTAGATGCCCTTCCTGACGCAACCCTCCACATTTATCTGCGCTTGGGACTGGCACTAAGAATGCACTGGTTTGTGCACTTCAGTGGCTGGATTTTGTTTGGCTTTAGTCTTTGTCTAATGCATAACCACAGCTGCCCTTATCAAAAAGAAGTATATGTCTTCATTTTATTCAGTATCCTTAAGTAAAGTATATCTCCTTAAGTATATTTTTGTGTATCAATTATACTGATATCAATGTAGTTACAGTATACTTGTAAGTAAACTAATCTAATACTTCTTGGGACTAAATTAGCTCACTTTTGGTTTATAAAACATATACTTTAAGTCTAAAAGAAGTAAATTTTGAGTATACAGCTAGTATTTTTTTTTTATTTTGTACTGAAAGTATACCACAAATAAACTTATACACTAATAGTTTACTAGTTCTATACTTGTCATCCACTCTTTAGTTTACAAAAGCATAGTTCATAGTATATTGGAAATATATTATGAGTTTACTTGTTTTATACTTCTAGACCATTTTTTAGTTTACTAAAGTATACTTTGTAGTATACTGGAAATATACTATTGGTTTACTCGTTACACACTTCTAGTCCACTTTTTAGTTCATAAAAGTATACTTTATAGTATATTGGAAATGTAATATTAGTTACTGGTTATGTACATCTAGTCCACTTTTTAGTTTTGAAGTATACTGCAATTACCCTTCTAGGTATACTATTAGTTTTCTAGCCCTAACCCTTACCTCATGCACACTACCAGTAGACAACTTAAGTGTTTTGTAAGTTACAATGAAGTTATTAAGGTAAGAATACAAAAAATAACAACAGATACTCAGAATTAAGAACACAGTCATGTTCTTTAAAAATAAAAATTTAAAGCAATATTGTATTAAATCCCAAAGTATAAAAAACATGGCAATGACAACTGAAACTGGCATCCAATTTCTAAAGAAAAATAAATAGATAGATAGATAGATAGATAGATAGATAGATAGATAGATAGATAGATAGATAGATAGATAGATAGATAGATAGATATCCCACTCAAGAGAAAAATTGACCCATTCAGGAGAAGAAAAAACTTTAATGGAACCATAGACATAAGAGTCAACAATGCTGAAGCACAACTACAGGGGAAGTACACTTAAACATAAGGCACAAATATTTTAATAATTTTTTACACTTTTGTTAAGTATATCTTGATCAAAAATTTAAGTATAAGTATAAGCTTAATATACTTAGACTTTTCTGTATACTTTTCAGTATAAGCCAAGTATACTTATGTATAACTTTATTAAGTATATACCTGATAAGTAAATATAAAGTAAACTGAAAGCATACTCTTATCTTTAGTTTAAAAGAAGTATGCTAGAAGCAAACTTGAATAAACTTCTTTTTTGTAAAGGTGGAAGTGTTTCTTTATACACAGTTAACATTTCAAAACAGTAATTTCCATGTATATTAAAATGAATACTGTGGAATTATACCAGGTTGGTAGCACAGAAGGACGGCAGGCCAGAACTGAGTTCTCAATAACTCTTTTATTTCAGCTTTTAAGCTTTTATATTCACTCATATATAGACACACACGTGTTCTGGTCGGGAGAGCTCCCTTCCTCTGCACTCCCTCTCCTCTTATAGGGCGCGGTCACTGGGGAAGACACACAAACATAGGTTAATTCCCATCAGGTGCAGTGATTCTGCCACTTACCTTCCCTGACTCTGCCCTCCCTTCACAGACCAACGCTTGACCATGCCCCCACTGCCACATACCCCCACCGCCCGACCCAGGCCGGGCAGCCGTCCAGCCTGCAGCCGATTCCCCCCCCCCTTGATGGGAGAGAAAGTCTGCCACGACCATCTGCACCCCCCGGCCTGTGGACCACCTCGAACTTAAACGGTTGGAGCACCAGATACCAACAAGTGATCTGTGTGTTGGCATCCTTCATGCGGTGGAGCCACTGCAAGGGCGCGTGGTCCGACCAGAGGGTGAAACGGCACCCCAGCAGGTAGTAGCAGAGGGCAAGGACTGCCCACTTGATGGCAAGGCATTCCTTCTCTATGGTGCTGTACCTGCCCTCACGCACCGACAGCTTGCAGCTGATGTACAGCACTGGATGGTCCTCCCCCTCCACCTCCTGGGACAGAACAGCCCCCAGACCTGTGTCCAATGCGTCTGTCTGCAAAACAAAGGGGAGAGAAAAGTCAGGGGAGTGTAATAGTGGCCCCCCACACAGTGCAGCCTTTACCTTAGAGAAAGCCCGCTGGCATTGCTCTGTCCAGTGGACCAGATCTGGTGCCCCCTTTTTAGTGAGATCAGTCAGCGGGCTGGTGACGTCCAAATAATTAGGTATAAACCTACGGTAGTAGCCAGCCAGCCCCAGGAACTGTCTCACCCCCTTTTTGGTCTTGGGCCTCGGGCAGGCCACAATCGCTGCTGTCTTATTGATTTGGGGACACACCTGCCCATTGCCCAAGTGGAAGCCCAGATACCATACTTCCATCCGTCTAATCGCACACTTCTTTGGGCTGGCTGTGAGACCTGCTTGCCTCAGCGACCTAAGGACGGCCCTCAGGTGTTCTAGGTGCCATGGCCAGTCATTACTATAAATAATAATGTTGTGCAGGTATGCAGCCACATACCGTAGGTGGCGTGGGGGTGGAGGACCCTATCCATAAGCCACTGGAATGTAGCAGGCGCCCCAAACAGCCCAAAAGGAAGTGTGACGAACTGGTGTAAACCAAATGGTGTGGAAAAAGACGTTTTCTCTTGGGATAGCGGAGTCAAGGGGATCTGCCAATATCCCTTTGTCAAATCCAGTGTTGAATAAAAGCGAGCCATGCCTAGTCGATCGAGCAACTCGTCAATACGAGGCATTGGGTACGCATCAAATTTAGACACCGCGTTGACTTTTCTATAGTCCACACAGAACCGGACCGACCCGTCGGCCTTGGGAACCAAGACCACCGGGCTGCTCCAGTCATTGTTGGACTCCTCGACGATGCCCATTTCGAGCATGGCCTCAAGTTCTTCCTGAACCACCTATTTCTTGTGTTTGGGCAGTCTGTAAGGGCGGCTACGCACTACTCCCCCCGGGGGCATCTCACTGTGGTGTTCTATGAGGTGGGTGCGGCTGGGCAGGGGTGAGAACATGTCAGAAAATTATGTTTGCAACTGGGCTACCTCCATGAGCTGGGTCAGGGAGAGGTGGTCTCCACAGGGGACCGGAGTGGTGGGCGATGTCAATTTTCCCTTTTGAACCTCTGGCCCCAGCTCCGCCTTCTCTGGAACCACCGACACCAATGCCACAGGGACCTCCTCGTTCCAAAGTTTAAACAGATTGAGGTGGTAAATCTGTAATGCCCCACCCCTGTCTGTTCACCTCACCTCATAGTCAATGTCCCCAACTCGCCGTGTGACCTCAAAGGGTCCTTGCCACCTGGCGATTAATTTGGAGCTCAACGTGGGCAACAGCAAGAGTACTTTATCTCCCAGTGTGAACTCCCTAAGGTGCATGCCCCTGTTGTACAGACAGACTTGACGTTCTTGGGCCTGCCGCAAATTCTCCTGGGTTAAGTGCGTGAGGGTGTGGAGTTTGGCGCGCAGGTCAATAACGTACTGAATTTCATTTTTACTTGTTGAAGGTCCCTCCTCCCAGTTTTCCCGCAGCACATCTAGAATGCCATGCAGCTAATGCCCATAGAATAATTTGATCAGGGAGAACCCTGTGGAGGCTTGTGGGACCTCTCGCACTGTGAATAACAGGGGCTCAAGCCATTTATCCAGGTTGCATGCATCCTCGCTTACAAATTTTTTAATTATGGTTTTGAGGGTGCGATTGAACTGTTCGACTAAACCATCCGTTTGTGGGTGATGAATGCTGGTGCGGATAGGCTTAATTCCCAGTAACCCATACAGTTCGCGCAGTGTGTGTGACATAAACGAAGTGCCTTGATCAGTCAGAATCTCTTTGGGAATTCCGACTCAGGAGATGACGCAGAAGAGTGCTTCTGCAATACTATGTGCTGAGATATTGCGAAGAGGCACTGCTTCTGGGAATCGCATTGCATAGTCCACCAGAACTAAAATAAAGCAATACCCTTGTGTTGACCGATCTAATGGCCTGACGAGATCCATCCCAATTCTTTCGAACGGGGTCTCGATTAATGGCAGAGGGAGCAAAGGCACTTTTGGAATGGCCGTTGGATTTACTAACTGGCATTCGCAGCACGCCATACACCACCTATGGACATCGCCGCGAACCCCTGGCCAATAGAACCGGGCCATTATTTGGGCTAGTGTCTTAGCCTGCCCTAAGTGTCTGGCCATGGGATTAAAGTGAGCTGCCTGGAATATAGATTCCTGGTGGCTCTTTGGGATTAAAAGCTGTATGATCTGCTCCTTCGTCTGAGTGTCCTGCGTCACTCGATATAATCTATCCTTAAAAATGGAGAAATAGGGGAAGGATGGGGTGGCATTTGGCTGGAGTGTTTGACCATCGATTACTCTCACTTGGACAAACGCATGCCGCAGAGTCTCGTCTCGTGACTGCTCTAACGGGAAATCCGTGAGGGATTCCCCGAGAGAGGGAGGAGGAGCATGCTGCTCCTCACTCTGACGTGGTGGTGACGTGGATGGCTCTGTGACAGCTGCTCCCGCCAAAGCCACAACGGGACCTCTCCCTGATAAATTATGGCAGGCCCCACTCTTCACTAAATGTGTCATTAATTCCCCGAATCCCGGCCAATCAGTCCCCAAAATTATCGAGTGGGTGAGGCGAGGATTAACCGCTGCCTGTACTCTAAATTTCTCCCCTCAAAAAAGAATGTGGACCGACACTAAAGGGTAGTTGTGAACATCACCGTGCACACACAACACCTTCACCAATTGTGCTCTCCCCAATGCCTCGTCTTGCACCAGGCTTTGGTGGATTGAGGTCTGATTACAGCCAGAGTCCACCAAAGCCTGATACATATCCCCTTGGATACTCACCGGAATGTGATACGCTCCGGCCTGATTGAGGGCGGTCCCCGGTGTGTCGGGGATCTGGACCACCGCGCCCACCTCCATCACCGAGCACTGATGCTGGCCCACAGTGCCAGCAAACCGGCCCAGGCTCTCTCTCTGCACCGGTGTTCCAGAGATCACTCACCTGAGGGGAGGAAGACACAGACACAAAAGTAGGAAATGGTAGGACACCGTGGGTGCGGCGGGCCGGCTGGGGTGGAGCCGGCCCCCCCTCCGTGGTGGGGGAATGGGGCGAGGACGAGGAACAGAAGGGGGGAGAGAGAGACAGAGGGGAGGGGAGAAGGGGAGACGCGCTGTCCTGCCATCAGAACGGCCACCATATGGTCCTCCGCCAGCTCGATGGCCTGATCCAGCGACGCCGTCCGATGGCACTGGTCCCACTCCGCAGTTCCTTCCGGAAGTTGAGCAATGAATTGCTCAAGTGCCACCAGATCAATGATTCCCTCGGCGTCGCGGTTGTCGGCCCTCAGCCACCGCTGGCAGGTGTCCCGGAGTTGCTGGCCAAACCTGAACGGCCGGCTGACAACCTCCAGGAGCAGCGCACGGAAGTGCTGCCGCTGCTGCTCCGGGGTGCGACCCACATGCTGGAGGACGGCCCTGCGGAAGTCCGCGTAGACCAGCCAGCTGTCGGCGAGGAGCTGTAGCGCAGCCAGCTGGGTCTCGCCCGTTAGCAGGGGGAGGAGGCGCGCCATGCGCTGTTCCACCAGCCAACCCCACGTCTTGGCTGTCTGCTCGAAAAGAGCGAGGAAGGCTTCAGGGTCATCCTGCAGACCCATCTTCGTTAGGGTGAGGTGGGGCGGATCCGCGGCGGTGGTGATCGGGGCCCCTGCTGATGTGAGCAGGTGCCGGAACGCCTGGAGATCTTCCTGTTGCACCAGCACCAGGGCTTTGAAGTGCTGTTCTTGTTCCTTACGGAGGGCAATCAGCACCTGGTGCTGGCTCTGTTGGGCCGTGGCAAGGGCATGGACCAGGTCCTGAAAGGGGGAGGACTCCATGTGGCCATTCCCTTCTGCACTATCCCGGGTTTCGGCACCACTGTATAATTATACCAGGTGGGTGGAGCACAGTCCCTCTCCTTTTATAGGGCATGGTCACTGGGGAAGACACACAAACACAGGTTAATTCCCATCAGGTGCAGTGATTCTGCCACTTACCTTCCCTGACTCCACCCTCCCTTCACAGACCGATGCTTGACCATGCCCCCGCTGCCACAAATACTTTCGAATGGCAACACATAAGTTTATTGTCTAAGCTGTGATAGACATTTTGCCTTGTGCACAAGCTTTTCCTGTCAAATGCCCATGTTCAGTGCCCTGTGCTGATTTGATGAAAATCAGAGCAGATACATTTTAAAGGTAGAAGTTTGACAATCCATTGCCTAATACAAGCATTTTTATATTTTGCTTGTTAATTTTACTCTTTATTTGGGCATGACAAATGAATTTATTTGTGTATTTGTTTATTGATATATTGGTTGTTTGGTTTACTGGTATGATGTTTCTTTTGTTGAAACTTTCTTTTGTTGATAAAAATTGACATTTCATAAATTATTTGTGCCATTCCAAAACAATAACTTTATTCTTCTTTAACCATTCTTTGGTAGAGCAACTTGTGTGCTTAGGGTTACTGTCTTGCTGCATGACCCACCTTCTCTTGAGATTCAGTTCATGGACATTTTCCTTTAGAATTCGCTGGTATAATTCAGAATTCATTGTTCCATCAGTGATGGCAAGCCGTCCTGGCCCAGATGCAGCAAAACAGGCCCAAATCATGATACTACCACCACCATGTTTCACAGATGGGAGAAGGTTCTTATGCTGGAATGCAGTGTTTTCCTTTCTCCAAATATAATGCTTCTCATTTAAACCAAAAAGTTCTATTTTGGTGTCATCTATCCACAAAACATTTTTCCAATAGTCTTCTGGCTTGTCCACATGATCTTTGGCAAACTGCAGATGATCAGCAATGTTCTTTTTGGAGCAGCAATGTTCTTTTCGTATTCATTAATTGGGTATCCCTGTAGTTACTATACACTGTGTATGTGCATGGTACATGTGCCATTTTGGGGGTGAGCCTCACTTTGATTTTTATGACAGCGGCTGGATAGGTCTGTGAGAGATGTTGATTTTTGCAACAGCTCTGAAGGAAATCTGCTTGAAATCCCCCGAGTGTAGGGAACTAAGACTTATTAAAGGACTTGTTCACATGCAGCTCAGACAATCAATTATCTCAGTCTATTGGACTTAAGAGCTCGGATTGCAGTTACTGAGTTTGTATTATAGACATGCAACTTTTGCAGACTTTGTTTATAGTTATATCAGTATTAAGCTCTGTCTTAAGTGGTCACTTACATTATCTCAGTTTACTGGGGTATATTCACTGTCTTATGTACAGTACATTGACTGTCCTGAGCAGGAACTCAGATTGCAATTGCTAAAATAGTAATAATTTATTGATATAAAGTGTTTTGTGGTCACTCTACTACACGATAGTGCGTCATGTGGTAATACATGTTAACGTGCTTGTATGTCTTCCCCAGTGACCGTGCCCTACAAGAGGAGAGGGAGAGCAGAGGAAGGGAGCTCTCCCCCAACCAGAACACTTGTGTGTGTGTGTGTGTGTGTGTGTGTGTGTGTGTGTGTGTGTGTGTGTGCCTCGGAGAGTAGATGTAAAGCTGAAAAGCTAAAATTAAAGGGTTTTTGAGAACTCATTTCTGGCCTGCCATGCTTCTGTACTCCTTCCCGGGTTTCGGCACCACTGTAGAATCAGACCAGGTGGGTGGAGCACAGAAGCACGGCAGGCCAGAACTGAGTTCTCAAAAACCCTTTTATTTTAGCTTTTCATCTTTACATCTACTCTCCTAGGCACGCACACACAAGTGTTCTGGTTGGGGGAGAGCTCCCCTCCTCTGCTCTCCCTCTCCTCTTATAGGGCACGGTCACTGGGGAAGACACACAAACAAGTTAATTCCCACCAGGTGCAGTGATTCTACCACTTACCTTCCCTGACTCCGCCCTCCATTCACAGACCGATGCCTGACCACGCCCCCGCTGCCACAATGACATTGGACCTTTCATAAACATTACCATCTATCAGTTTTAATTATGTTTTATGCATATACTTGGAACTCTGAAAGGTCCTACTTTTTCAAACATATTTTTGATATGGTAATTTTCTTTCAGATATTTCATTTACAACATGTCTCTGAAAGCTCAAAATGCATCTCCGGGCATTTAAAAAATGTTAACAACTGCAGAATTTCTGGGGGCCTCTGGTGGTCCCCAGCCTTACTGGGTTGATTCCCCCCCTTCCCATTTTTCTGGATCTGCCCCTGGTTAAGTCCTCACCAACAGCACAACCTCAGTTGGAAATGTTTGTTTATATTTCTACACAGTTAACAATGCAAAATAGTGACATCCATGTCTATTAAATTGTATATTTAATAATAACAAAATATAAGTTTATTGTCTAAACTGTGAGACACATTTTGCCTTGTGCACAAACTTTTCCTCTCATTCCCATGTTCAGTGCCCTCTGCTGATCTGATGAAAACCAGGGCACATGGATTTTAAAAGTAGAAGTTTGACAATCCATAATCTACTACACACATTTTGATTATTTGCTTGTAGATTGAATTCTTTATTCAGTTTTGACAAATTCATTTATTTGGGTATTTGTTTACTGATATACTGTTTTTTGTTTGTTTCTTTGTTTTTGGTTGGTTGGTTAGACATTGGAGCCTATTGATATATCACACATGACTAACTTTTGTTGATAAAATTGACAGATCACAAATTCTATCTACCAGTAGATAATTGTCCTATTCATGATGACAAACATGTTGCTGAATACAAACATTCTTTCTATGGACAGACAACAGACAGAATGCGGTATTTATGATGAGTACAATTGGGTCTGATCCATATTCATATTAGATTTAATGGATGTAAGCTATCTAAATTTGTTTGTTTGACATTATTCAGCTAAAATAATATATGTTTGCAGAATTGAACAATTTGATTTTTAAAGTGATTTTGAGGCAATTTTACCCATCATATTTTTCTTTGTATTTAGTTCAGGTTTAAAAAGAATAATATAACATTTAGGTGTAAATATACAGAATAGTAGAGCAAAACTGGAGGCCAAAATTGCAAAAATCTCCACAGCAACAGTAAATTTTCCAGGAGAGCTGACATAAGCTGGAATAAAGGTGATCCACACTGCACAGAAAATAAGCAAGCTGAATGTGATAAATTTAGCTTCATTAAAATTATCTGGCAGCGTTCTAGCTAGAAAAGCCAAAACAAAACAGACAGAGGCAAGAACTCCTATATAACCCAGCACGGACCAGAAACCAAGAGTTGAGCCCAAGTTACATTCTAATATTATCTTTTCCTTGTAGTAGTTCATGTTCTTATAGGGGAAAGGAGGAGAAATTGTTAACCAAAGCACACAAATCAGGACTTGTATAAACGTAAATGCAAGTACACTGAGTCTCTGCTGTAGAGGCCCAAACCATTTCATGACATTACTACCTGGAAGTGTAGCCCTAAAGGCCACTAACACCACTATTGTTTTCCCCAGAACACAGGAGATGCAGAGGACGAAGGTGATCCCAAATGCTGTGTGGCGCAGCATACAGGACCACTGAGAGGGTCGACCAATGAAAGTAAGCGAACAGAGGAAACACATAGTCAGGGAGAAAAGCAGCAAGAAACTCAGCTCAGAGTTGTTCGCCTTAACAATAGGAGTGTCCTTTTCTCTTAGAAATAAAATAGCAACTAGAACAGTTAATGTAACTCCAACCAAAGAAAAAATGACCAGGACTATCCCCATAACCTCTGTAAATGAAAGAAACTCTATGACCTTTAGCACACATTTATCTCTCTCAGTATTAGACCAATACTCTCCTGGACACTGCTCGCAGTTATCTGAATCTGCAAAATAGTTACAGTTAGAAGATCAACTTTATTTCTCACATGTACATTTAAGCACAGTGAAATTCCTTTCTGCATTTAACCCATCTGAAGTAGTGAACACATTCAGATTAAGAAGGAAAAAAAATCCTTCATCTTGAGTTTTTATTTCTGAATGCCATTGTTCAGTAACTGTACCCTAAATAATATAGGGATGATACAAAATGTACAATTCACAACTTGTCTTTGAAACATGGTAAAGTTGAAATTACCTGTCTGGTTACTGATCTCTCCTTCTGCACATGGTATACAGTCATAGCAGCAGACAGGCCTTCCTTTCTGTGCAGCTTTTCTGGTTCCTGGAGGACAGCTCTCGCTGCACACAGATGTTGGCTTCTAATATGAACAATATATTATGCCTACAATCATTATTTTTCAATATTACTCTATTTTAATTTAGACTGTTCCATAAACTTCAAATGTTAATGTTCTATCTGTCCTGAAGCACTATTTTTGTGTAAAACCTTTCAGATGGCCCAATGTAAGATTAGCTGTGCTAAATTGGCTCCATCTTTAAATAAAGTTGCTTATTATTATTATTATTATTATTACTTATATCTAGTGATGTGGAGATAACATTATTATAACTTTTTTCTTTTTAACCGAAAAGTTATATAGGGCCTAACTGGGATTAACACAGAGAGACAGTCATTTGCATGCACATTCACACCCATAGGCAATTTAGCAGAGTTACTTGAGCTAATCTGCATGACTTTGAACTGTGAGCGAAAACTGGAGCACTCTAAGGAAAGCCACACAGGCACAAGGAGAACATGCAGATGACACAAGAAAGGCTCTGGTCGAACAGCAGGTTCGAACCCAGAACTTGCTTGCTGTGAGACAACAGTGCAAACTAATGCACTGCCGTACTGCCCAATGTAGATTATATGCAATAAAAAAAGAAAAAAAACAACAACTTAGAATTAGCAAACATTCTATGTACCTGTGTTTTCTCTCCAGCCCAAACTATATCTTCGACATTTACAACAAACTGTTGTCCACTTGGAAGAGAGGCATCGTAATAACCCACTGTCTTAAACACCACTTCTCCACTGAGCCCTTGTTGCCAGTTGACCACATCATATTTTGCAGATGTTGCCCCATTACTGTCAAACCAAACTTGATCTCCTACTTTGGTAGTAAAATTGACCTTTTTTAAAGAATCAACAACCTTTAAAATGGAAAAGAAAAAACAAGTATTCATTTCTTTTCATGAAAATATTACTCATGGGCATAGTCTGCTTTGCTTCACTTCTCTTGTGTTACCTGCCATGGTTGTATTATTTTGTTTTTCTCACAACTCTGGATTTCTGTGCATCTCAACAGGCTGTGTAGAGAATGCGCTACCGCATAAACTGCATTGTATACATTATTTGCATATCTCAATTCTGATATATCCTTACTGTAATTTTTAAATTGAATCATATCTTCATATTTGCTGCAGTCCTTTTCAGGTTGAGAAACATTTCCCTCTGTATATAAGCAAGGGATTCCTGTTTGCCAAAACTCATTGACAGCATAGTCAGCAAAACCACGAATGTTCAATTTTCCCACATCAAAACCAACAGCTCCTGCCAATATGTTGTAACTTGCTGGTGTTACTAGATCGACAGCAGAGATCCATGCCTCAACACCAATCATCTGGTAGCCAGTGGCATTCTTTAGAATAAGCTGGTCTGTTAGAATCTTCATTTCAACATAGGTGAGAAATGCAACAATTACTTTGGCAGTGCCTTTCTGAATAATGTCAACCACTTTTATTATTTTCCCAGGATTTGACCTGGCAAACTTCACAGAGTACTCAACACATATTCCCTCCTCTTTGGCAGCATTCAGAAAAATGGCCATTCCACTGTTGCCATAGTCATCGTCACTGTTCACAGTTCCCACCCAAGACCAGCCAAAGTGCTTGATCAAATATGCCAGTGCTCTACTCTGGTAGTAGTCACTTGCTATGGTCCTAAAGAAAGAGGGATACTCTTTTCTGTTGCTCAAACATTCACATGTGGCAGCTTGACTTATCTGAGAAGAGAAGGACTGGTTAAAAAAAAACTGTGTGTGTGTGTGTTATATATATATATATATATATATATATATATATATATATCATATCATTATCTCTAGCCGCTTTATCCTGTTCTACAGGGTCGCAGGCGAGCTGGAGCCTATCCCAGCTGACTACGGGCCAAAGGCGGGGTACACCCTGGACAAGTCGTCAGGTCATCACAGGGCTGACACATAGACACAGACAACCATTCACACTCACATTCACACCTACGGTCAATTTAGAGTCACCAGTTAACCTAACCTGCATGTCTTTGGACTGTGGGGGAAACCGGAGCACCCGGAGGAAACCCACGCGGACACGGGGAGAACATGCAAACTCCACACAGAAAGGCCCTCGCCGGCCACGGGGCTCGAACCCAGACCTTCTTGCTGTGAGGCGACAGCGCTAACTACTACACCACTGTGCCGCCATATATATATATACAATTATTTAATTGTAATTTTAATGTATTCAATAGCTACAAAACACGTGATATATCAGGAAATGAGATTAAAGGGGTTAAAAAATGTTTTAACTGTTCATAGCTAAACTAATTTAGAGAGAATCATACCAAACTGAAAACACAACTATTATAATCTGTTAAATCTATGTTTTTTATTCTTATTATTTTAGAATATATTATGTACCCTATAAATATAAAATATTGCCATCATGTGGCAGTGGTACTCACTGCACCATTGTGCTGCCTGGAAGAATAAGATGGATATATAATGACTTACATTTAGACACAGATCTACAAATAAAGATAATATTCTCCTCAATATGTCCAGTGTGTTCTGTAGTTATTGAATACATTGTTATTAAATATTTTTTTTAAATATTCTTTTCTTACCACTGGGATTTTAAAGGGTCCAATTGTTCTTGTGAGAGCTATTGTAGGAGAAGAACCTGACTCTCCTATGATGGCTTGTACTTCTGCTTGTCCAGAGCATGTACCATCTCCTCTTATGTCCATACCATTCATCAATGCCATGGCTGCCTTCATAGATAACAAGCTTGAGAGATAATTGTCATAAATCCTATAGCCAACTGAAATATTTGGGAGCAAACTGTTGCTTTTGTTGATTTCATCAATTGCAAAAGTCATGATCTGAGCAGAACGTAACTGTCTGAGGTTAATTCTAGAAATATACATCAACATAAGAGAATTCAAAAGATTCATTTTTCATTTTATACAAAATATAAGACATACAGTGCAGAAGAACAGAAGAAATTGAGATTTCTTAAAATGGTATGAATGTTTAAACTCCACCAAACCTAATGCAGATTAATGGTTGAGGTTTTAGAGTATATGGAAGTGATTGCATCTGTGTACACCTATGTAATGGAAAAATAGCTCCAATTATCACATCTCCATCTTTAGACAGCAGAGGATCCTCTGGGGTTTCTAGAATATGGCAATTTTCTCCCTTTGCCAAGGTAAGAGTAAGGAGGTATACAAGGAAGAACATCACAAAATGTGTCCAATCTTTTAACTAGCTCATTACTCAACAGATATATTCTTCACACATTTATAAACATCCTACAGTTCTTACGGGTGTAACCATTCAGTATGGACAAATCAGAGAGCTGGTGAGTTTTGTGATGTCATTTAGGGACAGGATTAAGGGACACGATGGGGCCTGCAAATCTCTGTTATATTTGGTAACTATTTTATGTTTTTATCTATCACTTTATCAAAATCACAATTTTGTGGTCCTCACATCTATAAACAAATAGACTCAGGTTACCAAAAAAAAAAAAAAAGAAAAAAGAAAGTGTAAAATTGTGTGCATTCTCCTGCATCCTGTGTGCCATATTTGAAAAAAATTGATGAGAAATTTGACCGTCTTCCTTCACAAAATGCATGCTTCTCACCTTGCCTCAATGCTTTGATGCTAGATGATCCAATGACCAGGTCACCTTGAACTTGTTATTATTGTAAATCTTTTTTTTGAGTTTTCATTTCTCATGTTCACCAGAGTGAATTTTTTTTTTACACTTATTGGCACAATTTTGTTGTAATATTTGACCTCATTCTTGATTGGCTAGAACTATGACATTTTTCTATGCTGTGGTCTGCTGGGGCTGTGGAAGTTCAGAGAGGGACAGGAAGAAACTTAATAAACTGGTCAGAAGGGCTGGCTCAGTCTTGGACTGTCCTCTGAACTCCATTGAGGTGGTGGGTGAGAGGAGGATGTTAGCCAAGCTGACCTCTATCATGGATAACCCCTCTCACCCCCTACATGAGGCTGTGGGGGCTTTAAGCAGCTCTTTTAGTAGTAGACTGCTACACCCACGGTGTAAAAAGGAGAGGTACCGCAGGTCATTCATACCTACTGCTGTCAGACTGTATAACACCCACAACTTGTAACATAGCACCAATAACCTGTTTGTCATTTAATTTGCACTACTTCACCACTACTACCTCTGCCATCTCTCATCGATGCAATTATTATGTGCAATAATATAGGCCTTAAACTATTTTTATGCATACTCATCTCATCTCATTATCTCTAGCCGCTTTATCCTTCTACAGGGTCGCAGGCAAGCTGGAGCCTATCCCAGCTGACTACGGGCGAAAGGCGGGGTACACCCTGGACAAGTCGCCAGGTCATCACAGGGCTGACACATAGACACAGACAACCATTCACACTCACATTCACACCTATGGTCAATTTAGAGTCACCAGTTAACCTAACCTGCATGTCTTTGGACTGTGGGGGAAACCGGAGCACCCGGAGGGAACCCACGTGGACACAGGGAGAACATGCAAACTCCACACAGAAAGGCCCTCGCCGGCCACGGGGCTCGAACCCAGGACTTTCTTGCTGTGAGGCGACAGCGCTAACCACTACACCACCGTGCCGCCCTTTATGCATATATATATATATATATATATAATTTATGTATATATGTGTGTATATATACAGAGTCTACCAGTAATGTGCAATTTTTCCAAGCCTCTCAATAAGGCATTTTTTCTATATTTTTCACAGTAGATAATGCAAATAGCTCTCTGCATTTAATCCTTCGTTTGTCTAATTTTTATTTCAGTTTTATTTGTTATCTGTTTGACATTTTATTGCTACTGTAACACGTGAATTTCGCCGATGTGGGATGAATAAAGTGAATCTAATCTAATCTAATCTAATCTAATCTAATCTAATCTAATCTAATCTAATCTAATGAACCAATGTAATGGTGCAATAGAGAGATAAAAATTAGTTTCAACATCATTATCGTGCTGTTCCATTGGCTCTCGGCTTCACTTAATATGAATAATTGACGCTACAGGTATATCCTTGTCTCCCTTGTGTCAAAAACAGTTGAAGCAAGGTCAGAAGAGTGAATCAAAAAGTGTTCTCTGATTATTTTGGAATGTGGTAGTTTTTAGAATTAAAAACAGTTGGCGATATTCACCTGTCAAAAGCAGTAGCCTACCATGTGAATTGGTAAAGTTGGCAAGCATGCATCTGCCTCTCACTCAATGATATTAGTGATGGATCACTGTAAGTATGTGTGCACACTGATGATGTTCAACCTTCAGGGTCGAAGATGACCATGACTTCAATTTGGTGGGGTTGTCGGTTGTGGGTCGGGAGGTGACTGATGAGGCCAGTCCAGGTTTTGAAGGTACTCCCACATGTCGGGCGCACGTGGGTAGGTGCTGTAGTAGGGATGGCGATAGTTTGAGCCTTCCACACAGCTCATTTCTTCTGGGCCTTGGGGCTACCGGTATGTTTCATGTCTTCTGCACGTGTGTCACTGGTAAACTTTGCCTGCCATGCTGGACGATCCTGAGCAAGCGACTCCCAGGAGTTGAGATTGATTTCGAAGGTTTTGAGGGACACTTTGAGATTGTCCTTGAAGTGTTTCTTCTGCCCCCTGATGAGCACTTGCTCATCATACAACAGCACAGCTCTCCATACAACAAGTCTTTGGGCAGTCAATTGTCTGGCATCCTGATAACATGGCCGGTCCATCTGGCTAAAGCCTCACTCACAACCCACCATAAGTGTTGTGGACATGCACGGGTCGCAGGGTTTGGTAGCTCATAGCCATGCCGCAGGGTCGCGGTGAACCCGGGGGAAAGTTTGGGGGAGGAGTACGGGCAAAGTACTTGTCAAGTACAGGTTGCATCCCTGACTTTCTCGAGGTGTGGGAAAAATTGTGCTGTTAGCCTGTGGAAAGCGTATGTCTGACGCATGTGATCATTGCGTGTTCAGTGAGTGTGGAGTGTGTAAGACTTGCATTTTACCAGTTTTCTGCACTACGAGTTCAGGCTGCACTTGTGAAGCATGTGTGATGCATGTGATTAGCATGCTATAATCACTCATAACTTGTGTGTGATGCAAGCCAGGAGTGGGTATAAAACCAACATGTCTGCAGCAGTCTTTCAACTGAAGAACATTGAATATTTTGTGGGAAAAAGTGTAAAAAATTTAATTTTAAAGTTTAGAAAATGGGACCCAAGAAGAAGTGAGCAAAAGTGAAATAACCCAGCCTGAAACAGCAGAGGGGGAGGAGGAGGAAGAATTTGATGGTGATGGTAGCAGCACCAGCAAGCCCTGCATGAACAGGGAGAAGTTTGCCTTCAAGCTGGCAGAAGGCACAGCTCCCTGCCAGAGGTATTTTCACAGGTAAATACACATGCTTTAAACATTCATTTCAGTATCTATATGCTTATGTAATTAATATTATATATGCTGATTTTCATGTATGTTTCAGCTAATGACACCCAGAAGTGAGGACATTGCAATCACATCATTGCTGTCAGGCCATTGTGCCATGCTCAGTGATAAGGACAAGGACATCCCAACACCCTGTCCCACCACTCAGCAGGAGTAGGACAGCAGCTTGGAGTCAAAGTGTGTTTCAGTGCTCAAACTGTTGGGCTATTTAGTTGGGATTTTTTTACAGTGTAATAAAATGAGCTATTCCGTTATACTCATGTTTTATTATTTGACATTTGCATGGTAAATTAAACATATACTCAAATAAAAACAGCAAATGAGGTGGTCTTCTTCCTTTCTACAATGCTACACGATCGGTTCCTTGGTTCCTCCTCAATATATATACCCAGAGTCTTGCCCCTTGTGTCACGTGCAGGTCGCGTGCACACTGCAGGTTGTGTGCACTGCATGCAGGTCGCGTGTGCTGCGTGCACACCACACATAGGGGTAGAAAGTGAGATGTACTTCTGTCTTGCGTGCTGCACAAATAGCAAGTGAGGAAAACTTGTGCAGTACTTTTGAGGCACGTCACTCATACAGTGACCATGCATCACTCATATGTCTTACTGTCATCACAAAAAGCCCCTACTAGCCATGCTGCTGACTTGGTTCCAGTGTACAAAAGGAATACGGGTCCCCTATGTAGTGTATGCATTCTTGATTTGTCGCAAGACCCATAGAATTTACATGTGGAGGACCAAAAGACTCCATGGGCAGTCTTGCCCCTTTTCCACCAAATCAGTTCCAGGGCTGGTTCGGGGCCAGTGCTTAGTTTGGAACTGGGTTTTCTGTTTCCACTGACAAAGAACTGGCTCTGGGGCCAGAAAAAAAACAGTTCCAGGCTAGCACCAGCTCTTTGCTGGGCCAGAGGAAAGAACTGCTTATGTCAGCAGGGGGGGCGGAGTTGTTAAGACCAACAACAATAGCAAGACCGCGAAAGGTCGCCATTTTTAAGCAATGAGATATCATGGACGCAGTAAAGCAGCAGTGGTCTGTGGAGGAGACAACCTGTCTCCTAGCGATATGGTCCACAGATGAAGTCCAGGCAAAACTGAAGGGTGCTACGTGGACCAAGCCCGTATTACACCAAATACAAAAAGAGATGGCTGCGGCTGGGTACGAACATACTCTCGAGCAGATCAGCAACAAATTAAAGAACCTGAAGAAAGACTAACCGAAAAAAGGACCTCGGTCGAAGCGGCAATGGGCGGCCAAGGAAGAACCCCTACTTCGATATTCTGGACTGAGTCCTCGGTGATAGACTGGCAAATAACGCCACCGGAGCCTTAAATTCAGCGACGGCGATGGACGACACACTGCCACAATCAGAGCCTGGTAAGTTTCTTTTCAAACATTTTTGCCTTGCATAAAGTTTTTTTTTTTTTGTGAGTGACCATTACTAGTTACTTCAGTTAATGTTTGTTTGTATAATGTTATAATGAAATCTGATGCATAGTTTCATTCACTAGTTCATTTTTGTAACTGTGAACTTAGTTCAAAATTTTTCATTATGAACTATGAACTGAACTAGCTCATTTTAAAATTTGTGAACTGAACTTTGAAATAGTTCATGTAGAAAGTGAACTTTCCCAACACTGGCTGTTTTAATGTGGCTTATAAAATTGTCCACCATCGGGGATGAGGACCTGATGTCTCCACTCCACTGCAGCTCTCCTGCATCATCCAGCACCTCAGGACAATTGCAGCAGACCAGACCTGGTAAGTTGTTGTGCTGAGTATCCAGTAGTCTGTCTCACCGGATACTATGCAAACATGGATATATACCTAATAGTGTGACTTTATAATATAAATACATGCTGTAATAAGTGACCAGTCATTCATATAAAATCCCCTACCAACCGTAAACAGTTAACTAATGCTCTTATTGCTGAGCTGACATGTTTCTTATATTGTATTGCTGAACCTGTGTTAGTCTACTTATGACTTAATAAAAACTTTTAAACTCATTATTCTGTTCTTGTACACAGCTAAGAGGAAGCAAGACAGCAACACTGAGCTCCTGGACTACCAGGTTCCTGCAGCACAGCAAGGAAATGAGCGATGCCATGCTGCACAAGCTGGAGGCAGACAACAGTGTGTTCCTCAGTATGATGGGGCGCATGGTGTCTGTAATGGAGGCGCAAGCCAGAAAATAATCACACCACTTTTCTTGTTTTGCACCTTTGCACTGTTCACGTCACTTTGTTATGATGTGTTTCTACTAACTATGTAAATAAATGTTTTTTTTTTTTCTAAAGAGACATGTCTGCTTGTATATGTTTTCACTAGTGATGTAAAATTATTTTAACTGTGTAATAAGTACAAGTAAAGCTGGTTAGAGCTTCTGAAAACAAGTAATGAAAGAACTCAACAAGCTACCTTTTTGAGTCACTTTATTTACAAATAAATGACTAATTTCTATGAACTTATCAAACTGAACAATAAAACAACATTGACATGAAGTAAATAGCAAAATAACCAAACAAATTACTTGTTCCCTCTGTTAAAGTAGGCCATTAAAGCGGCTCTAATGTCAGCCCCTTCTTGACTGCCATGTTCAGGTAATGCCTGAAGAGGATGCTGGATGTTGGCATGTCTGTGTTGGTGCTCCTCAGTGAAATTGTCGCCATGTTCCTCACAGATGTTATGAAGGACACAGCAGGTCAGTGCCATTTTCTTGCACAGTTCCAGCTTGCAGTCATTTCTTTTTAGTAGGCACCTCCACCGTCCTTTCAATCTCCCAAATGCCATTTCTACAACCGATCGTGCACTGCTGAGTCTGTAATTGTAGGTGTGTTGTTCAGGGGTCAGTCTGCCAGTGTCAGAAAAGGGTTTCATCAGCCAGTTCTGCATGGGGTAGGCTGGATCACCTATCAGGTAATGTCCAACCTCACAGCCAGAGATGGTCACTTTGCTTTGACCCAGAAATTCCCCATCACTTAGGCCTTCCCACAAATGTGACTGTTTTAAGACTCTTGCATCATGCACACTCCCTGGAAAGCCAACACACACATCCCAGAAAAAACCTCTGCCATCTACAACTGCTTGCAGAACAACTGAATGCCATCCCTTCCAGTTGTAGTAGTCTCGGGGATACTCTTCTGGTGCTATAATGGGAATGTGGCTTCCATCTATTGCACCAACACACTGTGGCACTCTCCAACGACTCTGAAAGAGAGCAGCCATTTCCGCTAACCTCTCAGCATCAGGGCATATAATGTGGGCAGGGAGCAGCACCTTGATGACTGTGTTACAGAAATCCTGAACGCAATTAAAGATGGTGATCACACCTACTTCAAAAAGATGGCTGATGGTCCTGTATTCACCCCCAGTGGCCAGCTTCCAGATGGCAATAGCCACCCGCTTCTGGTTTGGGACACACAAACGGTAATTTGTGTTCCTTCTCCCCAAGACATGCCTCACCCGACTGCAGATATACTCAAACAACTCTCGGGACACGGAAATAACATCGAGGCTTACCACCCACTACCAAGGAAGAACACCAGAGACAAGCAGACCATCATCATGAGATTCATCAGCCGGAAACATAAAGCTACACTGCTGAAACAAGGAAGGAAACTGAAAGGGACAAACGTCTACATCAATGAGCACCTGACAAAATGCAATCCTGACATCACCAGAAAAGCACAACATCTGAAGAAAGAAAACAAAATTCAATCTACATGGATCACCAACTGCAAACTATTCATTAAGCTGAACGGGACACCGGAGGAGGCGAGAGTTCTGGTCATACGGAACATCGAGGACTTGGACAAATACCAGTGATGCTATCGTGACTGTATGGTAATCAATACCGACATGACACTACACCAAACTCAACCATGACACACACCGAAATAACTCTTTCATCCATTACCCAGAACACTACTCGGCTCACGCAAATGCTTGTTGATTATGAAAACCTGGAACCGAAACCATATGAATTCACTGACCATAAACTATTGGATACAGAAAATGACATAGACCCAGACAATAACTTTTTTTCAACCATTAATGACAATTGCCACTATTACACAGAGGAACAGTACAATCAGTCCACTAAGGCTATGGGAAAATTATCAATAATACACTTCAACAGCAGAAGCATGTACGCTAACTTCAAACACATCAAGAAATACTTAAGTTAGTTTACTCATCCATTCAACATAATTGCCATATCAGAGACCTGGATTGACATGGAGAAAGGAGTGGATTTTGAACTGGCTGGATATGACTTTAATTATATAAACAGGAAAAATAAAGGTGGAGGAGTGGCGGTGTATGTGGATTGTAATTTGAATTATAAGTTAATAGATGGCATGACAACAGTGATTGATAACTTATTAGAATGTTTAATAATCAAAATTAATATTGAAAAAAGTAGAAATGTATTAATTAGCTGTATATAGAGAGAGCGCCAGAAACTAGTATAGAGGCGTTTAAGGACTGGGTAGAAAAGACATTTACAGTAGATAATAAAAAAAGTTATCTTCATTTGTGGGGATACTAATATTGATCTGTTGAACCCTAATAAGTACAGTATGACCTGAGGAATTTATTAATACCATGTACAGTATGAGTCTTCACCCAAAAATTACCAGACCCACCAGAATTACTGACCATAGTGCTACCTTAATAGATAATATATTTACCAATGATATAGGTAATAACATTATAAGTGGAATATTAATCAATGATATTAGTGATCATCTACCAGTATTTACAATTTATGACTGTAATCATAAGAGAAATGTGACAGACCATAAACTTAAGTATAGAAGAGTTAGGACTGAGGAGGCCATGTTTGCATTAAATAATGATTTATTAATACAAGACTGGGAATCAGTTTATATAGAGAATAGCATTGATAGAGCATATGATAACTTTTTAAGTATATTCAAATTATTATATGATAAAAATTGCCCACTGAAGCAATATAGTACAAAACAAAACTATAATGACCAACCTTGGATTACTAAGGGATTACAAAATGCATGTAAGAAGAAAAACACTCTATATAGAGAATTTATTAAATTAAGAACCAAAGAGGCAGAAAATAAATATAAAAATATAAAAACAGGTTAACAAGTATCAAAAGGAGATGTAGGAAGGACTATTATGGTAAATTAATATATAATAACAAAAATAATATTAAAGGAATATGGAATATATTAAATAGCATTATTAAGGATGGCTCTGGACAAATACATTACCCTAAATACTTTAATGACAAAGGTATCGAAAATTATAACATGGATGTAGCTGCTAATAGTTTTAATAATTTGTTTGTTAATGTTGGACCAAGATTAGCTCAAAATATCTCTGATCCGGTAACAAATGATGAATGTATAGATAATATTATAAAGAGGAATTCTTGTTCTATGTTTCTTACACCAGTAGATGAGAAGGAAATTATTGATATAGTTAATAAATGTAGTAATAAAATACCCACAGATTGTAATGATATTGATATGAAACTAGTGAAAACTATTATTGGGGGGGATTTCTAAACCATTAACATACATCTGTAACTTGTCATTTCAAACCGGTACATTTCCAAGCAATATGAAAATACCGTAGCAAAAGTAATTCCATTGTATAAATCTGGGGACAAACACAACTTCACAAATTACAGACCTGTTTCTTTACTTCCTCAATTCTCCAAAATTCTTGAAAAACTATTCAATAACAGATTAGATAAATTCATTGAAAAATACAAACTACTCAGTGATAGTCAATATGGATTTAGAGCAAATAGATCAACAGAGATGGCACTAATGGAATCAACTGAAGAAATCAGTAACTCTATAGATGATAAGAAATATGTCGCTGGGATATTTATTGATCTTCAAAAAGCTTTTGATACTATTAATCATGTGTGGCAGCGGGGGCGTGGTCAAGCGTCGGTCTGTGACTGGAGGGTGGAGTCAGGGAAGGTAAGTGGCAGAATCACTGCACCTGATGTTGGTTAATCTGTGTTTGTGTGTCTTCCCCAGTGACCGCGCCCTATATGAGGAGAGAGAGAGCAGAGGAGGGAGTCTCTCTCCCCGAACCAGACGACGTGTGTGTGTGTGTGTGTGTGTGTGTGTGTGCCTGGAAGAGAGTAAATATTGTGTCTGAAAAGAGCAATAAAAGAGTTTGTGGGACATAATTCTGGCCTGCCGTCTTTCTGTGCTCCACCCACACGAACTGTCACAGTGGTGCTGAAACCCGGGAATCGAGCACAGGAAAAAGAACAGCCCCATGGAGTCCTCCCCCTTTGCGGACCTGTTCCATGCCCTCGCCATGGCCCAGCAGAGCCAGCACCAGGTGCTAGTCATCCTCCGAAAGGAGTAGGAGCACCGGTTCGAGGCCCTGGTGCTGGCGCAGCAAGAAGACCGACAGGCATTCCGGCACCTCCTCGTGTCGGCGGGGTCCACCACCTCCACCGCCGCGGGCCCTTCTCCCCTCACCCTCACTAAGATGGGCCCGCATGACGACCCCGAGGCCTTTATCACGCTCTTCGAGCAGGCAGCAGAGGCCTCGGGCTGGCCGGTGGAACAGCGTGCGGTGCGCCTCCTCCCCCTGCTAATGGGCGAGGCGCAGCTGGCCGCGCTACAGCTCCCCGCCGACCGCCGGCTGGTCTACGCGGACCTTCGCCGGCCCGTCCTCCAGCGGGTGGGGTGCACCCCTGAACAACAGCATCAGCGCTTCTGCGCTCTGCGTCTGGAGGAAGTCGGACGGCCGTTCACGTTTGTCCAGCAGCTCTGGGACGCCTGCCGGCGGTGGCTGAGGGCCGACAACCGCGATGCCGAGGGAATCCTCGACCTGGTGGCATTGGAACAGTTCATCGCCCGACTTCCAAAAGGAGCAGCAGAGTGGGTCCAGTGCCATCGCCCGGCATCGCTGGATCAGGCCATCGAGCTGGCGGAGGACCATATGGCGGCTGTTCCGACGGCAGGACAGTGTGTCTCCTCTTCTCCTCTCTCTTCTCTCTCTTTCCCCCCTTCTGTTTCTCGTCCTCACCCCATTCCCCCACCACAGAGGTGGGGGCCGGCTCCACCACAGCCAGCCCGCCGCACCCGCAGTGCTGTACCGTTTCCTGCTTCCATGTCTGTGTCTCCCCCCCTCAGGTGAGTGAGCCCCAGAGAGCCGGTGCAGAGAGGAAGCCGGGGCCGGTTGGCTGGCTCTGCGGGGAGCTGGGCCACCTCCAACAGCAGTGCGCGGCAATGGAAGTGGGCGCGGTGGTTCGGATCCCCGATGCGCCAGGAGCCACCTTCGATCAGGCCGGAGTGTATCGCATACCGGTGAGTATTCAAGGGGATACATATCAGGCTTTGGTGGACTCTGGCTGTAATCAGACCTCAATTCACCAAAGCCTGGTGCAAGACGAGGCATTGGGGGGAGCACAATTGGTGAAGGTGTTGTGTGTGCACGGAGATGTTCACAGCTACCTTTTAATGTCAGTACACATTCTTTTTTGAGGGGAAAAATTTAGAGTAAAGGCTGTGGTTAATCCTCGCCCTCTGCTACTACCTCCTGGGGCACTCTTTCACCCTCTGTTCAGACCACGCACCCCTCCAGTGGCTCCACCGCATGAAGGATGCCAACGCGTGGATCACCCGTTGGTATCTGGCACTCCAGCCCTTTAATTTCAAGGTGGTCCACAGGCCGGGGGCACAGATGATCGTGGCGGACTTCCTCTCCCGTCAATTTGGGGGGGGAGTCAGCTGCAGGCCAGACAGCTGTCCGGCCTGAGTTGGGCGGAGGGGGTATGTGGTAGCAGGGGCATGGTCAAGCGTCAGTCTGTGACCGGAGGGTGGAGTCAGGGAAGGTAAGTGGCAGAATCACTGCACCTGATGTTGGATAATCTGTGTTTGTGTGTCTTCCCCAGTGACCACGCCCTACATGAGGAGAGAGAGAGCAGAGGAGGGAGTCTCTCTCCCCTAACCAGACAACGTGTGTGTGTGTGTGTGTGTGTGTGTGTGTGTGTGTGTGTGTGTGTGTGTGTGCCTGGAAGAGAGTAAATATTGTGTCTGAAAAGAGCAATAAAAGAGTTTGTGGAACTTAATTCTGGCCTGCCGTCTTTCTGTGCTCCACCCACATTAACTGTTACATCATGATATATTAATTAATAAAATGGGACAATATGGGATAAGGGGAGTTGTATTAAATTGGATAAAAAGTTATTTGAGCAACAGGACACAATTTGTGAAGTTGGGTGACTCTGTCTCAACTCATTTGAATATTGATTGTGGTGTCCCTCAGGGGTCAGTATTGGGTCCTAAACTGTTTATTCTTTATATAAATGATATGTGCAATCTATCAAAGCTATTTAAGATGGTATTATTTGCAGATGACACAAATATGTTTTGTTCTGGAACAAATTTACATGAGTTAGAAAACATAATCTCTTCAGAATTGTGCAGGTTAAAAAGTTAGTTTGATCGAAATAAATTATCATTAAATCTGTCTAAAACTAAAATCATGTTATTTAATAATTATAAAATAAATAGGGCAATAAATGTACAGGTAGATGGTGTTGATATTGAAAGAGTTTCTAATAATAAATTCCTTGGGGTAATAATAGATGATAGAATTAATTGGAAATCACATATACATAAAATACATACTAATGAAACTATCAAGAAGCATATCTGTGTTGAGTGTAACTAAGCATGTCCTGGACTATAATTCACTCCGCATACTTTTGTTAGGGTTTTGCTGGGATTCGAACCTGGTTCACTGGTGTGATAATCCAGCAAAACCCCACTAGGCCACCAGGGGAAGGACTCAAGTGCAAAGGCGTGAGGTGGAAGTAGAAAGGTATCAAAAACAGTTTATTTACACTATGTACAATCTAAGGGAAAAAAACAAAAAAGAATAATCCAAAGCTCAAAAGATAAACAAAAAATAAAAATATCCAAAGGTACAAAGTCCAAAATCCAAATAAGAAAAAAGGCAAAAACTCAAACGCTCAGAAGATCAAAAAGGTCAAAAACAAAATCCACAAAGTCCAAAAGAAAGAAGCAAAAACCAAGAATACAAAGACACAGGCAAGGTACATGGGACAGAGGGAACTAGCACTAACAGCATAACATAGGAAAAAGACTCCGTGACAAGGGAACAAACAGAGGGGTATTTATAGACAAACTAATTAAGTACAGGGCAGGAAACAGGCAATAAGACAAAAACAAAACACAGAACACAGTGACTGTGGGTGGTAAAAGAGAGCAACTGGACTTGCTTGAAGATTCTTGAAGACGTTTCACCTCTCATCTGAAAGGCTTCTTCAGTTCTGTCTGACTAGTAGGGAGTATCAGGTATTTATCCTCTCATGGATGAAAAGCTTATCTAAGGTGTCGTTGAGTCATCCTGTTGGTGTGGGTCAATGGGGGCTGGATGTGAAGGGCCTTGAGAGTCGTTTGGGTGATCAATGGATTGCCCGTTAAGGTGATTAATGGAATGCTGATTCTCTCTGTCCTCTTGTGAGTCACTGAAAACAGCTGGGTTTTGGTGTGCATTCAGTTGTCTGGGAAGTGTGCCAAGGACTGCATTGTAGGTGGCTGATAAATGATGTCTTAGACCCCCACCTCTGTTCAGTGATGGCCGTTCCAGGTTGACAAAAATGGCTTCTCTGGCTAAAATGCGTACGTTGCAATCCTGAAATGAGTGTCCTTTGTTGTTAAGATGAAGGTAGACAGCAGAGTCCTGGCCTGAGGAACTGGCTCTCCTGTGTTGAACCATACGCCTGTGGAGCGGTTGTTTAGTTTCCCCAATATACAAATCCGTGCATTCCTCACTGCACTGAATTGCATACACTACGTTGTCCTGTTTGTGTCTGGGTATTCTGTCCTTAGGGTGGACCAGTTTCTGCTTCAGGGTGTTACTGGGTCTGAAATGTACCGGAATGTTGTGTTTGTAGAAGATCCTCCTGAGTTTCTCAGATAGACCAGAAATGTAGGGAATGACAATGTTCTTGCGTTTGTTCCTGTTATCCTCCTTGTCCATTATGTTCCTTTTTCTACTTGAAGAAAGACCAGTTGGGATACCCGCAGCTCTGAAGTGCTTTCTTGATGTGATTCTGCTCCTTCTCTTTTCCCTCTACCATTGTAGGGATGTTCTGAGCCCTGTGTTGCAAGGTCCTAACGACCCCCAATTTGTGTTCCAGTGGGTGGTGAGAGTCGAAGAGTAGGTACTGGTCTGTGTGTGTGGGTTTCCGGTAGACCTCGATGCTAAGGCTTCTGTCTTGTCTAATGTGTACATCACAATCCAAGAAGGCTAGATTATTCCCACTGACGTCCTCCCGAGTGAAATTGATGTTGATATCCACTGCATTGATGTGCTAAGAGAAGGCTTCCACTTCATGGGTTTTGATTTTAACCCAGGTGTCATCCACATATCTGAACCAGTGGCTGGGAGCAACTCCTGAAAAAGTGGTCAAAGCTTTATGTTCTACTTCCTCCATGTAAAGATTGGCCACAATAGGGGACACCGGTGAGCCCATGGCGCATCCATGCTTCTGTCTGTAGAAACTTTCATTAAACTGGAAATAAGTGGTAGTCAGGCAGAGGCCAAGCAGGGTGCAAATCTGGTCCATGGTGAGGTTTGTTCTATCCAGTAAGGTGTTGTCTTGAAGGAGTCGTTGTAAGACAACACCTTACTGGATAGAGCAAACCTCACCACGGACCATATATATATATATATATATATATATATATATATATATATATATATATATATATATATATATATGCATAATTGTATATAATATATAAGCATAATACACTGTGTGCACAATTATTAGGCAAGTGAGTACTCTGACCCTACCATTATTTCTATGCATGTTTTCCAACCGCAAGCTAGATACACTTGAATGCTAATTGGATTTAAGCATTCTCAGGTGGTATTTATTTGTGTAATGAGGGAGGGTGTGACCTAAAGTCATTAATACCCTATATTAAGGTGTGCATAATTATTAGGCAGCTTCTTTATCTCAGGCAAAATGGGCCAAAAAAGAGATTTAACAGACACTGAAAAGACAAAAATTGTAAAATGCCTATCAGAGGGATGCAGCACTCTTGAAATAGCTAAGCTATAGAAATGTGAGCACAAAACAATCAAACGTTTTGTTGCAAATAGTCAACAGGGTCGCAAAAAATGTGTGGAGAAGAAAAGACACAAATTAACCGCAAAAGACTTGAGAAGGATTAAACATGAAGCTACCAGGAACCCATTATCCTCCAGTGCCACAATATTCTAGAACTGCAACCTACCTGGAGTGTCCAGAAGGACAAGGTGTTCGGTGCTCAGAGACATGGCCAAGGTAAGGAAGGCTGAAACACGACCACCACTAAACAAGACTCACAAGTTGAAATGTCAAGATTGGGCCAAGAAATATCTGAAGACAGATTTTCCAAAGGTTTTATGGACGGATGAAATGAGAGTGACTCTGGATAGACCAGATGGATGGGCCCATAGCTGGATAACTAATGGACACAGGGCACTTTGACTCAGACACCAGCAAGGTGGTGGAGGGGTAATGGCATGGGCTGCTATTATTAAGGATGAGCTAGTTTGACCATTTCAGGTTGAAGATGGACTTAACATCAACTCCCAAACCTACTGCCAGTTTCTAAAAGATACATTCTTCAAGCAGTGGTATGGGAAGAAGTCTGCATCATTCAAGAAGGCCATGATTGTTATGCAGAACAATGCACCATCACATGCACCCAAGTACTCCACTGCTTGGCGAGCCCACAAAGGCCTTAAAGATGACAAAGTAATGGCATGGCCCCCTTCCTCACCTGACTTAAACCCTATTGAGTACTTGTGGCCCCTTCTTAAGCATGAGATTTACAGTGAGGGAAGACAATACACCACTCTGAATAGCATTTGGGAGGCCATGGTTGCTCCTGCACAAAAAGTTGATTGTCAACAAATCAAAAAACTAACAGACTGGATGGAAGGCTCATGGCAGTTATTGAAAAGAAGGGTGGCTATATTGGTCACTGAATATTTTTGAAATGCTAGAAGTGTTTATTTGTTAATTCTGAGTTGTTTATTTGTTACACTGAAAATTAAAATAAACAAGTGAGATGGGAAACTTTAAGCTTTTCATTTAGTTGCATAATAATTCTGCACACTAAATGTTGCCTAATAATTCTGCACACTTGTATATTCCCCTGAGAAGGCCTAAACTCCCCTTTCCTTTGTTAATCATTCTGGTTTTAGGTTTATTAACAATTTGGATTGACTGAGAGCACTGTATTTGTTCAACGATAAAATTAATCATCAGGAATACAACTTGCCTAATAATTGTGCACACAGTGTATGCATAATTATGATATGGGTGTCTGTGTACGTATGGGCGTGTATAGTTATAGGTGTGTATATATGTTTATATGTATGTACTGTATATATGTATTGTATGTGTGTATATATGCATAACATAAATATCTGTATATATGATTTGATTTGGTCGATATTATACCATGTTGGTATGTCTTGGTATGTTTTCTTTTTTTTGTTGATTTTGTTTTCTTTTGTATATGGTGGAAAGTGACGTTTGATTAATGGTGGTATAGAGGCTAAGGATTTAATAAGTTATTTACTTCTTCCTAATCCTTTCCAAACATTATGTTATTGCCTTGTGGCTACGCTATTCTGTTTGTTTATGAAGATGTTTTGATGATTGCATTTTTTACTTTTATTTTTTGTTGTTTTTTTGTTTGTTTGTTTGTTTGTTTGTTTTTATATCTTCTTTACTGTTTGGAATAAACCTCTAAATACAAATACAAATTCTGCATGAACTGGTGAGAGGTGAAATCAGGAACAATTGTGTCCCACCAGTAGCGAGATCTTGGGTGTGCCCAGACAACATGTGATCTCCGCCTTGCCATCAGTCACAAGATTACCTGTAAAGAGAAAAACGTATAGGTAAATAAACATGTTGTGTGGAGAGTCATCAATACTCAATCAAATATTCATCATGGTACTTAACCCTTGTGCCTCTTTTTCCCCTTAGATTAGAGTGGGATGTGTATTGAGAAATAAATGTGCATGTTTGAGTGTTGGAAACATAAGTGTTACATTTACTTGTGGAGTTAATGTACAGCACATTTGCCATACTTTAAATTCTATTGACCTTATTATATTTCTATATGTATGAACACAGTCAAAATAACAAAGAAAATTAACAACTGACAAGCCAAAAATGTCCTTAGTGAGGCATATGGATTAAAGAAACGAGGTTAAACATAAATAATTCACTTGTATTTCCATGCAGTTTGTTTACATTCACTTCAGTGAGTTAAGTTCATTACAGAGCTAAGCATCCTCATATCTACAGCTTTGGTAGATATGAGCAGCGACTTAAAAATCGCCAGTAATATGTTTGTTAATTTGTGATGATTCCAGCAGGGACATAACACCGGCTAACGTTAGCTCATAACAAAGGCTAACATAACCATCTCACATTCAGTGTAAGTAAGAGTCAAAACGTTATTAGGTTATTACCTGTCTCCTAGAATGTAATCGCCGTCCACTCAAAACCTGTCGATCAACACAAACATACTGGATCTGCCGTTTTCCGATCCCAATGAAGCACCATAAAGCCAGAAGCAGCAGCTGTACAAATGCGAAGTCTTCCATTATTATTATTGTTGTTGTTGGTTTTGCTGCTGCTTCTTCTTCTCCGTGTTGTTGTTGCTTCGATGTTCGCGCCAAGGTTTATGCAAATGCAGCGACATAACTGATGTATACAATGACGTAATGATGTGGCTCCCCTTGGCACCCCAAGCTATGGAAAAGCAAACTGGTTCTCAGCTGGCTCGCAAGTTGAACAAGTTGTGAACCAGCACCAGCACTGGCCCCGAACCAGCCCTGGAACTGATTTGGTGGAAAAGGGGTATCTGTGACCTTCTACGATGCTGAACACACACAAGGGTCACGCAAGTCTCAAGCATGGTTTTGCCAGGTTTTTTTTTTACTGTAGACTGCCCATAGCAGCACGTACGGTGGGTTGTGAGTGAGGCTTTAGGTTTTCTGAAGAAGAGTGTTAACACTGGGAAGTCCAGCCCATTTTAGAACCTCTGTGTCCAGGATTTTGTCCTGCCACTTGATCTGAAAGATTTTGCAGAGGCAGGTCAAGTGGAAGTGATTGAGCTGCTTAGCATGTCTGCTGCAGACAGTCCAGGTCTCACAGGCATAAAGTAGGGTGGTAAGTATCACAGCACAGTAGACCTTCAGCTTAGTGGTAAGGCTGAGCCCTCTCCATTCCCAGACATTCTCACAAAGTCTCCTGGAAGTGGTGCTGGCCTTTGCAATCCTGTTGTTCACCTCAACATCTATGTTCACTGCTCGGGAAAGGGTCCTGCCCAGGTAAATTAATTTTCGACTGCCTTAATGTTCTGCCCATTCATTGTAATATGTGGTTCTTGGTAGGGCCTTCCAGATACAGGCTGGTACATTACCTCCGTCTTTTGGGTCCTGATGGTGAGACCAAAGTTGTCACAGGGTTGTGAAAAACAGCCTATTTCATGCTGCATCTTCTGCTCTGTACAGGCATTGAGGGTGCAATCATTAGTGAACAGAAAGTCTCAGATGACAGTCTCCTTCACCTTGGTGATGGCCTGCAGGTGCCTGAGGTTGAACAGACCACACTGTAAAAAATGAACTCTGATTTTCGTGGAATTTTAGTAAATTTAATAAAGAAAAACTGTTAATTTCACAAAAAATATCAATATACTCTATTTTGAACAAAAGTTGATTAAACTTACTTGAATAAAATAAAATTAGACAGGGATTCATTTATTTAACTAAATTAAAACATTTTAAAGAGGCTTGTCTACTTCATAGAAGCTGTATTGAATCGAGCTCATTTTTAAAGAGTAGGATGAAAATGCACTGCATTGCGTGTGAGGAATCATACTCATTTTTAAGAAGTAGAAGCTACTATTTCCGGTCTGTGCAGTTCACTTTCCGCCAAATCCATGCGCGGGCATTCGCTCTTTCTGAAGGAGACACGTTGGCGGCAGGTGGCACATTTAGCGAGACGTTTGGACGTTTGTTTTGCTTCTTGAATCTTCCGAGGTAAGTTGTAAGATACTTTTGGCATGATGTGTAACATGTAAACTGCCGTACTTTGCCTTCCAAGATATTAATGGCATTTTGGCTGGTAGGGGTGGATATTGATAAACGACTAGCTGTCGTGGTCGTCAGTTGATAAAGTTAGTGTGAGGAACAATGGCGTGATTTTACCGTTTACGTGTGTAATCATTTGATTTTCATAGAGGCAAGGGTCATGTCAGAAAAACGGAGTGATGTTTACTGGTGCTTCATTTTACACCGTCGTTTCATTGTGAACTAGCTATGCTAGTCTAGGTGGACTAGCCACAGACACGTTTTAAAGCATGCTGGGTTTATTTAAAATGGTATAATCAGTGTTGGGCACATTACTTTCAAAAAGTAATTATAGTTACTAGTTACTAACGGAGTTACTTTGTCATAAAAGTAACTAATTACCAGAGAAAGTAATTATTCCGTTACATTTTGTTCCCCCTCAAAAAAAATCAAATTCAATTAGTGTAATCATAATAAAAGTGAATGTTAAATGTGTTTAATGACCGAAATGGACACTTAACAGAACCAATTAGTAATGTTATCTACACTATATTAATATTTTTGTGGGACAATGTGAGATAAGACATCTATCAAATGTAATATATTTTTGTAGTTATTAAAATCATGTTACTAATTACTGGCCACTGACGAGGACAAACGCTTTGTTCCTCGACATAATGTGCATTGCACGTAAACAATCTTGCCTTTTATTTCAAGTAATGAAAAGTAATGTCTGTATTTCCAGTGTGAAAGCGCAGTGCTGGGCTGACCGCGCGCCATCGCTGGCTCTTCCGATTGAAAGAGCGCGCAGTAGTGCAGTAGGCGTGGCCTACCCACGTATGTTGTCCAAATCTACTCTGATTGGCTTACTGTGCCGTTGTCTCGCGTCTCCCCGCCCCACACTAAAGGAGAGGAAAGAAAGGCTGAACGAGCAGCGTGCCAGATGAGAACAGCTTTAATAAAGTAACGCATAGTATTTTATTGTAAGTAACGGGAACGGCGTTATAACGATGTAAAAAGTAATTAGTTAGATTACTCGTTACTAAAAAAAGTAACGCCGTTAGTAACGCCGTTTATTTGTAACGCCGTTATTCCCATCACTGGGTATAATAGTGTTGCAAAAACACAAATGGTGTGTGCTTTAAGAATATTTGACCGCTAACTTGTATGGTAAATCAATAGTAGTTAGCAGACTAGTGCAATCCGGTGAGATGAGACGAGACTCATCGGTGAGTTCTCCGATGAGAACTTTAACTTGCTTCAACTGCTCATGGACGCGGCAATGAACTACAAAAGTCAAACATGTGAATTTGCAGAAATGCGTCTTCTAATCGCACTATGCATGGCCGCACATTAAAAGCAATGGACGTGGATTAAAATGCACACGCAAAAAACGCTATAGGCTACGTTTTTTATCTTCTTTATTTCAAGTGTTCCAACTGCTGGTGCCAAGGACGAGTCCTTGCCGTTCTGGAGCCATGTAAGGGCTCAGCATGCTCTCGCGGCACACAGCGCCTGCGAGCTCGTCGCAGATAGTTTTTTATGTCCTAAAAAGGGGATTTTAGGCGTGCGCCTTATCATCGTTGTAACGCTAGGGACAACGAGAGGGTTGTTCAAACTGCCTAGGCATCAGTGACTATAGGCAATACAGCCAGCCAGATTGTTGCTTTGCAGTTCACTCAATTCATTATTTAAAAAAAAAACACACACACACACAAGACAAGGCATTGACAAGCATATTTAGAGATACCAACTCCTTGTTATGAAATATTGCAACACAATATTTCAAATGTGCTACATAGATACGTATAATGAACGAGAGATGAAACTACATCACAGTCATCTGCATTACACCAAGTATTAAATTAAGACCTGATTTTTCTTAAAGGGTCCACCCACACTAATTGTTAACCAATATGCTTGACCTGCGCACGGGGATACATTTCCTTCGATGTGAGCTGCACAATTCAATCACAGATCATACAGCGAGGTGAAAATGTATTGCCTGTCTTTTTTTGTGGACGTGTATGCACATTCCCATACGTGACTTAGGATGTTCACGAAGGCTACAGTATGCCTCAATGTAAGGTTTTTGTTCTAAAACAGGGGTGTATCCCTTTGACAACAGACTCTAATTGTGTGTTTGTATGTTAACAGTGTACTACATCACACCCAAGTCTACATTGAGGTAAGTTACTATGCTTTTTTCTCATTTCTGATTTTCCAATGCACATTTTTAATTTTTGTAACCGTCAGGAACAGAATATGTTAAAGCCACTCTATGTAAAATATCATGTCAACATAAGGGGGAGCCATCCATTACATTACATTGAATCGTGAGGGCAGTGCCAATGCACACCTCTATTAACTAGTATGACCAAAATACAGTAAGTTTTCCAGCTAAAGTATGACCAAAATGCAGTAAGTTTTCTAGCTAAAAATGCCTATTTCTGGAGATTCAAAATGGCGGACATGATCACCCTGCTTTTCGTGTATGAAAAGTGCAATTTTCCTAGTCATTATGAATACTTAGAATTTGATGGTGGTGGTAAGTATTCGTGAAAAAGGTAAACTGACCACAAAGTGAGTTTCATGAAAAAAATTCGCGTCTTCGCTATTGCCAAGTCATAGGTAGCTTGAGCAATAAAGCTGGATGTTGTAGACGACCGAAATGATCCTTTAAAGATGGAGGCAAATGCTGATTTGAAAGTTTGCATGCTAATTACAATTGGTCTATGAAAATGCATAGATTTGTAGATGTGTAAATTATTAGTTAACATATTATTAAGTTAGTTTAATTTACACCCTATGCAAGAAAAAAATGGGAACGCTTCCAATTCTTTCAGTAATTGGTCATCGGTAGATCATGATTTTAGTGAACAGTAATTGGTGATTGGGCCAAAAAAAGCTGATCGGAGTATCTCTAGTCTACCCATACAACTATGGCTGAAGTGTCATTGTGCAAGGCGCTTAACCCCAAAATCATCTAGGCAATAACTAATACCCCGTAACACCCCCCTGTTTTTTGTGTATTTGTTCTTTGTTTCAGGATACAAATGCAATGGCAGTGCAAACACTGCACTTTTTCATCAAACACTAGGAGTGCGCTTCTTAGGCATTATAGGCTGCAGCATGGGGCATATTCTCGTGGAAATTCTGTGATTTGTATTCATACAAGTTGTCCTTGTTCCTTTAAAACATGGAGTAGTCTTCGTTCACATTTGGCAAGGTGTCATCCAACAACTGCAACAACAGCAGGAGAAGCTTATTCATTTCAATGTGAAATTTGCAGAAATCTTTTTCCAACTGAGAGGGATTTTTTTGTTCATGTAGGTTCTCATTTAAAGAGTTTTGAAACAGTTGAATGCCCCTTTGAAAGATGTGGTTTTAAAACAAATATTTATGGTACTTTCCAAACACACAGAAGTAGGAAACACAAACCTCATTCATTGATTGATTTTAAGGTCAATATTCTAAGGAAGCACCAACTTAGTAGTCAACCATCTGATGGTGAACCATCTGGCAGTGAATTAGATGCTGAGTACTGTGAGGCAGCAGCAGATAGTGCTCAAGAAGAGGATCTGAGTGTAATTGTAGGGAAAATTGGAGCACTTTTCTTGAAACTAGAAAGCATACATAATGTTTCAGGTAAATGCATAGACCATTTGGTGGAAGAATTACAATTCATTTGTGGTTCAGCATCTGTGCCAAATATTAGAAAGATTGTTGTGTCAACCTTTGAAAAGAATGAGTGCACATTTGATGAAACTTTAGTTTCCGAATTAGTAGAGGAACTGTGTAAATCCCACCCCATTACTGCAGCTTTAAGGGAAGACGGGCCACTTGGCACTGGATTTAAAAGGAGACAATACTTCAAAGACAAATTCAATGTTGTTGACCCAGTTGAGTACCTTTTGGATTCCACTCGTAACAAGTCCTTTCAGTATGTGCCCATTCTAAAGTCACTGGAGCATGTGCTCTCAAATAAATCCATTGTAGAGCAGGTTGTAACAAGGCATCCCATTCATTCTTCACAGTACAAGGCATTCTATGACGGGAAATATTTTCAGCAGAACGCATTTCATGCTGGCGAGGAACCCAGAGTCTCAATAATTCTCTACATTGATGACTTTGAGGTGTGTAACCCTCTAGGTACATCGAGAAAGAAGCACAAAATTACAGCAGTATATTGGGTACTCGCGAATGTGCCATCACAGTATAGATCGGTACTGACGTCAATATACTTAGCAACTCTTTGCAAAGCAAATGATGCTAAAGAGTTTGGCTATGAGCGTATCTTGGAACCCCTTCTGCAGGATTTATGTGTCTTAGAGAAACAAGGCTTATTTCTGTCATCTGTTGGGAAATTTGTTAGGGGGTCTGTGCTATGTGTTGTCGCTGATAATCTTGGAGCGCATTCCATTAGCGGACTTGTTGAAAGTTTCAGTGGCCCTTACATCTGTAGGTTTTGTCTCGGCCATCATTCAGATTTCCAAAAGAAGGAAGTACAGTCTGGTGAATTTCCTTTACGGACAAAAGAGAGCTACCGCGCACATGTTGACTCTGTTAAGTCAGACACAACTCTTCTCCATGCATTTGGTGTCAAAAAAGCTTGCCCACTAACTGAAAAGCTAGAACATTTCCACTGTGTTACTGGCTACCCCCCCGACATCCTTCATGATCTGTTTGAAGGCATCATTCCATCTGAGCTTGCATTGTGTTTGACATACTTTGTAAAGAAAAAATACTTCACTGTCACTGAACTCAATGACTTAATTAGCCAGTTTCCATACAGGTGGGCTGACAAGACTGACTGCCCCCAGGCTTTACCAAATAGTCTAACAACGAGTAAATCAATCGGAGGGAACGCACACGAGAATTGGGCCCTTATTAGGCTGTTGCCCCTTATTGTTGGTTCAAACATACCTGTCGATGAGCCAGCATGGCAGATCCTTTTGACATTAAAGGACATTGTTGAGCTTGTTGTGGCCCCAGTCCACTCAAATGAAACGATTGCTTATCTTGAATCAAAGATATCAGAGCATCGCCACAGATTGATCGATGTATTTCCTGCTGTCCACCTTAGCCCTAAGCACCATTTCTTGGAGCATTATCCAAAACTAATTGAATCATTTGGGCCACTGGTTGGGTACTGGACTATGCGATTTGAAGCGAAGCATAGTTTTTTCAAACGAGTTGTCAGGCACACAAACAATTTCAGAAATATACTGCTGTCGCTAGCTACAAAGCACCAGTTGATGTCTGCATACCACATGCAAGAAACTGCTCCAAAACCCACACTCATCGTCTCAAAGTTGTCCACAGTTCCGATAGAGGTCTTGCATGTGCAAATACAGGAACCCTTGAAAAAGGCTTTGCCCTCCATTGCACAGGTGCAGCTATCTAGTTCTGTGACTTACCATGGGATTAAGTATTCCGTAGGTATGATTTTGCCTTACGGTTCTACTGGTGGCCTCCCTGACTTTGTGGAAGTTGTTCAAATTGTTGTTTTGGAAACCAATATAAAGTTCATTTCGAAGAGACTCCATTCCTTGTACAACGAGCATTTCCGTTCCTTTGAGGTGGAAAATTCAATCAATATTATCATTGTTGACTACCAGGAACTTCATGACATTTATCCCTTAGCAGCCTATAATGTCAAAGGAAAACGCATGGTCACGTTGAAGCGTCATGTACACTGCTAGGTAATGTGGTTAATAATTAAAAAAGGTTCTGAATGGTTAATTACAGGGTGTATCAAATATGTATACACATTTAAGTCATTGCATATGTGGCCTTTATTAAAGGAACATTTATTAAAGGAACCAATTTCCATATTTAACTATGTTATTCTCAGACATGCGACCAGTTCAGACCTCTACCCTCTGGAGTTCATACCTCTCTGGTCTTTGTTTGTGCCTGCAATCAGTATGGAGTGCGGTACTTCTTTGTTAACATTAATATCTGAACATAAATTACAGGATGTGGAAAAAATCATGGCATTGAGTGTCAAACGTCACTGTACTGGTACAGGCACTGCTGGCAATGCAAGTCACACACAATTGTCTTGGCATACACTTTCAGTGCCTCCAGTGTGACTGCTGTAGGCATCATAAAGTAGTAGTCTTTAGACATCATTTTAAGAATGGGTGGTGACAAAGCAACAAAATTATATCTGTAATATATCTATTACACTTTAAAATTTGTATGAACGTGAAATCATAGTGATGTTGGTTCTAAATTAAGTGTTTATACATGTTTGAGACGCCTTGTAATATGTGACCAGCTATTTAATAATGCAACAAATCTCTGTCTGTGGGTCCTGTCTGTTTGTCTGCCCTTTGCTTTCACTGTGCCACACCAGCTGCTTTGTATGTGCCACGCCAACACCCGCAAAACTCTAATAACCCACCAATTTGGAGGGTGATTTTCCAGTTGTATGACAGTTTGCAGTACTAAAGCTATTATACTAATTCCATTGCCTTCTCTTCTTTGCCACTCTGGGCATAGCCATGCAAATTGGCAGCGTCCCGCCCTTCCCCTGAAAACATCATTGTGTGGTGGTGATGTCCTGTTAAAACAATATGTGTGGGTTTTTTTTTTCAGGTAATGGATCATTTTGCACTGAAAGTCATGGATGGGGACAAAGTGCTCAAGCTACTTCTGCCGTCTATTCCTTCCTCCCTTGAGCAGTTGATGGTGGCGGTGAAGGAGCTGTGTTGCTGTACGGAGGACATTAGCCTAAAGTATCTGGACTCAGACTTTGAGGACTTCTTTGACCTTTCTTCACCCACCCAAATTAAACACAAGGACACCATTCGAGTTGTGCGCCCCACATACATCACATTAAACATGCAGAATATCAGTAATGATGATCTATCATTTTTGGATGATTCCACATCCTCTGCTGCACCCAATTCACCAGATGACGCTCATTCCATTGCCTCACAAGACACCGTTATACTTTCCCCCAGCAGCAGTCCAGAAAGGGCACCATGGCCCAAGCATTTTCCCATCCCAGTGTTTTGTTATGAGGCTGAGATGATGCTTCAGCGAGGCAATGAAGCCTTTAAGAAAGACGGGTCACGACTGACCAACCCAAGTGTGAAGACTGCTGTATTGGATGGATTATCGAGAGCCATCTTCCAATACACTGCTTATCCATCCGGCCTACAGATTGCTGCAGTGGCTGAGGAACTTGTCAAGAAGCACCCATGCCTCAGGGATGCCAGCTCCTACACAGGCTACTCCAGCTGGCAGTACAGCATTAAGTACAAAATGGGCAACTATAGAACGAAGCTCCGAACAATGGATATTCCGGAGGTTACCTGCAACTCCTTGAAACACAAAGTGCCTGGTGAAAGAAAACCTGCTAAAAACGTCAAAAAGGCAAAAAAGTCTGAGGTCAATTACCTACCACCACTGCCGGGGAAAGAAACCATGGAGACCCAGGAAATAGCAAGGAAAGAGCTCCTGGCTGAGGCCAAAAAAAAGGATAACGCAAGGGCCATCAATGAACTCATGACCATCACATTTCCTTACAGGAGACATGAAGTAGTCAACCTGTGTCCCAGAGTTGAGGAAATGCTGGACAGATGGCCTGCCCTTTTTCAAACCTCTCAGGTACCACATTTCGATCTAAAGTAATAGCATGTATTAGGCAAGTAAGTATTTTGAGCATATCGTCCGTTTTACGCATTTTCCAACTCCAACCCCATTTTGGCAGAAGTAACATTTAAACAGGTGCTATTGTGTGGAGTTAACATTTTATGTCATAACTCATTTCAGTTTAATTCTGGGCATAAATGATGGATCATAACCTAACAGCGTGTAGGAATTCCGGATACAACTTGCGGTAGACAAAGTTTTGTCAACCCCGGTTTACCAAGTGTTTCTGGGTGGGTTAAACTCTGTTCATAGGACAGGCCTCTATAATCTAAACATGCAGTGATGATCGTATTTTTTGTTTGTTTCAGATCAATGAAGAATTCCGCCGGCTGACAACAAAAACTCTGGAGCCGAAGTTCATGGCCATGCTGGATAACTACACACCAAGGCTCCTGGGTCTCTTCCAGAGCAAAGGAGGGGCCTTAGGGGAAAGACTCAAGGCTAATATGAGCCGTCTTTTTGAGGTAATGCATTTACTGATGCTAAAACCAATTGACTCATTGTTAGTCCAACATGCATCGCAGTCATACTCATTTCTCCAAAACGTATGAGTTTATAAGTGTGATATATTCACTTGTAAACAAAGTTTTTGGAGATTCAACACAGGATGGAAAGGAATGTTGTGACAAATTGAGTATTCTTCTCTGAGTGTTTCAGTGGTCCTTATACAAAGAATTATGTGACTATCTTTGCAGGATCCCAACAACATTGACCTCAGGAGAGAAGTGGTCATCTTATCCCTGATTGACTACCTGGGAGAAGAAAAAAAGGCACTGATAAAAGAATACCACGTAAGTGACCTAACATACATTCACAAAGTTTATTACACATCCTCAGTTCGGAATACTTAAGTTTGCACTGGGTAATACCTTTTTTTCTATAGCACACCACCCAAGTAGATCCAGTTTTTCGAGCTCACACCTCTCACAGATACAGACAAATTGAAAAACAAACGCAAAGCTTTGAAGGTGCAGTGTGTAATATTTTTAGTAGTTTATTTCCAGAATTAATGCCACCCATTCACAAATGCTACTGAAAAATGTTAATGTTTTATCACTTAGTCTCAAATCAATGACTTGAAGGTGAATGCAGCCACTGAACTAGTTCATTGAACCTATTTGAGACAGATCTGCGTTGAGCTCCTTTTTATTATCTGCACTCAACAGAATAACTAGTTAGAAATGCAAGTCCCTCTACTGTGTTGTGGACCTGTTTGAGTTTTATCTGAGTTGCTCTGGGTTTTCTTTTCAGAAGAAGTATTGCACATCATATTGCTTAATTCTGAGAATAACACTTTGTTTTTGTTTTGTTTGTTTTTTGTAGTCAGAAGACCTGGCCCAAGAAGACCAGCAAGTGATGAAAATCTGTGTTGTCGCAGATGAGGTTGGCATTGTCCTGGAAGGTGTAAGGGTGATGCGTGGTTTGGGAAACATAGCAAGTGCATGCTCTGCTCTTCTTGGCCTTACCTATGCTCTGAATCTGAGCTATCCTAAGGAACTTAAACATACGTTTGAGACCTTTCAAAAAATCTTTCTTGAAGTGGAGGAGGGGAAGCTTTCAGGGAAACTACATTCCCTGAAAAACAAACTGAAGTAATTGAAGAGTTCAAATGCAAAACCCTCTAAAAGCCATTACAAAATTTAAATAGCATTTTCTCATTCAGATTTATAGAAATTAAAACTTAATTTATAGAAACACAGCATGTTTTTGGAATCCCACCAAAAAGGCACTTGGAGTTTTGCATCTGAAATCTTCAATTGTTTCAACAGCATATACATCAGCATGTTAGGGTTCAATCCAGCGAACCATGGCTAAATAAATTTGAGACTCATTTCCCTGTTTTTTGAATTTGATGCCAATATCCACATTTAAGCCATTTTACACTTCAGTGTAACTTCAGTTGTTCATTGTTGACGCTATGCTGCTTTCCTGCAACAAAACACTGATCACCGCCAGTAAACACACACACACACACACACACACACACCATAATGTGTTTGGGGAATGTAAAAAATTAGAGACCAATTCTGTTTGAAAATTAGAGAAAAAACAGAATGATTTAACCCCCACCAGCAAAACAGAAATGCGCCCACACACACGATCAAGAGATGAAAGCGATGGGTAACGATGCTGATGAGTGTGGTGTGATAGAACATATTTGATCAATTAATGCCACAGGGAGAGAGCTGCACAACTCTGTACAACTTCTTTTTCAGTTCAGGTTTCAGTTTCAGCTTCAAAATGTCCCTGGTACTGTTAATGTTCTTACAAGACGAGGCCTTGGATTTTTTTTCCCCTTTTGTTTGGCATATTGGACCATAGGGGACCAGTGCTAAATAAATTGGTGACACATTTCCTTTTTTTCATACCTACCTACAAATGTGCCATTTTACACGGCTATGTACAACTTTTTTTTTCCAAGAACTTTTCACTTCAGTTTTCAGTTTCGCATTTAACCTGCTACTGTTAAGACATTATTATTCTTACAAGCCAAGGCCTTGGCTATGTTTTCTTCTGTCAGGCATATTGTAACTCTAGCGATCCAGTGCTAAATATACTGGTGACACATTTCCTTTTTTTTTAAATTAATGAGAAGAAATAAGAAAAATAAGTTAAATAAGAAATTCAGTTGGTCCATGTTAAGTTTGTTTCACAGTTAACCAGCTACCGTTTAGCTTTGATGGTACACCAAGCAAATGTTGGTTCTGTACAACTTCAATTTTAAAATAATGTTCAGTTGTACTTTCACTTGAAAGTAAAATAAAAGGCATAAAATGCATAACAGCGTGGTCTCCTTTCTTATGTTTATCTAGCAATTCTGATATTGAAATGAAACAAAATTAAGCAATATTAATTACATTACTGGGTAAGATACCTTAAAGATAAAGTACATTTAAGCAAATACATAATAAAATTCTACCTACATATAAGTTGTTACACCTACTCATTGTTTTTAATCTAACTTACTTAAAAAAATTAAGAACTCATTTTTAGTGGGTAAATCTATTTGATCACTTTTTTAAAGTAAATTTACTTAAAATTCAAGAAAGTAATATCTACTCATTTATAATGCGTGTAAATAGCTGCCTCACTTTTTTTAAGTAGATTGGGTGATTCATTTTTTACAGTGCACCTTTAGTCCTGTATCTGAGGTGTATCCCATCTTGAAGATCTTGGAAGGCATCTGTCAGCATGGCAGAGAAGACCATGCTAAAGAGTATAGGGGCAAGAACACAGCCCTACTTCACACTGTTTGTTACTGGGATTACCTCTGACTCATCTCCATCATCCAGTACTTTGACCATCATGTCATCATGGAACTGCTGCACCATCATGATGAAATTACTGGGACAGCCAAACTTCACCATTATCTTCCATAGGCCTTCTCTACTGATCATATTGAAGGCCTTTGTCAGGTCAACAAAATAGGTCACTGTGTTACTCTTGGCACTTTTCCTGGACCTGGCGTGCAGCAAATATCATGTCCACTGTTCCCCATTCAGCATGGAAGCCACCAGGGCTTTCAGGGAGGAGGCCCTGATCGAGGTATTGGAGAAGGCGATTGAGCAGGACACAAGCTAGGATCTTTCCCGCTATGGACGGGGGGAGATGCCACAGTAGTTATCACATGACTGGCAGTCTCCTTTCCTCTTGTAGATGTGGACTATAGTATTATTGCCCTTAAGCTGTTGTGGGACCTGTCCTGCATTCCACATGGACTGAAAGAGCTCAGTCAGTTTCTGTGTCATAGCTGGGCCTCCTGCTTTGTAAACTTCAGCAGGGATAGCAACTGATCATGGTGCTTTGCAGCAGGAGAGTTGCTTGATGGCCTTTCTGACTTCATTTTCTCTGGGGAGGTTGTCGAGGTCCATATTGATTTCCACCTGTGATAGGCATGTACTAGCCTTATTGTTAATATCAGGTTGAGGACATGGTTGAAATGTTCAGCCCACTGCTCTAAGATCTGTTTCTTCTCTGTCTGTAGCTGGGTCCCATCTACACTGAGGAGGGGAGAAGATCCAGATGGGTGGGGGCCATAGATAGCCTTCAGGGCATCATAGAATCACTTGCTGTCATGGCTATCTGCAAAGCCCTGGATTTTGTCAGCTTTCATGCTGAGCCAGGCATCCTGCATCTCACAGAGCTTCTTCTGCACTTTCTGCCTTATGCTGGCAAAGGCATCTTGCTTTGCTTGGGAAGAGAATTCTGGTGAGCTCTGAACAGTTTATGGGTGGTTTTTTTGGACAATAAGGTCTGTGTCTCGCTGTCATCCTCATCAAACCAATCTTGGTTTTTGCAGGTAGCTAGTCTGAGGTATTCAAGGGCAGTAGAGTAGACTGCATCTCTAAAGGCCGCCCACTACTCTTCAATGTTGTCCTGATCAAAAGATATATCAGGCAACCTGCTATTCAGGTCACTGGTGAATTCCTCTGCAATTTTGCTGTTCTTCAGCCTGGAGATGTTGATTTACTTTGCAGTCTTCTGGCCTTGGGGCCTTGAGCAGCCAGAATGCAAAATTTGCACTTGGATACAATGAGACGATGATCAGTCCAGCAGTTGGCACCACACATGGATTTTGTCAGTCTCATGTCCTCCCTGTCCCTCTTCCTGGTGATCATATAATCAATCAGATGCCAATGTCTGGAACAAGGGTGTATCCAAGATATATTGTTACAGGTAGGGAGTTGAAATAGAATGTTGGTAATGATAAGATCATGAGCAGCACACATTCTGAGGAGCAGTAAGTCATTGCTGTTACACTTGCCAATACTGTGTCTTCCAATGATCCCTTCCCAGATTTGGTGATTGGACCCGACTCTGGCATTGAAGTCTCTGAGAACAAAAAGCTTCTCTGACTGTGGGACTGCTAAAATGATGGCATCAAGTTCTTCATAGAATTTATCTTTGATGTCCTCTGAATTAGTCATTGTGGGAGCATAAGCACTATTCAACATTGCATTCTTCTTGCCTGCAAGTGAGAGCTGAAGTGTCATCAAGCAATCGTTGATGCCCTCTGGGAGTTTGGTTTCTGGGCAAGGTGGGACTTTACAGCAAATCCAATGCCTGCCTCTCACCATTCAGTGCTGTTATGACCATTCCAGAAGAAGGTGTAACCACCATCATGTTCCATGAGCTGGTCCTTGTCCACTAGATGTGTTTTGCTGAGGGCAGCTATGTGCACATTTTAGCAAGCTAGTTCCCTGGTGACTAGTGCAATTCTTCTCTCCAGCCTGTCTGCTTTGATGTTATCCAGTAGACTGCACACATTCCACAGGCCAAGGTTGAGTACCTTCATTATCTTATTTATTTTCTTATTTGTTGTATTTTGACCACTGAGTGGGATCCCACCCATCTGTGGTGCACTGGCCAGGGTGAGGTGAAGCAGGTTATGTTTGGGGCACCTTTTCTAGCCCCTTCCTCCATGGAGGTGAGCAGAGCGAAACACAAACAGGGCTGCTCAGACACCCAGGGGGCTGACGAACTCCATTGCTGCTTCATTTCAGCAGAGAGTGACCCTATGCCCTGGGCCGCCTGTGTGCAGGTTTGTGACTACAGCTTCCAGTGTTTCTGCACCTGTTGCTTCACCACTTGCCCATTGCCACAGGATTTGAATTTGAAGTCATGACTTGCATGTGACTTGGATTAGAGTGAGGGAGAGTTGCACAACCATCAGCCTCACTCTCTCATCCCAAACAAACTGGGTCCGGGGGCAAGACAGAATCAAGATGGCTGGAGCTAGGTTGGGATACAGTAGATGGCCAACAGTGTTCTATGTGTTGCACTGTGCCCTGATTGGACTCCACAGATGCTTTGCTGGGTCTGCCTTCCTGCTGGTTGAACCACCAGGTGTTGGTCTCCTCTGCGCAGTCTGCTGAGTCCAGTCCTCAGTCATAGCCCTGACCAGGGAGAGAGAGGGGTTGCTAGTTCTTGCTCAAGGCACCACCTCAGGCTAGTGGAGGGAAGGAGACACCTTACTCCTCTATTGCATGACAGTCAAGGATAACACATGCACACTGCCCTAATACAGATTCTACACACATATTACTTGAAGTGCAACTTAATCTGGTGCATTGGCAAGCTCAAAGTGGCAATTATAGCTGAATTAAATATGTAAAATACTAAATTGGAGTTATTCCTAGGGATACTGACCATTTACCACTGTCAGAAAGAGATTTTAGAGCTTTGACTCATGACTGACTGAGCTACTATTTGCAAGCTAGCTGACATTAACCATTCATTTTAGTTTTGATAAATATTACAAATAATGTAAGTATAAGTAGTAAGGTACCAGTTGAAAACATAGGGGTAAACAGAGAAAATATTTACATTTAATCAGTTTTCATGGGGGGGGGGTGAATCATTGCTCACCATGATTTTCATCTAAATCTGAATTAGAAGCAGGAAGTTAAAAATTTGAATGGAGAAATTGACTCATTTCATTGCTTGAGTTTGTATGAAAAGGAGCAACTGACTAACTGTACCAAGCTGCTTAGAGTGTTCAGTAAGGTCATACCATCTATCCATATCACTACAGTGATGTGGCTGCTCTGACAGCTTCAGCCATCAAAGTGTCGAGGGAACATCACAGTAGTGGTTTCCTCTGGCCTTCTACTGGATTATTATAGATGTTTTCTCCTCTCAACCATTCACACTCACATCTGTGGACAATTTAGAGCGACCAATTAGCCTAACCTGCACGTCTTTGGACTGTGGGAGAAAACAGAGCAAAACCACACAGATATGGGGAGAACATACAAACTCCAGACAGAAAGGCCCCCTTTGGCCACTGGTCTTGAACCAAGAACCATCTTGCTGTGAGGCGACAGAGCTAACCACTTACACCACTGTAAGGTCATACAGTCAATCATAAATTATAGAATTAACTTCAGCCAATGTTAGCTGACATGGTTTATGTCATAACTTCACTAACATTGGTTTCCTATTTATGATATCAGTACAATCGGTTAGGTATCTTAAAGAAAAAAACTCCACAATTCTTCTGGTACAGCAGTTTTCAGTGGAACAAGACATAGCTTTGCTACAGAACTTTCAACAGCTTTTGTCCTTTGTTTGAAAGTATAGCTTGACTGTCATGTACAAAATTGGCAGTCTCCTCATTAACTATGCTTTTTTAAAAATCAGACAGAACACTATTCCCAAAAATAATTTCTGGAGATGTAATTTAAACTTACATTGAATGATTAACACCAGTTACAATTTTACAATGTTACAATTTTTAACCCTGTCTGTTCCTCCTTTAGTCAATAGGACAGGTGTTAATCGTTCAATGTAAGTTTAAATTACACCTGTCCCATTGACTAAAGGAGGAACAGACAGGGTTAAAAATTGTACTGCAGCCAGCCCACAGAGGACCTCAGATATATTTTGGCTTCATGTTTGAATCCTTGTTACAATCTACACCCATTTATACAGTCAATGGGTGGCATGCAGTCAATAAGACCAGTCAATATGAGCATATCCACAGATTTTGGAGAACTGAAAGTAGAGTGGTGCTTGAAAGTTTGTGAAACCTTTAGAATTTTCTATATTTCTGCATAAATATGACGTAAAACATCATCAGATTTTCATGCAAGTCTTAAAAGTAGATAAAGAGAACCCAGTTAAACAAATGAGACAAAAATATTATACTCTGTCATTTATTTATTGAGGAAAATGATCCAATATTACATATCTGTGAGTGGCAAAAGTATGTGAACTTCTAAGATTAGCAGTTAATTTGAAGATGAAATTAAAGTCAGTTGTTTTCAATCAATGGGATGACAATCAGGTGTGAGTGGGCACCCTGTTTTATTTAAATAACAGGGATCTATCAAAGTCTGATCTTCACAAACACATTTGTGGAAGTGTATCATGGCATGAACAAAGGAGTTTCCTGAGGACCTCAGAAAAAGCGTTGTTGATGCTCATCAGGCTCGAAAAGGTTACAAAACTATCTCTAAAGGCCCGGTCACACAGCACTCCGCGTCTATATCACGTACAAAAAGATACAAAAATCAGGTGGACGTGGTCGTAAGTGGTAATTTTTGGTCAATTTTGGCTTTGCCGTGCTTTGTACGGGGTATGGCCGTCGGCGGCTGTTTCACTGCCATAGCACTGCCAAATCACGGGTAACCGCGGCTCAGCGTCGTTGGAAGAGTGGCTTGCTGCGCATATAAAAGCGGTAGGATATGTTGAGCCTGTATCAGTTGGTTCTGTTGGTGCTGGAGCATTAAGATGAGGAGATCACAGCATTGAGGGTTCATGTTCACCCCTTGACATCTAGACTGCAAGTGCCGAGGTCTCAGAAAATTACGGTATTTACATGCCGCAAATCAGAAGTGATGCAGAAGTGATTAGACAGTGATCAATCGAATTTAGAACTTGTTTGAGACGTCGTTTAACGGGCTTAGACAGTGCTATGTACGCGGAAAAATCCATTTCTCAGTGATAAGCCGCTAAACACACGCTATATCCCGTGATACCAACGCGTAACACCCGTCCGATGACCGTGCTCTGCCCGTGATAGACCGCCAAACTTTCGCGTCTTACCACGTCTCCCCAAGTTTTAATAACGGCCGGGACACTGATTATCACGTGTTTTTCACCTGTGTTGCACGTCTTTACCACGTGTGCCGGCCGTGGTTGTCCGCGGTCTAAAGTTTTGAGCAGTCCAAAACTTTTTGCCGCGTCCGACGCCGTTCCGATTTTCCCCTGCGTCCTGTCACGTCTGTATATCGACTGTAACACGTCTTAACTTCGACATCAACACGAACAATATCGTCTGCTTCACGGGAGAGCACTTTTTGACGGGCTTTGGCCGTGATAAAGCCGTAAAGCGCTGTGTGACCGGGCCTTAAAGAGTTTGTACTCCACCAATCCACAGTCAGACAGAGTGTGTACAAATGGAAGAAATTCAAGACCATTGTTACCCTCCCCAGGAGTGGTCGACCAACAAAGATCACTCCAAGAGTAAGGCGTGTAATAGTCAGCAAGGTCACAAAGGACCCCAGAGTAACTTCGGCCAAGTTTACATTAGACCGTATCTGTCTCATTTTCTTCGCGGATGCACTGTCCGTTTACATTAAAATGCCTGGAAACGCCGGGAAACGGGAATCCGCCAGGGTCCACGTATTCAATCCAGATCGTGTCTGGTCCGGTGCTGTGTAAACATTGATAATATGTGGATACGTGGATACGCTGTGCTGAGCCCTAGCTGGCGTCGTCATTGGACAACGTCACTGTGACATCCACCTTCCTGATTCGCTGGCGTTGGTCATGTGACGCGACTGCTGAAAAATGGCGTGGACTTCCGCCTTGTATCACCTTTCATTAAAGAGTATAAAAGTATGAAAATACTGCAAATACTGATGCAAATACTGCCCATTGTGTAGTTATGATTGTCTTTAGGCTTGCCATCCTTCCACTTGCAAGTGGTAAGTGACGCGCATGCCCGACATGCACTGGGATCACACACACAGCGGCTCAGTCCCAAATCACTGCTCGTGCGCTCCACTCGCACGCTCTGTGAGCTGCACAGGGCCGGAGTGCGCACCCTCCAGAGGGCACTCGCTGTTCAGAGCGGAATGATTTGGAGTGCAGGATGCCTGCGGAGCCGAGCGTATCCGTGTATTGGCGTTGCTGTGTGCACGCGAATCGTGTATTGGCGTTGCCGTGTGCACGCTAATCATTTTAAAAACGTTAATCTGATGATCCGCTGATACGGTCTAATGTAAACCCCACCTTCTAAGCAACTGAAGGCCTCTTGCACATTGGCTAATGTTAATGTTCATGAGTCCACCATCAGGAGAACACTGAACAACAATGGTGTGCATGGCAGGGTTGCAAAGAGAAAGCCACTGCTCTCCAAAAAGAACATTGCTGCTCATCTGCAGTTTGCTAAAGATCATGTGGACAAGCCAGAGTGCTATTGGAAAAATGTTTTGTGGATAGATGAGACCAAAATATAACTTTTTGGTTTAAATGAGAAGCGTTTTGTTTGGAGAAAGGAAAACACTGCATTCCAGCATAAGAATCTTATCCCATCTGTGAAACATGGTGGTGGTAGTATCATTGTTTGGGCCTGTAGCGGCAGCTTCGCAGCAACCGCTTCAGAGCAGAGGTTAACTCGGACAACGCGCGTCTTTGAAAATAGAGAGATTTATTCATCCTAAATTAACTAAAGCATACAAACAAAATGCTCCATCGCATCACACGTTTGAAAAACTGTTTGTCACTTCCGCTCTACCTGACCATCAGGTGATGGCGCATATATTGAACGTCAATCAATCAAGACACAGAAGTCATGCTCAACAAGACAGGCAGAACAGCAAACATGCACAACAGTATGAAAGCACAAAATATTTAAGATAAAGATCTAAACATATTGCACATATCAATCAGTATTTCATCAAAACGCAAATTATGATCATATTAATTCTGAAAAAAAAAAATGCGAAATGGCTCCAACATTCCAGCCTCTAACTGACCATAGTATGGCAATTCAAAACATTCACAAGGAGCTGTACATTTCAAAAATCAGTCAAAAGGCATTCAATACTGTGCATAGATTCAAACAAAGTCTTTCACATTAGTTTCCCTTTTTACATAAAGTCCTTCAAGGTATTCGGAAAAAGAGAGTTTTTTCCTCTCTCGGAAAAGTTGTCCCTTCAACAAAGAAAAATCAAGGGATTTGAAAAAAAAAATCCAAAAAAAAATCAAGTTCATTTCAATCTGTAACATTTTCAAAACATACCATATTCATGGTCCATTATTATTCATATTTTCAAATGTTCAATAGCTGTTCAATATTCTTTCCACACTTACAGCATTCATTCCTTCAATCAATAGCTTCAAATATTACACAGAAAACATTAAAGCTTCATTCAATGAGCTATATGTCGTCAGTGAAGTGTAATGTGTGTACTGGTCAGTACTGGTCAGTCAGTCAGTCAGGTCATATCTCTGAGAAGGCAAAGTTTTGTGATAGGCCGTTCTAGAATGCCAGCCTGAGTCTTGACCTTGACGCGACATACAAATCCCTTAGAGTCAGGGAAAGTCTCCATTATATGCCCCATAGGCCAGGAATTGCGTGGAGACGTTTCATCGATGATCAGGACAATGTCACCAAGTTTAAGATTTCTTTTCACCTCATTCCATCTTTGTCTCTCTTGCATTAGCGAGAGGTACTTACATGTCCATCTCTTCCAGAAGAGATCTGACAGGAACTGAACCTGCTTCCACCTTCTCCTTGAGTAGTAGTCCTGCTTGTTAAAGAACCCTGGTGGAAGAATGGGTTTTCCTTTAAGAAGCAGCAGGTGGTTTGGAGTAAGAGGTTCAGGATCTTTTGGATCTCCAGATGTTACTGTGATTGGACGTGCATTGAGAATAGCCTCTACTTCACAGAGGGCAGTGTGAAGACATTCATCGTCCAAGGTCTGTTCTTTGATAACTGAATAGAGTGTTTTCTTAATGATCCATATAAGGCTCTCCCACACACCTCCGTGATGAGAGCCGTAAGGTGGGTTGAATGTCCATTTGATACCCTTTACATGCATTGCATTCTGTATCTTACTAAGATTCAGCAGAGCCAGTGCTTCTCTCAGTTCCCGCTCAGTTCCCACGAAATTGGTTCCGTTATCGGACAGGATTTCTTTCACTTGGCCTCGTCTGCAGATAAATCTGCGAATGACCGAGATGCAGGAATCTGTGTCTAGGGAGTAAGCCATCTCCAAATGTACAGCTCTGCTGTCAAGGCATGTGAACAACGCTCCATACCTCTTCACTCTGCTATGGCCACTCTTGACTTCTATGGGCCCGAAGTAGTCTAAGCCTGTATAAGTAAAGGGGGGAAGATCTGGGGCCTCATTTATAAAACTTTGCGCAGGATTTACACCAGAAGATGGCATGCGCACGAACTCAGAATGTGCATGCGCACAGAAATATTCTGATTTATAAAACCGTGCACATGCACGTTCCATGCCAATTTCCCTTTATAAATCACAATCCACTGTAAATTTGCAGCACCTGTGCGTACCTCAAGACACACCCACAATTGCCTATAAATATTCAGCGAAACGCCCTTAATGAATATTGATATCTGTGGACAACATGCCCAAAACAGAAGGAAAGACAAAGAAGCGCAACTTCACCGACTGTGAAGTTGAAGTGCTAGTAGATGAAGTGGAGCAGCGTCGAGCTGTTTTGTTTGGAGGCCATAGTACAGGAGTTACAAATGCGAAAAAAATGTGTGAATGGCAGCACATGGCAGATCCGGTCAATTCTGTAGCTTCACAAGGCCGTACTATGGCAAATGTAAAAAAAAAATGGTCCGACATAAAGGTGGACGCCAAGAAGAGGATCGTGGCACACCGCCAAAGCGTCCATGCAACGGGTGGGGGGAAGGGGGAGCCGGAGCTCACCCCACTGGATCAAAAACTGGCTGGCATTATAGGGGAAACCCTCCTGAGTGGAGTTGTGTGTGAGGAGGAGGGTGACACCGATGCTGGGCCACATGAACCAGCCGAGGACTTGGGTATGTATTTTTTTTTGGTTGTGTATCAAGGAACCACCTCACATTGCACGTGTGCCCCCCCCCATTGTTTGAAATGGGTGTGAAATTAATTGAAATGAGTCTTCATCCAGAAAAAGTATTTTATTAACAAAAAAATTCCCTTGCAGTTACTGGGTGTGCCAATGAGGTCAGCAGTGTGTCGGCTGCAGCAGCAGAGGTCCCAAGGATGTCCACAGCCTCCAATGCATGTGCATCCATGCCGAAACCAGCCACCAGCACCCGTATCCTAACAGATTCAGTGCTGCAGGTGCAGCGGGAACATGTGGATGCCGTCCGCAAAGTCGCCCGGAAGTTAAAAGAAATAAAAAATGAGTTGTCTGCATTAAATGCCAGCATTAAAGAATTTCTTAAAATGTAATCATTTGTTTCCATACCTATTTACAAGCGGTGCATCACCTCCTCGCACTGGTGCATGGCTCCTACGTTTGGGTGGAATGCCTGGGGATAGGGATTGGGTCGAGGTCAAGGTTGACCTCTTCAGCTTGCAAAAGCACGTTTTGTAGCTGTGCCACATTGTGCAGCACAGGCTCTAACAATCCTACAGACCTTTTCAGGTCTGTAACATAGAGCTCCCCCCATGGCATCCAGACAACGCCATCTGCCCTTCAGGAGCCCGATGGTGCGCTCCACAACAGCGCATGCCTGGCTGTGGCACAGGTTGTAAGTGGTCTCCTCAGGCGTTTGGGGGTTCATAAATGGCGTGAGCAGCCACCGTTTCAGCGGATACCCACTGTCACCTACAACATAACTGAATGAGTAAAGGGTTGAATATTTAGAAATGGTCTAAGAATGGTTACAAATACTTTCAGGATTTACGCATTAATCACCCGCACCCAGAAGCCAACCATCGCGCACAGCTCTAGCATCCAGTCTCCGCCCAATGCTGCTATGTCTCAATATAAATGAATCATGGGTTGAACCAGGCCACCAGGCGACAACATTTGTGAGGACCATGTCCGCATCACATATAACTTGGACATTGAGAGAATGAAAATGCTTTCTGTTAACAAAGGCAAATTCATTTTCACTTGGTGCCCTTATAGCAATATGAGTGCAGTCAATAGCACCGATCACATTTGGGAACTCGGACTTTGCTGCAAATTGCGCTTTTTTATTTGCCTGTTCACCCACCGTGTAAGGAAACTTGATGTAGTTTGTTGATAAACCAATTACACCTCCTAACACTTCTGGCAAAATGCGGCTGAAGGGTGGCTGCGATATCCCAGACCGGTCAGCCAGTTCTCGCTGAAAAGTGCCAGTGGCCAGAAAGCCAATGAAAGTCAGCACTTGCAGCGAGACTGGGATGGCATGATTCCGGCGGGTACCTCTCTCCAATGCTGGGCCCAACTCAGCTATCAGGTGTAAAAGGACAGCTCGTGGCAATCTGAATTGGCTCATGAGCCACTCATCATCATTGGCCACCAAATCTTGTTGGTCTCTGAAGACTCGCTCTCTCCTAATTCTTCCATTTGCCACATCCTCCACACAGCAAATTCCTCAGTGTTGAATTAACACTTTCAGAGTTAATTTGGGTCCAGTTGGACCTATATAAACACTCTGGGTGTTAATTCAACACTGGGGATTTTGCTGTGCAGCAATGCCAAATACGCCATAGTGCATCATAATACCTACCACGGCAAATCCCTCTTATATACTATTTACAGAGTAGGCAACCTAACAAGCAACATGTGTGATAGCCTAATGATCAATATTGAAAAATGACACAACATGCATGAAAGCCATAAGTGGATAATTAACAAAACTTAGCCTACTGCTTATGTTGCAAAAATATACAATGTATAGCCTATCAATTTGTCTTTATTGCCTTAAATAAGATGTTATTTTTGACAAGTGCACAAAATTAAGGATTATAAATGTTGAGTCAGTCACGTCTTTGATGCGCGATGTTATGTTTGTGTTAAACTTTGATTATTGAACCAATTTTGGGTCGTTCTCCCTGTTTCCTCCTGAGGTCGCACTTTCCGCTTTTTTTGTGCGTACACATGGGTCAGAGCTTGCGTGGAGGTGCGCACATTTTACCGTCAAGTTCACTTTTTATAAATACCAAAGCTTGCGTAGAACGTGGCGTATGCATTCTTTTGTGCGTACGCATCGTTTATAAATGAGGCCCCTGGAGTTAGTCACACAGAGGGTAAGTCTGCTATTTTCTGCTTCATAGCTGTGCCATGCCATTGTCTGCAGAGTGTGCAGTCATGGGTTATTTTCCTTGCTGCTAAATTGGCTTTGAGGATCCAGTATTTTGTTCTTAGCTCAGAGAGCATCTGATTCTTACCACAATGGCCTACTACATTGTGAGTGTAGCTCAAAAGTAGTTTTGAAAGGTGAATGTCATTAGGCAGAATGGCTGGATGCTTGAGCTCTTCTGGCATAGCCAGCCTACTCAGCCTGCCACCGACTCTTAGGATTCCATCCTGAAGAACAGGATCCAACTTGTAGAGTCTACTACTTCTCTTCACAGCTTGGCCCTTCTGTAAAGCACATACTTCATCTCTGAAGAGTTGATGTTGAATGTAAGACACAAGAGCTTCCTCAGCAGCGGTGAGATCTTGCTTCCTCAGCAGCAGTGAGATCTTGACAACTGTCGGTCCGCAGGATCTGGTTTTATTGACATGCTCAGTGAGGCACTTGTTTTACCCTTATGGATCAAGTGTTTCTTCAACTTCAGAAGCCAGGCTGCAGATCTGATGAGCTTGTTCCATGTTGAGAAGTACTCTATGAAGTGAGTAAGAGGACTTTGATGGGCTGCTGTGGCAAGAGTTATGGCAGCTTTCTTTACCTCTGGGTCACTGTCAGAGAGTTCCAGTAGGTCCATGGCAAGCTTTGGCCAGGCAACTTTGGATTCGGACAGAAAGTCTGGACCTTTAATCCAACTGGTGCCTTTCTCTGCTCGCATTCCTCTGGATGCATTGTCTGCTGGGTTGAGATCAGTTCTTATGTGACGCCATTGCGATTTCTGTGTCAAATCGCGAATGACTGTTACTCGGTTAGCCACAAAGGTCTTGAATCGCTGAGTGTCATTCACGATGTATTTAAGGACAGAAGTGCTATCGGTCCAAAACACATACTCTAACATCTTAAACTCTAGCTCGTTCTTCAGCATTTGATCCATCCAAGCAGCCAGGATTGCTGATGTGAGCTCCAGTCTGGGAATTGTCACTACTTTTAAAGGAGCTACCCTTGCTTTCCCCATCACAAAGGCAATGTGAGGAGGTCCACATCTGCTGGTCAGTTGTAGGTAACTTACTGTCCCATAGCCACTCTCACTGGCATCGCAGAAGTGGTGCAGTTGGGCACCGGTGACTTCAAAGCCTGCTGGTTTGTAGCATCTTTTAGTTCTGAAGTTGGAGATCATATCAAGCTCCTTCAGCCACTCCTTCCATTTAGATGCAATAACTGTTGGGATTTCTTCGTCCCATCCGTAATTCATCTTGTATAACTCCTGCAGGATCTTCTTTCCAGTCAGCATGACTGGAGATAAGAATCCCAGGGGATCGTAGACGGAATTAAGCACAGACAGAATTCCTCTTCTGCTATGAGGTTGTTCTTTCAAAGTGATGTTAAAAAAGAATATATCAGACTCAATGTCCCACCGCATGCCAAGGGCACGTTCTACAGGAAGTTTGTCTCTCTCCAGGTCAATATTTTTAATCTCTTTGGCCCGTTCCTCTGGGGGTAGTGATGCAAGGACAGAATAGCTGTTACTAGTCCATTTGGTGAGCTTGAATCCACCAGTAGCACACTGCCTTCAGGTCCTGGACCAGAGTGATGGCTTGGTTTTCATCTGGAACTGATTTCAGACAATCGTCCACATAGAAGTTGTGTCTGATGGTGGCAAGAACTGAGGCGTCGGCTTTCTCTTTATTATCCTCAGCTGTCCATCTGAGGGCAAAGTTTGCAGAGCTCAGGGAGGAGACTGCACCAAACAAATGAACAATCAATCATTCTGTATTCTCTCAGTGGTTGGTTAGTGTTACCATCTGGCCACCATAAGAATCGTAGGAAGTCCACATCTTCCTCAGGAATCCTCACTTGGTGGAACATTCCCTCAATGTCCCCCATCACTGCCACTGATTCCTGTCTAAATTGAAGGAGTACACCCAACAAGGTGTTCATAAGATCTGGGCCTTGTAGTAACTCAGAGTTCAAAGATGTACCTTGAAAGGAAGAAGTACAGTCGAAGACCACCTGGATAGACCCTTTCTGTTTATGATAGGCCCCATGGTGTGGGATGTACCAGAGTCTTCCATCACTCCGGAGGAGCTGTTCTTCAGGTACCATCTCTGTGTGCCCTTTCTTAAAGGCATCATTCATAAAGTTGATGTAATCTTTCTTGAACGATTGCTCTTTCTCTAATCTTTTCTTAAGACTTAGAGCTCTTTGTTCAGCCATTTTCCTATTGTTAGGCAGATAAAGGTCATCTCTGCGGAATGACAGTCGTAACTCATAATGACCTCCCTTTTTCCTGATGGCTTCATTCATTATGGGGTGGCACGGTGGTGTAGTGGTTAGCGCTGTCGCCTCACAGCAAGAAGGTCCTGGGTTCGAGCCCCGGGGCCGGCGAGGGCCTTTCTGTGTGGAGTTTGCATGTTCTCCCCGTGTCTGCGTGGGTTTCCTCCGGGTGCTCCGGTTTCCCCCACAGTCCAAAGACATGCAGGTTAGGTTAACTGGTGACTCTAAATTGACCGTAGGTGTGAATGTGAGTGTGAATGGTTGTCTGTGTCTATGTGTCAGCCCTGTGATGACCTGGCGACTTGTCCAGGGTGTATCCCGCCTTTCGCCCATAGTCAGCTGGGATAGGCTCCAGCTTGCCTGCGACCCTGTAGAAGGATAAAGCGGCTAGAGATAATGAGATGAGATTCATTCATTATCTCAAGAAATCTTTTGTCCTCAAAAGAGTGCTCTGCTTTCTCTTGGTGCGCCGATTCTGAGAAGTCTTGATTGTATTGTCGGACCAAGAGTTCTTCCAGATGAGCCACTGATATTCTGTTGGATACCATCTGTGGTCAGCCATGTTGGTCTATAGGTGAGCTAACACCCAGAGGTCCATTCACTGTCCATCCCAGGTGTGTAAGGACAGCTTATGGCCCGTTGCCTTGGCTGTTGATGACTTTCGGTGGTTCTATGGCCTTGGGGACATTCACTCTGATCAACAGACTGATGTCAGCTCTGATGGACTTCAACCAGACTGCTTGAAGGTAAGGCCATTCTTTGATGTCTTCCTCACATGGGATGTTCTCTCTGTTGACAGGTATGGCAGGTTGTGTGAATACCTCTGGAAGTTCTATGCAGTCACCACCATCAAGGTTGCATACTTCCAGTCCACTCACACTGTAGGTCTGCACAGGCTTTTCTTGACCCATTGTTCGAAGTAAAATGTCTGTTTTCCCTCCTCTGACAGACAGTTGTTCCATGAGCTTCTCTGTACAGAATGTTGCGGAACTTCCAGAATCCAGGAAAGCATATGTTGCAACAATGTGACTACCTTTGGCTGTTTTTACCTTTACAGGTATGATTGGAAGTTTGTGATCCATAGTGCCGGCCCCTGTTTGGACTGTAAATGCTATGCCCAGGATGATTGAGTCTGTGCCACTGCTGGCATCTTTCTTGGCTACTGAAGAGACCATCATATTCCCTATAGCACCATCTGGAGGACTCTTTGCTATGTGCAAGATGGTAGGGTGTTTCTTACCACACGAGCGGCATATCAGACAGTTCTTGCATGACTTACTTAGATGCCCTTTAATCAAGCACGCAAAATAGAATCCATTTCTCTTCAGAAAATCAACTTTCTGATTATGAAGAATCTTGGTTATCTTTTGACAAGTCTCCATGGTATGGTTTCCTTTACAGTAGATGCAAGGCTTGACAAATGCATCCTTCATATCAGCAGTGGTCCCTTTAATTCCATTTTCCATTTTAACATGGCAGGTTTTGTTGGCATCAGTACTACTAGCAACTGGGGAGACAGTGGTTGCAAAACTTTTCTTAGTGCCAGATTTTACATGGGACAAGTCTGTCACCAGCTGTCTTGGTTTCATATTTCTAGTGACGTCTTGAATGTCACCAAACACAGGATCTTGCATTATTTTGACCTGCTTTTCAATGAACTTGACAAGGTCACAGAATTTGGGTCTTTGCTGTGTCTATTCCATGAGGTCACACACAACAGATCTTAATCTTTCTCGGAGTTTGTACAGAAGTTTTGACACTATTTGTTTCATGTTTGATGGTAAATCAAGTTCGGACATGTATTGGAAGGATTGGGCTGCATTATTACAGCTTCTTAGATATAGTGTATAACTGTGCGGTGCTTTTCCATCATCTGGTCTGATTGTAGCCCAGTTCAAGGCCTTTTCCATATAGGCTGTTGCGATTTTAAACTCATTGCCAAAATGATGCTTAAGCAGACACTTTGCTTCAGTGAAACCAGTTGCAGCATCCATATGTAAACAGCTTCTGACAAGTTCTTTTGGTTGACCTGCTGTAAACTGTTCTAGGAAATACAGTCGGTCCTTGTTACTGTCAGTCTTGTCCTCTATGTTGTATCTGAATGCCTGCATGAAGAGCTGAAACTCTAAAGGGTCACCACTGAATACAGGAACCTCTTTTTTAGGGACAGACGTCTGTGATACAATAGACACAAGCAGATTGCTTAAGTCCGATTGTCTTTGCATTGAAATGTGCATCTGTTCAGACTGCTCCCTTCCAGGGATGGATTGCTTTCTTTTCTGTTCATTTGTAACAGTGATCCTAGATGGACCCAGTTGTGTCTTTGGTTCTGCAGCAGTTGTTGGCTGCAGTGGTGCTGCAAACATCTGATGTGCACGCAAGGCTGTCTGTAATGGTGTTTTAGGTACTGCTCCCAATTCTGCAAAGTGAGGTGGAGATAACACTGAGTCAATTCTGCTGCTTTCCATAGATTTGGCTGTAACAGGTTCACTTGTGTGTCTTTCCAGGTATCCTTCCAGGTAAGCATTCATGTCATCCTCTGGTCCATAAGCTGGCTTTGTTTCCAAGCTTGGCTCAAATTCCTCCAACACATTTAACTTAGCATTTGAGACGGCAAGATCTTCCTTTAATTGCAGGGCTTCCATCCTTGCTTGCAACTTGACTTTCTCCATTTCAATTGTATGCTTCTCCTTTAAAGCTTTGGCTCTAGCTAATAAGCCAGCTTTGTCCACTGCTATTTGAATACGAGCCACAGAGATGGATGAGGATTTTGAAGATGTGGATGAACTAGTTTTAGACACCCTTGATACACTGTCAGTCACGTCAACAAGTGTTTGTAGATCTAAGTCATGTTGCTTTAACCAAGTATCTACATCAGCAAGGAATTCATTATACTTTGATACCTTAGGGTGCTTTCACACCAACAGCAGTTGGTGCGCACTAAACAGTCCATTCGAACCAAAAGCTCTTAGTTCGGTTCGTTTTCATTGGTGTGAAAGCATCAATTGTACTCGGGTGCTCACTAAATCAAGCAGACTGAGACCTCCAAAAAGGGGTGTGTTAGAACTAGGACTGTTTTGGCCTCTAGAGGCCGCTGTTATTTCCTTTTCATGTCGTGTTTATTTTGGCCTCTAGAGGCCGCCACTGTTCCTGTGTTTTGTGTTTGTGTTAATTGCCTAATTATCTTCACCTGTGTCCTTAATTAGTTTGTCTATTTATACCCCTGAGTTCAGTCCTCTTGTCACGGAGTCTTTGTGCTGTTATGTTTATCTCCAGTTTCCTTTGTACTGTGTTTTTTGATCTTCTTAGCTTTTGAATTTTTGCACTTTGCTTTTCTTTTGGATTATACTCTTTGGTTTTTTTTCTCTTTTGTTTTGCCCTGTATATAGTGTATATAGTTTAAATAAACCTTTTGATTCTTTTTCTACTTCCGCCTCACGCCTCTGCATTTGAGTCATCCCCCTGGTGGCCTAGTGGGGGTTTGCTGGATTATCACACCAACGAACCAGGTTCGAATCCCAGCAAAACCCTAACAGAAAGACTCCGACATGACCGACTCAGCAGAGGCTGCTTCAACTGTCTACCCGGCCAACCTTCAGGGAATTATGGCAGCTTTGACACGCTTCGGAGCGACCATGGACGCTCATGGACGTACGCTCACCAGCCAACGTGAGGCCCTCGCTCGCCACGAGGAACTGCTTCAGCAAATTGGGAAAACCCTGGCACAGCTGACATCTCTGCCTGCATCTCCTGCTCCTGATCCAGCTCCCACTCCTGCTCCAGTGCCTCCTGCAATGCTGCCTTCTTCACCTCGCGAACCCAGCCTTCCTGCACCACAGAGGTATGACGGCAAGCACAGTGAGTGCCGAGAGTTCCTTACCCAGTGTCAACTCACCTTTGAGCTTCAGCCTACCACCTACACTACGGATCGCCGCAAGATTGCTTTTGTGATCACCTTATTAGCTGGTAAGGCGCGAGCCTGGGCTACTGCTATCTGGCAAAGACAGGGACCTGAGTGCTTTGATTTCCAGCTGTTTTCTGAAGAGATGCTTCGGGTCTTCGATCAGGCAGACATCAGTACCGACGCAGCCCGAAAGCTCATGTCCATCCGGCAAGGAGGAAGCGTCGCAGATTACGCCATCTCGTTCCGAACACTCGCAGCAGTAAGTGGATGGAACGAGACTGCCCTGGTGTCAGCCTTCCACCATGGTCTGTCTGACCCCATCAAGGACGGTCTGGCCTCTATTGGATGCCCAAGTGACCTCGAAACCCTCATCTCACATGCTATTCGTCTGGACAACAGGATGAGAGAACGCCACCAAGCCTTGAGCCCCCCCAGCCTCCCTACCTCTACCTGGAGACCGTCTACCTCCTTCAGTGACTGTCCAGAACCCATGCAAGTGGGTCGTACTCGCCTCTCCGCATCTGAGAGGGAGCGCAGAAGGAGGGACAAGTGCTGCATCTACTGTGGCAAGCCTGGTCACTTCCGAGCATCATGTCCCGAACTCTTGGGAAAAGGACCGCCCCGTCCAGCCGAGGGAGGGTTGTGACGGGGCCTACCCTCTCTCCCGGACTCCCTGGCCAAGGAATCTACATCCCGGTCTCCATCTCCTGGGGTGAGTCTGTCCACTCTTGTCAAGCTTTGATAGACTCAGGGGCGGCTGGGAACTTTATGGATATTCACTTCGCCCAAAGCATCAATATTCCGACTGCACCTCTTGAAGTCCCACTGTCTGTGTCTGCCCTCGATGGCCAAGCGTTAGGTGATGGAAGAGTCACCCAAGTTACTTCTCCAGTTTTCCTCCAGTCTCAAGGTCACAAGGAAGAAATATCCCTGCACCTGATTCCTTCACCTGAGTTCCCAGTTATTCTAGGCCTTCCTTGGCTTACTCGCCACAACCCTCGCATAGACTGGGTAACAAGCCAGGTTGTGGAATGGGGCCCTGCATGCCATGCCTCTTGTCTGCTCTCTAGCTCTCCTGTGTCTCCTGCCGAGCCCCCTGATCTCACCGAGTTATCTCAAGTTCCCACAGAGTACTGGGATCTCAAGGAGGTATTCAGCAAGAGCAGGGCCGCCGTTCTTCCTCCGCACCGGGCCTACGACTGTGCCATCGACTTGCTCCCTGGGACTACCCCTCCTCGTGGCAGACTGTTTTCACTCTCTCAGCCAGAACGCAAGGCCATGGAGGAATACCTCAAAGATGCCCTGGTCTCTGGGTTTATTCGACCCTCCACTTCACCTGCTGGAGCCGGCTTCTTCTTTGTCGGCAAGAAGGATGGGGGGCTCCGACCATGTATTGATTACAGGGGCCTGAATAAGATCACTGTGCGCAACCGATATCCCCTTCCGCTGATGTCCACAGCTTTCGACCTGCTCCAAGGCGCCACCGTCTTCACCAAGTTGGACCTACGGAACGCATACCACCTCATCCGTATCCGACAGGGAGACGAGTGGAAGACTGCCTTTAACACCCCGTCTGGGCACTACGAATACCAGGTGATGCCCTTCGGACTCACCAACGCACCAGCTGTTTTTCAGGCCCTAATCAATGACGTCTTAAGGGACATGATTAACCTATACGTTTTTGTCTACCTCGACGACATCCTTATCTTTTCCAAGACCGTGCAGGAGCACCGCCACCATGTCCGCCAGGTTCTCCAGAGGCTGCTGCAGAACAATCTGTTCGCCAAGGCCCAGAAATGCGAATTTCATGTTCCCGAGGTCTCCTTTCTGGGATTTATTGTACGGACAGGCCAACTCCAAATGGACCCTGCCAAGACCCTGGCCGTCCGGGATTGGCCTACTCCCAAGTCCGTTAAGGAGGTTCAGCGGTTCTTAGGATTCGCTAACTTCTACCGCAAGTTCATCAGGAACTTCAGTTCTGTGGCAGCACCCATGTCAGACCTCACCAAAGGGACAGGTGGATCTTATGGCTGGTCTCCTCAGGCAGAAAAGGCGTTCAAAGACCTCAAGGACCGCTTCTGCACGGCACCCATTCTGGTTCTCCCGGACACCTCCCAACCATTCATCGTGGAGGTGGACGCCTCGGACAGTGGTGTCGGCGCGGTGCTCTCTCAACGTTCGGAAGGAAAGCTGCACCCCTGCGCTTACTTCTCCCACCGCCTGAGTCCTGCTGAGTCCCGGTACGATGTGGGGGATCGAGAACTGCTAGCGGTCAAACTGGCCCTTGAGGAGTGGAGGCACTGGCTGGAGGGAGCACAACATCCATTCCTGGTTTGGACTGACCACAAGAACCTGGAGTACCTCCAGCAAGCCAAGAGACTGAACCCTCGACAGGCTAGGTGGGCCCTGTTTTTCAGTCGGTTTGACTTCACCCTCTCATACCGCCCCGGCTCCAAGAACACCAAACCTGACGCACTGTCCAGACTGTTCTCTGCCACTAACAGGGAGAATGAAGTCGGGCCTATTATCCCTGTGTCCCGGATTGTGGCCCCTGTCCGCTGGGGTATTGAGGAGGCTGTCCGACGAGCCCAACGCCAGGACCCCGGTCCTGGGACGGGGCCACCAGGCCTCTTGTACGTCCCACATCAAGCCCGGGCCAAGGTTCTCCAGTGGGGTCACTCTTCCCCTCTCACCGCCCACCCGGGAGCTCGGAGGACCCTGGACTTCCTGAAAAGACGCTTCTGGTGGCCGAACATGGAGAAGGAAGTAAGGTCATTTGTCCTGTCCTGTGAGGTTTGCACCAGAACCAAGAACCCACGACAGCGTCCCCAGGGTCTCCTGCATCCTCTGACCATTCCCCGGCGTCCCTGGTCCCACGTGGCAGTCGACTTTATCACGGGTCTCCCTGAGTCACAAGGTAACACGGTCATTTTGGTCTTAGTTGACAGATTCTCCAAGGCCTGCCGCTTCATACCACTGTGCAAACTCCCCTCTGCTCTTGAAACTGCGAAACTTTTGTTTAATCATGTCTTCCGAGTCTTTGGTCTTCCACAGGACATCGTCTCAGACCGAGGGCCCCAGTTCTCCTCCCGAGTGTGGCACGGGTTCTGCAAGGTCATCGGAGCCACTGCCAGCCTCTCCTCTGGGTTTCACCCACAGTCCAATGGTCAGACGGAGAGGCTCAACCAGGACCTGGAAACCACCCTGCGAGGCCTGGCTATGGATAACCCGACATCGTGGAGCACCTGGCTGCCATGGGCGGAGTACGCCCACAACACCCTGCAGTCATCGGCCACCAAGCTGTCGCCATTCCAGTGCCAATTCGGGTTCCAGCCACCTCTGTTCCCGGACCAGGAGGAGGACGCGGGGGTGCCCTCGGTCAACCAATATGTGAGACGGTGTCGCAAGACCTGGAGCAAGGTCAGGAAGACCCTCATACAGACCTCCAGAACCAACCAGACTCAGGCCAACCGCCATAGAAGACCTGCACACGCTTTCCGCCCTGGGCAGCGTGTTTGGCTGTCCACTAAGGACCTTCCACTGCGGGTGGAGAACCGCAAGCTTGCTCCTCGCTACATTGGCCCCTTCAAGGTGGTGCGCAGGGTGAACCCTGTCTCCTACCGGCTCCAGTTGCCCCGGACTCTGAGGATCAACCCCACTTTCCATGTTTCCCTGTTACGGCCCGTACTGACGTCTACGTATGCCCCTGCCCCTAGGAACCCCCCACCCCCCCGCATCTTCCAGGGGCAGACTGTGTTCACTGTGAATCGCCTGCTTGACTCCCGCCGGGTCTGCGGCGGGTTGCAATATCTGGTGGACTGGGAGGGCTATGGTCCTGAGGAGCGCTGCTGGGTTCCTGCTCGGGATGTCCTTGATAAAGAACTATGTCGGGACTTCCATTCGGCCCATCCGGATCGCCCTGGGAACGTCAGGAGACGCTCCTAGAGGGGGGGGTCCTGTTAGGACTAGGACTGTTTTGGCCTCTAGAGGCCGCTGTTATTTCCTTTTCATGTCGTGTTTATTTTGGCCTCTAGAGGCCGCCACTGTTCCTGTGTTTTGTGTTTGTGTTAATTGCCTAATTATCTTCACCTGTGTCCTTAATTAGTTTGTCTATTTATACCCCTGAGTTCAGTCCTCTTGTCACGGAGTCTTTGTGCTGTTATGTTTATCTCCAGTTTCCTTTGTACTGTGTTTTTTGATCTTCTTAGCTTTTGTATTTTTGCACTTTGCTTTTCTTTTGGATTATACTCTTTGGTTTTTTTTTTGTCTTTTGTTTTGCCCTGTATATAGTGTATATAGTTTAAATAAACCTTTTGATTCTTTTTCTACTTCCGCCTCACGCCTCTGCATTTGAGTCATCCCCCTGGTGGCCTAGTGGGGGTTTGCTGGATTATCACACCAACGAACCAGGTTCGAATCCCAGCAAAACCCTAACAGGGTGATCTCGGTCTGCTTGGTTCCGCACCAAATGTCAACCTCTGGTGCGGTCCCTCTGGTGAGAACGCGAACCTGGACCAACTCAGGTCTAACATATTGAATTACAGCCTCTGCATTTGATTATTATTTATTGTACATATTATTATTATTATTATTATTATTATTATTATTATTAATATTTAACAACAAATCATTTAAACCCATTCCAGTGTTATTACAACATAGGCTACTGTTAAAACCGGTGTATAATACACACATTTTTTCATTGAAAAGTGGGGTGTGTCTACACTGGATATAATGTAAAAGGCTGCCCACACTAAGAATAGTAACTATTTTAATAACTATAACTATAATGATGTGAGCATCTACACAATGTGATCATTATAACGTCCTGTAAACAGCGGCATCAGGCACATGCACGTGCTCCAGCTCTGTCAGCATTCTGTCAGTGGGAAATTCAGATTGCCCTGTATTAACCTACAGCATAACAGATTCTACAGTAAAAGCCAGCTGGCTTGTCAGGCTAACAGACTATAGCCTACCTTGTGGGTCTTTGGAAAGGTGCTTGTCTCATCATTAGCAGGACAGCATCAGTGAAAATAGCACGTCTCCTCTGCCTGAAATGATGCGCTATACGCCTTCGGCGAATCCAGTATATCCGAAGATTGTTCTCCAGCTGCAGCCACAACTCATTCCGGAACTGGATATTTTGCCAGAAATGGGTAATGTTGACTATATAAAAAGCAAGGACCAGTGCAAGAAACAGTATGCGAACATGTCGCTCCATTATGAAAGTTCAAATTGGCGCTTATTTCCACCGGAAGATGACGAAACGTCATTCAGACCGATGTGGGTGGTAAAAGAGAGCAACTGGACTTGCTTGAAGATTCTTGAAGACGTTTCACCTCTCATCCGAAAGGCTTCTTCAGTTCTCAAACTGAAGAAGCCTTTAGGATGAGAGGTGAAACGTCTTCAAGAATCTTCAAGCAAGTCCAGTTGCTCTCTTTTACCACCCACAGTTTACTATGACCTGGATGACTGAGAATCTTCACAGACATGTCATTCAGACCAATTTGGTTCATTTGCATGTGTGAACGCGGACCACTCGCAGTCTGTATGCTACAATGTAACAATTTTACTGCCTAGTGCGGACCAAATAATCGAACTAGTGGTGTGAAAGCGCCCTTAGGTTCATACCAATCCAGATTTTCATTCTCTTTCATATCATCAGACAACAAGGATTGAACAGATTCATGACACAATTTAAAATCATTCAGTATTTTGTGGAACTCTGCCACTTCTTTTTTCACATCCCCAACATCAGCATTCTCACTCATCATAGATTCGATCTCGTTCATTTTACGAGTACAATACCCAAAGTTTGCCGTGCCGCGTTGCGCTGAGAGCTTTAAAAGACAGCAAGCTTTTATCCGGTTCTTGCATTTCCAAGCTGGTGGCCTCTGAGGCCTTCTTTTGGTTTTCTTTATCGGACATTATCTCAGTTTTATGTTGTCTTTCATTTAAATTCATTTCATTTCTTTACATAAGCACAAACAACGATGTTATTTAACTGTTCAGTTTCATATATTGCACGCATTCATTTAGAATCATTTGCACGCATCTGAGCGCTTAAAGAGAGCTCATTTTTGTTGCAGGCCTGTTTTGCTTCCTTAATACCCTGTCCACACTAGGGATTTTGTACCGATACGATACTACTTTCGTACTGCAACACCTGTCCACACTAGCAACTATACTGGTATTGTAGTGGTATAACTGTATCGGTACGAAACCCACAAATGCATGGGTTTCGTACTGGTACAGTATCGGTACTGTAGTGCTTCGCTGTAGTGTGGACAGATGAAGCGGCTCTGTATCGATACAAATATAATGCACATGCGCAAAGTCACACACCTCAATCGATGTCTTCGCTGAATAAAATAGTGAAGATCAGAGATTCGTTTGTTTCTTTCTCAACTGCCTCGCGCATTTTATACGATTCGACTGAATAAATGACCACCAGAAATACAGACTGTACATTGACAACAAAAAGCACACACACGTTGTTTCATCCGCCATATTCTCGGAAGGAAGTTACTCGGTAACCACGGAAACATTTCGTGCACGCGCATTTCAACTACCATCAGTGTTGCCAGATGTACGATAATTGTTGTATTTGTACGATAATTTTGCCCTCTGTACGATGTACGATCAATTATGGGAAAAAATCTGAAATGTACGATAATTTCAAAGTTTTCAGTTGGTTGTCCAAACACATATCCCTCTCTCTCTCTGACCCCCAAGAATCATTTCACAGGCTTTCCACTCAGGTGCCATCAAAAGACATACACAGAACGCAGTGGGTGCCATGCCTTCAAACCGACGAACACCATGCTGCGGTCCATGACGGCATCCAATCTCTACCGTGACAGGATTACCCAACCAACAACATCTGCACAAGTGAGCGTGGCATCGGATGACGACAGCGACCTGGAGGTTGAATTCAAATCTTTCTAGTCTTACAGTAATTGTGCATTTACTTTCTCTTTATGTCATAGTTTTCCCTCTACTACAGGAATATTGCAAATTACTGTTTAAAAATGTAAGTAATATTCTTTGGAAATTAAAATACAGTTAAAATACAGTGGTGCTTGAAAGTTTGTGAACCCTTTAGAATTTTCTATATTTCTGCATAAATATGACCCAAAACATCATCAGATTTTCACACAAGTCCTAAAAGTAGATAAAGAGAACCCAGTTAAACAAATGAGACAAAAATATTATACTTGGTCATTTATTTATTGAGGAAAATGATCCAATATTACATATCTGTGAGTGGCAAAAGTATGTGAATCTCTAGGATTAGCAGTTAATTTGAAGGTGAAATTAGAGTCCGGTGTTTTCAATCAATGGGATGACAATCAGGTGTGAGTGGGCACCCTGTTTTATTTAAAGAACAGGGATCTATCAAAGTCTGATCTTCACAACACATATTTGTGGAAGTGTATCATGGCATGAACAAAGGAGATTTCTGAGGACCTCAGAAAAAGCGTTGTTGATGCTCATCAGGCTGGAAAAGGTTACAAAACCATCTCTAAAGAGTTTGGACTCCACCAATCCACAGTCAGACAGATTGTGTACAAATGGAAGAGATTAAAGACCACTGTTACCCTCCCCAGGAGTGGTCAACCAACAAAGATCACTCCAAGAGCAAGGTGTGTAATAGTCGGCGAGGTCACAAAGGACCCCAGGGTAACTTCTAAGCAACTGAAGGCCTCTCTCACATTGGCTAAGGTTAATGTTCATGAGTCCATCATCAGGAGAACACTGAACAACAATGGTGTGCATGGCAGGGTTGCAAGGAGAAAGCCACTGCTCTCCAAAAGAACATTGCTGCTCATCTGCAGTTTGCTAAAGATCATGTGGACAAGCCAGAAGGCTATTAGAAAAATGTTTTGTGGATGGATGAGATCAAAATAGAAATTTTTGGTTTAAATGAGAAGCATTATATTTGGAGAAAGGAAAACACTGTATTCCAGCATAAGAACCTTATCCCATCTGTGAAACATGGTGGTGGTAGTATCATGGTTTGGGCCTGTTTTGCTGCATCTGGGCCAGGACGGCTTGCCATCATTGATGGAACAATAAATTCTGAAATATACCAACGAATTCTAAAGGAAAATGTCAGGACATCTGTCCATGAACTGAATCTCAAGAGAAGATGAGTCATGCAGCAAGACAATGACCCTAAGCACACAAGTCATTCTACCAAAGAATGGTTAAAGAAGAATAAAGTTAAAGTTTTGGAGTGGCCAAGTCAAATTACTGACCTTAATCCAATCAAAATGTTGTGGAAGGACCTGAAGTGAGCAGTTCATGTGAGGAAACCCACCAACATCCCAGAGTTGAAGCTGTTCTGTACGGAGGAATGGGCTAAAATTCCTCCAAGCCGGTGTGCAGGACTGATCGACAGTTACCGCAAACGTTGAGTTGCAGTTATTGCTGCACAAGAGGGTCACACCAGACACTGAAAGCAAAGGTTCACATACTTTTGCCACTCACAGATATGTAATATTGGATCATTTTTCTCAATAAATAAATGACCAAGTATAATATTTTTGTCTCATTTGTTTAACTGGGTTCTCTTTATCTACTTTTAGGACTTGTGTGAAAATCTGATGATGTTTTTGATCATATTTATGCAGAAATATAGAAAATTCTAAAGGGTTCACAAACTTTCAAGCACCACTGTAACTATATTGTATGCATTTTGTTTGTGTATGATAATTTCTCACAAAAAATGATAATTTTGAGGTTTTGGTACGATACTTGTATATTTCCTACACTGTAAACCCGAATAAGTTGAGTTTACTTAAAAAAATTGAGGAAAGTGGTTGCCTTAAAAAAAATAAGTAATTATTAATGATTGAATTGAGTACCTTAAACTTACCAGAAGATTGTAAGTTTAAGGTACTCAATTCAATCATTAATAATTACTTATTTTTTTTAAGGCAACCACTTTCCTCAATTTTTTTAAGTAAACTCAACTTATTCGGGTTTACAGTGTATCTGGCAACACTGACTACCATGAAAGAAAACCGCAAACATTTCTCGCTAGAGTTTTTCAACTTAATGTAGCAGCAGCTTCGCAGCAACTGCTTCAGAGCGGAGGTTAACTCGGACAACGTGCGTCTTAAGAAAATAGAGATTGTATTTATTCGTCCTAAATCAGGGGTTTTCAAAGTGTGGGAGAGTCAGCCCCCCCCCTCAGAGAGCAAATAAACAACAGTGCCCCCCCCCTTACAATTTTTATATACTTAAAGTTCCATTTGTATTTAAAAAAAAATGGTTGTTGTACAGGGCGGCACAGTGGTGTAGTGGTTAGCGCTGTCGCCTCACAGCAAGAAGGTCCTGGGTTCGAGCCCCGGGGCCGGCGAGGGCCTTTCTGTGCGGAGTTTGCATGTTGTCCGCGTGGGTTTCCTCCGGGTGCTCCGGTTTCCCCCACAGTCCAAAGACATGCAGATTAGGTTAACTGGTGACTCTAAATTGACCGTAGGTGTGAATGTGAGTGTGAATGGTTGTCTGTGTCTATGTGTCAGCCCTGTGATGACCTGGCAACTTGTCCAGGGTGTACCCCGCCTTTTGCCCGTAGTCAGCTGGGATAGGCTCCAGCTTGCCTGCGACCCTGTAGAAGGATAAAGCGGCTAGAGATAATGTGTGTGTGTGTGGTTGTTGTACACATTTATATATTTTTTTCTTTTACACATTTTAAACATCTGTGCTTTTTGAAAACATCTTTTTTTTACACATTTTAAACATCTGTGCTTTTTTTTAAACATCTTGTTTTACACATTTTAAACATCTCATAGCATCGTTAGCTAGCACCTCTTGGCAGACAACACACTGTGGCAGTGGAGCATCTTCAGATCCAGTCCATGAAAATCCAAACTTTAAATAATCATGGTCATACTTCCTTCTTTTTTTGCTTGGCCCAGACTCTGTCTCCTCACTCACTGTAGCTTAAGGTACTAAAAATTGATCCATTTTGTGTCTGGCAAAGGCTAGCTGAAGTTTGCTAAATGTCCACAATAGTAACTTATTCTGGTTTATTTTTCCTCATGTTGTGCCCCCCCTGAAGAACTCTGGCGCCTCCTAGGGGAGGCACGCCCCACACTTTGAAAAGCCCTGTCCTAAATTAACTAAAGCATACAAACAAAACGCTCCATCGCATCATGCGTTTGAAAAACTGTTTGCCACTTCTGCTCTGCCTAACCATCAGGTGACGGCGCATATATTGAATGTCAATCAATCAAGACACAGACGTCATGCTCAACAAGACAGGCAGAGCAGCAAATATGCACAACAGTACGAAAGCACAAAATATTTAAGATAAATATCTAAACATATTGCACATATAAATCAGTATTTCATCAAAACGCAAATTATGATCATATTAATTCTGAAAAAAAAAAAAGTGAAATGGCTCCAACAGGGCCTGTTTTGCTGCATCTGGGCCAAGACGGCTTGCCATCATTGATGGAACAATGAATTCTGAATTATTTCAGCGAATTCTAAAGGAAAATGTCAGGACATCTGTCCATGAACTGACTCTCAAGAGAAGGTGGGACATGCAGCAAGACAACGACCATAAGCACACAAGTCATTCTACCAAAGAATGGTTAAAGAAGAATAAAGTTAAAGTTTTGGAGTGGCCAAGTCAAAGTACTGATGTTAATCCAATCAAAAGGTTGTGGAAGGACATGAAGTGAGCAGGTCATGTGAGGAAACCCACCAACATCCCATAGTTGAAGCTGTTCTGTATAGATGAACGGGCTAAAATTCTTCCAAGCCAGTGTGCAGGACTGATCAACAGTTACCGGAAACATTTAGTTGCAGTTATTGCTGCACAAGGGGGTCACACCAGATACTGAAAGCAAAGGTTCACATACTTTTGCCACTCACAGATATGTAATATTGGATCATTTTCCTCAATAAATAAATGACCAAGTATAATATTTTTGTCTCATTTGTTTAACTGGATTCTTTTTATCTACTTTTAGGACTTGTGTGAAAATCTGATGATGTTTTAGGTCATATTTACGCAGTAATATAATATCTGTCCTGGGCATGATTCTAAACTGCATCCAATGGCAAGGCTCCATCTTGGGAAAGAAGAAGCTGTAGGGAGAGTGAAGTGACCCTTTAGTTGCCATCACTCCGAGAAGTCTGAAACCAGCAGAGAGGGTGGAGAAAACCAGCCGTGCTTCAACGGCCTTGACGGCGGGGACAGCAACATGATGTGGAGTGCTCAGAGCAAAATGAACACTGAGGACATCTTGATCATCCACTGCGCCTGGCTCCATCTCCAGTTGTCTTGGGTGTGCCTTGCCACTGGGCCCAGATGGAACATGGGAAGAGAGAGTGAGGCCAACAATGCGCAACTCCCCCTCACTTTAATCAAAGTCCAATGCAAGTCAAGACATCATCATCATCACCATCATCTCATCTTCATCATCACCCACTAAGTCCTGTGGCAACAGGGGAGTGGTGATGCTGGCAGGTGTGGATATACTGGGAGCTGGTAGTCACAAAACTGCACACAGGTGGCCTGGGGCATAGGGTCGCTCCTGACTGGAACTGAAGCAGCAGTCAAGTTCGGCAGCCCCCTGGGTGTCTGAGCAGTCCTTTTTTAGGATTCGCTCTGCTCACCTCCATGGTCTGAGGAAGGATCTAGAAAATGTGATCCAAACATAGCCTGCTTCACCCCCTCAACCTGGCCTGCATACCATGGCAGGTGGGTATCCCAACCTTGCGGTTGACTGATGCAAAGTAAAAAGAAGATGTGCCAATTAATATTGGTGCATGGAACATTCACACACTAATGGCCAATCAGAACTCCAACAGACCTGAGCACAGAACTGCACTAGTTGCTAGAGAACTCAGAAGGTATGGCATCCAAATTGCTGCCCTCAGTGAGACCAGACTCCCAAATGAAGGCCAACTGGTCAAAGAGAAAGCAGGATACACTTTCTTCTGGAGTGGAAAGAGTGCTGACGAGCGACGTGAAGCTGAAGTGGGATTTGCTATTGTCAAGAAACTTTCCAGTCTTCCTGAAGGAAAGAGCGACAGACTCATGAGCCTCAGACTTCCATTCTATAAGAAGAAGCATGCCTCAGTCATCAGTGCATACACCCCAACCATAACAAATGCTGAAGAAGTCAAGGAAGCTTTCTACAAAGACCTTGAATGGCTCATTGCTGCAGTACCCAAGGATGACAAGCTCATAATACTAGGCGATTTCAAAGCAAGGGTAGGAGCAGATCACGAGACCTGGGAAGGTGTGTTGGGCAGACCTGGAATCGTGAAGTGCAACAGCAATGGTCTCCTCTTGTTGCAGATGTGCAGCACACACAAGCTCCTTCTAACAAACGCTGTCTTCTGGCTTCCTACCAGGAACAAAACCACATGGATGCACCCACGAAGCAAACACTGGCACATGATCAACCATGTAATAGTACAACAGAAGGACAGAGATGATGTGTGTGTGACCAAAGCCATGTGTGGTGCAGATTGCTGGACAGATCATCGACTGATTCTCTCCAAACTGAAGTTGACCATCTTACCAAAGCAGCGCCCACAAGGGAAGAAGTCACTCAAACATCTTAATATCTACAAGCTGCAAAGACCTGAAGTGAAGTCAGACCTTACAGCTGATCTCAACAATGCCCATCAAGAAGTGAATGTGGAAGATGGCCACACAGAAGAGAACTGGGCCTCGTTCAGAAACACTGTGCACAATGTTGCCCTCAACAACCTAGGCAAGACCACAAAAAAAACATCAAGACTGGTTTGATGAAAACGACCCTGAGATTCAGAGGCTGCTAGAAGAGAAACATCAAGCCCACAGAGCTTACCAGCAAGACATCAACAACCCTACCAAAAAGAGAAGCTACAACAGCACAAAGAACATTTTACAAGTGCGGCTCAGAGAAATGCAGGACAGCTGGTTGAGGAAGAAGGCTGACGAAATACAAGCATATGCTGACAGCCACAACTACAGAAAGTTTTATGAGGCTGTAAAGACCATCTATGGGCCCCAGTCATCTGGCACCGCTCCTCTGCTGAGTGCTGACGGAATCACACTGCTCACTGAAAAGAACTCCATCCTCCCCAGATGGGCTGGACACTTCAACAGCATCCTGAACAGACCATCCACAATCAATGCAGATGCCATTGCCTGTCTCCCCCAGTATGAAATCAACAACTCCCTGGCTGAACCACCAACAGAAACAGAAGTGCAGAAGGCCATCAAACTGCTGTCCAACAGCAAGGCTCCAGGATCAGACTCCATCCCCTCTGAAATCTACAAGCTCGACAGTCCATCTATGAAAAATAAACTGACAGAACTCTTCCAAGAAATGTGGGAGCACGAAACCATCCCCCAACAGTTCAAAGATGCATCAATAGTCCACCTCTACAAAAGAAAAGGGAATAGACACACTTATGACAACCGCAGAGGAATCTCACTCCTAGCCACAGCTGGCAAAATACTTGCAGGAATCCTCTTAAACAGGCTCAACCATCACCTGGAAACAAACAACCTTCTCCCTGAGAGCCAATGTGGCTTCAGAAAAGGTAGTGGTACAACAGATATGATCTTCGCTGCCTGACAACTCCAAGAAAAGATTCAGGAGCAAAATGAAGCCTTGTACATCACCTTTGTGGACTTGACAAAGGCTTTTGATACTGTCTGCCACAATGGACTCTGGACCATTATGGCAAAGTTTGGCTGTCCTGACAAGTTTGTGAAGATGGTGAGGCAATTTCACGATGTTATGCAAGCTCATGTCCTGGATGATGGAGAATCCTCTGAAGCATTCCCTGTTACCAATGGTGTCAAACAAGGCTGCATGATGGCACCCACACTATTTAGCATGATTTTCACTGCCATGCTAACCGATGCCTACTCCAACTCAGAAGATGACATCAAGATAAGATCCAGAAGTGATGGTGGAGTATTCAATCTAAGATGACTCCAGGCAAAGATGAAAGTGAGAATAGACCCAGTCCATGAACTTCTCTTTGCAGCTGATTGAGCTGTAAGTGCATCTTCAGAAGTGCTGATGCAAGAAAGCATGGACTCCTTTGCCTCTGCTTGTGACAACTTCGGATTAACCATAAGCATAAAGAAGACAGAAGTCCTTTACCAGCCCTCTCCAGCAGATCAGTACGAAGAGCCCAACATCATGGTTAATGGAGAATCCCTGAAAAACACAGAGAGTGTTGGCAGTACCATCAACTGCTTAGTGAGCATTGATGATGAAGTCGATCTGAGAATCTCAAAAGCCAGGGCTGCCTTTGGGTGCCTGAGAAACTCAGTCTGGGAGAGATGCGGCATAAAGCTAGACACCAAGCTAAGAGTCTACAATGCAGTAGTACTGACATCACTCCTGTATGCATGTGAAACATGGACCACCTATGAACGTCATGCATGCAAACTGAATCGCTTCCACCTCAACTGTCTCCAACAGCTCCTCAGGATCACCTGGCAGGACAAAATACCTGACACAGAAGTATTGGATTGAACAAATTCCATCAGCGTGCAAACTATGCTCAAGAAAGCACAACCTCGGTGGGCTGGCCACCTAACACGCATGGATGAGTGTCGTCTGCCCAAGAAACTTTTTTATGGCACACTGTTCAGAGGCAAGAGAACGCGTGGAGGACCAAAGAAGCGCTTCAAGGACAGCTTGAAAGTGTCACTCAAAGACATGGGAATAAATCCTGACAACTGGGAGCAGGTTGCTCAACAATGCTCGGCATGGTGCTCTGCAATCCACCAAGGCTATCTGGCTTATGAAAAGAGAAGAATCTAAGATGCACAACTGAAGAGACAAGCCAGGAAGAGTAGATCACCCAACTCTTCACAGCCAGCTCACTCCATCTTTGTGTGCCCGATCTGCCAAAGGAAGTTCCATGCTCGTACTGGTCTCATCAGCCATCAAACAACCCACCGCACCTCCACAACAACTCATCAGTAAATCATTCACATCGTCTCATCTGTCACAAATGATGCTCTTGGTCATCGTTGCAAATGATGGGCGAACAACATGCAGAAATATAGAAAATTCTAAAGGGTTCACAAACTTTCCAGCAACACTGAATCTTTATCTTTCTTTCTTTCTTTCTTTCTTTCTTTCTTTCTTTCTTTCTTTCTTTCAAATTTGTTTTTCCCTTTAATTGTTAATTTGACAGTGAATAACAGAAAGTGCAATATAAGGATATAAAAAATTATTCATTTTATTTTTGTTATTTTAAATGTTGTTGTTGTTGATGTTGAACATGAAGGCACAGAGAAGGAACTTCATAAGCCTGCATAGTTTTAGGATAAAGGACATCAAGGACTATGTGAATTATCTGAATTATGGTTCCTTCTGGTGCAGCATGTTGTGTGTTCAGAATAAAGTGTTTGTATTATATTGGCTATTTGACAGAATTGAAATGGCATGGTAATTAACAACAATAATGTGATGGAACATGTCTCAATATATCATTCGAGCATTTTAGTATGTTTATAATGTTAAATTACATTTGTTATAACTGTTAACAAAATCAACAATTTATTATTTGCTCCTGATTTAATTGTCTATTGCAACATACAGTGCTGATTCTGTCTTTAAAATATTCAAGTCAGTCGATGCAGGTGGTCATCAAAGTATATTATATTGCGGCCAGCTGGGTTTTAAATTATATGGCTATTATTTTTAATGACAGCATTTGTGTGGCCACCTATCAAATTACTTTCCAGGTGAGTGCTTTTTTTTTTTTTTTCACAGGAGACTGTTTTGTCCCTTCTAAATGCATAGCCAACCACAACTACCCACACCACACACACACCCGACCACCACCACTGGGTCATATTGCACTCTATCTGCACTGCCTTCCATAAGTCCTTGCCTAAAGCACAACGTCAGTTGGAAGTGTTTCTTTATATTTCTATCCAAATAACAATGCAAAATAGTGACTTCCATGTATATTAAATTGAATATTTTATCGTAACAAGGGATAAGTTTCTTGTCTAAATTGCCTTGTGCACAAAATTTTCCTCCCAAATGCCCATGTTCTGTGCCCGCTGGTGATCTGATGAAAACTGGAGCAGATGCATTTTAAAAAGAGAGGTTTGACAATCCATCATCTACTACAAGAATGTTGATATTTTCCTTATGGACTGTATTCTTTATTCAGTCATGACAAATTCATTTGTGTATTTGTTGACTGACAAACTTTTTTTTGTTTGTTTTTTTTGGCTTATGGTCAAAGACCATGAGGGCCTTTTGATATATCACACATGATGGTCTTCTGTTGATCGAAATTCAGATCATAAATTCTTTCTATCAATAGATAACTATCCTGTTCATGATGAGAAACATGTTAGTGAATACAAAATTTCCTTCTGTGAAAAGACAACAGATACGAATGCATTTTTTTTTTTTTTTTATGACAAGTACAATTGAGTCTCACCCATATCCAAATTAGATTTGAATGGATGTAAACTGTCAAAATTTTATTTCACTGACTATACTCAATAGTGTATGTTTAAGTTTGACATTATTTGGCTAAAATAATATATATGCATGCAGAATTTAACAATCGGATTATTAAAGTTATTTCGAGGCCATTTTACCCATCATATTTTTCTTTGTATTTAGTTCAGGTTTAAACAGAATAATATAACATTTAGGTGTAAATATACAGAATAGTAGAGCAAAACTGGAGGCCAAAATTGCAAATATCTCCACAGCGACAGTAAATTTTCCAGGAGAGCTGACATAAGCTGGAATAAAGGTGATCCACACTGCACAGAAAATGAGCAAGCTGAATGTGATGAATTTAGCTTCATTAAAATTATCTGGCAGCGTTCTAGCTAGAAAAGCCAAAACAAAACAGACGGAGGCAAGAACTCCTATATAGCCCAGCACGGCCCAGAAACCAAGAGCTGAGCCCAAGTTACATTCTAATATGATCTTTTCCTTGTAGTCGTTCATGTTCTTATATGGGAAAGGAGGAGAAATTGTTAACCAAAGCACACAAATCAGGACTTGTATAAATGTAAATGCAAGTACACTAAATCTCTGTTGTAGAGGCCCAAACCATTTCATGACATTACTGCCTGGAAGTGTAGCCCTGAAAGCCATTAATACCACTATTGTTTTCCCCAAAACACCGGAGATGCCGGGCCGGGCAGCCGTCCGGCCTGCAGCCGACTCCCCCCCCTTGACGGGAGAGAAAGTCAGCCACAACCATCTGCGCCCCTGGCCTGTGGATCACCTTGAAATTAAAGGGTTGCTGTGCCAGATACCAATGGGTGATCCACGTGTTGGCATCCTTCATGTGGGTGAGCCACTTGAGGGGCGCGTGGTCCGAACAGAGGGTGAAAGGGCATCCCACCAGGTAGTAGCGGAGGGCGAGGACTGCCCACTTGATTGCGAGGCACTCTTTTTCTATCGTGCTGTAGCGCCCCTCGCGTACCGACAGCTTTCTGCTGATGTACAGCACAGGACGATCCTCCCCCTCCACCTCCTGGGACAACACAGCCCCCAGCCCTCTGTCCGACGCATCCGTCTGTAACATAAAAGGGAGAGAAAAGTCAGGGGAGTGTAATAGTGGCCCCCCGCACAGTGCAGCCTTTACCTCAGAGAAAGCCCGCTGGCATCGCTCCTTCCACTGGACTGGATCTGGTGCCCCCTTTTTAGTGAGATCAGTCAGCGGGCTGGTGACATCCGAATAATTAGGTATAAACCTATGATAGTAGCCAGCCAGCTCCAGGAACTGTCTCACCCCCTTTTTGGTCTTGGGCCTCGGGCAGGCCACAATTGCTGCTGTCTTGTTCATTTGGAGACACACCTGCCCGTTGCCCAAGTGGAAGCCCAGATACCGTACTTCTACCCGCCCAGTCGCACACTTCTTTGGGTTGGCTGTGAGACCTGCTCACCTCAGCGACTTAAGGATGGCCCTCAGGTGTTGTAAGTGCCGCTGCCAGTCATTACTATAAATAATGATATCGTCGAGGTATGCGGCCGCATAGGTGGCATGGGGGCGGAGGAGCCTGTCCATCAGCTGCTGAAATGTAGTGGGCATCCCAAACAGCCCAAAAGGAAGTGTGACAAACTGGTGTAAGCTGAACTGTGTGGAAAAGGCCATTTTTTCTCGGGATAATGGAGTCAAGGGGATCTGCCAATAACCCTTTGTCAAATCCAGTGTCGAGTAAAAGCGAGCCGTGCCTAGCTGATCGAGCAACTCATCAATACGAGGCATTGGGTACGCGTTGAATTTAGACACCGTGTTGACTTTTCTGTAGTCCACACAGAACCGGACCGACCCGTCGGCCTTGGGAACCAAGACCACTGGGCTGCTCCAGTCACTGTGGGACTCCTCAACGATGCCCATCTTGAGCATGGCCTCGAGTTCTTCCCGAACCACTTTTTTCTTGTGTTTGGGCAGCCTGTAAGGGCGGCTACGCACTACCACCCCCGGGGGCATCTCAATGTGGTGCTCTATGAGGTCGGTGCAGCTGGGCAGGGGCAAGAACACGTCCGAAAACTCGGTCTGCAACTGGGCGACCTCCACGAGTTGGGTCGGGGAGAGGTGGTCTCCACAGGGGACCGGAGAGGTATGCGATGCCAATGCGCCCTTTTGACCCTCCGGCCCCAGCTCCGCCTTCTCCGGAACCACCGACACCAATGCTACGGGGACCTCCTCATTCCAGAGTTTGAGTAGATTGAGGTGGTAAATCTGTAGCGCCCCACCCCTGTCCATTCGCCTCACCTCATAGTCGACATCCCTGACTCGCCATGTGACCTCAAAGGGTCCTTGCCACTTGGCGATCAATTTGGAGCTCGATGTGGGCAACAGTACGAGTACTTTATCTCCCGGTGTGAACTCCCTAAGGGGTGTACCCCTGTCATACAGGCGGGTTTGCCATTCTTGGGCCTGCCGCAAATTCTCCTGGGTTAGGTGTGTGAGCGTGTGGAGTTTTGCATGCAGGTCAATCACGTATTGAATTTCATTTTTACTTGGTGAAGGTCCCTCCTCCCAATTTTCTCGCAGCACATCTAAAATGCCGCGCGGCTTACGCCCGTATAACAATTCAAACAGGGAGAACCCCGTGGAGGCTTGGGGGACCTGTCGCACTGCAAATAACAAGGGTTCGAGCCATTTATCCCAGTTACGTGCGTCCTCACTTATGAATTTTTAAATTATATTCTTGAGGGTGCGATTGAACCATTCAACTAAACTGTCCATTTGTGGGTGATAAACGCTGGCGTGGATCGGCTTAATACCTAATAGCCCATACAGTTTGCTCAGTGTTCGTGACATAAACGAGGTGCCTTGGTCAGTCAGAATCTTTTTCGGGATTCCAACTCAGGAGATGATGTGGAAGAGTGTCTCCACAATACCGTATGCTGAGATATTACGAAGAGGCACCGCTTCCGGGCATTGCGTTGCATAGTCCACCAGAACTAATATAAAGCGGTACCCTCGTGTTGACCGATCTAATGGCCCGACGAGATCCATCCCAATTCTTTCGAACGGGGTCTCGATTAATGGTAGGCGGCGCAAAGGCGCTTTTGGAATGGCCGCTGGATTTACTAACTGGCATTCACGGCACTCCGTACACCACCTACGGACATCGCCGCGAATCCCCGGCCAATAGAATCGGGCCATTATTCGGGCTAGTGTCTTATCCTGCCCTAAGTGTCCAGCCATGGGATTAAAGTTTTTTGGAATCAAAAGCTGGGTGATTTGCTCTTTCGTCTGAGTGTCCTGCGTCACTCGGTATAATCTATCTTTCATAATAGAAAAATAGGGAAAGGACGGGGTGGCATTCAGCAGGAGCGTTTGACCATCGATTACTCTCACTTGGTCAAACGCATGCCGCAGAGTCTCGTCTCGCGACTGCTCTAACGGGAAATCCGCAAGGGATTCCCCGAGAGAGGGAGGAGGAGCCTGTGGCTCCTCACTCTGACGCAGAGATGACGTAGACGGCTCTGCGACAGCTGCTCCTGCCAAAGCGACACCGGGCCCTCCCCCTGCTGACCTAAGGGAGGACCCACTCTTCACTAGATGACTCATCAACTCCCCGAATCCCAGCCAATCAGTCCCCAAAATTATCGAGTGGGTGAGGCAAGGATTAACCGCCGCCTTTACTATAAATTTTTCCCCTCGGAACAAAATGTGGACCAACACCAACGGGTAGCTGTGAACATCCCCGTGCACACACAACACCTTCACCCCCTGTGCTCCCCCCAATGCCTCGTCTTGCACCAGGCTTTGGTGAATTGAGGTCTGATTACAACCTGAATCCACCAACGCCTGATATGTATCCCCTTGGATACTCACTGGTATGCGATACGCTCCAGCCCGATCAAGGGCAGCTCCTGGCGCGTCAGGGATCCGAACCACCGCGCCCGCTTCTATTGCCAAACATTGCTGTTGGAGGTGGCCTGGCTCCCCGCAGCGCCAGCAAACCAGCCCGGGCTTCCTCTCTGCACCGGTGCCCTGGGGCTCACTCACCTGAGGGGGGGGAAGAGACAGACACAGAAGGGAAAAACGGGAGGACACCACAGGTGCAACGGGCCGGCTGGGGTGGGGCCGGCCCCCGCCTCCGCGGTGGGGGAACGGGGCGAGGACGAGACACAGGAGGAGAGAGGGGGAGAGAGAGAGAGGAGAGGAGAATAGAGGATGTCCGCTGTCCTGCCGTCAGAACAGCTGCCAAATGGTCCTCTGCCAACTCGATGGCCTGATCCAGCGACGCCGGGCGGTGGCACTGGACCCACTCCGTGGTTCCCTCTGGCAGGCGGCCGATGAACTGCTCCAGCACCACCTGATCAAGGATTCCCTCAGCGTCATGGTTGTTGGCCCTCAACCACCGCCAGCAGGCGTCCCGGAGCTGCTGGCCACACGCGAACGGCCGGCCGACTTCCTCCAGCCGCAGAGCACGGAAGTGCTGTCACTGTTGTTTGGGGGTGCACCCCACCCTCTGGAGGACGGCCCGGCGAAGGTCCGCGTAGGCCAGCTGGCGGTTGGCGGAGAGCTGTAGCGCGGCCAGCTGCACCTCTCCCGTTAGCAGGGGGAGAAGGCGAGCCGCACGCTGCTCCATTGGCCACCCCGAGGTCTCCGCGACTTGCTCAGAGAGTGTGATGAATGCCTCGGGGTCGTCCTGCAGGCCCATCTTGGTTAGGGTGAGGGGGGACGGGCCCGTGGTGGGAGCGCTGGTGGACCCCGCCGATGCGAGGAGGTGCCAGAACGCCTGACAATCTTCCTGCTGCACCAGCATCAGGGCCTCGAACCGGCGCTCTTGCTCCTTCCGGAGGGTGATTAGTGCCTGGTGCTGGCTCTGCTGGGCCGTGGCGAGGGCGTGGACCAGGTCCGCGAAGGGGGAGGACTCCATGGGGCTGTTCTTTTTCTGTGCTCCGTCCCGGGTTTTGGCACCATTGTGGCAGTTTGTAGGAGGGGGAGGAGCACAGAAAGACGGCAGGCCAGAATAAAGTTCCATAATTGTATTTATTTGTTCTTTTCAGAGACAAATATATTCCAGTCCCACAAACACACCAGTTGGCTGGGTCAGGCAAGAGCTGCCTTCCTCTGCTCTCTCTTTATATAGGGCGCGGTCACTGGGAAGACGCACAAACACAGGTTAATTGACATCAGGTGTAGTGATTCTGCCACTTACCTTCCCTGACTCCGCCCTCCTGCCACAGACCAGCGCTTGACCATGCCCTCGCTGCCTCAAATATATTCAGGTTAGTCCATGCACCTGTTCATGAAAGGATATTATGTTGCTGCCAGCTGGGTTTAATTGAGATGACTATTATTTTTAATTATAGCATTGGTGTGGCCACCTATCAGATTACTTTCCATGTAAGTGCTTTTTCACAGGAACCTGTTTTGTCCCTTCTAAATGCATAGCCAAACACAAATCCCCCCACATACACACACACCCACACACCACCACCGGTTCCTATTGCACTCTGGCTGTGCTGCCTCTTGAAGTCCTTCCATAATATACAACTTCAGTTGAAAGTGTTTGCTTATATTTCAACACAGATAACAATGCAAAAAAGTGATTTCCATGTCTATTGCATTTAATATTTTATTAGAACAACATAGAATTTTATTGTCTAAATTGTGACAGACATTTTGCCTTAGGCACAAACTTTTGCTCTCAAATGCCCATGTTCAGTGCCCTCTGGTGATCTGATGAAAACCAGAGCAGATGCATTTTAAAAGTAGAAGTTGGACAATCCATCATCTACTCCAAGCATTTTGATTATTTGCTTGGGGATTTTATTCTTTATTCAGTCATGAAAAATTCATTTCTTTGTGTATTTGTTTCCTAAAATATTGGTTGTTTGGTTATGACACTTAACGTTCTTTTGTTGATAAAAATTGACAGTTCACAAAGTCTATCTACCAGTAGATAATTGTTCTATTCATGATTACAAACATGTTGCTGAATACAAACATTCTTTCTGGGGAAAACAACAGACACAATGCAATTTTTTTATTATAAGTACAATCGGGTCTCATCCATATCCATATTAGATTTAAATGGATGTAAGCTATCTAAATTTTATTTAGTTGATTATATTCTACAGTGGGGCGGCATGGTGTTGTTGTGGTTAGCACTGTCACCTCACAACAAGAAGGTTCTGGGATCGGCCCCAGTGGCCAACGGGGGGCTTTCTGTGTGGAGTGTACATGTTCTCCCTGTGTCTGCATGCATTTCCTCTGGGTGCTCTGGTTTCCCCCACAGTCCAAAGACATGCAGGTTAGGTTAATTAGTGGCTCTAAATTGACTGTAGGTGTGAATGTGAGTGAGAACGGTTGTTTGTCTCTATGTGTCAGCCCTGCGATGATCTGGTGACTTGTCCAGGGTGTACCATGCCTCTTGCCCATAGTCAGCTGGGACAGGTGCCAGCTTGCCCACAATCCTGCACAGGATAAGCGGTTATGGATAATGGATGAATGGATGGATATTCTACAGTGTATGTTTAAGTTTGACATTATTCAGCTGAAATTATTTATATATATATATATATATATATATATATATATATATATATATTAGTGCTGTCAAGCGATTAAAATATTTAATCGCGATTAATGTCGCGACTGTCATAGTTAACTCGCGATTAATCGCAATTTAATCGCACATTTTTGTCACATGAAAAACCATTGTAATTCTCTTATCAGCATAAAAAAGTGAATGGGCTTGCTTTGTACCAGTGTTTTTTTTTTTTTTTTATTGCAGAGCATAACACGTCTTGTCACAGCCACTGACATCCATAACTTCCATATTAGATGAGAAAACCAAGGGATGAAAAATAAAGTGCATATCACTGTGAAAATTAAAAAAATGTTTTATTTTACTCTTCATTAGTTTCTTTTGAAGAGAAGTATTTGCCATAAAAGAAGAAAAAAACAGATAACAAAAATAAAAACATTCATCATACGTTCAAAAACGTTCATCATAGTGTGGCACTGTATTATCTAATGCTCACTGCTTATAGCTATACACCTACCCGGTGGAGATGAGCTGGGAAACTGAAGACTGAAGGAAAAGTATTGAAAAGTATTTTTCCAGTCTCACCTGTGAAAGGTAATCCCATGTGATCTCGTTTGGATGGTAAACCTGTTGGTACAGTTAAACGCAGCACGCGACAAGCCTCAGCAGGAACTACGGGTGACTCGCAGGGTCAAATTAGAATTTGCGTTAACGGCACTATTTTTTTTAATCGCGTTAAATTGAGATCGCGTTAACGCGTTATTATCGCGTTAACTTTGACAGCACTAATATATATATATATATATATATATATATATATATATATATATATATATAAATCTGTGTGTATGTGTGTGTGTGTGTTTGTGTGTGTGTGTTTGCAGAATTGGATAATTGGATTTTTAAAGTCATTTAGAGGCCATTTTACCCATCATATTTTTCTTTGTGTTTAGTTCAGGTTTAAACAGAATAATATAACATTTAGGTGTAAATATACAGAACAGGAGAGCAAAACTAGAGGCCAAAATTGCAAATATCTCCACTGCTACAGTAAATTTTCCAGGAGAGCTGACATAAGCTGGAATAAAGGTGATCCACACTGCAGAGAAAATGAGCAAGCTGAATGTGATGAATTTAGCTTCATTAAAATTATCTGGCAGCGTTCTAGCTAGAAAAGCCAAAACAAAACAGACAGAAGCAAGAACTCCTATATAACCCAGCACGGCCCAGAAACCGAGAGCTGAGCCCAAGTTACATTCTAATATGATCTTTTCCTTGTAGTAGTTCATGTTCTTATAGGGGAAAGGAGGAGAAATTGTTAACCAAAGCACACAAATCAGGACTTGTACAAATGTAAATCCAAGTACACTGAGTCTTTGCTGTAGAGGCCCAAACCATTTTGTGATATTATTGCCTGGAAGTGTTGCCCTGAAAGCCACTAATACCACGATGGTTTTCCCCAAAACACAGGAGATGCAGAGGACGAAGGTGATCCCAAATGCTGTGTGGCGCAGCATACAGGACCACTGAGAGGGTTGACCAATGAAAGTAAGTGAACAGAGGAAACACATAGTCAGGGAGAAAAGCAGCAGAAAACTCAGCTCAGAGTTGTTCGCCTTAACAATAGGAGTGTCCTTTTCCATTAGAAATAAAATAGCAACTAGAACAGTTAACATGGTTCCAACCAAAGAAAAAATGACCAGGACGATCCCCATAACCTCTGTAAATGAAAGAAATTCTATGACCTTTAACACACATTTATCTCTCTCAGTATTAGGCCAATATTCTCCTGGACACTGCTCGCAGTTATCTGAATCTGCAAAATAATCATGGTTATTCAGATTCAGAAGGAAAATAAACTTTATCTTGAGTTTTATTTATGAATTCCATTGTTCAGTAACTGTATCCTAAATAATAAAGGGATGATATAAAATGTACAATTCACAACTTGTCTTTGAAACTTTGTGAAGTTGAAATTACCTGTCTGGTTACTGATCTCTCCCTCTGCACATGGTATACAGTCATAGCAGCAGACAGGCTTTCCTTTCTGTGCAGCTTTTCTGGTTCCTGGAGGACAGCTCTCACTGCACACAGACCTTGGCTTCTAATATGAACAAAATATTATGCCTAAAATCATTATTTTTCACTATTACTCAATTTTAATTTATACTGTTCCATCACCTTCAAATTATGAGTTTCTAACTGTCTTAAAGCACTAGTTTGCTGTAAAACCTTTCATTTTTTTTTTTTTTAGTTTTGTGGAAATAACATTATTAGAACATTCTTATTTTGCCAGAAAAGTTATATGGGGCCTTAGTGGGGTTAAAACACACAAGTAGATAACCATTCACACTCACATATACACACATAAGAGAAATTTAGGGTATCCAATTAAACTTTATCTGCAAGTTTTTGTACCATGGGAGCACCATTAGAAAACCCACACAGGCACAGGGAGAACATGCAAACTCCAAACAAAAAGGCCCTGGTTGACCAGCAAATTCGAACCCAGAACCTGCTTGCAGTGAGGTGACAATGCAAATCAATGCCTCACCGTATCACCCTGTGTAGAATGTATGCAATAAAAACTTAGAATTAGCAAGCATTGTGTGTACCTGTCTTTTCTCTCCAGCCCACACTATATCTTCAACATTTAGGACAAACTGTTGTCCACTTGGCAGAGAGGCATCGAAATAACCCACTGTCTTAAACACCACTTCTCCAGTGAGTCCTCGTTGCCAGTTGACCACATCATATTTTGCAGATGTTGCCCCATTGCTGTCAAACCAAATTTGTTCTCCTACTTTGGTAGTAAAATTTACCTTTTTTAAAGACTCAACAACCTTTAAGAGGAAAACAAAAACAAGTATTCATTTCATGACAACATAAGACATGGACATCACCTGATTTACTTCTCTTCTCATGTGTTACCTCCCATGGTTGTATTATCTTCTCTGTCTCACAACTCTTGTTTTCTGTGCACCCCAACAGGCTGTGTAGAGAATGTGCTACAGCATAAACTGCATTGTAGATATTATTTGCATATCTCAATTCTGATATATCCTGACTGTATTTTTTAAATTGAATCAGATCTTCATATTTGCTGCAGTCCTTTTCAGGTTGAGAAACATTTCTCTCTGTGTATGAGCAAGGGAGTGCTGTTTGCCAAAATCCATTGACAGCATAGTCAGCAAAACCACCAATGTTCAGTTTTCCCACATCAAAACCAATGGCTCCTGCCAATATGTTGTAACTTGCTGGTGTTACGAGATCAACAGCAGAGATCCATGCCTCAACACCAATCATCTGGTAGCCAGTGACATTCTTTCGAATAAGCTGATCTCTTAGAGCGCTCATTTCACCATAGGTAATAAATGCAATAATTACTTTGGCAGTGCCTTTCTGAATAATGTCAGCCACTTTTATTATTTTCACAGGGTCTGACCTCTCAAACTTCACAGAGTACTCAACACATATTCCTTCCTCTTTCGCTGCATTCAGAAAAATGGCCATTCCATTATTGCCATAGTCATCATCACTGTTCACAGCACCCACCCATGACCACCCAAAGTGCTTGACCAAATATGTCAGTGCTCTACTTTGGTAGTAGTCACTTGCTATGGTCCGAAAGAAAGAGGGGTACTCTTTTCTATTACTCAGACATTCACATGTGGCAGCATAACTTATCTGAGAAGAGAAGGACAGTTAAAAAAATAATAAAGGCTTTTTGTTTAAAAACACAAAAAAATGTTAAACTGCTCAAAAAAGTTTTTAACTGTTCATAGCTGTAGTAATTTTGACAGAATTATATGAAACTAAAGTCACAATATAAGATTATTTTTTTAAATAATATTCTTTTTTAAACTTTTTTTTTAATTTTACAAGATATTATGTACAGTATGAATATTACATGTTGGTATTTTGTGGCAGTAGTACTCAGGGCACCACTCTGCTCCCTGGAAGAATATATATATATATATATATATATATATATATATATATATATTTACCTTTAGAAACTGCTCTACAAATGAAGCCAATATTCTCCTACACAGTTCACATGTGTACTGTAACTATTTTTATAAATTAAGTATTATTAAAATGATTTATTTTTACCACTGGGATTTTAAAGGGTCCAATCGTTCTTGTGAGAGCTATTGTAGATGAAGAACCTGACGCCCCCATGATGGCTTGTACTTCTGCTTGTCCAGAGCATGTACCATCTGCTCTTATGTCCATGCCATTCATGAATGCCATGGCTGCCTTCGTAGATAACAAGCTTGAGGGATAATTGTTATAAATCCTGTACCCAACTGAAATATTTGGGAGCAAAGTGTTGCTTTTGTTGATTTCATCAATTGCAAAAGTCATGGACTGAGCAAAGCGTAATTGTCTGAGGTTAATTCTACAAATATACATAAACATAGGAGAATTAAAAAAAATTATATATTTTTTTTTATTTCATGCTAAATATAAGCCATACAGTGAAGAAAAACAGACATAACTAAGATTTCCTAAAATGATGTGAATGTTTAAACTTCACCAAACCTAATGCAGATTAAAGGTGGAGGTTTCACAGTATATGCCAGTGACTGCGTCTGTGGACACGTGCGTACTGAAAAAATAGCTCCAATTATCACATCTCCATCTTTAGACAGCAAAGGATCCCCTGGGTTTTCCAGAATATGACAATTTTCTCCTTTTGCCAGGCTAAGAGTCAGGAGGTGTACAAGGAATAACATCACAAAGTTTATCCAGTGTTTTTGCTGGCTTATTCCTCAACAGACATATTATTCACATATTTATAAAGATATTATACTTCTTATGGGTGTGACCATTCAGTATGGACAAATCAGAGAGCTGATGAGGTTTGTTATGTCATTCAGGGACAGAATTACCAGATAGGATGGGACATGCATATCTCTGTTACACCTGGAAACAATTCTGTTTATCAATGCATGCATAACAGTTTTTAGTCCTCACCTATAAAAAAACCCTCAAAAAAGCAAATTTCAATATGTACGTCCTCCCCACCCCACCCCCCTAAAAAAAAGGAAATTAACATTCAGACACCAGCTGGGAAAAATAACTGCACCCTTCCTACTTCCACAATTATGAAGAGAATAATTAGAGGCCAGGTGGTACTAAAGCCATGCACAAGGCTATTTACTCATCAAGGAGTGTAACCTACCTCTATAAAAGCAGAACTTTTGCCAGTTTGGTTTTCTGGAGATGTGTTTTTCTGAACACAGCATGTGTGTCAGAGATGTGTGTCTTCATCATGTCAAGAAGAAAGGACATCAGCGATGACCTCAGAGAACCAGTTTTTGCTTCTTATCAAACTTGCAAAAGTTATCAGGCCATCTCCAAATAAATCTAAACATTCTCCTGTGAGAAAGATAGTTTACAATTCGAGAGCACTCAAGACAATTGCCAGGTTCCCAGCAATGACGGCCCCACCAAACTCAGTCCATGGAGAGACCACCTAATGCTCATGGATATGAAGAAAATCCCATGAACTCCATAATGTGAACTACAGGCTTCTGGAAACACATTAAATGTTTATGTTCATGACAGCACAATAAGAAAAAGACAAAACAAGTATGGAGTTCAGAGAAGGGTAGCTAAGAAAAAGCCTCCTTTATATTTTTTAAATTATTTTTCCCCAAAAAAGACTATGGAGTATAGATTTTTGTATGTTAAACTGCATTTAAACAAACCATAAATGTTCTGGAATAATATCCTGCACAGCAAATTCCTCAGTGTCGAATTAACATTCAGAGTGTTTATATTGGTCCAATTGGACCAATATAAACACTCTGGGTGTTAATTCAACACTGGGGAATTTGCTGTGTGGGACTGATGAGCTCAAGGTGGAGAAGTTGGTCATCATCCACAACACCATGTTTCATGAAAATTAAGCACAGCGTATCAGCCCAAATGCTTCATACTAACTACCAAGTATGGTGGCAGTGGTAACAAAGCTGTCAGGGATTTTGGGCCCCATGGAAAGATATCATATTGGACTCCACTACCCCACAACCACAGGCCATTCATACCCTGAAATAAATCTGAGTTAGATGCAGTCAGTTAAACATCTGAATGGAGAAATTGACTCATTACTTTGGTGGAGTTTGTTTGGAAAGGAGCAACTGGCTAAACTTACCAAGCTACTTAGGGTGTTCAATAAGGTCATACAGTCAGTCATAAATTATCCAGTATAATGAAATTTAGCCACTGTTAGCTGCCATGGTTTATGCAATTACTTCATCACAAACTTTGGTTTGTTATTTGTGATATCAGTACAATTGGCTACAAAGCTTAGAGAATAACTCCCCACTATGGTTCTGATACAGCAGTCTACAGTGGAACAAGACATGGCTTTACTACAGAATTTTCATCAGCTTTAGTGCTGTGTTTGAAAGTATAGCTCAACTGCCATGTTCAAAACGGTCAATTTTCTCAGCAACTGTGCCCTTTTTTCCTCAGATAGAACACTATTCCCAAAAATGATTTGTGGAGAAGGTGGCATGGTGGTGTAGTCGTTAGCACTGTCACCTTACAGCAAGAAGGTTCTGGGTTTGAGCCCAGTGGCTGACAAAGGCCTTTCTGTGTGGAGTTTGTATGTTTTCCCTGTGTCTGCGAGGGTTTCCTCTGGGTGCTCCAGTTTGCCCCACAGTCCAAAGAAATGTAGGTTAGGCTAACTGGTGGCTCTAAATTGACCGTAGATGTGAGTATGCATGGTTGTTTGTCTCTGTGTGTCCGCCCTACGATGACGACTTCTCCAAGGTTTTGCACTCAAGTTTCCATTAATCAAGAGTTATAACATCAACGAAACTGACTTCATGTTAAAACCGTTAATGTTATAGTCATGTTGTCTGTTGTTGTCCAGGTGAGGATGACCTTTTAGGTCTGGTTCCTCTCAAGGTTTCTTCCTCATGTCGTCTGAGGGAGTTTTTCCTTGCCATGGTCACCACGGGGTTGTTCAATGGAGATAGATTATGGATAAAATTGGCTCATGTCTTGGGTCATTCAGATTCTGGAAAGCTGCATTGGGACAATGTCCTTTGTTAAAAGCGCTATCCAAACAAACTTGGCTTGACTTGACTTGACAAGGTGTACCCTGCCTCTTGCCCACAGTCAGCAGAGATAGGCTCCATTTTGCCTGTGACCCTGCACAGGATAAGTGTTTATGGACAATGGATGGATTTGTGGAGATGTAATTTAGAGTTACACTGAAAGATTGCCACCTGCACCATTTACTAAAATGGGAATAGGCAGGGTTAAAAATTGTCCTGCACAGAGCCAACAGGGGGCCTCAGATATACTTTGGATTCATGTCTAAATCCTTGTTACAATGTAGTAGTTCACTATAGCTGTCATTGAGTGGCATGCAGTCAAGAAGACCAGTCAATATGAACATATCCACAGCTTGTGGAGAACTGAAAGTATCTTCTTCCTTGTTTTGTTTGTTTGCTTTCTCTTTTTTTCCATTTGTGCTTTTTATCATTTAATTGGTCAATTGATAATATCAGAAAAGCACAATATAAAGACAAATTTTGAATTATATACATTTATTTATTTATTAATTTTTGTGATTGTTGTCATTTTGAATGTTGGTGGTGATGTTGTAAATGAAGACACGGAGAAGGAATTTCATAAGCCTGCATAGTTTTAGGACAAAGGACATAGAGGACTATGTGAATTATCTGAAGCATGGTTCTGTCAGTCCTGCACACTGTGGCGCGTGCACCTGAAGGCATGCCCCGGGCTGCGTGTGTGTTGAGCAGACTCCAGCACACACGATGTTAATGACGCGAGCCTGAATTTAATGAAGGAGCTATATGTGCACCTATTTAAGGACTGTTCTGATGCACAATCAGTGCGAAGTATTACACGACATCAATATGCATTACCGAGCCTTTTTTCCAGTTTTTGAGTTCCTGTTTCCTGTTCCTCCTTGTTTTTCACTCTGACTTTGATATTCTGTTTGTGCCTTGTCTGACCCTTTGCCTGATTAACATTTTGGATTTAGCCTGCCGATTTTGATTATTAGCCTGTGTGTGTTTTCACATTTGTTTAATATCTCCATCACTGTAAATAAATACTTCTGTACAGACATTGGCCTATGTCGTACCTGACAGGTTTTTTTCTAGTGTAGCATGTGGTGTTTACAATAAAATATTTTGCATTATATTGGATATTTGACAGAACTTAAATGGCATGGTAATTAACAATACTCTCATGGGACATGTCTCAACATACATTTTAGTATGTTTAAAATGTCAAATTACATTTCTTTTAACTGCAAAAAATATCAACAATTTATTATTTAGTCCTGATTTAATTGTCCATTGCAACATACAGTGCTGATTCTGTCTTTAACATATACAGGTTAGTCCATGCAGGTGTTCATGAAAGGATATTATGTTGCTGCCTGCTGGGTTTAATTGATATGGATATTATTTTTAATTACAATATTTGTGTGGCCACCTATCAGATTACTTCCCATGTAAGTGCTTTTTCACAGGAACCTGTTTTGTCCTTTCTAAATGCATAGCCAAACACAAATCCCCCCACACCCCCCCACACACACACATACACCACCACCAGTTCCTGTTGCACTCTGGCTGTGCTGCCTCTCGAAGTCCTTCCATAATATACAACTTCAGTTGAAAGTGTTTGCTTATATTTCTACACAGATAATAATGCAAAAAAGTGATTTCCAAGTCTATTACATTGAATATTTTATCAGAACAACATAGAATTTAATTGTCTAAATTGTGAGAGACATTTTGCCTTGTGCACAAACTTTTGCTCTCAAATGCCTATGTTCAGTGCCCTCTGGTGATCTGATGAAAACCAGAGCAGGTGCATTTTAAAAGTAGAAGCTTGACAATCCATCATCTACTACAAGCATTTTGATTATTTGCTTGTGGATTTTATTCTTTATTCAGTCATGAAAAATTCATTTATTTGTGTATTTGTTTACTAAAATATTGGTTGTTTGGTTATGACACTTAACGTTCTTTTGTTGATAAAAATTGACAGATCACAAAGTCTATCTACCAGTAGATAACTGTTCTATTCCTGATTACAAACGTTGCTGAATACAAACATTCTTTCTGGGGAAAACAACAGACACAACGCAATTTTTTATGACAAGTACAATCATTCTCATCCATATCCATATTAGATTTAAATGGATGTAAGCTATTTAAATTTTATTTCGTTGATTGTATTCTACAGTGGGGCGGCACGGTGGTGTTGTGGTTAGCACTGTCGCCTCACAGCAAGAAGGTTCTGGGATCGGCCCCAGTGGCCAATGGGGGGCTTTCTGTGTGGAGTGTGCATGTTCTCCCCGTGTCTGCATGCGTTTCCTCTGGGTGCTCCGGTTTCCCCCACAGTCCAAAGACATGCAGGTTAGGTTAATTAGTGGCTCTAAATTGACTGTAGGTGTGAATGTGAGTGAGAATGGTTGTTTGTCTCTATGTGTCAGCCCTGCAATGATCTGGTGACTTGTCCAGGGTGTACCATGCCTCTTGCCCATAGTCAGCTGGGATAGGCGCCAGCTTGCCCGCAATCCTGCACAGGAGAAGCGATTATGGATAATGGATGAATGGATGGATATTCTACAGTGTATGTTAAAGTTTGACATTATTCAGCTGAAATTATATGTGTGTGTGTGTGTGTGTGTGTGTGTGTGTGTGTTTGCAGAACTGGACAATTCGATTTTTTATGTCATTTAAAGGCCATTTTACCCATCGCATTTTTCTTTGTGTTTAGTTCAGGTTTAAACAGAATAATATAACATTTAGGTGTAAATATACAGAATAGGAGAGCAAAACTAGAGGCCAAAATTGCAAATATCTCCACTGCTACAGTAAATTTTCCAGGAGAGCTGGCATAAGCTGGAATAAAGGTGATCCACACTGCACAGAAAATGAACAAGCTGAATGTGATGAATTTGGCTTCAGGGTTGTTTTACAATCAGGGTACGCAAGCTAAAAATCACATTTAACACTTATTATCTTCAATATCAAAAGGCTTGACTCAATAAACTTGGTTGTTTATTGTAGCCCTGTGATAGCTCTTTTTACCATGCAAAAAAAAAAAAAAAATTGGTGATAACGTTATTTTTGGTGAATGTATGGCAATATATGTCATATTTAGCAAAATTACGCGTGTTATTTAGAAAAAGTGCTTTTTTGACCACAGGTAGCTCCAAAAGGGATGCACTTAAATCATTCTTTATACCATAAAACAAATATTTGGTTCCATATCATTGGAAACAAAGTTAAGTTTTAATGTTGAATGCCAGTAAGTTTTCAGACAATTTTGATCAAATTAGTATGTAATTGTGTCAAAAAAATGTCCTCTCTGAGACAGCTAATTTTTCAATATAAAACAACATATCTAAAATGATTATTTTCATCCTAAAATGTGGTCAAGATATTGGGACATAAATATTAGAGACAACTAACACAAAGCTTACAGCCTTATATTTAAAAGCTCTATGGAAATAGTGGATTCTGAATCGTCAAAAAAAAAGTCCTCTCCGAGAATCACTTCATTTGTTTCTCCCAGTCCTGCTTAAAGCTACACTTAATCTTCTTTATCTTATAGCAGATTACACAAAACTACCATACACATATGTCAAAAAATTACCTGAAATCTGTTCTTTAACTTGTCCTTCACTTAAAAACTGGTACAAGAACCAGTTTGAATCAATTTGAATTTTGGACCCCTGTGACACAAACTTTGTACCCTGATTGTAAAACAACCCTTCATTAAAATTATCTGGCAGCGTTCTAGCTAGAAAAGCCAAAACAAAACAGACAGAAGCAAGAACTCCTATATAACCCAGCATGGCCCAGGAACCAAGAGCTGAGCCCAAGTCACATTCTAATATCTTTTCCTTGTAATAGTTCATTTTCTTATAGGGGAAAGGACGAGAAATTGTTAACCAATGCACACAAATCAGGACTTGTATAAATGTAAATGCAAGTACACTGAGTCTTTGCTGTAGAGGCCCAAACCATTTCATGACATTATTGCCTGGAAGTGTAGCCCTGAAAGCCACTAATACCACGATGGTTTTCCCCAAAACACAGGAGATGCAGAGGACGAAGGTGATCCCAAATGCTGTGTGAAGCAGCATACAGAACCACTCAGAGGGTCGACCAATGGACCGTTTCACAGATACCGCCATTTTGGATTTGGCGCAGTGCACTCTGGGACCATTTGGGAACAAACAAAGCATCCCATGCAAGATGTCAGCCTACGCAAACTTGTTGTAGACGTTGTGTTAGTAATTAAGTCATTTTTTTTTTGTGTAAAAACAGTTTCGCCCTACAATAACTTCCACTTTGAAGAAATTTAATTCGATCCAATGTTCATGGAAGAACTTATTTAAAAGGCAACACTTGTATTCAAGGACATCATAATCCCTGAACTCCTGGAAGGCTCTGTTAGAAAAAGCATCACAGATGACCATAACAACAATGTTACCTCAAGTGACCGAACAGCCTCTGATGAAAGTAAACAGGCTCTTTTATCGGCCACAGATTACCCTTGCCAAGTTTGCAAGCGAGAGTGCATTGAGGAACCACTCGCTCACACAGACATGAGCATTTGTTGTGATAAGTGTGACAGCTGGTGTCATTGGGTGTGTGTTGGCATCAAGGGAATGGAACGTTTTCTCAGAAGTAAGAAATTGCAATGGTTCTGTGTTCAGTCAGACCCTCCAGGATTTCGCGATGTTGCGATTTGCAACTTCAACGCAAATTCAACCAATCCCCGCGAATTCAGGGTGGTGTTGCAATTATATCCAATCACCGCAACTTTCCCGCAAATTTGACCAGTCGTTGGTGTTGCCTTGAGGTGACGTCGACAAACTACCTTCCGCCTTACTTCCGTGTATACGTTCAAGAGAAGCAGCATGTGCGCAGTGTTGCCAGATTGGGCAGTTTTAAGTGCATTTTGGCAGGTTTTGAACATATTTTGGGCTGGAAAATGTCAGCAGTATCTGGCAACACTGCATGTGCGAGTCAGTGTTTATGTAGGCTTAAATTCTGTTACTGAAAGTGTGTTATGTTTACAGTGAAGGACTGTGTGCACTTTACATTTTTTTTTACTTAATACAAGAAATTAATGGATGCCAACATTTTTGCCAAAATGGTATTTTATTTTCCATTGTTTAGGCAGCTTCAGCATCATACTGTGAGATTCTGTTCAAATTGTTTTTTTCTTCTATGAAGACTGAGACATTTATTTTATTAGTTTATAATTATTGTTTAATTTAGTCTTCAGGAGAGACTGCCTGCACACTACTATTATTAATAGTTTTTTTTTTTACATGAAAACTGAGGCATTTATATTATATTTTAAAGTAACTTCATGTTGTGCTGTGAGGTTCTATGCACTTTAACTTTTGAACCAACAGGTTCATTTGGATAAGTAAAGCCTATTTTTCTGCATTTTTGTAGTCCTGGTAATCTTTTATATTGGTAAAGTTGTTTATAGGACCATTTCCCAATGTCTTTGTTTTTTTTTATCAATAGTTTTTCAGTAATAACTTAATATTTAACATATCACTCAATTTTAATCACAAAAAGAGAAAATCACAACAATTTCTCGCAACTTTCACTTCCTCCCGCAATGTAATCTCAACAAAAACCTAAAAAACACCACAACTTTCATCGCAATTTTTTGGAAAAACCCCCGCAACATCAGACATTTTAGCCCGCAACAATCACAAAAAAGGCCCGTGAAATCCTGGGGGGACTGATCAGTGTAAGGCCTAGCATACTGGAGTGCAACTTCTGTAAAGTTATTGTTGTAATTAAATTGTAATTCTTGTAATAATATATTTGTCCAGTATACCATGCCATTTTGTAATAGCTTTGCTAACTTGCCACAGTACATTTGTTGTGTTAAGCAGTGTCAATATTTTTTGACCATCTTGTTTTGTAATAAAGCACATACATGTACCATATATTGGTGGAAGCATGCAATTAATAAAGCTGCATTTATTGGTATAAAATGTGTGATTCTTAAACTCTCAATTTTCATTCACCCCACAATCAAGTTCTAACCTTCCTTAGAGCAATATCATAATTACAGCACTAAAGATTAATCCTTTAGCATTAAAAGTCATGAATCAATATAATGAATGCATAATATTTAGCAATACTGAAAGTGATGGTTCACTAAACGATGGAGTTGTCCATTTCACTCTAGGAGTAAAACACACACTGGCAGGACAAATGAGTACGAGGCTTTTATGACTTTAGCTGTGTTCACATATACTGGTATGATAGTGGTATAACTGTATCAATACAAAGTATACCGGTACAGTTTAGTGCATCTGTCCACACTAGTGAGAAATGTTTGTGGTTTTCTTTCACAGTAGTTGAAATGCGCGTGCGCGAAATGTTTCCGTGGTTACCGAGTAACCACGGACTCACAGCGGGAGCACTTCCCTCGTTCTGCGAACTGGCAGTGGGATCGGCCGTATCGCTTGTATCTAGAGAATGCCAGTGATGTCGAGGGCCTATCTTGTAAAACCCGATCCATTATATCATAATATGGAAACTTACTACATCCAGCCCCAGACCTATTGTTGTGATTCTTTGCTTTGTGATAATCGCGTATCAACACTTTTATTTTCGATCGGCACTGCTCCGGAGTGCGACCGGCCGCATCTTCACCCATGAAGCGGCGGAGATCACTCGACAGTTGTCTGTACACGTCGATATTTCGATGTGTACCCCTCAACTGTTCCTGGGATCGCTCATCTCCCCAAAGCTCCAACAAACACATAACTTCGTCTTTGCTCCATGTAGCTCCACAGTCGTTTTGAGCCATTTTGACGTTTTATTTACAGCTGGAAAGCACGTGCGTATTGTTTCATCTCATCTCATTATCTCTAGCCGCTTTATCCTGTTCTACAGGGTCGCAGGCAAGCTGGAGCCTATCCCAGCTGACTACAGGCGAAAGGCGGGGTACACCCTGGACAAGTCGCCAGGTCATCACAGGGCTGACACATAGACACAGACAACCATTCACACTCACATTCACACCTACGGTCAATTTAGAGTCACCAGTTAACCTAACCTGCATGTCTTTGTACTGTGGGGGAAACCGGAGCACCCGGAGGAAACCCACGCGGACACGGGGAGAACATGCAAACTCCACACAGAAAGGCCCTCGCCGGCCACGGGGCTCGAACCCGGACCTTCTTGCTGTGAGGCGACAGCGCTAACCACTACACCACCGTGCTGCCCGTGCGTATTGTATTGTATGAATAACCCAGAAGTAGGAGGAATGGTTCATTGCGTATGCACATTATATTTGTATCGATACAGAACCGCTTCATCTGTCCACACTACAGCGAAGCGCTACAGTACCAATACTGTACTGGTACAAAACCCATACATTTGTGGCTTTCGTATACCCTATCCACACTAGGGATTTTGTACCAATACGAAACTACTTTCGTACCGCAACACCTGTCCACACTAGCAACTATACCGGTACTGTAGCGGTATAACTGTATCGGTACTGTAGTGCTTCGCGTAGTGTGGACAGATGAAGCGGCTCTGTATCGATACAAATATAATGCGCATGCGCAAAGTCACACACCTCAATCGATGTCTTTGCTGACTAAAATAGTGAAGAACGGAGATTCGTTTGTTTCTTTCTCAACTGCCTCGCGCATTTTATACGATTCGACTGAATAAATGACCACCATAAATACAGACTGTACATTGACAACAAAAAGCACACACACGTTGTTTCATCCGCCATATTCTCGGAAGGAAGTTACTCGGTAACCACGGAAACATTTCGCGCACACGCATTTCAATTACCCTGAAAGAAAACCGCAAACATTTCTCGCTAGTATGGACAGATGCACTAAACTGTACACTTTGTATCGATACAGTTATACCACTTTCGTACTGGTATAAGTGTGAACACAGCAGTACTGATACAGTTATACTGCTACAGTACCGGTATAGTTGCTAGTGTGGACAGGTGTTGTGGTACAAAAGTAGCATCGTATTGGTACAAAATCCCTAGTGTGGACAGGGTATTAATTACTAACACAACTTCTACAACAAGTTCGCGTAGGCTGACATCTCGCATGGGATGCTTTGTTTGTTCCCAAACGGTCCCAGAGTGCACCGCGCCAAATCCAAAATGGTGGTTGTAAATGGCTGATTGTAAATGCAGCCGTCTTTTTGAATTTATTTTGAAATATGTACTTTTGTTTTGAAAGGAGTAAAAAACCGGAAGTAGCGCTTATTAGTTCCATGGGCGTCATTATTATTATTATTATTACTCCATGCTTCGTGGTGTTTGTTTCAACTGTGTGAATGTGGGTTTATGAGAAGTGTAAGTTGAAGAATTATATATTTTTGACTGTGAAGATTGCCTCTGGGGAATGACTCTGCCGTTGGTTGAGAAGCAGGCTAAAGTGATTAAATTAAATTAAATTTGGTCAATTAAATCAGACCAACATTTTTTTTCTACCCTCTCCAAAATATGGAGATGATCTATTGAAGTATGGAAATACCAATATTTGGCCAACTGAAAAATGCTAACCCCCCTGTACATACCCTCTGAAGTTAATAACCCCTCCAAATAGTCAAAAACTGCCTTTTTCACTAATATAAGCATTCCTTAACGAAAATAACTCTTAAATATAACATCAAAAATCACAGTAATAACATTTACTTCTCACAAAAAGAGTTGTTTAAGGCACTGGAAATGTTTCAGATGCAACAGATGAGGCTAAGTGGCAGAAATTGTGTCTGAAATGTCTATTTTGACAATCAGTAGAGAATTACATAGTTTGCATTGATTTGTCAGTGATTATTTACCTGCAAGAATACAAATAATGACTATTTAATACATTGGGAGATATAATTCAGATGTGAATCATTTGTGCATACTGGTTCTTAAAACTAAATTAGTAACCTTAAGTAATGATCCTCTGTGCTTAAAAATAGTTCATATCTGAGGTATTACAGAAGAGTGTGACATTCATCAATAACTTTAAAACTTGCTGAAAAAGAGCAGAATTACCATATGTTTAATTTACTTGAATGTAAGGTTACTTACCACTAAGCTTATTACCTTAAAATAATGATCATCTGCACTGAAAATGTTGTAGTCGTACCTAGTGGCATACCTGAAGATGTGCGCATTCATCGATAACTTTAAAACACATTAAAAAAAAGCAGCATTCTAATATCAGACAGCACTGTAATGTATTTTGTCATATTGTAAGAATGGAAACTTTCAGAGGGTATGTACAGGGGGGTTAGCAAGGTTCAATTTAATAAAATTTGACATTTTCCCACATAGGGCGGCACGGTGGTGTAGTGGTTAGCGCTGTCGCCTCACAGCAAGAAGGTCCGGGTTTGAGCCCCGTGGCCGGCGAGGGCCTTTCTGTGCGGAGTTTGCATGTTCTCCCTGTGTCCACGTGGGTTTCCTCCAGGTGCTCCGGTTTCCCCCACAGTCCAAAGACATGCAGGTTAGGTTAACTGGTGACCTCTAAATTGACCGTAGGTGTGAGTGTGAATGGTTGTCTGTGTCTATGTGTCAGCCCTGCGATGACCTGGCGACTTGTCCAGGGTGTACCCCGCCTTTCGCCCATAGTCAGCTGGGATAGGCTCCAGCTTGCCTGCGACCCTGTAGAACAGGATAAAGCGGCTAGAGATAATGAGATGAGATTTTCCCACATAGATGGACCATCTCCATTGTGCTGTTAGCCTGTGGAAAGCGTATGTCTGACGCATGTGATCAGCGCGTGTTCAATGAATGTGGAGTGTGTAAGACTTGCATTTTACCAGTTTCCTGCGCTATGAATTCAGGCTGCACTTGTGAAGCATGTGTGATGCATGTGATTAGCATGTTATAATCACTCATAACTTGTGTGTGATGCAAGCCAGGAGTGGGTATAAAACCAGCATTCTGCATCTGTCTTTCGACTGAAGAACATTGGATATTTTGTGGGGAAAAACTGTAAAAATTTTCATTTTAAAGCTTAGAAAATGGAACCCAAGAAGAAGCGAGTAAAAGTGAAATAACCCAGCCTGAAACAGCAGAGGGGGAGGAGGAGGAAGAATTTGATGATGGTAGCAGCACCAGCAAGCTCTGCATGAACAGGGAGAAGTATGCCTTCAAGCTGGCAGAAGGCACAGCTCCCTGCCAGAGGTATTTTCACAGGTAAATACACATGCTTTAAACATTCATTTCAGTATCTATATGCTTATGTAATTAATATTATATATGCTGATTTTCATGTATGTTTCAGCTAACGACGCCCAGAAGTGAGGACATTGCAATCCCATCATTGCTGTCATTGTGCCATGCTCAGTGATAAGGCCAAGGTAGGGCGACCAGACGTCCCAGTTTTACTGGGACAGTCCCGATTTGGGGTTGTGTGTCCCGAGTCCCGACAAAAGTCTGTCGGGACACGGATATGTCCCGTTTTTCGCCACTCGCGACGTTTGCGACTGAGCAGCATGGGAATCATTAGCGGAGAAATGTCTGCATTTACTATTTTGATGAATTGACAGGAATCGCAAACTTTCCTGGTTACTGCCCCCTGGCCCTGTGGCATGGGTGTTTATTTAGCCACATTATTCCAGACAACAGAACGTGTTGCCATGCAACAATAAAATAAACATTAACTGGCGCGAATGTTCTTTGTCTAGCAGCTAGCAGCAGTAATGCTGCAGCAATTATGCCGAAAAGAAAATGTACCTTTTCCAAAGATTTACAGGGCACTTACCCCTTCCTCCGAGAGGTGCAGAACAATGTGCATGAAGCCTACTGCAAACACTGTAAGTGCTTTGTTCTTGTACTGAGTTGGGTAGCCTATGTTGCAAATGCTGTGCGCTCCTGTGGGGGCTTTCCTCGGGCTGTCGCCCCTCTCCTCCTTTACTGCTGTTTTGTTTGAGTGTATATTTTACGGAAGCCACGAGACCCTTCATATAATCTTTTTTTATTCACCTTGTTATCCCGAGATAATGACATAATTAATTCAGGATCTCAAGAAAACAACACAACTAATTCGAGATCTCGAGAAAACAAAACAATTATTTCATGATCTCAGCTGGATTACTGTATCTCCGTCGGTAGAGACGAAGCCGGGCCAGTCTTCTGCGGAGGTGCCGCGGACTAATTTTGAAATTAACCCTTATTAAAAGACTTAATGCAATCTCTCCCTGTGTCAACCCCTGATCAAAATATTGCCTTATTAGGTGATCGATTATTCCAGACATTCTAATGACCAAAGTTGCGTCTATACAGAATGAGAAATAGCCCCAAAGTCAGCATATCACAAGTCTCTTGGCACACCTGAATGAACCATTTCTCAGCTGTTTACTCGAGATCATGAAATAATTGTTTTGTTTTCTCGAGATCACGGAATAATTGTTTTGTTTTCTCGAGATCAAGGAATAACGGTTTTGTTTTCTCGAGATCTCGAATTAGTTGTGTTGTTTTCTCGAGATCCTGAATTAATTATGTCGTTATCTCGGGATAACAAGGTGAATAAAAAAAAGGATTATATGAAGGGCCTCTCGTGGCTTCCGTAGTATATATTCTCAAATCACTTGTCTCTTTTTTGTTTCTGTTTAACATACCATTCTGACAGTTTGGCCATATTGCTGTGTTGAACAGCTTGTTGCATCTTCCATTAAAGTGTTCACTTTTGTACACATCTTCTTGCTTTATTCATTCAGTTGTGGGGAATGGTTAGTAAGGTTGATTCTGACCTATGTTGAGGTCACATATCTACTTTTTAAGTTCATGCTATAGTGCATACAATTTTAGAGATATAGCCTACATGTGCATATGCATTCTTCTTGGTGTTCTCACAAACAGGTGAAATAAATCAGTTTAAATTTGGCCTATGGACATAGCCTGGCCTATTCTCAGCTGTTAGGACTAGGACTGTTTTGGCCTCTAGAGGCCGCTGTTATTTCCTTTTCATGTCGTGTTTATTTTGGCCTCTAGAGGCCGCCACTGTTCCTGTGTTTTGTGTTTGTGTTAATTGCCTAATTATCTTCACCTGTGTCCTTAATTAGTTTGTGTATTTATACCCCTGAGTTCAGTCCTCTTGTCACGGAGTCTTTGTGCTGTTATGTTTATCTCCAGTTTCCTTTGTACTGTGTTTTTTGATCTTCTCAGCTTTTGAATTTTTGCACTTTGCTTTTCTTTTGGATTATACTCTTTGGTTTTTTTTTGTCTTTTGTTTTGCCCTGTATATAGTGTATATAGTTTAAATAAACCTTTTGATTCTTTTTCTACTTCCGCCTCACGCCTCTGCATTTGAGTCATCCCCCTGGTGGCCTAGTGGGGGTTTGCTGGATTATCACACCAACGAACCAGGTTCGAATCCCAGCAAAACCCTAACAGAAAGACTCCGTCATGACCGACTCAGCAGAGGCTGCTTCAACTGTCTACCCGGCCAACCTTCAGGGAATTATGGCAGCTTTGACACGCTTCGGAGCGACCATGGACGCTCATGGACGTACGCTCACCAGCCAACGTGAGGCCCTCGCTCGTCACGAGGAACTGCTTCAGCAAATTGGGAAAACCCTGGCACAGCTGACATCTCTGCCTGCATCTCCTGCTCCTGATCCAGCTCCCACTCCTGCTCCAGTGCCTCCTGCAATGCTGCCTTCTTCACCTCGCGAACCCAGCCTTCCTGCACCACAGAGGTATGACGGCAAGCACAGTGAGTGCCGAGAGTTCCTTACCCAGTGTCAACTCACCTTTGAGCTTCAGCCTACCACCTACACTACGGATCGCCACAAGATTGCCTTTGTGATCACCTTATTAGCTGGTAAGGCGCGAGCCTGGGCTACTGCTATCTGGCAAAGACAGGGACCTGAGTGCTTTGATTTCCAGCTGTTTTCTGAAGAGATGCTTCGGGTCTTCGATCAGGCAGACATCAGTACCGACGCAGCCCGAAAGCTCATGTCCATCCGGCAAGGAGGAAGCGTCGCAGATTACGCCATCTCGTTCCGAACACTCGCAGCAGTAAGTGGATGGAACGAGACTGCCCTGGTGTCAGCCTTCCACCATGGTCTGTCTGACCCCATCAAGGACGGTCTGGCCTCTATTGGATGCCCAAGTGACCTCGAAACCCTCATCTCACATGCTATTCGTCTGGACAACAGGATGAGAGAACGCCACCAAGCCTTGAGCCCCCCCAGCCTCCCTACCTCTACCTGGAGACCGTCTACCTCCTTCAGTGACTGTCCAGAACCCATGCAAGTGGGTCGTACTCGCCTCTCCGCATCTGAGAGGGAGCGCAGAAGGAGGGACAAGTGCTGCATCTACTGTGGCAAGCCTGGTCACTTCCGAGCATCATGTCCCGAACTCTTGGGAAAAGGACCGCCCCGTCCAGCCGAGGGAGGGTTGTGACGGGGCCTACCCTCTCTCCCGGACTCCCTGGCCAAGGAATCTACATCCCGGTCTCCATCTCCTGGGGTGAGTCTGTCCACTCTTGTCAAGCTTTGATAGACTCAGGGGCGGCTGGGAACTTTATGGATATTCACTTCGCCCAAAGCATCAATATTCCGACTGCACCTCTTGAAGTCCCACTGTCTGTGTCTGCCCTCGATGGCCAAGCGTTAGGTGATGGAAGAGTCACCCAAGTTACTTCTCCAGTTTTCCTCCAGTCTCAAGGTCACAAGGAAGAAATATCCCTGCACCTGATTCCTTCACCTGAGTTCCCAGTTATTCTAGGCCTTCCTTGGCTTACTCGCCACAACCCTCGCATAGACTGGGTAACAAGCCAGGTTGTGGAATGGGGCCCTGCATGCCATGCCTCTTGTCTGCTCTCTAGCTCTCCTGTGTCTCCTGCCGAGCCCCCTGATCTCACCGAGTTATCTCAAGTTCCCACAGAGTACTGGGATCTCAAGGAGGTATTCAGCAAGAGCAGGGCCGCCGTTCTTCCTCCGCACCGGGCCTACGACTGTGCCATCGACTTGCTCCCTGGGACTACCCCTCCTCGTGGCAGACTGTTTTCACTCTCTCAGCCAGAACGCAAGGCCATGGAGGAATACCTCAAAGATGCCCTGGTCTCTGGGTTTATTCGACCCTCCACTTCACCTGCTGGAGCCGGCTTCTTCTTTGTCGGCAAGAAGGATGGGGGGCTCCGACCATGTATTGATTACAGGGGCCTGAATAAGATCACTGTGCGCAACCGATATCCCCTTCCGCTGATGTCCACAGCTTTCGACCTGCTCCAAGGCGCCACCGTCTTCACCAAGTTGGACCTACGGAACGCATACCACCTCATCCGTATCCGACAGGGAGACGAGTGGAAGACTGCCTTTAACACCCCGTCTGGGCACTACGAATACCAGGTGATGCCCTTCGGACTCACCAACGCACCAGCTGTTTTTCAGGCCCTAATCAATGACGTCTTAAGGGACATGATTAACCTATACGTTTTTGTCTACCTCGACGACATCCTTATCTTTTCCAAGACCGTGCAGGAGCACCGCCACCATGTCCGCCAGGTTCTCCAGAGGCTGCTACAGAACAATCTGTTCGCCAAGGCCCAGAAATGCGAATTTCATGTTCCCGAGGTCTCCTTTCTGGGATTTATTGTACGGACAGGCCAACTCCAAATGGACCCTGCCAAGACCCTGGCCATCCGGGATTGGCCTACTCCCAAGTCCGTTAAGGAGGTTCAGCGGTTCTTAGGATTCGCTAACTTCTACCGCAAGTTCATCAGGAACTTCAGTTCTGTGGCAGCACCCATGTCAGACCTCACCAAAGGGACAGGTGGATCTTATGGCTGGTCTCCTCAGGCAGAAAAGGCGTTCAAAGACCTCAAGGACCGCTTCTGCACGGCACCCATTCTGGTTCTCCCGGACACCTCCCAACCATTCATCGTGGAGGTGGACGCCTCGGACAGTGGTGTCGGCGCGGTGCTCTCTCAACGTTCGGAAGGAAAGCTGCACCCCTGCGCTTACTTCTCCCACCGCCTGAGTCCTGCTGAGTCCCGGTACGATGTGGGGGATCGAGAACTGCTAGCGGTCAAACTGGCCCTTGAGGAGTGGAGGCACTGGCTGGAGGGAGCACAACATCCATTCCTGGTTTGGACTGACCACAAGAACCTGGAGTACCTCCAGCAAGCCAAGAGACTGAACCCTCGACAGGCTAGGTGGGCCCTGTTTTTCAGTCGGTTTGACTTCACCCTCTCATACCGCCCCGGCTCCAAGAACACCAAACCTGACGCACTGTCCAGACTGTTCTCTGCCACTAACAGGGAGAATGAAGTCGGGCCTATTATCCCTGTGTCCCGGATTGTGGCCCCTGTCCGCTGGGGTATTGAGGAGGCTGTCCGACGAGCCCAACGCCAGGACCCCGGTCCTGGGACGGGGCCACCAGGCCTCTTGTACGTCCCACATCAAGCCCGGGCCAAGGTTCTCCAGTGGGGTCACTCTTCCCCTCTCACCGCCCACCCGGGAGCTCGGAGGACCCTGGACTTCCTTAAAAGACGCTTCTGGTGGCCTAACATGGAGAAGGAAGTAAGGTCATTTGTCCTGTCCTGTGAGGTTTGCACCAGAACCAAGAACCCACGACAGCGTCCCCAGGGTCTCCTGCATCCTCTGACCATTCCCCGGCGTCCCTGGTCCCACGTGGCAGTCGACTTTATCACGGGTCTCCCTGAGTCACAAGGTAACACGGTCATTTTGGTCTTAGTTGACAGATTCTCCAAGGCCTGCCGCTTCATACCACTGTGCAAACTCCCCTCTGCTCTTGAAACTGCGAAACTTTTGTTTAATCATGTCTTCCGAGTCTTTGGTCTTCCACAGGACATCGTCTCAGACCGAGGGCCCCAGTTCTCCTCCCGAGTGTGGCACGGGTTCTGCAAGGTCATCGGAGCCACTGCCAGCCTCTCCTCTGGGTTTCACCCACAGTCCAATGGTCAGACGGAGAGGCTCAACCAGGACCTGGAAACCACCCTGCGAGGCCTGGCTATGGATAACCCGACATCGTGGAGCACCTGGCTGCCATGGGCGGAGTACGCCCACAACACCCTGCAGTCATCGGCCACCAAGCTGTCGCCATTCCAGTGCCAATTCGGGTTCCAGCCACCTCTGTTCCCGGACCAGGAGGAGGACGCGGGGGTGCCCTCGGTCAACCAATATGTGAGACGGTGTCGCAAGACCTGGAGCAAGGTCAGGAAGACCCTCATACAGACCTCCAGAACCAACCAGACTCAGGCCAACCGCCATAGAAGACCTGCACACACTTTCCGCCCTGGGCAGCGGGTTTGGCTGTCCACTAAGGACCTTCCGCTGCGGGTGGAGAACCGCAAGCTTGCTCCTCGCTACATTGGCCCCTTCAAGGTGGTGCGCAGGGTGAACCCTGTCTCCTACCGGCTCCAGTTGCCCCGGACTCTGAGGATCAACCCCACTTTCCATGTTTCCCTGTTACGGCCCGTACTGACGTCTACGTATGCCCCTGCCCCTAGGAACCCCCCACCCCCCCGCATCTTCCAGGGGCAGACTGTGTTCACTGTGAATCGCCTGCTTGACTCCCGCCGGGTCCGCGGCGGGTTGCAATATCTGGTGGACTGGGAGGGCTATGGTCCTGAGGAGCGCTGCTGGGTTCCTGCTCGGGATGTCCTTGATAAAGAACTATGTCGGGACTTCCATTCGGCCCATCCGGATCGCCCTGGGAACGTCAGGAGACGCTCCTAGAGGGGGGGGTCCTGTTAGGACTAGGACTGTTTTGGCCTCTAGAGGCCGCTGTTATTTCCTTTTCATGTCGTGTTTATTTTGGCCTCTAGAGGCCGCCACTGTTCCTGTGTTTTGTGTTTGTGTTAATTGCCTAATTATCTTCACCTGTGTCCTTAATTAGTTTGTGTATTTATACCCCTGAGTTCAGTCCTCTTGTCACGGAGTCTTTGTGCTGTTATGTTTATCTCCAGTTTCCTTTGTACTGTGTTTTTTGATCTTCTCAGCTTTTGAATTTTTGCACTTTGCTTTTCTTTTGGATTATACTCTTTGGTTTTTTTTTGTCTTTTGTTTTGCCCTGTATATAGTGTATATAGTTTAAATAAACCTTTTGATTCTTTTTCTACTTCCGCCTCACGCCTCTGCATTTGAGTCATCCCCCTGGTGGCCTAGTGGGGGTTTGCTGGATTATCACACCAACGAACCAGGTTCGAATCCCAGCAAAACCCTAACACTCAGCCATTACAAAATCTGTTGTCTGACCATAATTTAACTGATCTGTATACCACCATGCTACTAGATAACAAAATACCTGTTTGTTTTATTTTATGTGAGATGTTGATAAATGTGAGTCTCAACAAAATGATAAGAGCACCTCTCTGAGTGTCACGTTTACGTAAAAAAAGGTGTGTGTGCATGAGCATGGTCATGCGCAAAAGTGTCCTGGTTTCAGACTAGGGATATCTGGTCACCCTAGGCCAAGGACATCCCGACACCCCGTCCCACCACTCAGTAGGAGCAGGACAGCAGCTTGGAGTCTAAGGCCCAATCCCAATTCTAATTTCTACCCCTACCCCTCCCCCTCCCCCTTCCCCTCCCCCTTCCCCTTGGCCCTTCCCCTTGAAACTGAGCTACAAGGGATAGGGCTTGAAATTCAACCCTTACGTATTGGGATAGCCCTTCAACGATCGCATACGTCATCGCGTACCTCCGTCAGCGTTTACGTTAGCAAAACGCGACCAAATGCGTCATTGGCTGCGACCAGCCGCTACAGTCAGAGCCAGAGCCAGAGATCTCTGCTGGCAGGGTGTGATTTGTTAACTAACACCACTGAATGGGATATCTTTGGCGCTTCGTGCACCACATCCGACAGAATGAGGTGTCAGAACACTCATGTAAACAATAAAAGCGAGAATAACAGAACAAAATGTACACAGTCAAGCAACCAAAAACAATACTCACTCCCAAAGCTTTTTAGCAGCAGCTTGGATTTCAGAAATCGCTGCTCATTCTCAGCTCGAAAGCGAATCAAGCGGCGTGTTTCCTCTGGATAACAACTTAAAACACGTAAATAATGGAGAAAATACATTTATGACAATCTTTCGCCGCGGGAACTGCCATCTTTCTGAAATCCGCATGAAATCTCGCTGAAATCCGCATGGCATTGTGGGAAATCACTCAAACCCCTTCGTTCGGAGTCAGCTCCAGGAAAATCTCCGTTTGGAGGGGTACAGAAGCCCTACCCCTTCCCCTACCCCTCCGCGTTAACTGGGATTGGGATACCCCTACCCCTTCACGTGAATGCGCAAAATGGAGGGGAAGGGCCAAGGAGTTGGTCCAAGGGGTGAAATGGGATTCGGCCAAAGTGTGTTTCAGTGCTCAAACTGTTGGGCTATTTAGTTGGGATTTTTAACAGTGTAATAAAATGAGTTATTCCCTTATACTCATGTTTTATTATTTGACATTTGCATGGTAAATTAAACATATACTCAAATAAAAACAGCAAATGAGGTGGTCTTCTTCCTTTCTACAATGCTACACGATCAGTTCCTTGGTTCCTCCTCAATATATATACCCAGAGTCGTGCCCCTCGTGTCGCGTGCACACTGCATGCAGGTGCATGCAGGTCGCGTGTGCTGCGTGCACACCACACATAGGGGTAGAAAGTGAGATGTACTTCTGTCTTGCGTGCTGCATAAATAGCAAGTGTAGAAAACTTGTGCAGTACTTCTGAGGCATGTCACTCATACAGTGACCATGTATCACTCATGAGTCTTACTGTCATCACAAAAAGCCCCTACTAGCCGTGCTGCTGACTTGGTTCCAGTGTACAAAAGGAATACGGGACTCGTATGTAGTGTATGCATTCTTGATTTGTCGCAAGACCCGTAGAATTTACATGTGCAGGACCAAAAGTCTCCACGGGCAGTCTGTGACCTTCTATGGTGCTGAACACACACAAGGGTCACGCAAGTCTCAAGCACGGTTTTGCCAATTTTTTTTTTACTGTAGACTGCCCATAGCAGCACGTACGACGGGTTGTGAGTGAGGCTTTAGGTTTTCTGAAGAAGAGTGTTAACACTGGGAAGTCCAGCCCATATTAGGACCTCTGTGTCCAGAATTTTGTCCTGCCACTTGATCTGAAAGATTTTGCGGAGGCAGGTCAAGTGGAAGTGATTGAGCTGCTTAGCATGTCTGCTGCAGACAGTCCAGGTCTCACAGGCATAAAGTAGGGTGGTAAGTATCACAGCACAGTAGACCTTCAGCTTAGTGGTAAGGCTGAGCCCTCTCCATTCCCAGACATTCTCACAAAGTCTCCTGAAAGTGGTGCTGGCCTTTGCAATCCTGTTGTTCACCTCAACATCTATGTTCACTGCTCGGGAAAGGATCCTGCCCAGGTAAATGAATTTTCGACTGCCTTAATGTTCTGCCCATTCATTGTAATATGTGGTTCTTGGTCGGGCCTTCCAGATATAGGCTGTTACATTACCTCCATCTTTTGGGTCCTGATGGTGAGACCAAAGTTGTCGCAGGGTTGTGAAAAACAGTCTATTTCATGCTGCAACTTCTGCTCTGTACAGGCATTGAGGGTGCAGTCATTAGTGAACAGAAAGTCTCAGATGACAGTCTCCTTCACCTTGGTGATGGCCTGCAGGTGCCTGAGGTTGAACAGACCACCTTTAGTCCTGTATCTGAGGTGTATCCCATCTTGAAGATCTTGGAAGGCATCTGTCAGCATGGCAGAGAAGACCATGCTAAAGAGTATAGGGGCAAGAACACAGCCCTACTTCACACTGTTTGTTACTGGGATTACCTCTGACTCATCTCCATCATCCAGTACTTTGACCATCATGTCATCATGGAACTGCTGCACTATCATGGTGAAATTACTGGGACAGCCGAACTTCACCATTATCTTCCATAGGTCTTCTCTACTGACCATATTGAAGGCCTTTGTCAGGTCAACAAAATAGGTCACTGTGTTACTCTTGGCACTTTTCCTGGACCTGGCGTTGCACAATCATCAGCCTCACTCTCTCATCCCGAACAAACTGGGTCCGGGGGCAAGACGGAATCAAAGAACAGGGATCTATCAAAGTCTGATCTTCACAACACATGTTTGTGGAAGTGTATCATGGCATGAACAAAGGAGTTTTCTGAGGACCTCAGAAAAAGCATTGTTGATGCTCATCAGGCTGGAAAAGGTTACAAAACCATCTCTAAAGAGTTTGTACTCCACCAATCCACAGTCAGACAGATTGTATACAAATGGAAGAAATTCAAGACCGTTGTTACCCTCCCCAGGAGTGGTCGACCAACAAAGATCGCTCCAAGAGCAAGGTGTGTAATAGTTGGCGAGGTCACAAAGGACCCTGGGGTAACTTCTAAGCAACTGAAGGCCTCTTGCACATTGGCTAATGTTCATGAGTCCACCATCAGGAGAACACTGAACAACAATGGTGTGCATGGCAGAGTTGCAAAGAGAAAGCCACTGCTCTCCAAAAAGAACATTGCTGCTCATCTGCAGTTTGCTAAAGATCATGTGGACAAGCCAGAGTGCTATTGGAAAAATGTTTTGTGGATAGATGAGAACAAAATATAACTTTTTGGTTTAAATGACAAGCATTTTGTTTGGAGAAAGGAAAACACTGCAGTCCAGCATAAGAATCTTATCCCATCTGTGAAACATGGTGGTGGTGGTAGTATCATTGTTTGGGCCTGTTTTGCTGCATCTGGGCCAGGACGGCTTTCCATCATTGATGGAACAATGAATTCTGAATTATATCAGCAAATTCTAAAGGAAAATGTCAGGACATCTGTCCATGAACTGACTCTCAAGAGAAGGTGGGACATGCAGCAAGACAATGACCCTAAGCACACAAGTTATTCTACCAAAGAATGGTTAAAGAAGAATAAAGTTAACGTTTTGGAGTGGCCAAGTCAAATTACTGACCTGAATCCAATCAAAATGTTGTGGAAGGACCTGAAGTGAGCAGGTCATGTGAGGAAACCCACCAACATCCCATAGTTGAAGCTGTTCTGTACAGAGGAATGGGCTAAAATTCCTCCAAGCCAGTGTGCAGGACTGATCAATGGTTACCGGAAACGTTTAGTTGCAGTTATTGCTGCACAAGGGGGTCACACCAGATACTGAAAGCAAAGGTTCACATACTTTTGCCACTCACAGATATGTAATATTGGATCATTTTCCTTAATAAATAAATGACCAAGTATAATATTTTTGTTTCATTTGTTTAACTGGATTCTTTTTATCTACTTTTAGGACTTGTGTGAAAATCTGATTATGTTTTAGGTCATATTTATGCAGTAATATAATATCTGTCCTGGGCATGACTTAAACTGCATCCAATGGCAAGGCTCCATTTTGGGAAAGAAGAAGCTGTAGGGGGACTGGAGTGACCTTTTAGTTGCCATCACTCCTAGAAGTCTGAAACCGGCAGAGAGGGCGGAGGAAACCAGCCGTGCTTCAACGGCCTTGACGGCGGGGACAGCAACGTGCTGTGGAGCGCTCAGAGCAAAATGAACACTGAGGACATCTTTATCATCCACTGTGCCTGGCTCCATCTCCAGTTGTCTTCAGTGTGCCTTGCCACTGGGCCCAGATGGAACATGGGAAGAGAGAGTGAGGCCAACAATGCGCAACTCCCCCTCACTTTAATCAAAGTCCAGCGCAAGTCAAGACATCATCATCATCACCATCATCTCATCTTCATCATCACCCACTAAGTCCTGTGGTGACAGGGGAGTGGTGACGCTGGCAGGTGAGGATGCACTGGGAGCTGGTAGTCACAAACCTGCACACAGGTGGCCCGGGGCATAGGGTCGCTCCTGACTGGAACTGAAGCAGCAGTCAAGTTCGGCAGCCCCTGGGTGTCTGAGCAGTCCTTTTTTAGGATTCGCTCTGCTCACCTCCATGGTCTGAGGAAGGATCTAAAAAATGTGATCCAAACATAGCCTGCTTCACCCCCTCAACCTGGCCTGCATACCATGACAAGCGGGTATCCCAACCTTGTGGTCAACTGAAGCAAATTAAAAAGATGATGTGCCATTTACTATTGGTGCATGGAACATTCGCAGACTAATGGACAATCAGAACTCCAACAGACCTGAGCACAGAACTGCACTAGTTGCTAGAGAACTCAGAAGGTATGGCATCCAAATTGCTGCCCTCAGTGAGACCAGACTCCCAAATGAAGGCCAACTGGTCGAAGAGAAAGCAGGATACATTTTCTTCTGGAGTGGAAAGAGTGCTGACGAGTGACGTGAAGCTGAAGTGGGATTTGCTATTGCTAGCAATCTTGTCAAGAAACTTTCCAGTCTTCCTGAAGGAAAGAGCGACAGACTCATGAGCCTCAGACTTCCATTCTATAAGAAGAAGCATGCCTCAGTCATCAGTGCATACACCCCAACCATAACAAATGCTGAAGAAGTCAAGGAAGCTTTCTACAAAGACCTTGAACGGCTCATTGCTGCATTACCCAAGGATGACAAGCTCATAATACTAGGCGACTTCAATGCAAGGGTAGGAGCAGATCATGAGACCTGGGAAGGTGTGTTGGGCAGACCTGGAATCGTGAAGTGCAACAGCAACAGCCTCCTATTGTTAAAGATGTGCAGCACACACAACCTCCTTCTAACAAACGCTGTCTTCCGGCTTCCTACCAGGAACAAAACCACATGGCTGCACCCATGAAGAAAACACTGACACGTGATCGACCATGTAATAGTACAACAGAAGGACAGAGATGATGTGCATGTAACCAAAGCCATGTGTGGTGCAGATTGCTGGACAGATCATCGACTGATTCTCTCCAAACTGAAGTTGACCATCTTACCAAAGCAGTGCCCACAAGGGAAGAAGTCACTCAAACGTCTTAATATCTACAAGCTGCAAAGACCTGAAGTGAAGTCAGACCTTACAGCTGATCTCAACAATGCCCACCAAGAAGTGAATGTGGAAGATGGCCACACAGAAGAGAACTGGGCCTCGTTCAGAAACATTGTGCACAATGTTGCCCTCAACAACCTAGGCAAGAGCACGAGAAAACATCAAGACTGGTTTGATGAAAACGACCCTGAGATTCAGAGACTGCTAGAAGAGAAACATCAAGCCCACAGAGCTTACCAGCAAGACATCAACAGTCCTATCAAAAAGAGAAGCTACAACAGCACAAAGAACATTTTCCAAGTGTGGCTCAGAGAAATGCAGGACAGCTGGTTGAGGAAGAAGGCTGACGAAATACAAGCATATGCCGACAGCCACAACTACAGAAAGTTTTATGAGGCTGTAAAGACCATCTATGGGCCCCAGTCATCTGGCACCGCTCCTCTGCTGAGTGCTGATGGAATCATGCTGCTCACTGAAAAGAACTCCATCCTCACCAGATGGGCTGAACACTTCAACAGCATCCTGAACAGACCATCCACAATCAACGCAGATGCCATTGCCTGTCTCCCCCAGTATGAAATCAACAACTCCCTGGCTGAAGCACCAACACAAACAGAAGTGCAGAAGGCCATCAAACTGCTGTCCAACAGCAAGGCTCCAGGATCAGACTCCATCCCCTCTGAAATCTACAAGCTCGAAAGTCCATCTATGAAAAATAAACTGACAGAACTCTTCCAAGAAATGTGGGAGCACGAAATCATCCCCCAAGAGTTCAAAGATGCATCAGTAGTCCACCTCTACAAAAGAAAAGGGAATAGACACACTTATGACAACCGCAGAGGAATCTCACTCCTAGCCACAGCTGGCAAAATACTTGCATGAATCCTCTTAAATAGACTCAACCATCACCTGGAAACAAACAACCTTCTCCCTGAGAGCCAATGTGGCTTCAGAAAAGGTAGTGGTACAACAGATATGATCTTCGCTGCCCGAAAACTCCAAGAAAAGATTCAGGAGCAAAATGAAGCCTTGTACATCACCTTTGTGGACTTGACAAAGGCTTTTGATACTGTCTGCCACAATGGACTCTGGACCATTATGGCAAAGTTTGGCTGTCCTGACAAGTTTGTGAAGATGGTGAGGCAATTTCACGATGTTATGCAAGCTCATGTCCTGGATGATGGAGAATCCTCTGAAGCATTCCCCATTACCAATGGTGTCAAACAAGGCTGCGTGATGGCACCCACACTATTTAGCATGATTTTCACCACAATGCTAACCGACGCCTACTCCAACTCAGAAGATGACATCAAGATAAGATCCAGAAGTGATGGTGGAATATTCAATCTAAGATGACTCCAGGCATAGACGAAAGTGAGAATAGACCCAGTCCATGAACTTCTCTTTGCAGATGATTGTGCTGTAAGTGCATCTTCAGAAGTGCTGATGCAAGAAAGCATGGACTCCTTTGCCTCTGCTTGTGACAACTTTGGATTAACCATAAGCACAAAAAGACAGAAGTCCTTTACCAGCCCTCTCCAGCAGATCAGTACGAAGAGCCCAACATCATGGTTAATGGAGAATCCCTGTAAAACACAGAGAGATTCACATACCTTGGCAGTACCATCAACTGCTTAGTGAACATTGATGATGAAGTCGTTCTGAGAATCTTGAAAGCCAGGGCTGCCTTTGGGCGCCTGAGAAACTCAGTCTGGGAGAGATGCGGCATAAAGGTAGACACCAAGCTAAGAGTCTACAATGCAGTAATACTGACATCACTCCTGTATGTATGTGAAACATGGACCACCTATGAACGTCATGCATGCAAACTGAATCGCTTCCACCTCAACTGTCTCTGAAAGCTCCTCAGGATCACCTGGCAGGACAAAATACTTGACACAGAAGTATTGGATTGAACAAATTCCATCAGCGTGTAAACCATGCTCAAGAAAGCACAACCTCGGTGGGCTGGCCACCTAACACGCATGGATGAGTGTCGTCTGCCCAAGAAACCTTTTTTTATGGCACACTGTTCAGAGGCAAGAGAACGCATGGAGGACCAAAGATGTGCTTCAAGGACAGCTTGAAAGTGTCACTCAAAGACATGGGAATAAATCCTGACAACTGGGAGCAGGTTGCTCAACAACGCTCAGCATGGCGCTCTGCAATCCACCAAGGCTGTCTGGCTTATGAAAAGAGAAGAATCTGAGAGGCACAACTGAAGAGACAAGCCAGGAAGAGTAGATCACCCAACTCTTCACAACCAGCTCACTCCATCTTTGTGTGCCCGATCTGCCAAAGGAAGTTCCATGCTCGTATTGGTCTCATCAGCCATCAAAGAACCCACTGCACCTCCACATCAACTCATCAGTAAATCATTCACATCGTCTCACCTGTCACAAATTATGCTCTTGGTCATCGTTGCAAATAACAGACGAACAACATGCAGAAATATAGAAAATTCTAAAGGGTTCACAAACTTTCCAGCACCACTGAATCTTTTTTGTTTGTTTGTTTCTTTCTTTCTTCTGAATTTGTTTTTTTTTCCCTTTTAATTGTTAATTTGACAATGAATATCAGAAAGTACAATATAAGGACATATAAAATTATTCTTTTTATTTTTGTTATTTTAAATGTTATTGTTGAATATGAAGGCACAGAGAAGGAACTTCATAAGCCTGCATAGGTTTAGGATAAAGGACATCAAGGACTATGTGAATTATCTGAATTATGGTTCTTTCTGGTGCAGCATGTTGTGTGTTCAGAATAAAGTGTTTGTATTATATTGGCTATTTGACAGAATTGAAATGGCATGGTAATTAACAACAATAATGTGATGGAACATGTCTCAATATATCATTCAAGCATTTTAGTATGTTTAAAATGTTAAATTACATTTGTTATAACTGTTAACAAAATCAACAATTTATTATTTGCTCCTGATTTAATTGTCCATTGCAACATACAGTGCTGATTCTGTCTTTAAAATCTTCAGGTCAGTCGATGCAGGTGGTCATCAAAGTATATTATATTGCGGCCAGCTGGGTTTTAAATTATATGGCTATTATTTTTAATTACAGCATTTGTGTGGCCACCTATCAAATTACTTTCCAGGTGAATGCTTTTTTTTCACAGGAGACTGTTTTGTCCCTTCTAAATGCATAGCCAACCACAACTACCCACACCACACACACACCCGAACACCACCACTGGGTCGTATTGCACTCTATCTGCACTGCCTTCCATAAGTCCTTGCCTAAAGCACAACCTCAGTTGGAAGTGTTTCTTTATATTTCTATCCAAATAACAATGCAAAATAGTGACTCCCATGCATATTAAATTGAATATTTTATCGTAACAAGGGATAAGTTTCTTGTCGAAATTGTGAGAGACATTTTGCCTTGTGCACAACATTTTCCTCCCAAATGCCCATGTTCTGTGCCCGCTGGTGATCTGGTGAAAACTGGAGCAGATGCATTTTAAAAGGAGAGGTTTGAAAATCCATCATCTACTACAAGCATGTTGATATTTTGCTTGTGGACTGTATTCTTTATTCAGTCATGACAAATTAATTTATTTGTGTATTTGTTTACTAACAAACTGTTGTTTTTGTTTTTTTTTTGGCTTATGGTCAAACACCATGAGGGCCTTTTGATATATCACACATGATGGTCTTCTGTTGATAAAAATTCACAGATCATAAATTCTTTCTATCAATAGATAACTATCCTATTCATGATGAGAAACATGTTAGTGAATACAAAATTTCCTTCTGTGAACAGACAACAGATACGAATGCATTTTTTTTTTTTTTTTATGACAAGTACAATTGAGTCTCACCCATATCCAAATTAGATTTGAATGGATGTAAACTGTCAAAATTTTATTTCATTGACTATACTCAATAGTGTATGTTTAAGTTTGACATTATTTGGCTAAAATAATATATATGCATGCAGAATTTAACAATCGGATTATTAAAGTTATTTCGAGGCCATTTTACCCATCATATTTTTCTTTGTATTTAGTTCAGGTTTAAACAGAATAATATAACATTTAGGTGTAAATATACAGAATAGTAGCGCAAAACTGGATGCCAAAATTGCAAATATCTCCACAGCGACAGTAAATTTTCCAGGAGAGCTGACATAAGCTGGAATAAAGGTGATCCACACTGCACAGAAAATGAGCAAACTGAATGTGATGAATTTAGCTTCATTAAAATTATCTGGCAGCGTTCTAGCTAGAAAAGCCAAAACAAAACAGACAGAGGCAAGAACTCCTATATAGCCCAGCACGGCCCAGAAACCAAGAGCTGAGCCCAAGTTACATTCTAATATGATCTTTTCCTTGTAGTGGTTCATGTTCTTATATGGGAAAGGAGGAGAAATTGTTAACCAAAGCACACAAATCAGGACTTGTATAAATGTAAATGCAAGTACACTAAATCTCTGTTGTAGAGGCCCAAACCATTTCATGACATTACTGCCTGGAAGTGTAGCCCTGAAAGCCACTAATACCACTATTGTTTTCCCCAAAACACAGGAGATGCAGAGGACGAAGGTGATCCCAAATGCTGTGTGGCGTAGCATACAGGACCACTGAGAGGGTCGACCAATGAAAGTAAGCGAACAGAGGAAACACATAGTCAGGGAGAACAGCAGCAGGAAACTCAGCTCAGAGTTGTTCGCCTTAACAATGGGGGTGTCCTTTTCTATTAGAAATAAAATGGCGACTAGAACAGTTAATGTAGCTCCAAACAAAGAAAAAATGACCAGTACTATCCCCATAACTTCAGTAAATGAAAGAAACTCTATGACCTTTAACACACATTTATCTCTCTCAGTATTAGACCAATACTCTCCTGGACACTGCTCGCAGTTATCTGAATCTGCAAAATAATCATGGTTATTCAGATTAAGAAGGAAAATAAACTTTATCTTGAGTTTTTATTTATGAATGCCATTGTTCAGTAACTGTACCTTAAATAAAAAAGGGATGATGCAAAATGTACAATTCACAACTTGTCTTTGAAACTTGGTAAAGCTGAAATTACCTGTCTGGTTACTGATCTCTCCCGCTGCACATGGTATACAGTCATAGCAGCAAATAGGCCTTCCTTTCTGTGCTGCTTTTCTGGTTCCTGGAGGACAGCTCTCACTGCACACAGACCTTGGCTTCTAATATGAACAATATATTATGCCTACAATCATTATTTTTCACTATTACTCTATTTTACTTTAGACTGTTCCATAACCTTCAAATGATAAGGTTCTATCTGTCCTGAACCACTATTTTGCTGCAAAAACGTTCAAATATATTCAGTGCTATGGAGATAACATTATTAGAACATTCATACTTTGCCAGAAAAGTTAGATAGGGCCTTACAGGAGTTAACAGTGAGAGAGAGCGAGAGACAGCCATTCACACTCACATATGGACAATTTGGATATCCAAATGAACTTAATCTGGAAGTTTTTCGACCGTGGGGGCACCCTAAGGAAACCCACACAGGCATGGGAGAACATGCAAACTCCACACAGAAAGGCCCCAGGCAACCAGCACATTCAAAACCAGAACCTGCTTGCTGTTAGGTTAACATGGGGCGGCCTTGGGCTGACGTGCCCTTGAGCAAGGCTCCTAACCCCCAACTGCTCCCCAGGTGCTGTAGCCTTGCTGCCCACTGCTTTGGGTATGTGTGTGTGCATGCATGTGTTCACTGCTTCGGATGGGTTCAATGCAGAGGACAAATTTCACTGTGCTTGAGTGTGCATGTGACAAATAAAGGCTTCTTCTTCTGTGAGATGACAGGGCAAACCAATGCACCACTGTACCACCCAGTGTAGATTATATGCCATAAAAACTTAGAATGAGCAAATATTTATGTACCTGTCTTTCCTCTCCAGCCCACATTATATCCTCGACATTTAGGACAAACTGTTGTCCACTTGGCAAAGAGGAGTCATAATAACCCACTTTCTTAAACACCACTTCTCCATTGAGCCCTCGTTGCCAGTTGAGCACATCATATTTTGCAGCTGTTGCCCCATTGCTGTCAAACCAAACTTGATCTCCTACTTTGGTAGTAAAATTGACCTTTTTTAAAGACTCAACAACCTTTAAGAAGAAAACAAAAACAAGTATTCATTTCATTTCATGACAATATAAGACATGGATATCACCCGATTTGCTTCTCTTTTCTTTTGTTACCTGCCATGGTTGTATTATTTTCTCTTTCTCACAACTCTGGTTTTCTGTGCATCCCAGCAGGCTGTGCAGAGAATGTGCTACAGCATAAACTGCATTGTAGATATTATTTGCATATCTCAATTCTGATATATCCTTACTGTAGTTTTTAAATTGAATAAGATCTTCATATTTGCTGCAGGCCCTTTCAGGTTGAGAAACATTTCCCTCTGTATATAAGCAAGGGATTGCTGTTCGCCAAAACCCATTGACAGCATAGTCAGCAAAACCACCAATGTTCAATTTTCCCACATCAAAACCAATGGCTCCTGCCAAAATGTTGTAACTTCCTGGCGTTACTAGTTCAACAGCAGAGATCCATGCCTCAACACCAATCATCTGGTAGCCAGTGACATTCTTTAGAATAAGCTGGTCTGTTAGAACGTTCATTTCACCATAGGTGAGAAATGCAATAATTACTTTGGCAGTGCCTTTCTGAATAACATCAGCCACTTTTATTATCTTCCCAGGATCTGACCTCTGAAACTTAACAGAGTACTCAACACATATTCCTTCCTCTTTGGCTGCATTCAGAAAAATGGCCATACCACTGTTGCCATAGTCATCATCACTGTTCACAGCTCCCACCCATGACCAGCCAAAGTGCTTGACCAAATATGTCAATGCTCTACTCTGGTAGTAGTCACTTGCTATAGTCCTAAAAAAAGAGGGGTACTCTTTTCTGTTGCTCAGACATTCACATGTGGCAGCATGACTTATCTGAGAAGAGAAGGACAGTTTATTAATATTAATAATAATAATAATAATAATAATAATAATAATGCCTTTTTGGTAAAAAAAAAAACAGGAAAATATCTTAGTGCTTCAAAAAGGCTTTAAATATAAATATACAGTGGAAATATAAAATGTTGCTATGATGTGGCAATAGTACTCAGTGTACCACTGTGCTGCCTGGAAGAATAATACAGATATATAATGATTTACCTTGAGAAACTGCTCAACAAATGAAGACAATATTCCCCTGTCCAGTTTACATGTGTAACTATTGAAGAAATACTTATAAAATATTAAATAATTTATTTTTTTACCACTGGGATTTTAAAGGGTCCAATTGTTCTTGTGAGAGCTATCGTCGGAGAAGAACCTGACTCCCCTATGATGGCTTGTACTTCTGCTTGTCCAGAGCATGTACCATCTGCTCTTCTGTCCATACCATTCATGAATGCCATGGCTGCTTTCATAGATAGCAAGCTTGAGTGATAATTGTCATAAATTCTGTAGCCAACTGAAATATTTGGGAGCAAAGTGTTGCTTTTGTTGATTTCCTCAATTGCAAAAGTCATGGTCTGAGCAGAACGTAGTTGTCTGAGGTTAATTCTACAAATATCAATCAACATAAGAGAATTCACAAGCATCTTTTTTAAATTTTATGCTAAATATAAGACATACAGTTAAGAAATACAGAATAAATTGAGATTTCCTAAAATGATGTGAATGTTTAAACTTCAACAAACCTAATGCAGTTTAAAGGTGGAGGCTTTACAGTATATGCCACTGCCTCCATCTGCGGACACACATTTACTGAAAAAATAGCTCCCATTATCACATCTCCATCTTTAGATAGCAGAGGATCCTCTGGGCTTTCCACAATATGGCAATTTTCTCCCTTTGCCAGGCTAAGAGTAAGGAGGCATACAATGAATAACATCACAAAGTTTGTCCAATGTTTTTTTCTGGTTTATTCCTCAACATATGTATCATTCACTTATTTATAAACATCCTCCAATTATTATGGGTATGACAATTTATTATGGACAAATCAGAGAGTGAGTGAGTTTTGTGATGTCATTCAGGGACAGGATTAAGGGATAGGATGCGACCTGCAAACTTGTTATAACTGGTAAAAATTATATTTTTATCAATGCATATGTGGCATGACACGTGTTATATACACGTATTACATATGGCTGGTTGTTTTAAAGGACACTAACAGTAGAATAGCAAATCTGACAACACTCCCCTGGGAATTTCACCCAAGGAATTCTGTAACCCCCAATTGATACCAGATAGCTCAAAAGGCATGCAGATTTGTTCTACTTATGAGGCAAGAGGCATAGTTCCATCCATCAATAATATTTATTCGCAATTTGCCAATATAAAAACATTAAAAGACAATCACTCGTTGGCAGGGTAAGGAAGTTTAACTAGAGCTGGGGCTTACTCATGGTGAGGTAGGCCCACAGCGACAGAATCCAAAAAGAAGTCACCCTGTGCATACACACAAACAAGTGAAGTCGATACTGGGGACTCAAGACACAGCACACGGAAAAGAGATCCCACCACTGACTAAAGACACCAACCCCACCATCACAGATGCCCAGCTCGTAAAGAAAGATAAAGCTTTGCGACAATGTTTATTGTTAAAAGCGCTGTACAAATAAACTTGATTTGATTTGATTTGATTTGATAAACATAATTAGCGGGATTACCCTTACAACAAAAACACACAATGTAATAAATCACTGGCCAAATGATGAAACATAAATAGTGGTTACCAGCAGCTCTCAAAATGGCCTCCTGCCAGTGATATAACTTAAAAATTAATTAAACAAATTGCTTATAATTGAAGAAAACAGGAAACTAATAATTGGTGCTAAATTGTCAAAATACACAAATTAGTGTCATGTGAAAGAGTAATCCCACACTACAATTTGCAAGGATATAATAAAACTACACAAAGCAGTAATATTTAATAGACAGGCAGCTGTGTAACTTCTACTCAAACAAAGAACAAAATAATTTATATAGTAATAAAGGAAACTAGGCTGCAGTGCTACAGATTAAGTACAAAATAATTATATATGTAGCAGTTTGAAGGGGTGGGTGGAGCACAGAAGGACAGCAGGCCAGAACTGAATTCACAAAACTTGTTTATTTTCACTTTTCAGCGTACTTTCACTCTCTCAGCCACACTCGCACGCACACACTCCAGTCCACAATATATAAATCAAAACAATGTAAATTGAACCCTGCTCACAACCAAATGTGTTGTCATTCAGACTTAAGACGGCCTATGTTAAAAAGGCATATAATAAAGTTTAACCATTTCAGGCAAATCAACTCGAAGCAAAAGCAGCAGCGTTCCTGCAGTGTGCACCACGATAGCAGTCACAGCTCCTCAATGAGGCTGCAAACACCAACAGCAGGCCATTTCATTCAAGTAGCATCACTCTCACTACAGTCCTAAAGTTAGCAAGTCAACTGAAGTCCTCAGACATAAAAATGTATTACTGTATGCGTCCAGAGTCATCTTCCAAGTGTGACTTTTGACTGTCCATATGAGGCCGTCCTCACAGGAGCAATGTTTTGAGAATCCAGCCAGATGTAGGGCATGAGGATGGATCAGGTTAGTCTGAGGAGCAGAAAAGATCAGCATCTCAAAGAGCAGAAACTCCACTGGACACAGGATCAAGAGGATTTGCAGCCCCAGCCTGCCAATTCCCCCACAGGCCTTGGGAGGTGGTGGATACTGGAGTGCTGGCCCACAGTTGACCGTATTGTCCTCTGCAGTGACGTGTCACTTGTATCGGTGTAACTAATGGATGGAATAGCCACACAGACTGGTGATTGAGCTGTTGTTGCTAGAGGTGGAGCCAAGGACGAACCTGGCACAGTGGGGACCAATTCAGATCATCCAGGCAGCAACTGAGGTGTGGCTTGACTTTCTGTAATTGGACTGGTGGAAGGCTGAGCAGTTAACACATGAGAAACCTCAGGATTCAGGACCAACAGGTTACTGTCGCATGGCAGTTCATCATTATAAACTGGCTTGTTGATGCAAGGTGGACTATTGGTACCAGCATGACTGGAGGAGTCTACTTCAGTCATTGCCTTTAACAAGGTGCAATGGACACATTTCACCTTCAATTGGTCATCCACTGGTGCAATAGTGTATACTGCTCCATCCTTCTTGGGTGCTTTTAAGACTCAATACACCACAGAGCCCCACAGGTCCTGAGTCTTATGATGCCCTCTTGCACTGCAGTCACAGAGAAACAGTAGCTGACCCTCCATCAATGGTGTGCCTTGAACTTGCCCATCATAATTTTGCTTTCTGTGCTGAGCAGAAACTTTCAACTGCTCCTGGGCCCCTTCAAACATAATCTGGAGTTGGGCCTGGTGTTCCTGAATCCACTCATGGATGCCCCCACTGACAGGATCTTGAACTCTACCCAACAGGAAGTGAAACAGGAGGATAGGTTCATGACCGAACAAAGAAAAAGGGAGACTCACCAGTTGCCTGATTAGTAGTCGTCTTATAACAGTAGAGGACCTGGGGCAAACAAACATTCCAATCCCTCATCCAGGACACAGGCAGAGTGCGCAGCAGATTGTGGAGGGTCCTATTAAAACATTCACACTGGCCATTGCTGACTGTGTGATATGGGGTTGTGTGAGACTTCTCAATCCCATAAAAGCCATAAAGCTGCTGAATAAGAGTGTTCTCAAAATTGCAGTCCTGATCTGAAATGTATACAAGCCAGGATACTAAACCTCAAAAACCATTCCAGCACCAAAACCTGGGACACTGTGGAGGCACGTTGATCATGGGTGGGGATGGCAAGAGTATACTTACTAAAACATCACTCCTCACCAAAACATTTTCCACTCCATTAACAGCAGGCTCAAAAACAGCAAAAATCAACAGCGAGGATCTCATTGGGTTGTGAGGCCAAGAGATGTCCCATGAAGCTCTGTGCAGCTGGCTAGGTGTCTTTGGCAACTTGGCACAGCTCACAGGTCTGACACCACTGCATTACCTCTGTGGACATACCTGGCCAGTAACGCCGGGACTGAAGGAGGGCCAAGGTCCTCTCCACAGCTTGATAGCCATGATCCTGGTGAACCCGAGTCAGCACAACCTTTGTTAAAACAGCAGGCCGCAGCAGCTGAAACATCACTTTCACACCATCAAGGTGATCAACCTGGTGATGTATGACTCCATTTCTTTTGACCAGGCAATCCCACTGCCGAAGTAGTATCAAGGCAAACTGAGATAACTGCTTCCATTCCTCATAGCTGGGATGCTGTTTTTGTCTCCAGAACACGAAGACTTCCTGAATGACCAGGTCAGCCTGCTGAAGGGCACGAATGTCCGAGAATATATACTGAGGTAAGACAGTAACAGCAACTTGGATTACTGGAGTCTTCTGCAGTTGCAAAGCTTGCTGAAGGAGTTTAGGTAGTGAGGTGCCAGGGAGAATCACTTCCACATCCTGTGGGCCAGGTGAATGCTGACGAGATACTGTGTCTATGTCCCTGTTGCTTCTCCCAGACCGATACTTTATCTCAAAGTCAAAGGAGGCAAGTTGGGCTGCCCAATACTGTTCAGTAACACCAAGTTTGGCTGATAAGTGACTGAGTGGATTGTTGTCCTTGTAAACCAAACACTTGTGGCCCAACAAGTACTCTCTGGATTTCTCCCACTTAAGGGCCAAAAGCTCCATGATAACTCTCATCAACCTCCAGGATGAAAGGCAGGGAGAAGTCAGCATAGGCAGACACTGGTGCTGTGGTGAGGTTGGTCTTCACAGTCTCAAAACTTCTGTGGCACTCCTCTGTCCAGTTCTCTTTGATGCACCCCAATGGCCTCTTTTAGGACCTGGTGTCTCCCAACTCTGCCACCAGCCGATGTAGTGGGGCTGTTAACTTGGCAAAACCCTCCACGAAATGGCAGTAATAGCTGGCAAACCCCAAAAAGGACCACAGCTCTGACACAGTAGTAGGGGGCTGCCAGTTAGTGACTACTTCTACCTTGCTGGGATCAGTGGAGACCCCCTCATTGGAGATGACATGGCCCAAGTAGCACACTTCCTGTTGGGGAAAAAAAAGACACATTTGGTGAGCTTTGCCTTGAGCCCCTCCTATTCCAGCCAACCCAGCACCACATCCAACTGCTCCAGGTGCTGCGCCACTGTAGAGAAGAAAACCACAATGTCATCAATGTAGAGAAGTAGTGATTGGCCTTGTTGGTCACCAAGATCCTCTGCATCAGCCTCTGGAAGGGACTCCGAGTGTTACAGAGCCAAAAGGGCATCCAGTTCCATTCAAACAACCTGAAGGTCATGCAGATGCTTTGTCCAAGAAGGGCCAAAGTTGTCTCCACCTGCTGAAGAGACTGAGGTCCTTTGGAGAAACACTGTTGAGGACATTCTACAACACTGTGGTAGCATCTGCTATCTTCTTTGTCATCGTCTGTTGGAGATGTGGAAGTACTGAGAGAGACAGAAAAAGGCTGAACAAGCTGGTGAAAAGGGCCAGCTCTATTCTGGACAGCCCTCTGAATTCCATTTAGGTGGTGTGTGAGAGGAGGATGTTAGCTAAGCTAAAGTCAAATCATGGACAACACCTCTCACCCCCTACATGAGACTGTTGGTGCTCTGAGCACCTCCTTCAGCAGCAGACTGCTGCACCCATGGTACAAGAAGGAACCCTACTGCAGGCCTTTCATCCCAACTGCTGCCAGACTTTTCAATGACAGCCTGGCATAATGTAGCACTGTTTCTCAATGTCACTATCACCTTTTTGTCACTGTCACTTTACTTGCATCTCATTGCCATCATCTACTTATGCTGTGCAACAATATTACGATTTGGTGCAATATCATTTTCATTTGCAAGTATTTTCTTATTCATGTGTCACTCTCATAATGGTTCTGTACAATTGTCCTGTACAATTATGTTCATACCCTGTGCTTTTTTTGTCATTTATTGGCTACTTTACACACATTCCATCCTAGTTAGTTATGTTATGCTGTGCAATAACATTCACTACCTGGTGCAATATTTCTATTTCAGTTGCCAGTATTTTATTAGTGCAATATTGCTAGTTCAGGTGAAGTACTACTCTTCCTTAAAGCATATACACAGAAACATGGCCTTACTTTTTGTTTATAAATGCCTTGAGCCCTCAAGAATGGCACAGGAATAGTTTTAAGCATTAACAATAAATCCATCCATCCATTATCTGTAGCTGCTTATCCTGTTCTACAGGGTCGCAGGCAAGCTGGAGCCTATCCCAGCTGACTATGGGCGAGAGCCGTGGTACACCCTGGACAAGTCGACAGGTTATCGCAGGGCTGACACAGAGACAAACAACCGTTCACACTCACATTCACACCTACGGTCAATTTAGAGCCATCAGTTAACCTAACCTGCATGTCTTTGGACTGTGGGGTAAACAATAAATCTAATATAGTAATTTTTATGATTAAAGTGATTCATATAGGTAGCAGTCTGAGTGAATGACCTTGACATCCGTGACATAACAGCAGGAAGTCTGTCTGTCTTATCGCCATGTCCACTATACTAAAACACAGAGCTGACTGTGACTCAAATCCTCTATTTTGAGCTAATTTATCACTATGCCATGTAGATGTGTTGCTGGCAGGTGCAGCAACATGACAGAAGGTGGATTTACGTTGCATTCATGGCCCAAGAATGTTCAAACTGCAAAGATTTGGACGTGTTTTGCAAGAAGTTCATGGGCACATTGGGCACCTACAAAGTGGTCTCTCCTCTGCTCTGCACATTTTACTGAAGACTCATATGAGACCTACGATCTGTTGAGTAGCATTGGCTATAAGCCCGTATTGAAAGAGTGCAGTACCACCAATTAAAGGAAAATAAAACTAAGAAAAGGAAAGTAAGTTCAGTTGCACCAGTTCTCCTAGAGTGTGAGCCAAGGGTTGTTGCTAAAACCCGGAATGGGATGTGACATATTATCGCTCAGGCAGTGATCTCCCCGTGGTTGTTGCTAAAACTGGTGATGTCCCATCCCGGGTTTTAGTAATTGCCTGAGCTGAGCAGTAATGGTGGAGTATTCAGTATGGAGAAAATGGAGAATGAGTGGAGCAGCTGTCTGATTTCTCCACTGGATATGCTTGCCTCAGCAGCAATATCTCGCCCTTATGTGGAAGAAGCGAATGAACAGAGAACTAAACAAACAACTGAAAGTCAGATGGTTTCAAAACAATCGGCCACAAGAAGTGAGAACACAGACGGGTAAGCTGTGACTCTCTTTTGGATACAAAACAACAAAAACAACACTCGTTTACCTGAATTTAGATTAATACATGTAGCTTATATTGTGTATTTAAGTTACTGGTATAAGATTATTTAATTTGCTTCAGAATGTAATTGTCTCAGTTCATCTGATTATTTAATTCGCCTTTTATGTTTTATCAGTGAAAATGCATGCATGTACATGTAAGTTATAACACCTATCCTGTTTTAATGAGAGTCAACCCATGATCAGTGAAGTCAAATCAGTCTTAGTTGAGCAAGTCGGTAACGGTATTTCTTACTTTTACCATAAAATTTTATTATATGACTTTGATCTATAGCTGTCAAAGGCCTCGGCCTTAAAACCGGTCACTGCTATGACGTCACGCACTCAGGGCTGGCTGGCTCAGCGGGGCAGCTTGAATGTCAACTTTGCGATCGATTTTAACTCTCAAAAATATATGTATTTTTAGTCCCATTTATGCAGCATACAAGAGTCAAGGATGGAGATACTATCCAATCAGAAATGTATTTAAAAATAAAGGTTTTGTGTATCTCCTTTAAGTTCCATTCTTATCTTGTTATGTACATTTAATTAGATGTAATTTAGGTAATTTAAAAAATATAATATTTGGCAGTGGGCACATAGGAAAGTGTAAAGTTTGTCAATATCTTTATCATGCTTGTACGATAAAAAAATAACTCAAGGATATTTATCTAAATACATGACCTACTCATTCTAACCCTGCTGAGCTTTGCCAGTGAAGCTCTCGACCCTAAAGGGTTAAGCTTCTGAGTAGACTGCAAGCTCAGGGAAATGGGCAGCACCAATCAGGATGACTGAGTAGGGGAAGTAACAGCTCCACTCACCACAGTTCCCCTGCACTCTAGTGAGTATTGGCTTTTTCCAGGAGCTCAGGACGCTGAGCATGGAGATGTCCAGTTGCACTGCAGTACAGACACCTCCTCTCATGGCTCCTTCTCTGCCTCTCCTCCTGGGAAAGATGGAAACAACACAGCTGCATGGGCTCCTGCCTTTCCTCCATTGCTCGACATCCTCCTGGGAGGCTGGAGAAAGGGAACTCAGATCCTACAGATGTTGAAGAGCAGGGGTCCTCTCTGCCTCTCTCCCTCTGGTGCTCTCATCTATGTAGATCCAGACAGATGGCCATGGCAATAAGCTCCTCCACAGAATTACCCCCATCTCAACTGGCCAACTCATTTTTGATGTTGTCCACAAGGCCATGGTCAAAGGTGGTGAGAAGGCCTTGCCTTGCCAGTGGCCCTCTGTCACCAGAGTCCAGAACTCAATGGCATAATCAGTCACTGAATGCCAACCTTGGTTGAGCATGATGAGACATTGTGCAGCCTCTCTCCCACTCACTGGATGGTCAAACACACTCTGTAGCAAAGAGATGAAGACCTTGCTGTCTGAACAGATAGGGGATTGTTGATGCCAAATGGGAGTGGCCCATTCCAGGGCTCTCTTAACAAGCAGAGACACAATGTATGCCACTTTGGCATGTTCAGAGGAGAACTAAGTCGACTGGAACTCAATGACCAGAGTACACCATGTTACGAAGCCCCAGAATGTCTCTAGTGTTCCATCAAACCTTAGCTGGACTGGTAGACAGTTCTCCCTGCCTGGGGGTTGGGCAGGTGTTGGCTGGTTGGGCTCCCCTAATGGGGAAGGAGCCACTGGGGTAGAAATCAACCGTAAGTGTCAGTAAGGTCAAAGCATGTAACTCATTAATGGCCTCCCCCATGCGGGTCATACTGTCCCTTAAGTGTTGGAGGAAAGCCTGTTGTTCACCTAACAAAGTCCTTTGGTTAACTAAAATCTGATGGAGTCTCTCACTCTCTGCTGTACTCGATTGTGACTCAGTCATGCTGTCAGAATGTGGTTTTGAGCACAGATGCAGAGACAGAGAAGAATCAGATAATTCAGTCTTTTAATCCAAAAAGTAGGCAGTTCACAAGAGGCTAGACTTAAGATTCTGTGTTTACAAAGTTCAAACAACACAGGGAAGAAATGACTCAAGAGAATCCAGAAGTGGAGACAATTGCCAGACAAGACAGTTCAGTCCATCCACATAAAAGTCCAGGGCTTTCTGCTTAATCGACAAATAAAGAGGGTTCAGAGAATACAGCCAATGAGAGAAATATCCACAAAGGAGGAAGTATGTCCACTTATGAAGAGTAATCAAACCAAAGTAACCCACAAGGAAGGTGGGCTGAGTGGAATCCACCACAGGAGCTTGACAACACACAGAAAGATCATGACTGAGCACTGAGGCCAGTCTCAGCTCAGTTTAAATAACTCACAAACAAGTCATATGACCACCAGGTGAATCCACTCATTGAAGCTCAGCTAAAACAGTGTTCCAGAGGAATGTCTCTACCTTGTGGTGACCACCAGGACCAGTGCAATGTCTGACACACTCAGGTCAAATATGTTTTCAGCTTTCAACTGTGCAACTAAATCCCTCAACTCTTATAACTTTGCCTCCATAGCTATACAAAAAAAAAAAAAAAAGTTCACTGCAAATTCCAAGGAAATCAGCTGCTGCTTTACCTATGAACAAAACTCAACACCCCAACACACAATGGGGCAAGGATCACTGCAGGAGTAGTACCTTTCTAGATGGCCATACAACATCTAGGCACCCTAGACTGGTCTTGTCATATCCAGCACCATGTGATGTGCAAAATATGGTCTTTTTCATCAAATGACCACACCGTCTAGCCTCTCACATGTGTGAAGACTGTCCACAATGGCTCCAAGTACTGGCCCTGGTAATGCTGAACACAGCAGATCTAGGGGAGTATACCCCGATAAAAAACAGCTTGAAGTTGGTCTATTATTCATCCTCTCTTGGGAGGTTGGTGTAGGGCCAACAACCCTTTGCTTTAAAACAGCTACAGTATGTTACAAAATAATCATTGAAAATTTCATAGGATCTGGGCAAGGTGGAGTCTTCAACACAGAGGTGTATGATGCTGCACAGCGAAAGCCAGACGGAAGCTGTGAGGTCAAATGTTCTACTGTCACGCAGGAAGACAATCAGGATTATGAACTGGAATGTGAGGATGATGTATGAGGCAGAAAATATGGCACAGATAGCAAGATAAATGGTGAATTACAGCATATCCATTCTAGTTTTGAGTGAAACAAGGTGGATGCAGGCTGGCAAATTAGTGCTATCATCAAGAGAGACGGTCTTGTTTTCTGGTCACGTAGAGGATAGCACCCCCCATTCGGAGGGTGTTGCATTGATGTTGTCGAGGGAAGCAGCCAAATCTCTTATTGGCTGGGAGCCTGTCAATTCCAGGATAATAACAGCTAAGTTCTTCACTAAAGCAAACAATATCAAAGTCAGTATCATACAGTGTTATGCCCCTACCAATGATGCTGAGGAGACCAGAAAAGAGGAGTTTTATTCTGAGCTGCAGAATGTCCTAGACAAGGAGAGACCTAAAGATATTACCATTGTCATGGGAGATTTCAATGCTAAGATAGGACCTGATAACACTGGTTATGAGAATGTTATGGATAAGCATGATCTTGGTGAAATGAATGAAAATGGTGAGCTGTTCGCAGACCTATGTGCGTTAAATGAATTAGTCATCGGGGGAAGTATCTACCCACACAAAGATATACATAAGGCTACCTGGGTATCACTGGATTATGTGACTGATAACCAAATAGATGATTTCTATATAAGCAAGAAATTTAGAAGGACATTACAAGATGTGCAGGTGAAGAGGGGAGTGGATGTAGCATCAGACCATCACCTTGTCATAGCAACCCTGAAACTGCACCTGACATGTGATACAAGACCTACTGGATCCAGGATGTGATACAACACAGATCCATTGAAGGAGGCAGCTATGAGGGAACAGTTTCACATAAAGGTTACCAACAGATATCAGGTTTTACAAGATCTAAACCAGGAAGAGGGTGAGATGGATATTGAAACTGAGTGGAATAGCGCTAAGAAGGTTTGGCTTGATGTCTGTGAAGAAACCATTGGAAAAAAGAAATCAACCCACAAGAACTGGATGTCACTGCACACTATGGAGAGGCTGGAGGAGAGGAAGAAATGCAAAGCAGAGCTGAATAACAGATGGACAAGATCTGATAAAGCCCAAGCCCAGGAGAAGTTCAGCATGGCCCATAGAGAAGTGCAGAAACACATACACAGAGACAAAAGAAAGTACATGGATAACTTGACCAAAGAAGTGGATGAGGCAGCTGTCAAAAGAGACCCAAAAGAACTTTATAGTATGACAAGGATATTAGCAGGGAAGTATCAATAAACAGAGAAGCCATCTAAGGATAAGGATACTACAACTAGGACTGGGAAGGCGAGGTCTGCCTTCCTCCAGTTGAAGAACGTATGGGCATCCAAAAAGGTTACAACTAAAACCAAACTCCAGATTTTCACAAATAATGTGAAGTCTGTGTTATTGTATTGGGCAGAGACGTGGCAGACAACCAAGAAGTCCAGTAAGAAAATCCAGACATTTATCAACAGCTGTCCCAGGAGAATATTGAGAATATGTTGGGAGGATAAGGTTACCAATGAGGAGTTAAACCATACACACTTCATATGAACCACCTAACATAGTGCTGGAGGTAACGGAGCTGTCAGGGATTTTGGGCCCCATGGAAAGATCTCACAATGGGCCCCACTACTCCACAACCACAGGCCATGCATATCCTGAAATAAATCTGAGTCAGATGCAGTCAGTCAAACATCTGAATGGAGAAATTGACTCATTACATTGGTGGGGTTTGTTTGGAAAGGAGCAACTGGCTGGGGGGGGGGGGGGCTGCCATGCGGTAGCCATAGTAACCAATTCCCTGCTTCATTTTATGAACCATCTTCTCCCTTTCACTGTATAGCACTGAATACACCAATCCCTGTAATCGATGCCATTTTCTATCTCCACCCATTCTTCTGACTCCCTATAATGGTATTGAATACAGAGATGATACCAGATACCAAATACAGTGATGTCACAACTGTGCTTAAAACCCGTGGCGAAGTCGAAATTCCCTCTCTCTGGCGGTGGGTTTCCACGCATGAAAGAGATGTCATGACATCTGTGCTACAGGAGAACAAAGGACAAAGAACGAGCTATTGATACCAGACCTTTAGCCAAAGTTCAATGTATTTGATCTTCACATAGTTGCAATAATAACTGAACCGGTTAGTTACTATAGCCCATGCAGTATTTTAAAGAGAAAAGGCGACCAGATCCCTTTTCCCTATCGCAATGTCGACAAACTACAAACAAGATTCCTTCCAGATCATCGGACAACCGACGGGACACCAAAGATTTTCAGCTGACAAGCTGTAAAAGGAAGAGAACTGTTTTCTCCTTGGACCTGCGCTCCACGCTGTCTTCGGATAACAGATGGTGCACTTTCAGTCACCAAGCAAGCGCGATCTCAAGTAAGGCTGGCATCTGGTCAATTGTTAGTCTTAGTTGTGGCTAGTTAATGTGAAGAGTGTTGTTTATTTGAATTCATTCATGGTTTAAATGTACGCATTTTGATTCACATGAAAGTCGGTCTTAGACCGTGTGTTGTTTGATTTGCTTTGTTTACTATCTGTATTTAGTTAGATCGTGCATGCGTTTTCTCTCTCTCGCTCTCTCTTTTTAACTCCCTCCATTGCACTACACCCCTCAACACTGGGATTTCAGGAGTAGCAAAGGGTTGAGTAGAAGTTTGGAGTTTAAGGCCTAGCTGGACTAGTTTTAAGCTACAGATCCTTTGTCTCTCCCTCGTGCACTCTCGTTGTTGTCCATCCCCTTTTAGGCGAGGCCTAGCACAAAGGCTCCCACATTATGTTCACATACCACACCTATCTCGCCCGCTCGCGCACACAGCCTCACTCCCCTCCTCCTTGTCGTGCGCCTGCGCATGCCCTCTCTCCCTAGCTCCTCCTCATCTTGTTAGTGTGCAGCTGCGTACATGCATGCACACACCTACACTCACACACACACTCTTAGACACTCTGACACACACATACTCAAACACACACATACTCACACACACACACTCACACAGACACACAAACATGTGATTACCCTCTCACATTTTAACATCCACTCGCCCCTACACTGTAAACTTGCATATAGCCTATTACTTCTGCTCACCATTAGTGCCTTAGTTATCATCATATGCACTGCTGATTTCTTACTCTGTTTACTACTGGTTATTATAATACTTATTACTGACTATTGCTCTATACACTACTGATTATTTGTATATATTGTATATATTGTATCACCATTTATATTCAATTATTCCTTGGCTGCTATTGTTGCTATATCTGATCAGTATTAGTTTGCTAATTCGTGTCAGCTATTTCAATAAATGGTATCTTTGGAATAAACTGTGTCCTGTCTATTGCTACAACATTCACTGAGTGCCAACCTCTGCCAAACAAGTATTCTAATTGCCTTTGCCCATTTGGTTGTTATATGAATGTTATAGATCTTGAGTAAACATATTACATTAGAGCTAGAATACTCACTAAAACTATAGCAACATCACTACTAAGTTATTCCATTGATTTTAATAGTTTAGCTATAACCTATTAGACACTTGAATTAATGATTAATGAATTTATGAGACTAATCCCTTTTTACATGAGACTGAATCAATAAGCCTATTGCACCTACATGGCTAAACTTACCAAGCTACTTAGAGTGTTCAATAAGGTCATACAGTCAGTCATAAATTATATGATGAAATTCATCCATTATTACCTGCCATGGTTTATTCCATTACTTCAATGAGTGTGCATGGTTGTTTGTCTCTGTGTGTCCACCCTACAATGACGACTTGTCCAAGGTGTACCCTGCCTCTCGCCCACAGTCTGCAGAGACAGGCTCCACCTTGCCCGCAACCCTGCACAGGATAAGTGGTTACGGGCAATGGATGGATTTGTGGGGATGTAATTTAAAGTTACACTGAAAGATTGCCACCTGCTCCATTGACTAAAAGGCGAATAGGCAGGGTTAAAAATTGTCCAGCAGAGGGCCTGAGATTTTGTCTTCATGTCTGAATCCTCGTTATAATGTAGTAGTTCACTGTAGTCGTCATTCAGTGGCATGCTGTCAAGAAGACCAGTCAATATGAACATATCCACAGCTTGTGGAGAACTGAAAGTGTCTTCTTGTTTGTTTTGTTTTCTCTTTTTTTTCCATTTGTGCTTTTTACCATTTTTAATTGGTCAATTGATAATTAATATCAGAAAAGCACAATATAAAGACAAATTTTTAATTGTATATACACAGTATATATATATATATATATATATAGTGATTCCACGCTTATGGGTACTGAAATGGGGACATGAACTTATTTTTAAAAATTCACCTAAAACCATTTCTTTTTTTACCATCAGGTCACAAAACATGTAATCTTTAATGAATGATATGTTAAAAGATAACTTTAATTTTCTGAGATGTAATAAAAACATATTTATATGCCAAAGTCAGAACGTAACAGAAGTGTTGTGGACATATATATTCTCAATTTTAACAATGTAGAATTACTTTTTGAAACATAGGAAGGTGATGTTTTAGCAAATATAATTAATAAACATGTGTAGTAGAATAAACATACACATTCTTTCAATAAGATTAACATGGTATATAGCTAGATTGTAATTAATTTGTAACAGACGCGAGATGGACAATCGTAACAGAAGTAATGTAACAGATATCATTTTGGAACTCATAGGCTTGACTTTGGCATATAAATATGTTTTTATTACATCTCAGAAAATTAAAGTTATCTTTTAACATGTCATTCATTAAAGATTACATGTTTTGTGACCTGATGGTAAAAAAAGAAATGGTTTTAGGTGAATAAGTTCATGTCCCCATTTCAGTACCCATAAGCGTGGAATCACTCATATATATATATATATATATATATATATATATATATATATATATATATATATATATATATATTTTTTTTTTTTTTTTTTTGTTATTGTTATTTTGAATGTTGGATGGTGGTGATGTAAATGAAGACACGGAAAAGGAACTTCATAAGCCTGCATAGTTTTAGGACAAAGGACATTGAGGACTATGTGAATTATCTGAATTATGGTTCTGTCAGTCCTGCACACTGTGGCACGTACACCTGAAGGCTTGCCCTGGGCTGTGAGCATGTTGAGCAGACTCCAGCACCCGAGATGTTAATGACGCTCACCTGATCTTAATTAAGGAGCTATATGTGCACCTATTTAAGGACTGTTCTGATGCACAATCAGTGTGAAGTATTATGCTATGTCAGTATGCATTACCGAGGCTTGTTCCTGATTCCTGTACTGTACCTGTTCCTCGTTCTTGTTTTTCACTCTGACTTTGATATTCTGTTTATTCCTTGCCTGATTAATGTTTTAGATTTAGCCTGCTGATTTGGATTGTTCACCTGTGTTTTTTCACATTTGTTTAATATCTCCATCACTGTAAATTAATATATACTTCTGCACATACATCCACCTACCTCATACCTGACAGAATACTTCACCCAACAATGGATGTAGCAGAGGTATTCCAGTACGCCATTCCACGCTGCTTCCGGGTTTCCATATCTAAGCCGCTCATGTTTTATTTCCAGCAGCCTTTTGGGATTGAAGCCCCAGCACTTTACAATTGAATATGTCCTCCTGGAGGATTCAGCCTACAGTGCAATATTTTCTACTTGGACCTCGAAGAACCCAAGCCACCAGAACCAATCTGGGTGAGCTTCATGATCACGCTGATTTCTGGATGAACATATCATTGGGTGGATTCCCTAATCCAAGTAGAGCACCCATGCCTGTGGAGCTCACAGACTTTCTTAGCCATGCTCCAGTTTATTTCTGAATCTTTGGAAAAGGGGGTCTGCCATGGAATTTTTTGGGACGGGACTATCACACCTGTGACCAACGCAGCAGCAGAGGAGGCCATTGCTCGAGGGCACCTCCTAAAGGCCATCAGTCCAGAACCAATCCCTCAGCCTGTTATACAGTCAGTTCCAGAGCCAGCATTTGAACCTGAACCAGAACCAGTTCCACAGCCAATGCCAGAGCCAATGCCAGTGTCTGTTCCAGTGCCAGGGCCAATGCCAGTCTGTTCCAGTGCCAGAGCCCACACCAGCATCAGAGCCAGCTCCTGAACCAGTGCGAGCACCAAAGTCGGAGTCAGTCAGTGTCTGCTCCAGCACCCATGCCAGCACCAGTGTTGAAGTCAGTGCCAGAGCCAGTGTCAGAGCCTGCGTCAGTGTCTACTCTAGACCCAGTGCCTGTGTCAGCTAGAGCATCAGAGCCAACACTAGAGTCAGAGCCAGCATCTGCGCCAGCTCCAGTGCTTATGCCAGAGTCAAGGCCAGTGCCAGAACCTGAGCCTGTCCCAGAACCTGTGTTAGAGGGTGACGGAGCAACCTCTGCCTCAGCTGGCTATGAAGACGTTGTCATTGTCCCACCGCCACCCAGCTATGCAGGCGTCATCATCCTGCCACCACCTGGCTATAAAGAAAGCATCATCATCCTGCCGTCACCCAGTTACAAAGACGCAGTCATCGGTCAGCTGCCGCCTGGCTATGCAGACGTCATTATCGTCCTGCCGCCTGGCCAGGACCATAGCAATGCACTGACAGAGCTTGAGCCCATGCCTGAGTCCAGTTCCGAGTCCAATTCAAGTCCAGGGTCCGAGTCATCTCCAGAGTTCGAGTCCTTTACTGAGCCCAAGTACAGCCTGGAGCCTGAGTTGAAGCTCACTTCCTGCCTTGAGCCCAAGTCATCCCTAGAGTTTGAGTCCAGTCCAAAGCCCAAATAAAGTCCAGAGCTTGAGCACGCTTCCAGCCCTGAGTCCAAGCCAGTTCCAGAACCCAAGCCTGAGTCATCTCCTGAGATGGAGCCAGAGTCCAGTCCAGAGCTCAAGTCATCTCCAGAGCTAAAGTCCAGCCCTGAGCTCGAGCACACTACCAGCCCTGAGTCCAAACCAGATCCAGAGCTCAAGCCTGAGTCATCTAAGCTTGAGCCTGTCTCCAGTCCAGAGCTTGAGTCCAAATCCAGTCCAGAACTCAAGCCATCTCCAGAGCTTGAGTCGAGCCCAGAACTCGAGCCTACTTTCAGTCCTGGATCTGAGGCAAGTCCAGGACCCAAGTCGAGTCCAGAGTCTGAGTGTGATTCCTGCCTAAGTCCAGTCCAGAGCTCAAGTCCTCTCCAGACCTCAAGCCCGAGTTATCTCCAGAGCCTGAGACCAATGCAGGTCAGCAGTGCAAGTCTTGTTGTGAGCCTGAGCCCCCACCGGAGCCAAGAATAATGGATTTTTGCTCCCGGAGGGAGGTCTTTTGGTGGTGGTGGGGGTGGGGTGTTCTGTCAGTCCTGCACACTAAGATGCATGCACCTGAAAGCACAGCCCTGGCTGTGCACGTGTCAAGTGGACTCCAGCATGCATGCCGTGAATGACGCGCACCTGAATTTAATTAAGGAGCTATATGTGCACCTATTTAAGGACTGTTCTGATGCACAATCAGTGCAAAGTATTACACTACATCAGTACGCATTACTGAGCCTTTTTTCCAGTTTTTGAGTTCCTGTTTCCTGTTCCTCATTCTTGTTTTTCACTCTGACTTTGATATACTGTTTGTGCCTTGCCCAACCCTTTGCCTAATTAACGTTTTGGATTTAGCCTGCCGATTTTGATTGTTAGCCTGTGTGTGTTTTCACATTTGTTTAATATCTCCATCACTGTAAATAAATATATACTTCTGTACAGACATCGGCCTACCTCGTACCTGACAGGCTTTTTTCTGGTGTAGCATGTGGTGTTTACAATAAAATATTTTGCATTATGTTGGATATTTGAAAGAACTTAAATGGCATGGTAATTAACAATAATCTCATGGGACATGTCTCAACATACATTTTAGTATGTTTAAAATGTCAAATTACATTTGTTATAACTGCAAACAAAATCAAAAATTTATGATTTACTCCTGATTTAATTGTCCATTGCAACATACAGTGCTGATTCTGTCTTTAATATATTCAGGTTAGTCCATGCACCTGTTCATGAAAGGATATTATGTTGCTGCCAGCTGGGTTTAATTGATATGGCTATTATTTTTAATTACAGCATTGGTGTGGCCACCTATCAGATTACTTTCCATGTAAGTGCTTTTTCACAGGAACCTGTTTTGTCCCTTCTAAATGCATAGCCAAACACAAATCCCCCCACACACACAACCACACACCACCACCGGTTCCTACTGCACTCTTGCTGTGCTGCCTCTTGAAGTCCTTCCATAATATACAACTTCAGTTGAAAGTGTTTGCTTATATTTCAACACAGAAAACAATGCAAAAAAGTGATTTCCATGTCTATTACATTTAATATCTCATCTCATCTCATTATCTCTAGCCGCTTTATCCTGTTCTACAGGGTCACAGGTGAGCTGGAGCCTATCCCAGCTGACTACGGGTGAAAGGCGGGGTACACCCTGGACAAGTCGCCAGGTCATCACAGGGCTGACACATAGACACAGACAACCATTCACACTCACATTCACACCTACGGTCAATTTAGAGTCACCAGTTAACCTAATCTGCATGTCTTTGGACTGTGGGGGAAACCGGAGCACCCGGAGGAAACCCACGCGGACACAGGGAGAACATGCAAACTCCACACAGAAAGGCCCTCGCCGGCCACGGGGCTCGAACCCGGACCTTCTTGCTGTGAGGCGACAGTGCTAACCACTACACCACCGTGCCGCCCACATTTAATATTTTATTGTCTAAATTGTGACAGACATTTTGCCTTGTGCACAAACTTTTGCTCTCAAATGCCCATGTTCAGTGCCCTCTGGTGATCTGATGAAAACCAGAGCAGATGCATTTTAAAAGTAGAAGCTTGACAATCCATCATCTACTCCAAGCATTTTGATTATTTGCTTGTGGATTTTATTCTTTATTCAGTCATGAAAAATTCATTTATTTGTGTATTTGTTTACTAAAATATTGATTGTTTGGTTATGACACTTAACGTTCTTTTGTTGATAAAAATTGACAGTTCACAAAGTCTATCTACCAGTAGATAATTGTTCTATTCATGATTACAAACATGTTGCTGAATACAAACATTCTTTCTGGGGAAAACAACAGACACAATGCAATTTTTTTTATTATAAGTACAATCGGGTCTCATCCATATCCATATTAGATTTAAATGGATGTAAGCTATCTAAATTTTATTTAGTTGATTATATTCTACAGTGGGGCGGCACGGTGGTGTTGTGGTTAGCATTGTCGCCTCACAGCAAGAAGATTCTGGGATCGGCCCCAGTGGCCAACGGGGGGCTTTCTGTGTGGAGTGTGCATGTTCGCCCTGTGTCTGGATGCATTTCCTCTGGGTGCTCTGGTTTCTCCCACAGTCCAAAGACATGCAGGTTAGGTTAATTAGTGGCTCTAAATTGACTGTAGGTGTGAATGTGAGTGAGAATGGTTGTTTGTCTCTATGTGTCAGCCCTGCAATGATCTGGTGACTTGTCCAGGGTGTACCCTGCCTCTTGCCCATAGTCAGCTGGGATAGGCACCAGCTTGCCCACAATCCTGCACAGGATAAGTGGTTATGGATAATGGATGAATGGATGGATATTCTACAGTGTATGTTTAAGTTTGACATTATTCAGCTGAAATTATGTGTGTGTGTGTTTGCAGAATTGGACAATTGGATTTTTAAAGTCATTTAGAGGCCATTTTACCCATCATATTTGTCTTTGTGTTTAGTTCAGGTTTAAACTGAATAATATAACATTTAGGTGTAAATATACAGAATAGCAGAGCAAAACTAGAGGCCAAAATCGCAAATATCTCCACTGCTACAGTACATTTTCCAGGAGAGCTGACATAAGCTGGAATAAAGGTGATCCACACTCAAAGACACACTCAAAGGACTCTCAAAGATGGCTGACTGGTTCACTTCCGGGGCGCTCCTTAGCGTGCGACCCTGCAGCCTGCGTCTCTATCTTTTAATGTTGTAGCTGTTTAAATTGACTTCTTAAAATTTTGTTTTCGAGTATGAATGTATTCTGTCAGTGATTTTTAGCCATGTATATTATTGGAACTTTCTTGGAACTCCTCGTGATCTTCCTCTTGGTATCATTGCTACTGGGGGCTCCTAGGCCTACCTGTTGGGAAGCAGGTGGACTTGGAATTACCGGGAGAGCAATATACAGCAGGGAGTTTGTCCTCTCGCTGCGGACTTCAACAGCCGGGGTTATCCCTGCTACTATCCCGAGGGCGCTGCGGTGTGTACCGGCCTTGAAACCTTGGAAGAGGGGGAAGAGAGGTGGCTTACGCCGGAGATTGAAAACTTTTCGGCTGGATAATCGCCGCAAGCTACCACCGCTCCCCTCTGTATTGTTATCAAATGTGCAATCTATCCGTAACAAGATTGACGAATTGGAATTATGGACTAAGACTAGAGCGGAGATCAGGGAGTCGTGTTTACTTGCTTTTACGGAATCATGGCTCACCGACCTAGATCGGGACGAGGATCTGTCAATAACTGGGTTTGGAAGCCCAATTCGGCTCGACAGGTCACCGGAGGCAACAGGAAAAAACAGAGGAGGAGGGGTGTGTTTTTACATCAACGAACGGTATTGCAATACTATTACGATCAGGGAAAAATATGCACCGCCGACATAGAATTACTGTCCATCTCACTACGCCCCTTCTACCTTCCGCGTGAGTTTCAACAACTTTTTTATACACTGGTATACATTCACCCGCGCGCAAATGCAGCCGCTGCTGCTCAGCTGATTGCAGACACTACACATAAACTGGACGAAATTTGCCCCGATGCACCTAAATTTATTTTGGGAGATTTTAACCACTGTGATTTGAGTAAGACTATGAGAACTTATGATCAATATGTTACTTGTACTACAACGCAGAAAATGACCTTGATTGATCTGTGCTATGGGTCAGTGGATGGTGCTTACAGCTCCATACCTATGCCTTCCTTGGGAGCTTCCTATCATAACAGTATTTACCTCATGCCAGTGTACAAACCTTCTTTCAGACGCCTAGAACACAATGAGAGAACTGTGAAACTCTGGTCAGAGGATAGTATCTCTTCACTTCAAGCATGTTTTGAGTGTACGGTCTGGGAGTGCTTTCAGGAAGGGTCTGAGAACATTGATGAACTTGCAGACACGGTATCATCATATATCACATTTTGTGTGGATATGGTCATCCCAACTAAGACTACCGTCACTTTTCCGAACAACAAACCATGGATGACGAAAGAACTAAAATCTGTCATTAACAAGAAAAAGAGGATTTTCTATACTGGTGACATTTGGGAGATTAAAGCGGTGTGCAAAGAAGTAAAAAATGAGATTAGGAAAGCTAAAATGAAATATAGAAGAAAAGTAGAAGAGCAATACAGGGGAGGGGATCTTAGAGCCGCCTGGCGAGGAATAAAGTCAATGGCATCATTAAACCAACAAGCCGAATACGGCAGAAGGACTATTACTATCCAAGGTGTTGAGTCATGTGATCTTCCAAATGCTTTTAATTTATTTTACTCACGTTTCGAATCCGATGACTTTGGTAACAATATTTCTATGTGGAGAAACACTTTGGTTCCTAATCATGACCTAATAATATCTCAGGAGCAAGTAACAACCCTGTTTAAGAAGGTCAATATTAGGAAAGCTGCTGGTCCTGATGCTGTTTGCGGACGCACACTACGTCATTGAGCAGAACAACTAAGTGGAGTTTTCACCTCCCTCTTCAATATGTGTGCAACAAAAGGGCTGATTCCCCAAATATGGAAGAGCTCCACTATAATACCATTAGCTAAATTAAATAAACCTAAGGAGCTGAAAGACTTTAGACCTGTAGCTCTTACATCCTTGGTGATGAAGAATTTTGAAAAAATCCTCAAAAATGAAATTTTGTCCTTGGTCACTGGGAAGCTGGATTCACTACAGTTTGCATATCAAACAGGCAGAAGTGTGGATGATGCAAAACTTTTTATTTTAGATAAAATATATAAACACTTGGAGAAACCTGGCTCCCATGCCAGGCTTTTATTTGCAGATTTTTCTTCTGCTTTCAATAAAATGCAGCCGCATATTTTGATTGAGAGACTGAAAAATGACTTTCAATTACCAAATCAATTACTGCTTTTGATTTTAAATTTCTTAACAGATAGAAGTCAGAGAGTCTTAGTAAATGGTCATTTGTCTCAACCAATCACTTCAAATACTGGCTCGCCACAAGGATGTGTACTCTCTCCCCTGCTATTTATTCTATATACAGACAGCTGTAGGTCTTCCCAGCAAGGAAGCTACCTGGTTAAGTTTTCAGATGACACTGCACTGCTATCCCTGTTCCAAGGTCCACATTCCACTCATGGGCCAACACTGTCATCATTTGTGAAGTGGTGCGACGATAACTTTCTAGACTTGAACGTAGATAAAACAAAGGAGCTCATAATAGATTTTAGGAGAGCGAAGGCCAAATCAAAGGCAAGTGTCATACATGGGGGGAAGTTGAAATAGTTGATTCTTACAAATACTTAGGCACAATATTTGATAGTGACCTGAACTTTCATTTAAACGCAGAGACAATTATTAAAAAGGGACAGCAGAGAATTCATCTACTGAGGAAGCTTAACTCCTTCAGTGTCTCTAAAACCATTTTGTGTAATTTTTATCAGTCTTTTATTGAAAGTCTTTTAACGTTTTCTTTTTTATGTTGGTTTAACACTTTATCAGTCAAAGACAAAAACAGTCTTAGTAGTATTGTTAACACCTCGTCAAGGATTATTGGAACACACCTTAACGGTTTGAGCGCTCTGTTTAACAAACAGGCAGTCCAAAAGGCTAGAAGTATCATTAGCCAACCCGACCATGTGTTAAGTGGTCAGTTTTCTTTAATGCCCTCTGGGAGGCGCTATTACTCGGTCAGAGCGAAAACAAATAGGTACTCAAATTCTTTCATCCCTGTAAGTATTAGATTATTAAATAAGATGGTAGGGATAGAGTACACCAATGAGAACTTGATTTATTAAATGCTGGCTATCACTGTCAAGGTAGGGTGTGATGTTTGACTGGATGTGTGTATACTGGATGTATGTGTATATGTCTTGTGTTCTCTTAATTATTTTTAATTTATTGTTGTCTGATGGAGACTGAGCTGTAAACTAAATTGCCCATTGATGGGACAAATAAAGTAATCTTGAACTTGAACTTGAACTTGAACTGCACAGAAAATGAGCGCAGCATACAGGACCACTGAGAGGGTTGACCAATGAAAGGGAGTGAACAGAGGAAACACACAGTCAGCAGCAGGAAACTCAACTCAGAGTTGTTCCCCTTAACAATAGGAGTGTCCTTTTCTATTAGAAATAAGATAGCAACTAGAACAGTAAACATAGTTCCAACCAAAGAAAAAATTACCAGGATGATCCCCATAATCTCTATAAATGAAAGAAATTCTATGACCTTGAACACACATTTATTTCTCTCAGGCCAGTATTCTCCTGGACACTGCTCACAATTATCTGAATCTGCAAAATAATCATGGTTATTCAGATTATCAAGGGAAATAAACTTTATCTTGTGTTTTATTTATGAATTCCATTGTTCAGTAACTGTATCCTAAATAATAAAGGGATGATATAAAATGTACAGTTCACAACTTGTCTTTGAAACTTTGTCAAGTCAAGTTTATTTGTATAGCGCTTTTAACAATAAACATTGTCGCAAAGCAACTTTACAAAATTTGAACGACTTAAACATGAGCTAATTTTATCCCTAATCTATCCCCAATGAGCAAGCATGTGGCGACGGTGGCAAGGAAAAACTCCATCAGACGACATGAGGAAGAAACCTCGAGAGGAACCAGACTCAAAAGGGAATCTATCCTCATTTGGGCAACAACAGACAAAATGACTATGATATTAACAGTTTTAACATGAAGTCAGTTTTGTTTATGTTATAAACTCTTCATTGATGGAAACTTGAGTGCAAAACTGTTAATGACAACTGCAGTCCTAAAGTTAGCAAGTCAACTGTAGTCATCAGCCATAAAAGCATTACTGTAAGTGTCCAGAGCGTCCTCCAAGTGTGACTTTCAACTGTCCACATGGGGCCATCCTCCAGAGGAGTGATGCGATGAGACTCCAACCAGACACAGGGCACCAGGATGGATCAGGTAGGTCCGAGGAGCAGAAGAGGTCCGCATCTCGATCCCATGACCGACATGTAACTCAGAGGGACTGATTTGGGGGGGGAACACAGGTTTTAAGGTATGGCCAAATTGCACTGAGTACAAGCAGGGACTCCGGCAAAACTAACTATGACAGCATAACTAAAACAGGAGGGCCAGAATGTAACACAGGCATGAGGGAGCCCCGGGACATAAAGCAGCCAGCCAGGACACCATCACCAAACTTGAGTGAGCAAGCGAGTGGGGGACTGACAGCATCCATACATCCCAGTTTACCAAAACACTCTTTGTCTGAGGACCCTCCAGATCTACTCCTTTACCTCATAAACACCATTAACAAAAGGCTTGACTAAACAGATATGTTTTCAGTCTAGACTTAAACGCTGAGACTGTGTCTGATTCCAGAACATTACTTGGAAGGCTGTTCCATAACTGTGGGGCTTTGTAAGAAAAGGCTCTGCCCCCTGATGTAGCTTTCACTATATGAGGTACCAGCAGACAGCCTGCACCTTTTGATCTAAGTAGGCGTGGCAGGTCAGAGAGGACCAGAAGTTCACTCAGGTACTGTGCAGCAAGACCATTCAGTGCTTTAAAGGTCAATAGTAGTATTTTATAATCAATATGAAATTTGATTGGGAGCCAATGCAGTGTGGATAAGACAGGGGAGATGTGGTCATATTTTCTAGTTCTAGTAAGGACTCTTGCTGCTGCATTTTGAACTCACTGGAGCTTGTTTATGCACTTATTGAAACATCCAGACAGTAAGGCATTACAATAATCCAACTTGGAGGTAACAAAAGCATGAACTAGTTTTTCCGCATCATGTAGTGACATTAAATTTCTTATCTTAGCAATATTTCTGAGATGAAAGAAAGCTATCCAGGTAATGTTATCAATGTGAGTTTCGAATGAAAGACTGGGGTCAGTAATCACTCCGAGGTCTTTTACTGCTGCATGTGAAGAAAGAGAGAGGCCATCCAGAGTTACTGTGTTATCAGAAAACTTACTTCTAGCTGCATGTGGTCCTAGTACAAGTACTTCAGTCTTGTCAGAGTTAAGCAGAACGAAGTTAATAAGCATCCAGTGTCTAATGTCCTTCACACATTCCTCAATTCAATTCAGCTGGTGTCTCTCATCAAGTTTTGCAGAAACATACAACTGTGTGTTATCAGCATAACAGTGGAAACTAATACAATGTTTATGAATAATATCACCCAGAGGTAACATATATAAAGAAAAAAGCAGTGGACCCAAGACAGAACCTTGTGGAACACCAAATGTTATCTCAGTATGTCTAGAAAAATCACCATGTACATCAACATACTGATAGCGATCAGTTAAATAAAAGCTGAGCCAGAAGAGGGCCATTCCTTTCACTCCCACACCATTTTCTAGTCTATCCAGAAGAATGGAATGATCAATGGTATCAAATGCTGCACTAAGGTCAAGCAACACAAGCAGTGACACACAGCCCTGATCAGACGCAAACAGTAGGTCGTTTACTACTTTAACCAGAGCTGTTTCTGTGCTATGATGAGGTCTAAATCCTGACTGATACATTTCATGGATGTTATTCCTATGTAAATATGAGCACAACTGCTGTGCCACAGCTTTTTCAAGGATCTTGAAGATAAATGGGAGGTTTGATATTGGCCAATAATTGGACAGCTGACAGGGATCAAGGTCAGGTTTTAAATCAGGGGTTTGATAACTGCTAGTTTAAAGGATTTGGGTACATAGCCAATCCTAAGAGAATAATTTATTATTTTTAGAAGTGGTTCAATTACTTCAGGTATTATCTGTTTGAATAGACGTGTAGGTAATTTAGTCCACAAGTTGGGTCGTTTGATGCAGAGATTAATGAAAGTAATTCAGTTTCTCTAAGGGGAGTAAAACATTCTAATTGCTGATCTGATACAGTTATTTTGTTCACTACAGGGTCACTTACATTGTCTAACCTTAAATTAGTAGTTTGAATTTTTTGTCTGATATTCTCAATTTTGCCTTTAAAAAAATTCATGAAGTCATTGCTACTACATACTACATACTTTGTGAAGTTGAAATTACCTGTCTGGTTACTGATCTCTCCCTCTGCACATGGTATACAGTCAGAGCAGCAGATAGGCCTTCCTTTCTGTGCAGCTTTTCTGGTTCCTGGAGGATAGCTCTCACTGCACACAAACCTTGGCTTCTAATATGAACAATATATTATGCCTAACATCATTATTTTTCACTATTACTCAATTTTAATTCATACTGATCCATAACTTTCAAATTATGAGGATCTAACTGACTTAAAGCACTATTTTTTCTGTAAAACCTTTCATTTTTTTTCAGTGTTGTGGAAATAACATTATTAGAGCATTCATCTGGGGCGGCACGGTGGTGTAGTGGTTAGTGCTGTCGCCTCATAGCAAGAAGGTCCGGGTTCGAGCCCCGTGGCCAATGAGGGCCTTTCTGTGTGGAGTTTGCATGTTCTCCCCGTGTCCGCGTGGGTTTCCTCCAGGTGCTCCGGTTTCCCCCACAGTCCAAAGACATGCAGGTTAGGTTAACTGGTGACTCTAAATTGACCGTAGGTGTGAGTGTGAATGGTTGTCTGTGTCTATGTGTCAGCCCTGTGATGACCTGGCGACTTGTCCAGGGTGTACCCCGCCTTTCGCCCGTAGTCAGCTGGGATAGGCTCCAGCTTGCCTGCGACCCTGTAGGACAGGATAAAGCAGCTAGAGATAATGAGATGAGAACATTCATCTTTTGCCAGAAAAGTTATATGGGGCATTTGTGGGGTTAAAACAGAGAGATAGATAGCCATTCACACTCACATATACATACATATGAAAAATTTAGGGGATCCAATTAGGGAATCCAATCCACGTGCTGATCTATCGGCCACCCCGAGGTCTCCGCGACTTCCTCAAAGAGCGTGATGAAAGCCTCGGGGTCATCCTGTGGGCCCATCTTTGTCAGGGTGAGGGGGGACAGGCCCACGGTGGGAGCATCGGTAGTCCCCGCCGACCCGAGGAGGTGCCGGAACGCCTGTCGATCCTCTTGCTGGGCCAACACCAGGGCCTCGAAATGCTGCTCCTGCTCCTTACGGAGCGTGACTAGCGCCTGGTGCTGGCTTTGCTGGGCCGTGGCGAGGGTATGGACCAGGTCAGCAAACGGGGAAGACTCCATGGGGCGGTTCGGCATCTGTGCTCCAGGTCCCAGGTTTCGGCACCACTGTAGCGGTTCGTGTAGAAGGGTGGAGCACAGAAGACGGCAGGACAGAGTTCGGGTTGATAGAGCGTTTTATTGCGACACTTCTCAGTCTAACAACTATATGAACTTTACAGACACACACTCGGCGTCTGGTTCGGGGAGAGCTCCTCTGCTCTCCCTCTTTAAGTAGGGCATGGTCACTGGGAAGACACACACAAACACAGGTTAATTGACATCAGGTGTAGTGATTCTGCCACTTACCTTCCCTGACTCCACCCTCCTGTCACAGACCGGCGCTTGACCACGCCCCCGCTACCACATACCCCCACCACCCGACTCAGGCCAGGCGGCCGTCCGGCCTGCAGCCGACTCCCCCCCCCGATGGGAGAGGAAGTCCACCACGACCATCTGCGCCCCCGGCCTGTGGACCACCTTGAAATTGAAGGGTTGGAGTGCCAGATACCAACAGGTGATCCACGTGTTGGCATCCTTTATGCGGTGGAGCCACTGGAGGGGCACGTGGTCCGAACAGAAGTGTGACGAATTGGTGTAAACCGAATGTTGTGGAAAAGGCCGTTTTTTCCTCGGGATAGTGGAGTCAAGGGGATCTGCCAGTATCCCTTTGTCAAATCCAGTGTTGAATAAAAGCGAGCCGTGGCTAGTCGATTGAGCAACTCATCAATCTGAGGCATTGGGTACATGTCAAATTTAGACACCGCGTTGACTTTTCTATAGTCCACACAGAACCGGACCGACCCGTGGGCCTTGGTACCAAGACCACCAGGCTGCTCCAGTCACTGTGGGACTCCTCGACAATGCCCATTTCGAGCATGGCCTTGAGTTCTTCCCAAACCACCTTTTTTTTGTGTTCGGGTAGCCTGTAGGGGCGGCTACACACTACCACCCCCGGGGGCGTCTCTATGTGGTGCTCTATGAGGTCAGTGTGACCGGGCATGGGCGAGAACACATCCGAAAACTCGGTCTGCAACTGGGCGACCTCCGCGAGTTGGGTCAGGGAGAGGTGGTCTCCACAGGGGACCGGAGGGGTACATGACGCCAATGCCCCTTTTTGAACCTTCAGCCCCAGCTCCGCCTTCTCCGGAACCACCGACACCAATGCCACGGGGACCTCCTCATTCCAGAGTTTAAGCAGATTGAGGTGGTAAAGCTGTAGCGCCCCACCCCTGTCCGTTCGCCTCACCTCATAGTCAACGTCCCCGACTCGCCATGTGACCTCAAAGGGTCCTTGCCACTTGGCGACCAATTTGGAGCTCGATGTGGGCAACAGTAGGAGTACTTTATCTCCCGGTGCGAACTCTCTAAGGCACATACCCTTGTTATACAGGCGGGTTTGCCGTTCTTGGGCCTGCCGCAAATTCTCCTGGGTTAGGTGGGTGAGGGTGTGGAGTTTTGCGTGCAGGTCCATAACATATTGAATTTCGTTTTTGCTTTGTGAAGGTCCCTCCTCCCAATTTTCCCGCAGCACATCTAGAATGCCGTGCAGCTTACGCCCATATAATAATTCAAACGGGGAGAACCCCGTGGAAGCTTGGGGGACCTCTTGCAGTGAAAACAGCAAGGGCTCGAGCCACTTATCCCAATTACGTGCGTCCTCACTTACGAATTTTTTAATTATGTTCTTGAGGGTGCGGTTTAACCATTCCACTAAACCGTCCGTTTGTGGGTGATACACGCTGGTGTGGATCGGCTTAATCCCCAATAACCCATACAGTTCGCGCAGTGTCCGTGACATAAATGTGGTGCCTTGATCAGTCAGAATCTCTTTTGGGATTCCAACTTGGGAGATAACGCAGAAGAGCGCCTCCGCAATACTGCGTGCTGAGATATTGTGCAGAGGCACTGCTTCCGGGTATTGCATTGTATAGTCCACCAGAACTAATGTAAAGCGGTACCCTCGTGTCGACCGATCTAATGGTCCATCACAACTCTTTCGAACGGGGTCTTGATTAATGGTAGAGGGCGCAAAGGCGCTTTTGGAATGGCTGCTGGATTTACTAACTGGCATTCGCGGCACGCCGTACACCACCTCCGAACGTCGCCGCGAATCCCCGGCCAATAAAATTGGGCCATTATTTGGGCTAGTGTCTTATCCTGCCCTAAGTGTCCAGCCATGGGATTAAAGTGAGCCGCCTGGAATACCAATTCCCGGCAGCTCTTTGGAATTAAAAGCTGAGTGACTTGCTCTTTCATCTGAGTGTCCTGTGTCACTTGGTATAATCTATCCTTCATAATAGAAAAATAGGGGAAGGACGGGGTGGCGTTTGGCGGGAGCGTTTGACCATCGATTACTCTCACTTGATCAAATGCATGCCACAGAGTCTCTTCTCATGACTGTTCTAATGGGTAATCCGTGAGGGATTCCCCAAGAGAGAGAGGAGGGGCCTGTGGCTCCTCACTCTGACGCGGAGATGACGTAGACGGCTCTGTGACAGCTGCTCCCACCAAGGCGACACAGGGACCTCCCCCTGCTGAAGTATGGCAGGACCCACTCTCCACTAAACAGCTCATCAACTGCCCGAATCCCAGCCAATCAGTCCCCAAAATTATCGAGTGGGTGAGGTGAGGATTAACCACTGCCTTTACTATTAATTTTTCCCCTCGGAAAAAAATGTGGACCGACACCAAAGGGTAGCTGTGAACATCCCCATGCACACACAACACCTTCACCCCCTGTGCTCCCCCCAATGCCTCGTTTTGCACCAGGCTTCAGTGAATTGAGGTTTGATTACAACCGGAATCCACCAACACCTGATATGTATCCCCTTGAATACTCACCGATATGCGATACGCTCCGGCCCGATCAAGGGCGGCCTCTGGCGCGTCGGGGATCCGAACCACCGCGCCCACCTCCATTGCCATTCCCTGCTGTTGGAGGTGGCCCCGCTCCCCGCAGTGCCAGCAAACCGGCCCGGGCTTCCTCTCTGCACCGGTGTTCTGAGGCTCACTCACCTGAGGGGGGGATAGACAGACGCAGGAGGGAGAAATGGGTGGGCACCGCAGGTGCGGCAGGCCGGCTGGGGTGGTGCCGGCCCCCACCTCCGCAGTGGGGGAATGGGGTGAGGACGAGACACAGGAGGAGGAACAGAGAGAGCGAAGAGGAGAGAAGAGAAGAGGCTGTCTGCTGTCCTGCCACCGGAACAGCTGCCAAATAGTCCTCTGCCAGCTCCATGGCCTGATCTAGTGACGTCAGGTGGTGGCACTGGACCCACTCTGCGGTTCTTGCTGGCAAGCGCGCGATGAACTGCTCCAGTATCACCTGGTCGACGATCCCCTTGGCATCGCGGTTGTCGGCCCTCAGCCACCGCCAGCAGGCATCCTGGAGTTGCTAGCCAAACGCGAACGGCCAGCTGACTTCCTCCAAGCGCAAAGCACGGAGGCGCTGGCGCTGCTGTTCGGGGTTGCGCCCCACACGCTGGAGGATGGCCCGGCGAAGGTCCGCGTAGGCCAGCCAGCGGTTGGCAGGGAGCTGTAGCATGGCCAGCTGCGCCTCTCCCGTTAGCAGGGGGAGGAGGCGCGCCACGTGCTGATCTATCGGCCACCCCGAGGTCTCCGCGACTTCCTCAAAGAGCGTGATGAAAGCCTCGGGGTCATCCTGCTGGCCCATCTTTGTCAGGGTGAGGGGGGACAGGCCCACAGTGGGAGCATCGGTAGTCCCCGCCAACCCAAGGAGGTGCCGGAACGCCTGTCGATCCTCTTGCTGGGCCAACACCAGGGCCTCGAAACGCTGCTCCTGCTCCTTACGGAGCGTGACTAGCACCTGGTGCTGGCTTTGCTGGGCCGTGGCGAGGGCGTGGACCAGGTCGGCGAATGGGGAAGACTCCATGGGGCGGTTCGGCGTCTGTGCTCCAGGTCTCGGGTTTCGGCACCACTGTAGCGGTTCGTGTAGAAGGGTGGAGCACAGAAGACGGCAGGACAGAGTTCGGGTTGATAGAGCGTTTTATTGCTACACTTCTCAGTCTAACAACTATATGAACTTTACAGACACACACTCGGCGTCTGGTTCGGGGAGAGCTCCTCTGCTCTCTGCTCTCCCTCTTTAAGTCGGGTGCGGTCACTGGGAAGACACACATAAACACAGGTTAATTGACGTCAGATGTAGTGATTCTGCCACTTACCTTCCCTGACTCCGCCCTCCTGTCACAGACCAGCACTTGACCACGCCCCTGCTGCCACAGTCTGGCATTGGTGGAATACTATAAAGTTGGAAGATTTGAGATTTGGAACCAGTTCACTCTGCAGACCAAACTTGGTCTTTGTTAATTGATTTAATAAAGGTCTAAACTTTTCTGCAAACTCTTTGACTTTGAATAATTTTTGCTTGAGAGAGTTTCCATGACAGTTGTAACAGATCCCTGATGTGGGTGGACCACAGAAGCACAGCAGGCGGAAGTTGATTTCACACACACACTTTATTTTCCTTATTTTTCTTTGCTTTTCAGCTTTAATAACTTGCTGCTCACACACAGTCACACACGCCCCCCCCCCACACACACACACACACATGTGTTCTGGTCAAGAGAGACCTCTTCTCTGCTCTCCTCCTTCTTTTATGCTCCACCATCCCTGCAACATACACACACATTAATTGACATCAGGTGTAATGACTTAGCCACTCAACTTCCCTGGCCCCACCCTCCATTCACAAACTGATGCTTGGCCATGCCCCCACTGCCACATACCCCACCGCCCAACTCAAGCTGGGGAGCCGTCCGGCCTGCAGCAGACCTCCCTCCCGATGGGACAGGAAGTCCGCCACCACCATCTGTGCCCCCGGCCTGTGGACCACCTCGAATGTAAATGGCTGGAGGGTGAGATACCAACGGGTGATCCACGCATTGGCATCCTTCATGCAGTGGAGCCACTGGAGGGGCACGTGGTCCGAACAGAGGGTGAAAGGTCGCCCCAGCAGGTAGTGTCAGAGGGTGAGGACTGCTCACTTGATGGCCAGGCACTCCTTTTCAATGGTGCTGTACTTGCTTTCATGCATTGAGAGCTTGCAACTGATGAAAAGCACGGGACACTCCTCACCCTCCACCTTCTGGGACAGAATGGCCCCCAGCCCTCTGTCTGATGGATCAGTCTGTAAAATAAAGGGGAGAGGGAAGTCAGGGGAGTGTAAAAGTGCCCCCCCACACAGTCCAGCTTTTACCCTAGTGAAAGCCTGTTGGCACTGCTCTGTCCACTAGACCGGATCTGGTGCTCCCTTTTTAGTGACATCAGTCAGTGGGCTGGTGATGTCCGAATAATTAGGTATGAACCTACAATAGTAGCCAGCCAGTCCCAGGAACTGTCTCACCCCCTTTTTAGTCTTGGTCCTCAGGCAGGACACAATTGCTGCAGTCTTGCTAATTTAGATAGATAGATAGATAGATAGATAGATAGATAGATAGATAGATAGATAGATAGATAGATAGATAGAATCTTTATTGTCATTGCACATCAGGTATACAATTAAATTGCAGTGCTTCTCCGGCCGGTGCATAATAAATATAAAAAGAAAACAGTAAAATTAAAAGAAAACAGTAAAACAGAAATAAGAAAGGAATGCATATTTACATCATTTACACAATACACTAGCATACACTTTCTTTATGAGTTCAGGGACCTGATTGCCCAGGGGAAAAAAAAAACAGTTTTTAAGTCTGTTTGTCCTGCTTTTGAGGCATCTGTATCTCCTGCCAGAGGGCATGAGGGTGAACAGGTGCTGTCCTGGGTGTGAGGGATCAACAATGATTGCCCTCGCTCTCCTGAGACACCGTGTGCTGGTGATGTCTTCTAGCGAGGGTAGGGGACTGCCAGTAATGTCTTGTGCAGTTTTAATGACCCTCTGCAGGTTCTTTCTTCCTGTCACAGAGCAGTTGGTGTACTACACTGTAAGGCAGTACATCAGGATGCTCTCGATAGTGCTGTGGTAAAAGGCTACTAACTGTTTCTCCTCCAGATGGTTCCTTCTAAGTATCCTTAGGAAGTGGAGTGGCTGTCGGGCCTTTTTTACCACCACGGATATGTTAGCTGACCAGGAGAGGTCCTTGGCTATGTGTGTCCCAAGGAACCTGAAGGAGGACACCCGCTGGACACAGTCCCCATTGATGCTCAGTGGGGCTGGATCCCCCCTGTGTTTCCTGAAGTCAATCACCATCTCCTTAGTTTTGCTGGTGTTGAGCAGCAGGTTGTGTGCAGAACACCAACCTGCCAGCATGTTGACCTCATCCCTGTACGTGGTCTCGTCCCCTCCACTGATAAGGCCGATGACCGTGGTGTCATCTGCAAATTTAATGATGGTATTGGAGGGGTGGATGGGTATGCAGTCATGTGTATACAGGGAATACAGGAGAGGGCTCAGCACACAGCCCTGAGGAGAGCCTGTGCTGAGCGTCAGGGTGGAGGAGCAGGTGGTGCCTACCTTAACTGTTTGAGGGTGGTCAGTCAGGAAATCCTTGATCCAGGCACAGGTGGAGGGGGAGAGAGTGATGTTGGTCAGCTTTTCCACCAAGATGTCAGGAATAATGGTGTTAAATGCACCATTTCTGTAAAAACAGTTGGGGCTGCACCTGCTCATGACCCAAGTGGAAACCCAGATACCATACTTCCACCCACCCAATTGCATACTTTTTTGGGTTAGCTGTGAGACCTGAATGCCTCAGCAACTCTAGGATGGCCCTTAGATGTTCCAGATGCTGTGGCCAATCATTACTATAAATGATTATGTCATCAAGGTACGCAGCCGTGTAGGCAGAGTAAGGGCGGAGGATCTTGTCCATGAGCTGCTGGAATGTAGCAGGCGCCCCAAATTACCCAAAATGGAGCATGACAAATTGGTGTAATCCAAATGGTGTCGAAAAGGCCATTTTCTCTCTTGATAAAGGAGTCAAGGGGATATGCCAATATCCCTTCATTAGATCCAGTGTCGAATAAAAGTGAGCAGCGCCTAACCAATTGAGCAACTCATCAATGCGAGGCATTGGGTATGCATCAAATTTAGACACCATGTTGACTTTTCTATAGTCCACACAGAACTGGACCAACCTATCGGTCTTGGGAACCAGGACTACTGGGCTGCTCCAGTTACTGTGTAACTCCTCGATTATGCCCATTTCAAGCATGGCCTTGAGTTCATCCTGAACCACCATTTTTTGTGTTTAGGCAAGCGGTAAGGGTGGCTACGCACCACCACCCCTGGGGGCATCTCAATGTGGTGTTCTATGAGGTGGGTGTGGCCAGGAAGGGGTGAGAACATGTTGGAAAATTCATTTTGCAACTTGGCCATCTCCATGAGTTGTGCTGGTGAGAGGTGGTCTCCACAAGGTACTGGAGTAGTTTGATTTGTTACTTTTTTACCTCTAGCCCCAGCTCCACCTTCTCTGGGACTACCGATGCCAATGCCATGGGGACCCTCTTGTTCCAATGTTTTAACAGGTTGAGGTGGTAAATTTGCAATGCCCCACCATTCATCTCACCTCATAGTCGTCATCCTTGACTCACCGTGTGACCTCGAAGGGCCCTTGCCAATTGGCGATTAATTTGAAGCTTGATGTGGGCAATAATATGAGCACTTTGTCTCCTGGTGTGAACTCTCTAAGGTGTGTGCCCCGTCATAGAGCCAGATTTGACATTCTTGTGCCTGCTGTAAATTATCCTGGGTTAAGTGTGTGAGTGTGTGGAGTTTTGCACGTAGGTCGAGAACATATTGAATTTCGTTCTTGCTAGGCGAAGGTTCCTCCTCCCAATTTTCCCATAGCACATCCAGAATGCCATGTGGCTTATGCCCATATAATAACTCAAATGGTGAGAAAGCTGTGGAGGCTTGTGGGGCCTCTCATGCTGCAAATAACAGGGGCTCAAGCCATTTATCCCAATTATGTGCATCCTAACTTACAAATTTCTGAATTATGTTTTTGAGTATTTGATTAAAACACTCCACTAAGCCATCCATTTGTGGGTGGTAGACACTGGTGCACATAGACTTAATCCCAATAACCAATACGGTTTGCTCAGTGTGCATGACATGAATGTAGTGCCTTGGTCTGTCAGGATTTCTTTCAGAATCCCGACCTGGGAGATAATACGGAAGAGTGCTTCCGCAATACTGCATGCAGAAACATTCCTCTTCCAGAAGGGTGTGGCGCTGCTCTGTGGCGACTACAGTGAGTGTGGTGTGCTGACATGACCTGCGTTTTTGTTGTCTTTTGTCGTGTGTGTATGTAAATCATTTGTTTTAAACATCAACATTCACTCTTGTTTAACCATGGCATCATATGCATGGGTTTTTGTACTCGTCCTGCTGGCCTTAAGTGTGCTTTTTATCTGTGGATTTAACAATGGAAACGCCGCGGGCGGTGTTATCCAGTGCATTAAGTACACGAGAGACTTCTTACTACAGTGTAATCCTGATCGTTAAAATTTAAAGTTCCTGCTGGATTACGATCAACAAGTGCACTTACACTGCACACAACGCAAACACAAGCATGGAAAGAAAGGGGGAATCAGACAGAGACTTAAGAAAATGAAGGCATGTCTCCCGCTGCCTACCTGCCTACTAATCAATGCACAGTCGCTTAGAGGGAAAGCAGATGAACTCGCAGCCAACGCGAGGTATCTGCATGAGTACAGGGGTGCGTGCCTGCTGGCAATTACGGAGACGTGGTTGGACAACAACATCCTATCCGACAAGGTGGAACCGGCCGGCTACACCTTCTTCAGAACCGACCGTGATCCAGGGATTACAGGGAAGTCCCGCGGTGGAGGAGTGGGCTTCTTCGTCCAGGATGACTGGTGCTGGAGAGGATCGGTGGTGGTGCAGGAGAGCCTCTGTACTCCCGACATCGAGTTGCTCAGCTTGTCACTCCGTCCCTTCTACCTACCATGCGAATTCCCACAACTTTTTTTCACAGTGGTGTATATTCACCCCCAAGCTAATGTGGATAAAGCATCAGAAATAATATTCAACCTTTCACAGAAATTAGACACTCTATCCCCTGATACCCTGAAATTCTTCCTGGGTGACTTTAATCACTGTTCATTGAAAAAGACACTGTGCACATACTATCAATATGTAAACTGCCACACTAGGAAAAACAGAACATTGGATTTATGTTATGGTAGTATTAAGGGTGCCTATACTGCCTCAGCCCTGCCCCCTCTGGGAGCATCAGACCATAATGTGGTGCATCTCCGGCCTGTATACCAGCAGCTTTTGGAGAGAGAGAAGCCCCAGATAAAGACTGTTAAGATCTGGAATGAAGACAGTATAATGGCACTTCAGGGATGCTTTGACTGTACCTCCTGGGAGGTTTTTAAAAGCCCGGATTTAAATGAACAGGTGGAGGTTATATCCGATTATATTACGTTTTGTGAGGACTCAGTCGTACCTATCAAGACTTTCACAGTGTACCCAAATAACAAACCTTGGGTATCAAAAAAACTTAAATTCCTTTTAAATATGAAGAAACGGGCCCACTTCCAAAAAGATGAAACTGCAAAGAGAAATGCACAAAAAGAAATCAAAAGGCAGATTAAAATAGATAAGCATATCTATAAACAAAAAGTGGAGCAAAACATGACTCTGGGTAACTCAAGGCAGGCATGGCAGTCAATCAAAACCATGACCAGTGCCCCCCATAAGGGTAGTGGGAAACCTAACATGAGTGTCAATGGCAAGAATGGCTGTGAGATGGCAAATGGTTTAAATGCTTTCTTTTCCCGATTTGATATTAAATCTGATATGAACACTGATACAGGGCAGCTTGACCTGTCAGCCACCCAGTTTATTACTGTCACACAGCGGGAGGTCAGTAGGCTATTTAAGGGAATTAACACACGTAAGTCCCCTGGCCCAGATAACATCTGTGGTAGCATATTAAAACACTGTGCTGAACAACTGTCCCCTGTTTTTGTTGACATTTTCCAGTCTTCCCTGGATCAGTGGACTGTCCCTACACTCTGGAAGACCTCAGTCATCATCCCCATCCCAAAGATCCCATCACCTTCTGAGCAAAACCACTACCATCCTATAGCACTGACTTCCCTTGTTTTGAAATGCTTGGAACGAATAGTGAATAAACACATTTTTATACACACTCATCAGCTATTGGACCCATTACAGTTTGTGTACCATCCCAGTAGGGGGTTGATGACTCCATTGCAACGTTACTACATCTTGTGTACACACACCTGGAAGCTGCTAAAACCCATGTAAAAATATATATTTTTTTACTTTTCATCTGCATTTAACACTATCAAGCTGAATATCTTGGCTCAGAGGCTAAATGAGGACTTTGGATTAGTTGGAGGTTTGATCCTGTCGGTCTCAGATTTCCTGAGTCAGAGAGTCCAGCAGGTGAAGGTGGGCTCTTCCCTCTCTGACAAAACCATCACTAACACAGGCTCCCCCCAAGGATGTGTTTTATCTCCGCTACTGTACATACTGTACACCAATAATTGCTGCAGCTCTTATCCTGGCAGACATTTAATTAAGTTTGCAGATGACAGGTAAGCCTGCTCAGAGAGGATGAGCAGGACCATGGACCAGTCCTGGAAGAGTTTCTCGTCTGGTGCGAGAAGTCCAACCTCCTGCTCAACACCTCTAAGACAAAAGAGATGTCTGTTGACTTTAGAAAAGACAAACCAACCAACCCCACTGTCATCGGGGGGCAGACCATACAGTCTGTCACAGAGTATAAATATTTGGGGGTAGTCTTAGATAACAAGATAAGGTGGGAGCAGCACACTGAAGCCATCCAAAAAAAGGGGCAGCAAAAGCTGCACTTTTTAAAAAAGCTGGTCTCCTTTGATGTAAATCCCAGCATAACCAGAATGTTTTACAGTGCTTTTGTGGAAAGTGTCTTGATGTTTGCCATCATCTGTTGGTTTGGAAATGCTACAGTTGCACAAAAAGGAAGGCTAAAGAAAATAATAACAACTGCTAGCAAGCTGATTGGCACAAATCTCAAAAGCTTGGAGATGATCTATAGGGAACGTTCACTGGGTAAAATAGACACGATTTTAGCAGATAAGAAACACCCTCTATTTTATACATTTGAATTATTGCCATCAGGCAATAGATTCCGTTACCCTGCTCTTTCCAAGAATAGGACCAAGCAGTCATTCATTCCACAAGCCATTAGCCTTTTTAATAAACAAAATCCCAGATCTTAATTTTGATTTTAATTTTAATTGTGCAGGAACTGTTCAGCGGGTCTGAGCAGGGAAGCCACATTTTATCACATTTTATCTTATTGAGTGTACATTTTTAACTTCTAACATTTTTATTGTTTTTAAGGATGTATTTATTTCCTTCTTGCTGTTTGCACATTTCTCCAGTATATACTTTTATTTAGGACACTTTAGTGCTATTTATTTCCCCTCCCTACTGTACCTGCACAGCCAGCGTTTTTGCACAACCAGTGCATTTTGGCCATTATGCACTTATGCCAGAGAAGTAGAAACTGTGAGTGGGACTGTTGAATAGTTTGTCCTGTCCTGTCTAATGTCCAATGTCTTTTTTGTTAATATCTGGGTAAATGTGTAATGTAAATGTGTTATACTTTGTTCTTTCATGTCATAGGCAAATACAACATGCCTGGTGTACCTCACTTGCTGACCAAAATTTCCCCATGGGGACAATAAAGTTTCTAACTAATAAAGTTTCTAACTAATATTCTGGAGAGGCATGGCTTATGGATACCGCATTGCATAGTCCATCAGAACTAAAATAAAGCAATATCCCTGTGCTGACTGATCTAATGGCCCGACGAGATCCATACCAATTCTCTTAAAAGGGGTCTCAATTAGAGGGAGAGGACACAAAGGCACTTTTGGCATGGCTGTGGGATTTACTAATTGGCATTTGCAGTGTGCCGCACACCACCAATGGACATCCCCGCGAATCCCTGGCCAATTGAACCAGGCCATTATTTGGGCTAGTGTTTTATCCTGCCCTAAGTGTCCGGCCATGGGATTAAAGTGAGCCGCATGGAATATGAGTTCCCTATGGCACTTTGGGATCAAGAACTGGGTTATTTGTTTACCGGTTTGAGTGTCCTATGTCACTCAATACAATCTATCCTTAATAATAGCAAAATACGGGAAGGCCGGTGTTGCACTTGGCTGGAGAGTTTGACCATCGATTACTCTCACTTGGTCAAATGCATGCTGCAGAGATCGTCTCACGACTGCTCTAATGGGAAATCTTCAAGGGAAGCCCCGAGGGAAGAGGGACGAGTTGCTCCTCACTCCTTGTATCACCCTGAAGTGGTGTTGATGTAGACAGCTCTGTGCCAGCTTCCTCACCGGGATCTTCCCATGACATATTTATGCAGGACCCACCTTTCATTATGTCTTCCATCAATTCTTTAAACCCTGGCCAATCAGTCCCCAAAATTAGTGAGTGGGTGAGATGAGGATTAACTGCTGCCTTAATTCTATGCGTTTGGCCCCGGAATAGAATATGGATGGACACTAAAGGGTAATTGTGAACATCCCTGTGCATACACAACACCTTCACTACTTGTGCTCTCTCCAATGCCTCGCCTTGGACCAGGCTTTGGTGAACTGAGGTCTGATTACAACCAGAATCCACCAACGCGTGATATGTATCTGTGGCAGTGGGGGCGTGGCCAAGCAGCAGTCTGTGAATGGAGGGCGGGGTTGGGGAAGGTAAGTGGCTAGGTCATTACACCTGATGTCAATTTGTGTGTGTGTGTGTGTGTGTGTGTGTGTGTGTGTTTGTTGCAGGGATGGAGTATAAAGGGAGGGGGAAAGGAGAGAAGGCCCCTGACCACAGCACTTGTGTGAATGAGTGAGTGCGTGAAAGAAAGAAAGCAAGCAAGCTGAAAAGCTCAATAAAAGTGCATTTGTGTAAACACAAACTCTCGCCTGCCGTGCTTCTGTGCTCCACCCATATTGGGGTTTACTACAGTGGTGCCAAAACCCGGGTCGCACAGAATGAAACTGCCCCATGGAGTCCTCCCCGTTCAAAGAGCTCATCCTGGCCCTCACTACCACCCAGCAGAACCAGCATCAAGAGCTGATCACCTTCCGGAAGGAGCAGCAGCAGCACTTCGAAGCCTTGATGCTGGCCCAGCAGGAAGTTCGCCAGGCGTTCCGGCACCGGCTCACATCAGCAGGGCTGCTGGCTGCCGCTGCCGCCACCCTCACGAAGATGGGACCTCAGGACGATCCGGAAGCGTTCCTCGCTCTCTTTGAGCAAACAGCCGAGGCATGGGGGTGGCCGCTGGAGTAGCACGTGGCGCGCCTCCTCCCACTCCTAACTGGCAAAGCACAGCTCGCAGTGCAGCAGCTCCCTGCTGACAGCCGGCTGGTTTTTGTGGACCTGAGGAAAGCCATCCTGCAGCGGCTCGGCCGCTCCCCGGAGCAACACCGTCAGTGCTTCCGGACGCTGATACTGGAGGAGGTCGGCCGGCCATTTGCATTCGGCCAGCAACTCCGGGATGCCTGCCGGCGGTGGCTGAGGGCGGAAGACCGCGACGGCGAGGAGATCATCGATCTGGTGGCACTGGAGCAGTTCATCTCTCAACTTCCGGAACGAATGGCAGAATGGGTCAAGGGGGTACACATCACGCTTTGGTGGATTCCGGTTGTAATCAGACTTCAATTCACCAACGTCTGGTGCAAGGTGAGGAATTGGGGGGAGCACAAGCAGTGAAAGTGTTGTGTGTGCACGGGGATGTTCACCATTAGCCTCTAGTGTCTGTCCATATTCTATTCCAGGGCCAAACGCATAAGATGAAGGCGGCGGTTAATCCTCGTCTTACCCACTCGTTGATCTTGGGTACTGATTGGCTGGGGTTTAAAGAATTGATGGAGTATTTAACACGCAGCGGGTCCTGCCCTAGTAGGTCACTGTTAGGGTTTTGCTGAGATTCAAACCTGGTTCGCTGGTGTGATAATCCAGCAAACCCCCACTAGGCAACCAGGGCGATGACTCAAGTGCAGAGGCATGAGGCGGAAGTAGAAAAGTATCAAAAAGTTTATTTACAAAATGTACAATCCACAGCAAAAAACAAAAGTAATCCAAAAGCTCAGAAGAGGAAGGGAAAATAAAAAATATCCAAAAGTTCAAAGTCCAAAAATAAGAAAAGAAAAGGCAAAAATGCAAACGCTCAGAAGATATCAAAAATGATAAAAACAAAATTCAAAAAGGTCCAAAAAGAAAGCAAAGTACAAAAACCACAAAGACACAGGCAAGGAACATGGAACAAAGGGAACTAGCACTAACAGGCATAGCATAGAAAAAAGACTCCGTGACAAGGGAACAAACAGAGGGGTATTTATACACACACTAATTAAGGAACAGGGCGGGGCAGGAAACAGGCAATGAAGACAAACACAAAAACACAGTGGCGGCCTCTAGAGGCCAAAGCAAACATGACAAGATGGAAATAACAGTGGCCTCTAGAGGCCAAAACAGTCCCAGTCCTAACAGGACCCCCCCCAGGAGCGTCTCCTGACGTTCCCAGGGCGATCCGGATGGGCCGAATGGAAGTCCCGGCATAGTCCTTTATCTAGAATGTCCCGGGCAGGGACCCAACAGCGTTCCTCAGGGCCATAGTCCTCCCAATCTACTAGATATTGAAGCCCATCGCGGACCCGGCGGGAGTCAAGCAGGCGATGCATGGTGAACACAGTCCGACCCTGGAAGATGCGGGGGTGTGGGGGGTTCCTGGGGCAGGGGCATACATGGACGTCAGTACGGGCCACAACAGGGAAACATGGAATGTGGGGTTGATCCTCAGAGTCCGGGGCAACTGGAGCCGGTAGGCGACAGGGTTCACCCTGCGCACCACCTTGAAGGGGCCAATGTAGCGAGGAGCAAGCTTGCAGTTCTCCACCCGCAGCGGAAGGTCCTTAGTGGACAGCCAAACCCACTGCCCAGGGCGGAAAGCGTGGGCAGGTCTTCTATGGCGGTTAGCCTGAGTCTGGTTGGTTCTGGAGGTCTGGATGAGGGTCTTCCTGACCTTGCTCCAGGTCTTGCGACACCGTCTCACATATTGGTTGACCGAGGGCACCCCTGCGTCCTCCTCCTGGTCGGGGAACAGAGGTGGCTGGAACCCGAATTGGCACTGGAATGGCAACAGCTTGGTGGCCGATGACTGCAGGGTGTTGTGGGCATACTCTGCCCATGGTAGCCAGGTGCTCCACGATGTCGGGTTATCCATAGCCAGGCCTCGCAGGGTGGTTTCCAGGTCCTGGTTGAGCCTCTCCGTCTGACCATTGGACTGTGGGTGAAACCCAGAGGAGAGGCTGGCAGTGGCTCCGATGACCTTGCAGAACCCGTGCCACACTCGGGAGGAGAACTGGGGCCCTTGGTCTGAGACGATGTCCTGCGGGAGACCAAAGACTCGGAAGACATGAGTGAATAATAGTTTAGCAGTTTCAAGAGTAGAAGGGAGCTTGCACAGTGGTAAAAAGCGGCAGGCCTTGGAGAATCTGTCAACTATGACCAATATGACAGTGTTACCTTGTGACTCAGGGAGACCCATGATGAAGTCGACTGCCACGTGGGACCAGGGATGCCGGGGAATGGTCAGAGGATGCAGGAGACCCTGGGGGTGCTGTCATGGGTTCTTGCTTCTGGTGCACACTTCGCAGGAAAGGACGAATGACCTCACTTCCTTCTCCATGCTAGGCCACCAGAAGCGCCTTCTCAAAAAGTCCAGGGTCCTTCGAGCTCCCGGGTGGGCGGTGAGAGGGGACGAGTGACCCCACTGGAGAACCTTGGCCCGGGCTTGATGTGGGACGTACAAGAGGCCTGGTGGCCCCGTCCCAGGACCGGGGTCCTGGCATTGGGCTCATCGGCCAACCTCCTCAATACCCCAGCGGACAGGGGCCACAATCTGGGACACAGGGATAATAGGCCCGACTTCACTCTCCCTGTGAGTGGCAGAGAACAGCCTGGACAGTGCGTCAGGTTTGGTGTTCTTGGAGCCGGGGCGGTACGATAGGGTGAAGTCAAACCGACTGAAAAACAGGGCCCACCTAGCCTGTCGTGGGTTCAGTCTCTTGGCTTGCTGGAGGTACTCCAGGTTCTTGTGGTCCGTCCAAACCAGGAATGGATGTTGTGCTCCCTCCAGCCAGTGCCTCCACTCCTCAAGGGCCAGTTTGACCACTAGCAGTTCTCGATCCCCCACATCGTACCGGGACTCCGCAGGGCTCAGGTGGTGGGAGAAGTATGCGCAGGGGTGCAGCTTTCCTTCTGAACGTTGAGAGAGCACCGCGCCGACACCACTGTCCGAGGCGTCCACCTCCACGATGAATGGTTGGGAGGTGTCCAGGAGGACCAGAATGGGTGCCGTGCAGAAGCGGTGCTTGAGGTCTTTGAACGCCTTTTTCCGCCTGAGGAGACCAGATAGAAGATCCACCTGTCCCTTTGGTGAGGTCCGACATGGGTGCTGCTACAGAACTAAAGTTCCTGATAAACTTGCGGTAGAAGTTAACAAATCCTAAGAACCGCTGAACCTCTTTGACGGACTTGGGAGTGGGCCAGTCCCGGACGGCCAGGGTCTTGGCAGGGTCCATTTGGAATTGGCCTGTCCGTACAATAAAACCCAGAAAGGAGACCTCGGGAACATGAAATTTGCATTTCTGGGCCTTGGCAAACAGATTGTTCTGTAGCAGCCTCTGGAGAACCTGGCGGACATGGTGGCGGTGCTCCTGCACGGTCTTGTAAAAGATAAGGATGTCGTCGAGGTAGACAAAAACATACAGGTTAATCATGTCCCTCAAGACGTCGTTGATTAGGGCCTGAAAAACAGCTGGTGCGTTGGTGAGTCCGAAGGGCATCCCCTGGTATTCGTAGTGCCCAGGCGGGGTGTTAAAGGCAGTCTTCCACTCGTCTCCCTGTCGGATATGGATGAGGTGGTATGCGTTCCATAGGTCCAACGTGGTGAAGACGGTGGCGCCTTGGAGCAGGTTGAATGCTGTGGACATCAGCGGAAGGGGATATCGGTTGCGCACAGTGATCTTGTTCAGGCCCCTGTAGTCAATACATGGTCGGAGCCCTCCATCCTTCTTGCCGACAAAGAAGAAGCCGGCACCAGCAGGTGAGGTGGAGGGTCGAATGGACCCAGAGACCAGGGCGTCTTTGAGGTATTCCTCCATGGCCTTGCATTCTGGCTGAGAGAGGGAAAACAGTCTGCCATGAGGAGGGGTAGTCCCAGGGAGCAAGTCGATGGCACAGTCGTAGGCCCGGTGTGGAGGAAGAATGGCGGCCCTGCTTTTGCTGAATACCTCCTTCAAATCCCAGTACTCTGTGGGAACTTGAGATAGCTCGGTGAGATCAGGGGGCTCGGCAGGAGACACAGGAGAGCTAGAGAGCAGACAAGAGGCATGGCATGCAGGGTCCCATTCCACAACCTGGCTTGTTACCCAGTCTATGTGAGGGTTGTGTCAGGTAAGCCAAGGAAGGCCTAGAATCACTGGGAACTCTGGTGAAGGAATCAGGTGCAGGGATATTTCTTCCTTGAGACCTTGAGACTGGAGGAAGACTGGAGAAGTTACTTGGGTGACTCTTCCATCACCTAAGGCTTGGCCATCCAGGGCAGACACAGACAGTGGGACTTCAAGAGGTGCAGTCGGGACATTGATACTTTGGGCGTATATAGTGAACATCTATAAAGTTTCCAGCCGCCCCGGAGTCTAACAAGGCTTGACAAGAGTGGACGGACTCACCCCAGGAGATGGAGACCAGGATGTAAACTCCTTGGCCAGAAAGTTCAGGAGAGAGGGTAGGCCCCGTCACAACTCTCCCTCGGCTGGACGGGGCAGTCCTTTTCCCGAGAGTTCGGGACATGATGCTCGGAAGTGACCAGGCTTGCCACAGTAGATGCAGCACTTGTCCCTCCTTCTGCGCTCCCTCTCAGATGCGGAGAGGCGAGTACGACCCACTTGCATGGGTTCTGGACAGTCACTGGAGGAGGTAGACGGGCTCCAGGTAGAGGCAGGGAGGCCGGGGAGGCTCAGGACTTGGCAGCGTTCTCTCATCCTGTTGTCCAGATGAGTAGAATGTGAGATCAGTGTTTTGAGGTCACTAGGGCATCCGATAGAAACCAGACCATCTTTGATGGGGTCAGACAGACCATGGTGGAAGGCTGACACCAGGTCAGTCTCGTTCCATCCACTTACTGCTGCGAGCGTCCGGAACGAGATGGTGTAGTCTGCGATGCTTCCCCCTTGCTGGATGGACATGAGCTTTCTGGCTGAGTCTTTACTGATGTCTGCTTGATCAAAGACACAAAGCATCTCCTCAGTAAACAGCTGGAAATCAGAGCACTTGGGTCCCTGTCTCTGCCAGATAGCAGTGGCCCAGGCCCGTGCCTTACCAGCTAACAAGGTTATCACAAAGGCAATCTTGCGGCGATCCGTATTGTAGGTGGTAGGCTGAAGCTCAAAGGTGAGTTGGCACTGGGTAAGGAACTCTCGACACTCACTGTGCTTGCCATCATACCTCTGTGGTGCAGGAAGGCTGGGTTCATGAGGTGAAGAAGGCAGCATGGCAGGAGGCACTGGAGCAGGAGCGGATGGTGGAGCAGGAGCAGAATCAGGTGGAGGAGATGGGGCAAAGAAGTCAGCTGTGCCAGGGTTTTCCCAATCTGCTGAAGCGGTACCTCGTGGCGAGCAAGGGTCTCATGTTGGCTTGCGAGAGTCCGTCCATGAGTGTCCATGGTGGATCCGAGGCATGTGAACGCAGCCATCATTCCCTGAAGGTTGGCCGGGTAGACAGATGAAGAAGCCTCTGCTGAGTCGGTCATGACGGAGTCTTTCTGTTATGGTTTTGCTGGGATTCGAACCTGGTTCACTGGTGTGATAATCCAGCAAACCCCCACTAGGCCACCAGGGCGATGACTCAAGTGCAGAGGCGTGAGGCGGAAGTAGAAAAGTATCAAAAAGTTTATTTACAAAATGTACAATCCACGGCAAAAAACAAAAGTAATCCAAAAGCTCAGAAGAGAAAGGGAAAATAAAAAATATCCAAAAGTTCAAAGTCCAAAAATAAGAAAAGAAAAGGCAAAAATGCAAACGCTCAGAAGATATCAAAAATGGTAAAAACAAAATTCAAAAAGGTCCAAAAAGAAAGCAAAGTACAAAAACCACAAAGACACAGGCAAGGAACATGGAACAAAGGGAACTAGCACTAACAGGCATAGCATAGGAAAAAGACTCCGTGACAAGGGAACAAACAGAGGGGTATTTATACACACACTAATTAAGGAACAGGGCGGGGCAGGACACAGGCAATGAAGACAAACACAAAAACACAGTGGCGGCCTCTAGAGGCCAAAACAAACATGACAAGATGGAAATAACAGTGGCCTCTAGAGGCCAAAACAGTCCCAGTCCTAACAGTCACAGGAAGATCCTGGTGTGGCGTTGGCTGGAGAAGCTGTCACAGAGCCGTCCACGTCAACACCGCGTCAGAGTGAGGAGCAGCCCGCTCCTCCCTCTCTTGGGGATTCTCTTGGGGATTTCCCATTTGAGCAGTCGCGAGATGAGACTCTGCGGCATGCATTTGACCAAGTGAGAGTAATCGATGGTTAAACTCTTCAGCCAAGCATGGCACCAACCTTCCCCTATTTTGCCATTGTTAAATATAGATTGTACCGAGTGATGCAGGACACTCAAACCAAGGAACGAGTAACCCAGTTATTAATCCCAAAGAGCCGTAGGGAACTCGTATTCCATGCAACTCACTTTAATCCCATGGCTAGACACTTGGGGCAAGACAAAACACTAGCCCAAATAATGGCCTGGTTCTATTGGCCTGGGATTCGCAGGGATGTCCTTCGGTGGTGTGCGGCGTGCCGTGAATGCCAATTAGTAAATCCTGTGGCCACTCCAAAAGTGCCGTTGCGCCCTCTTCCTCTAATCGAGACCCCATTTGAGTGAATTGGGATGGATCTCGTTGGGCCATTAGATCGGTCAGCAAGGGGATATCGCTTTATTTTAGTTCTGGTGGACTATGCAACGCGATATCTGGAGGCAGTGCCTCTCCGCAATATCTCAGCATGCAGTATTGCGGAAGCGCTCTTCCGCATTATCTCCAGGGTCAGGATTCCGAAAGAAATCCTGACAGACCTAGGCACCTCGTTTATGTCACGCACACTGCGCAAGCTGTATGGGTTACTGGGGATTAAGCCCATCCGCACCAGTGTATATCACCCACAAACGGATGGATTAATAGAGCGATTCAACCAGACACTCAAAAACATAATCCCGAAATTTGTTAGTGAAGATGCGCGTAATTGGGATAAATGGCTCGAACCCCTGTTGTTTGCAGTATGAGAGGTCCCGCAAGCCTCCACAGGGTTTTCTCCCTTCGAATTATTATATGGGCGTAAGCCGCGTGGCATTCTGGATGTGCTCTGGGAAAATTGGGAGGAGGGACCTTCACCGAGTAAAAATGAAATCCAGTACATTCTTGACCTGCGCGCAAAACTCCACACCCTCACGCAATTAACCCAGGAGAATTTATGACAGGCACAAGAACGTCAAAGCCGGCTGTATGACAGGGGCACACGCCTTAGAGAATTCACGCCGGGAGAAAAAGTACTCGTATTATTGCCCACGTCGAGTTCTAAATTAGTCGCCAAGTGGCAAGAGCCCTTCGAGGTCACACAACGAGTCGGGGATGTTGACTATGAGGTAAAGCGAATGGATAGGGGCAGGGCACTGCAAGTCTACCACCTCAACCTTTTAAAACGCTGGAATGAGGGGGTCCCCGTGGCGTTGGTGTCGGTAGTCCCAGAGAAGGTGGAGCTGGGGCCGGAGGTAAAAAGGATAACATCGCAGGCCGCTCTGGTCCCTTGTGGAGACCACCTCTCACCGACCCAACTCACGGAGGTAGCCAGGTTGCAGAAGGAATTTTCCGTGTTCTCGCCCCTTCCGGGCCATACCCATCTCATAGAACACCACATCGAAACGCCCCCAAGGGTGGTAGTGCGTAGCCGCCCTTACTGCTTTATAAATATATAAAGGCCTCCGAAACAAGGTCACATCAGAACTGAGGAAGGCCAGAGCAAACTATTTTCTTGAAATTATAAAACAAGCCAAAGGCAATTCAAAATTACTCTGGAGAACCATTGATCAACTCTCAGGAAAAGAATATAAAGGAAGTGTACTCTCTCATCTTAAAATAAATGGAATTTTACAGAATGATAGTTTAATAATTGCAAATAGTTTTAATGATTATTTTATAAACTCTGTTTTAGAATTGGGCAGCAGTATATCAGCCCATAAACCATCTAAAAATCTAGTTAATACATTTTATTTGAATTTTACTTCTGTAGATGAAGTCAAGATAAATCAAATTTTATCAACAATATCTAATTCCAAAGCAAAAGACATATGGGGTCTTGACACATTTCTCCTAAAGAAATTTAAGGATGTCCTAACTGCTCCCATAACTCACATTGTAAATAGATCTCTGGAGGAAAATTATTTTCCTAATGTGCTGAAAACAGCTATAGTAACACCGATTTTTAAAGCAGGTGACAAACAGGATGTCACCAATTATAGACCCATTAGTATTCTGCCAGCTATTTCAAAGGTGATGGAAAAAACAGTAGCAGAGCAGTTAATTAATCACTTAGATATAAAAAGGTCAATGCATCCCATGCAGTTTGGCTTTAGAGCTAACTACTCTACTGACACTGCGTGTTGCTACTTTGTAGAACACATCAAAGCTAATCTTGATAAGGGAGGAGTGGTGGGTGCTGTGTTCTTAGACCTTTGAAAGGCTTTTGATACTGTCAACCATTCAGTACTCCTTTCTAAGTTAGGGTGCTTTCAGCTGACTCCAAGTGTACTAAACTGGATTGAGTCATATTTAATGAATCGGACACAATGTGTTAGAATTAAGGATAAAATATCTTCCTTAAGAGCTTGCACTATGGGGATTCCACAAGGTTCCATTTTGGGACCGCTTTTGTTTAGTACATACATCAATGATCTCCCTTCTGTATGTGAAGATGTGGAGATACTGATATATGCTGATGATACTGTCCTATTCACATATGGTAAAGATCCTGGACAGGTTGCAAACAAATTGACTCAAACATTAACAAAGGTCTCAGTGTGGTTAAAAAAATCTTGTCTTACACTAAACACTGACAAAACTGTTACAATGTTCTTTCATAATAGATCTAAACAAAATATTATTCCAAATATATATGTTGATGGAACAAGGTTAAAGAACGTTGAAGAATTCAAATACTTGGGAGTGATTTTAGACTCTACTCTTTCTTTTAAAAAACATATTAAAAAGCTTGGTAATACTATAAGGTATAGCATAGCTAATTTTAGACACATCCGTACCTCTCTAAGTGTTGATGCTGCTATGATGTATGTCAATGCAATGATTATGTCTCACTTACATTACTGTATATCAAGCTGGTCTCAGGCCAACAAGACTGCCTTAAGATCCATTGCTTCACTGTACAAGCAGGCTCTGAAGGTCTTAGACAAAAGACCATTTCAGTACCATCACTGTGCCATACTTGGCAAGTATAACATGCTTAGCCTTGAAAACCTTATACAGTATTCTGATCTGCGTCTAATACATAAAATAATTAATTAATAATAATGCATTAATAATACAGCACCTCCACCTCTGAGAAAATTTGTTCAACTCTGCTCTGAACAGATGAGCAGAACTACAAGATCCACCAGTAGGGGAGATTGTAGCCTCCCAAATCGGCGCTCTGCCTTTGCTCAATCAGCCTTCTCTTTTAGAGCTACCAGAGCTTGGAATAGTCTCCCCAATGACTTAAAAAGTATTGTTGATTTCAAGGCCTTCTCAAGGAGCATGAAAAAATGGATGTTGAGCAACCAGTCTTGTCAACATTAATCATATTATGTAATGCTGCAATTATATATCTTATGTCTTAATTCTTAACTGATTGTTTGTGTGTGTGTGTGTGTGTGTGTGTGTGTCTGCGCACATGCATTTGTGCACCTATGGCTGCTCTTATTCTCATGTATTTTGTTTGTATTTGTTTTACCTGCCTAGGGACTGCAGATGGAAATTAGCTTTTTAGATATAATCTGGTGCAAGCCATCTTCTTACTTTTGTAACCAATGACTCTTGTGCATGGTCCCTGTTTCAACTAAACTAAATAAACTAAACTAAACTGCTTGCCCGAACACAAGAAAAAGGTGGTTCGGGATGAACTCAAGGCCATGCTCGAGATGGGCATAATCGAGGAGTCCCACAGTGACTGGAGCAGCCAAGTAGTCCTGGTTCCCAAGACTGATGGGTCGGTCCAGTTCTGTGTGGACTATAGAAAGGTCAACGCGGTGTCTAAATTTGACGCGTACCCAATGCCTCGCATTGATGAGTTGCTTGATCGGTTAGGCGCTGCTCACTTTTATTCGACACTGGATCTAACCAAGGGATATTGGCAGATCCCCTTGACTCCTCTATCCCGAGAGAAAATGGCCTTTTCCACACCGTTTGGGTTACACCAATTTGTCACGCTCCCCTTTGGGTTGTTTAGGGCACCCGCTACATTCCAGCGGCTTATGGACAAGGTCCTCCACCCTCATGCTGCCTACGCAGCCGCCTATCTAGATGACAATCATCTACAGTCATGATTGGCCACGGCACTTGGAACACCTGAGGGCTGTTCTAAAGTCGCTGAGGCGAGCGGGCCTCCCAGCTAACCCGAAGAAGTGTGTGATTGGGCGGGTGGAAGTACGGTATCTGGGGTTCCACTTGGGTCATGGGCAGGTGCGTCCCCAAATTAACAAGACTGCAGCGATTGTGGCCTGCCCGAGGCCCAAGACCAAAAAGGAGGTGAGGCGGTTCTTGGGGCTGGCTGGCTATTATCATAGGTTTATACCTAACAATTCGGACGTCACTAGCCCACTAACTGACCTCACTAAAAAGGGGGCTCCATATCTGGTCCAGTGGACGGAGCAATGCCAACAGGCCTTCTTGGAGGTAAAAGCTGCACTGTGTGGGGGGCCACTTTTACACTCCCTTGACTTCTCTCTCCCCTTTATTTTGCAGACTGATGCATCGGACAGGGGGCTGGGGGCCATTTTGTCCCAGGAGATGGAGGGTGAGGCGCGCCCAGTGCTGTACATCAGCCGAAAGCTGTCGATGTGCGAGAACAAGTACAGCACAATTGAAAAGGAGTGTCTCGCCATCAAGTGGGCGGTCCTCGCCCTCTAATACTACCTGGTGGGGCACCCTTTAACTCTCTGTTCGGACCACGCGCCCCTCCAGTGGCTCCACCACATGAAGGATGCCAATGCGTGGATCACCCGTTGGTATCTCACTCTCCAGCCATTCAAGTTCGAGGTGATCCACAGGCCGGGGGCACAGATGGTGGTGGCGGACTTCCTGTCCCGTCAGGGGGGGAGTCAGCTTCAGGCCGGATGGCTCCCCGGCCTGAGTCGGGCGGTGGGGGTTTGTGGCAGTGGGGGAGTGGCCAAGCAGCAGTCTGTGAATGGAGGGCGGGGTCGGGGAAGGTAAGTGGCTAGGTCATTACACCTGATGTCAATTTGTGTGTGTGTGTGTGTGTGTGTGTGCGTGTGTGTTTGTTGCAGGGATGGAGTATAAAGGGAGGGGGAAAGGAGAGAAGGCCCCTGACCACAGCACTTGTGTGAATGAGTGAGTGCGTGAAAGAAAGAAAGAAAGAAAGAAAGAAAGAAAGAAAGAAAGAAAGAAAGAAAGAAAGAAAGAAAGCTGAAAAACTCAATTAAAGTGTGTTTGTGTAAACACGAACTCTCGCCTGCAGTGCTTCTGTGCTCCACCCATATCAGGGTTTACTACAGTATTCCCTTGAACACTTACCAGTATGTGATACATCCCTGCCCAATGGGGGCAGTTTCTGGTGTGTCTGGGATCTAGATCACAGCTCCCACCTCCCTTGCGGTGCTCTGGAGATGCTCTGACTCCCCACCACACCAGCACACAGGCCCAGGCTTTCCCTCTGCACTGACATTATGAGCGTCACTCACCTGAGGAGGAGATTACAGACATGGAAGAGGGAGATGGGAGGACACCATGGGTGTGACGGGCCAGCTGGGGAGGGCCTGGCTGCCGCCTCTGTGGTGGGGGAATGGGGTGGAGAAGGGAAAGGGAGAGAGAAGAGGGGAAAAGGAGAGAGAGAGAAGAATCAAGGAGAGGCACCTCGTCTGCCTGCCGTCGGAACCACCTCCAGATGGTCCTCCGCCAACTCAATGGCTCGTTGTACCAACACCAGGCAATGACACTGGACCCATTCCACCATTCCTTCCAGAAGTCAAGAGATGAACTGTTCCAGTGCCACCAGATCGATGATCCTGTCAGCATTGCGGTCTTCCGCCCTCAGCCACCTCCGGCAGGCATCCCAGAGTTGCTGGCCAAATGTGAATGACCGGCTGATCTCTTCCAATGCCAGCATCCAGAAGCGCTGGCGATGTTGTTCCGGGGAGCGGCCGACAGCGCTGAAGGATGGCTTTCTTCAAGTTGGCATACATCAGTCAGTTGTCAGCAGGGAGCCGCTGTGCTGCAAGCTGCGCCTCACCAGTCAGGAGCAGGAGGAGGCACGCCGCGCGCTGCTTGAGCGGCCACCCCACGTTTTGGTTGCTTGTTCAGAGAGGGCGAGGAATGCTTCCGGATCATCCTGCGGGCCCATCTTCATTAGGGTGCCTGCTGTGGTGATGGTCAAAGCCCCTGCCGACACGAGCAGATGCCGGAATGCTGGCAATCTTTCTCCTGGGCCAGCATCAAGGCTTCAAAGCATTGCTCTTGCTCCTTCCGGAGGGCGATCAGCACTTGATGCTGGTTCTGCTGGGTGGTAGCAAGGGCATGGATGAGCTCTTTGAATGGGGAGGACTCCATGTGGTGGTTCCCTTCTGTACTCCCTGGTTTCAGCACCACTGTAACAGATCCCTGATGTGGGTGGAGCACAGAAGCATGGCAGGTGGGAGTTGATTTCACACACACTCTTTATTTTTCTTATTTTTCTTTGCTTTTCAGCTTTCATCATTTGCTGCTCACACACAGTCACACATGCCCCCCCCCATACACATGCGCGTGTGTGTGTTCTGGTCAGGAGAGAGCTCTTCTCTGCTCCCCCCCCCCCACCTTTTATGCTCCACCATCCCTGCAACACACACACACACACCAGTGGCAGCTGGTAGTCTTTCAAACAGGGGAGGCTGGTCGGTTACGATATTTCCAGATTTTAAAAGAAAAAAGAAAAAACACATCAATTTTGCCCATACTCTTGCCTCTGATCTGGCTGATTGTTGGCAGGGTCACAAACTGTGAAATAACAGGTTCTTTTGGCCCATTAGCCTACTGTCCAATATACATGATGGTGGTGTTGGGGGGTATATTTTAACATTTTATATTTTAAAATTGTGGCATGTTGTTTAAAAATTGATCATTATTGAAAGCAGCTCTTTGTCAGGAACCTCAGCAGTAACAGCAGAGTGTTCTGGAATAGGCACAAGCACTGACCTCGGGGAGCCAAACATAGAGCTGGGTGCCACACATTTCATTCAATAACACTTTCCCTATATTTTACTTATTTTGACTGAGAAATGTTTTATTGACAATTTTGATAACCCTTCACTTTTAATCCAGGTCTGTAGTGTGAAATGTTCTCGGCTGTGTTTTTGTTTAAAAATGTTTTCCAAATTGTAGCTGTGTTTAATTCATATCCAGAAAAATATATATTCCAATATAATATACTCAGCATAAACATTTTAAATAGATTCTATATTTTTGGTCCATCCATGACATATTACTAAAGTAGCCTATTTACTGTTGTTGATGTGGGTCACTTGCTGTTAGCCAATTCACTTTCTCATACCAGGAGAGCTGAAAGGAACGAGTATTATTCCCTACCTTTTTCACCAAGTCAATTTGAGGCGTTGGTCTACCCTGCTCTTTAATTTTAATTTTTTCCTCGAAAGGAAGACTGGCAAATGGCTTCGCCAAAATTAAATCAGCAATGCTTGGCATCCGTGCACAGCTTTCTTGCTAGCTGACTAGCCCCCTCAAGTTCAAGTTCAGTCACTCACATAAACAAAATTTCTGGAACTAAGATAGCAAACTTGACAACACTATATTTACACTTTATTTACAATGAAAATATATACAAACTAAAAAAGTTGGTAGAAACCGTATGTAATGAATGAAATCGAAATGTAAGCTGATCTCTTACAATACACCACAGCACTTGCGAATCCGCATGGGACTGAACTGAAATTCACCGCTGCCTGTCTATATTTGAAACGAGCTGTCAATCAAAGAAAATATCCGGCCACTTTCACCAATCACCAGTCTCCTCGCGGAAACTGCCATGTCCCTCCCACTGTGAGGCACGGAGTCTGTTAGGCGGGCATTTTCGCAGTATTTGTCCAATAACCGTCTTGCATTTTGAGATTGAAAAGTGCATAGCTCCCAAATGCCATTGAAGTCCACTGAGGCTGGGAGTCCGTGGGACTCCGTGGGGCGGGCGTTTTCGCAGTATTTGTCCAATCATCGTCTTGCATTTTGAGATTGAAAAGCGCATAGCTCCCAAATGCCATTGAAGTCCACTGAGGCTGGGCTGCATCACGCTGTCACGAGGGGGAAAGTGTGGATAAATTACCATATGGGCCATTCACATGATGATTTAAGTCTTTTTTTTTTCGCCAATCAGCTGTATGATACGAGCTGAGCTTGTGGCTACTTAAGCTGCATACAGGCATGTAATTTCACTATGGAATGAGCAAGCTAAACAGAGCGCAGAGGAGCTGAAACACCGCGAAGCAAACAGACACACGGTAGTTACATCGGAGATAACCATTTCTAGCAATAAAACCGCAACCAAAAGGAAGTGTTCTAGGACTACATATTCCATCGGAGGCATTGATGTGTGCAAGGCGACGTTTCTCTTTCTGATGGGGTAAGTTTATTAATCTAAGGCTGTGTGGTTATTTTTGCATGTAACGGAGAGTGTTGTGGTTTGGTTACATGAAACTAGCATTGTGTTAGTTGTGTTATCATCGTGCTATCTTTCTTTCTTACGGTGTGAGTATTTTGTTATTTTTGCATGTAATGGAGAGTGTTGTGGTTTGGTTACATGAAACTAGCATTGTGTTAGTTGTGTTATCATCGTGCTATCTTTCTTTCTTACGGTGTGAGTAATTTTTCAACCACAAAACGTTAAAGTATACTTTAGGACTTATTTTTGTACTTCATAATTGTTTTGGGCATACTTTGCATGGAAGGAAAATTGACATGGTGATCTTTGTTTACATGGAAGTAGCATCATGCTAGCTAGTAGGGGGTAGGGCTTTCCTTAATGTCATGCAAATTAGCACCGTTATGTGCCCGCCCTGCACCCAGAGTAGCTGAGATGGAAAACTTTGAGGGCGATTTTCTCCCTTTCCTGTTTTAAGAGGTATGCAGTTTCAAAAGGCCACACATTCTTCAAATATTGTCAGATCTCCACATGGAAGGCATCATTGGAAAGCTTAGAAACTGTACTTTCTGAATCTGTCAATAACTCAAAATGCCCCAGGGCTGACATGTGTCCCTGGATTTCGTTATGTGACACATTTGTCAGCAGCACACTGGCTCAGGTAGAACACAGTTCTCTTGGAAATACCTAATATCACAGTGAAACATTGCACAGTCTTGAATCCTGTGACTCTCCTTCCACCAGAGGAGGATGGAGAGCCCCCTTGATGCGTCACAATGGTTTCTCAAATCCGTAAGCCACATCCAGACCTCTCTGACGTCCCACGACAGAAGCTGGACATGATCCTTTTTGTGGATGGGTCTGCCTTGCGAGACCCCACATCAGGCACAAGTCAGGTCAGTTTTACAGTTGTTTCAGAACACTCTGTTCTCGTTGCAGGGTCACTCCCTAATCATAATTCTGCACAGGAGGTGGAGTTTGTGGCCCTCACAGAAGCATGCAGATTAGCTGAAGGTAAGTCAGCAACTATAGTGTCTTGCAAAAGTATTCACCCCCCTCACATTTTTTGGGGTTTGTTGACTCACAACCTGGAATTAAAATGGATTGTGTAAGGGTTTGCATCATTTCATTTACAAAACATGCCTACAACTTTGAAGATGTGATTTTTTTTTTTTAATTGTGAAGCAAACAATAAACAGGACAAAATAACAGAAAACTTCAACATGCATAACTATTCACCCTTTTGTAGAGCCACCTTTTTTGGCAATTATAGCTACAAGTCACTTTGGATAAGTCTCTATGAGCTTGCCATATCTAGCCACTGGGATTTTTGCTCATTCCTCAAGGCAAAACTGCTCCAGCTCCTTCAAGTTGTATGGGTTCCACTGATGAACAGCAATCTTCGAGTCTGACCACAGATTCTCAATTGGATTGAGGTCTGGGCTTTGACTAGGCCATTCCAACACATTTAAATGTTTCCCTTTAAACCACTCTGGTGTAGCTTTAGCATTATGTTTAGGGTTATTGTCCTGCTGGAACATGAACCTTCATCCCAGTCTCAAACCTCTTGCTGATTCAAACAAGTTGGCTCTTGTGCTGCTCCTCCACCATCCTGTGTCTCCTCTGTTGGTATCTGATCATCTGCAGGTTCCAGTGCTGTTCCTCCACCATTCCGCATCTCCTCTGGTGCTATCTGATCATCTGCAGGCCCTTGTGTTTTTCTGACCTATACTCATTATTCACAAAATATTATTTCTCTGCAATAGAGAATGGTGGTCTGCTCAATATCTCCATATCCCAGTGTCCCAGACACTGCAGGTAGCTACACTTATTACTAACTGTTCATCAACAGTAGGTACTATAGGTTTCTCTAACAAGCCAAAAACCTTTCTGAAAAAATGCTTGTGGATGCTCACTGCTGTTATTGCTGTTGTGATAATAACTCTTTAAAACCACAACTTCTCTTCCGGCAGACAGCCACTGTACTACTTCACAGCACATCAAAATATCAATAAAGCATGTCTGTGGATATCAGTGCCATCGGGGGATCCCCATCCTCTAAAGAATCAGTCTGTCTCTGGAGAGCTCTTCAGACTTGCTGGGCGATAATTTCCCCAACTTGGATCTGGAAAAGTCCCTGCTACTCGTGATATGCCATCCTCGTCGCCATGGGTTATAGTGGAAAAAACGAATTAACACACTGAAACCCATAACCTGAAGCAACAGAAGAAATAGGTTTTATTCAATCTTGCAAGATAGGGCTCTCACTAGAAAAGAGATAATGTTTCTTCAGTGAAGAACACATCTCCCTTTTGTGCTCTCTTTCTAGCCTGAATATGTGAAAACCTTGAAGCTGGGTACATGCAAACATTATCTAACAGATACCAAATGAATGCAACCAGTCTCATACACACACACACACACACACACTCGAGCACAAAATCTTTCTGCTTATATGGTAGAAATTACACATTTAAACTTAGATGTTTAAAATCTTCTTAAACACTTAAAATTTTCCATTACAGTTTGTGCCCATATAACAATTCAAATGGGTAGAACCCAGTGGAGGCTTGTGGGACCTCATGCACTGCAAACAACAGATGGTCTAACCACTAATCCCTGTTTCTAGCATCCCTGTGAGTGAACTTACAAATCATGTTTTTAAGTCATCCAATCAGTCCATCCATTTGTGGATAGTAAACACTAGTATGAATTGATTTAATCCCCAATAATTCATACAGTTTGCTTAGTATATGTGACATAAAAGAAGATGCCTTGGTCAGTCAGGATTTCTTTTGGAATCCCGACACAGGAGATACAGTGCCTTGCAAAAGTATTCATACCCCTTGAACTTTTTTCACATTTTTCCACCTTACAACCACAAACTTAAAAGTTTTTATTGAGATTTTATGTGATAGACCAACACAGAGTAGCACATAATTGTGAAGTGAAACGAAAATGATAAATGGTCTTCAAAACTTTAAACAAATGAAAATCTGAAAAATGTGGTGTGCATTAGTATTCAGCCCCCCTGCGTTAATACTTTGTAGAGCCACCTTTTGATGAAATTACAGCTGCAAGTCTTTTGTGGTATATCTCTACCAGCTTTGCACATCTAGACACTGAAATTTTTGCCCATTTTTCTTTGCAAAATAGCTCAAGCTCAGCCAGATTGGATGGAGAGCATCTGTGAACATCAATTTTCAAGTCTTGCCACAGATGCTCAATGGGATTTAGGTCTGGACTTTGACTGGGCCATTCTAACACATGAATATTCTTTGATCTAAACCATTCCATTATAGCTCTGGCTGTATGTTTAGGGTCATTGTCTTGCTGGAAGGTGAATCTCCTTCCCAGTCTCAAGTCTTTTGCAGCCTCCAACAGGTTTTCTTCCAGGATTGTCCTGTATTTAGCTCCATCCATCTTCCCATCAACTCTGACCAGCTTCCCTGTCCCTGCTGAAGAAAAGCATCCCCATAGCATGATGCTGCCACCACCATGTTTCACAGTGGGGATGGTGTGTGCAGGGTGATGAGCAGTGTTAGTTTTCCGCCACACACAGTGCTTTGCATTTAGGCTAAAAAGTTCAACTTTGGTCTCATCTGACTGTGGGTGGTAAAAGAGAGCAACTGGACTTGCTTGAAGATTCTTGAAGACGTTTCACCACTCATCCGAAAGGCTTCTTCAGTTCTGTCTGACTGGTAGAGAGCATCAGGTATTTATCCTCTCATGGATGAAAAGCTCATCTAAGGTGTCATTGAGTCCTCCTGTTGGTGTGGGTCAACTGGGGGCTGGTTGTGAACAGCCTTGAGAGTCGTTAGGATGATCAATGGATTGCCTGTTAAGGTGATCAATGGAATGCTGATTCTCTCTGTCCTCCTGTGAGACACTGAAAACAGCTGGGTTTTGGTGTGCATTCAGTTGTCTGGGAAGTGTGCCAAGGACTGCATTGTAGGTGGCTGATAAATGATGTCTTAGACCCTCACCTCTGTTCAGTGATGGCCGTTCCAGGTTGACAAAAATGGCTTCTTTAACTCCTCGCTCATACCAACGATCCTCTCTGGCTAAAATGCGTATGTTGCAATCCTGAAATGAGTGTCCTTTGTGGTTAAGATGAAGGTAGACAGCAGAGTCCTGGCCTGAGGAACTGGCTCTCCTGTGTTGAGCCATGCGCCTGTGAAGCGGTTGCTTTATCTCCCCAATATATGTGTCCATGCATTCCTCACTGCACTGAATGGCATACACTACGTTGTCCTGTTTGTGTCCGGGTATTCTGTCCTTAGGGTGGACCAGTTTCTGCTTCAGAGTGTTACTAGGTCTGAAATGTACCAGAATGTTGTGTTTGTAGAAGATCCTCCTGAGTTTCTCAGATAGACCAGAAATGTAGGGAATGACAATGTTCTTGCGTTTGTTCCTGTTATCCTCCTTGTCCATTATGTTCCTTTTTCTGCTCTTGAGGAAAGACCAGTTGGGATACCTGCAGTTCTGAAGTGCTTTCTTGATGTGATTCTGCTCCTTCTCTTTTCCCTCTATCATTGTAGGGATATTCTGAGCCCTGTGTTGCAAGGTCCTAATGACCCCCAATTTGTGTTCCAGTGGGTGGTGAGAGTCAAAGAGTAGGTACTGGTCTGTGTGTGGGGGTTTCCGGTAGACCTCGATGCTCAGGCTTCTGTCTTGTCTAATGTGTACATCACAATCCAAGAAGGCGAGATTATTCCCACTGACATCCTCCTGAGTGAAGTTGATGTTAATATCCACTGCATTGATGTGCTTAGAGAAGGCTTCCACCTCATGGGTTTTGATTTTAACCCAGGTGTCATCCACATATCTGAACCAGTGGTTGGGAGCAACTCCTGAAAAAGTGGTCAAAGCTTTATGTTCCACTTCCTCCATGTAAAGATTGGCCACAATAGGGGATACCGGTGAGCCCATGGCACATCCATGCTTCTGTCTGTAGAAACTTTCATTAAACTGGAAATAAGTGGTAGTCAGGCAGAGGTCAAGCAGGGTGCAAATCTGGTCCATGGTGAGGTTCGTTCTATCCAATAAGGTGCTGTCTCGAAGGAGTCATTTTCTAACAGATTCAACTGCTTCTGTGGTGGGAATGCAGGTGAACAGAGAAGTGACGTCGTAGGAAACCATGGGTTCATCTGCATCTAGTTTGAGGTCTGCAACTTTAGTAGCAAAATCTTGGGAGTTTTTGACGTGATGTGGTGTATTCCCAATGAGAGGAGCCAGGATGGTGGCCAGGTGTTTGGCAATGTTGTAAGTAACAGAGTTTATACTGCTGATGATAGGTCTGAGTGGAGCTCCTTCCTTGTGAATCTTGGGAAGTCCATATATGAGAGGAACGGCTTCCCCAGGGTATAATCTGTAGTACAGAGATCGGTTGATGGCTTGGTCCTTTTTTCTCACACACTCACACACACCCTGCTTGACCTCTGCACTCGCCTGCCCGTAACCACTGTCAGCAGGTGTCTTGGATCTGCTACGCAAATGCAAATGGCCAGCCAACTTCACTATCAGCCAGCACAGGGAACTGCTGGCAATGCTCTTCCAAGCTGTGGCCAGCTTGTTGCAGTATAGCTCACTTCAGGTCAGGATACTCCAGCATGCTGGTGGTGGGGAGCTGCCAAGCCACAAGCTGTGCTTCCCCTGACAGGAGCAGTAATAGGTGGGCAGCCCTCAGTGAGGTTGGCCACAGCTTGCCTCTGCGACATGATCAAACAGCTTGAGGAAGGCTTCTGGCTCGTCCTGTGGCCCCCATCTTGACCAACTGAATGGGAATGCTGGCTGCAGGAGTAACGGCTGGAGTACCTGCTGACTGGACCAAGCTCTGCATCGCCTGCTGGTCTTTCACCTGGGCCTCAAGCAGGGCCTGGAAGCACTGCCCCTGTTCAATAGACAGCAGGATGAGATCTTTGTGCTGGCACTGGTGGTCATTAACACATGTCTGGATGAGTTTCCTGACTGGTTTAGACTCCATGGCAGCATTTTTTTCCTCATTTTTGTATTTTGTATATATGATATTAAGAAACCGAACTGACCTTCTTGACATGATGTTGACACACATGTATGACACACATGCCATGTTTGCAAAAAAAAAATGCCTCCAGAAAATCAAAATTGCAAAAGTTCTACTCTTATAGAGGTAGTCACACTCCTTGATGTTTGACTAATCTTGTACATTTATTTAGTAACACCTGACCTCTAATTACTCATGTAATAATTGTGGAAGTAGGAAGGGTGCAGTTATTTTTCCCAGCTGGTGTTTGAATGTTGGCTTACTTTTTTTTTTTTGAGGGGGATGAAATTTGCTTTTTTTTAGGTTATTTGTTTTTAGATGTAGGTGAAAACCACACAATTTTAATGTATGCATTGATAAACATAGAATTGTTACTGGACATAAGAGAGATTTGCAGGTCCCATCCTGTCCATTAATCCTGTCCCTTCATGACATCACAAAACTCACCAGCTCTCTGATTTGTCCATAGTGAATGGTCACACCCATAAGAACTATAGGATGTTTATAAATGTGTGAATAATATACCTGTTGAGGAATAAGCCGGCAAAAACATTGGACACATTTTGTGATGTTATTCCTTGTACACCTCCTGACTCTTAGCCTGGCAAAAGGAGAAAATTGCCATATTTTGGAAAACCCAGAGGATCCTCTGCTGTCTAAAGATGGAGATGTGATAATTGGGGCTATTTTTTCAGTACATACATGTACACAGATGCAGTCACTGGCATATACTGTAAAACCTCCACCTTTAATCTGCATGAGGTTTGTTGACATTTAAACGTGCACATAATTTTAGAAAATGTTATTTTTTCTGTTCTTCTGCATTTTATGTCTTATATTGAGCATAACATGAAAAAAAGTTTTTCTGAATTATTTTAATGTTTATGCATATTTGTAGAATTAACCTCAGACAGTTACGTTCTGCTCAGACCGTGACTTTTGCAATTGATGAGATCAACAAAAGCAGCAGTTTGCTCCCAAATATTTCAGTTGGTTACAGGATTTATGACAATTATATCTCAAGTTTGTTATCTATGAAAGCAGCCATGGCGTTGATGAATGGTATGGACATAAGAGCAAATGGTACCTGCTCTGGACAAGCAGAAGTACAAGCAATCATAGGGGAGTCAGCTTCTTCTCCGACAATAGCACTCACAAGAACAATTGGACCCTTTAAAATCCCAGTGGTATGAAATAATTATTTTAATAATTGTTTAATAACAATGAATTCAATAGTTACAAAACGTGAAATATACAGGAGAATATGATCTTCATTGTAGTGCAGTTTCGAAAAGTAAATCATTATATTTCCATATTGTTCTTCCAATGGTGCAGTGAGTACATCATAGCAACATTTTATATTGATAGTATACATAATTTATTGTAAAATAAAAAAAAATTGTTTTCACAGATTATAATGTTCTTTTGTGATTTTAGTTTGATGCTAGTCTGTCTACATTTGTTTAGCTGTGAACAGTGTAAAAAAGCTTTTTTTTACCCCTTTAACCTCTTTTCCTGTTTTGTAAAGGCTCTATCAGTTTTAAAACTATCCATCTCTTCTCAGATAAGTCATGCTGCCACATGTGAATGTCTGAGCAACAGAAAAGACTATCCCTCTTTCTTTAGGACCATAGCGAGTGACTACTATCAGAGTAGAGCATTGACATATTTGGTCAAGCACTTTGGCTGGTCATGGGTGGGAGCTGTGAACAGTGATGATGACTATGGCAACAGTGGAATGGCCATATTTCTGAATGCTGCCAAAGAGGAGGGAATATGTGTTGAGTACTCTGTTAAGTTTGCCAGGACAGAGCCTGTGAAAATAGTAAAAGTGGCTGACATAATTCAGAAAGGCACTGCCAAAGTAATTATTGCATTTCTCACCTATGGTGAAATGAAGATTCTAACAGACCAGCTTATTCTAAAGAATGTCACTGGCTACCAGATGATTGGTGTTGAGGCATGGATTTCTGCTGCCGAATTAGTAACACCAGCAAGTTATGACATACTGGCAGGAGCCATTGGTTTTGATGTGGGAAAATTGAACATTGGTGGCTTTGCTGACTATGCAGTCAGTGGATTTTGGCAAACAGAACTCCCTTGCTTGAATACAGAGGGGAACATTTCTCAACCTAAAAATCACTGCCTCAAATATGAAGATCTGATTCAATTTAAAAACTACAGTAATGATATATCAGGAAAGAAATTTTCAACAAATCTCTACAATGCAGTTTATGCTGTAGCACATTCTCTACACAACCTGCTGGGATGCACAAACATCAAGAGTTGTGAGAAAGACAAAATAATACAACCATGGCAGGTAACAAAAGAGAAAAGAAGAAAATCAGGCTATATCCATGACTAATATTATTATGAATTGAAATTTAGACTTGCTTTTATTTTCCCTGTAAAGGTTGTTGAGGCTTTAAAAAAGGTAAATTTTACAAACAAATTAGGAGAACAAGTTTGGTTTGACAGCAATGGGGCAACAGCTGCAAAATATGATGTGGTCAACTGGCAACAAGGGCTCAATGGAGAAGTGGTGTTTAAGACAGTGGGTTATTATGATGCCTCTCTTCCAAGTGGACAACAGTTTGTCCTTAATGTTGAAGATATAGTGTGGGCTGGAGAGAAAAGACAGGTACATACAATGCAAAGTCTAAGTTTTTTCTTGCATACAATCTACACTGGATGGTATGATGGTGCATTGCTTTGCACTGTCACCTCACAGCAAGCAGGTTCTGGATTTGAACCTGCTGCTCAACCGTGGCATTTCTGTGTGGAGTATGCATGTTCTCACCATCCTTGCCTGTGTGGGTTTCCTTAGGGTGCTCCCATGATCCAAAAACTTGCAGATTAAGTCCAATTGGATACCCTAAATTTCTCATATGTGGGTATGGGAGGGTAAATGGCTGTATGTCTCTGTGTGTTAACCCCAATAAGTCCCAAAATGACTTTTCTGGTAATAAAATAATATTAAATTAAATAAGGTATAATAATGTTATCTCAACAGCAGTGAATATATCTGATTGGTTTTTCACCAAAATTGTGCTTCAAGAAAGATGGAACCTCATAATTTGATGGTTATGGAACAGTGTAAATTAAAATAGAGTAGTAGTGAAAAATAATAATTTTAAGCATAATATATTGTTTATATTAGAAGCCAAGGTCTGTGTGCAGTGAGAGCTGTCCTCCAGGAACCAGAAAAGCAGCACAGAAAGGAAGGCCTGTCTGCTGCTATGACTGTATACCATGTGCAGAGGGAGAGATCAGTAACCAGACAGGTAATTTCAGCTTTATCAAGTTTCAAAGACAAGTTGTGAATTGTACATTTTGGATCATTCCTTTATTATTTAGGGTTCAGTTCCTGAACAATGGCATTCATAAATGAAACATCAAGATAAAGTTTATTTTCCTTCTTAATCTGAATAACCATGATTATTTTGCAGATTCAGATAACTGCGAGCAGTGTCCAGGAGAATATTGGTCTAATACTGAGAGAGATAAATGTGTGTTAAAGGTCATAGAGTTTCTCTCATTTACTGAAGTTATGGGAATAGTACTGGTGATTTTTTCTTTGGGTGGAGCTACATTAACTGTTCTAGTCAGTATTTTATTTCTAATAGAAAAGGACACTCCTATTGTTAAGGCGAACAACTCTGAGCTGAGTTTCCTGCTGCTGTTCTCCCTGACTATGTGTTTCCTCTGTTCACTTACTTTCATTGGTCGACCCTCTCAGTGGTCCTGTATGTTGCGCCACACAGCATTTGGGATCACCTTTGTCCTCTGCATCTCCTGTGTTCTGGGGAAAACAATAGTGGTATTAGTGGCTTTCAGGGCTACACTTCCAGGCAATAATGTCATGAAATGGTTTGGGCCTCTACAACAGAGACTCAGTGTACTTGCTTTTACATTTATACAAGTCCTGATTTGTGTGCTAAGGTTAACAATTTCTCCTCCTTTCCCATATAAAAACATGAACTACTACAAGGAAAAGATCATATTAGAATGTAACTTGGGCTCAGCTCTCGGTTTTTGGGTGGTGCTGGGTTATATAGGAGTTCTTGCTTCTGTCTGTTTTGTTTTGGCTTTTCTCGCAAGAAAGCTGCCAGATAATTTTAATGAAGCTAAATTCATCACATTCAGTTTGCTCATTTTCTGTGCAGTGTGGATCACCTTTATTCCAGCTTATGTTAGCTCTCCTGGAAAATTTACTGTCGCTGTGGAGATATTTGCAATTTTGGCCTCCAGTTTTGCTCTACTATTCTGTATATTTACACCTAAATGTTATATTATTCTGTTTAAACCTGAACTAAATACAAAGAAAAATATGATGGGCAAAATGGCCTCTAAATCACTTTAAGAATCCAATTGTTAAATTCTGCAAACACACACACAAATAATTTTAGCTGAATGATGTCAAATTTAAACATACACTGTTGAATATATTCAACTAAATAATATTTTGATTGTTTCCATACATTTAAATCTCATATGAATATGGATGAGACTCAAATGTAATTGTCATAAAAATTGCAATTGTTTCCGTTGTCTCTCCATAGAAAGAATGTTTGTATACAGCAACATGTTTGTAATCATCAACACAAAAAAACAGTTAAGTGTGACAATCAAACAACCACTATATTAGTAAACAAATACACAAATAAATGACTTTTTAATGACTGAATAAAGAATAAAATCCACAAGCAATAATCAAAATGATTGTAGTAGATGATGGATTGTCAAGCTTCTACTTTTAAAATGCATCTGTTCTGGTTTTCACCAGCTCACCAGAGGGCACTGAACATGGGCATTTGAGAGCAAAAGTTTGTGTACAAGGCAAAATGTCTCTCACAATTTAGACAAAATTATGTCGTTCTGATAAAATATTCAATGTAATAAACATGGAAATCACTATTTTGCATTGTTATCTGTGTAGAAATATAAAGAAACACTTTCAACTGAGGTTGTACATGATGTAAGGACTTAAGAGTGGCAGCACAGCCAGCGTGCAATGCAATAGGAACTGCTGGTGTGTGTGTGTGTTTGGCTATGCATTTAGAATGGACAAAACAGGCTCTTGTGAAAAAAAGCACTTACATGGAAAGCAATCTGATAGGTTGCCACACAAATGCTGTAATTAAAAATCATAACCATACCAATTAAAATCCAGCTGGCAGCAACATATCCTTTCCTGAACACCTGCATGGACTAACCTGAATATGTGAAAGACAGAATCAGCACTGTATGTTGCAATGGACAATTAAATCAGGAGTAAATAATAAATTGTTGATTTTGTTTACAGTTATAACAAATATTACACCAGAAGAAACCATAAGTCAGATAATTCACATAGTCCTCTATGTCCACTTTTCCTAAAACTATGCAGGCTTATGAAGTTCCTTCTCCATATCTTCATGTACAACACAACCAACAACATTCAAAATAACAACAATAATACAAAAAAGTGTGTATGTGATATACATATAAGTTGTCTTTATATTGTGCTTTTCTCATATTAATTTTCAACTGACCAATTAAAATGGTAAAAATAGTACAAATGCAAAAAAGACAAAACAAACAAAGAAAACAAAGTAGATGATATTTTCAGTTCTCCACAAGATGTGGATATGCTCATATTGACTGGTTTTCTTGACTGCATGCCATCCAGTGACAACTACAGTTAACTGCTGCATTGTAACAAGGATTCAGACATGAAGCCAAAATATGTCTGAGGGCCTCTGTGGGCTGTAGCAGGACAATTTTTAACCCTGCCAATTCCCCTCTTACTCAATTGGACAGGCGGCAGTCTTTCAATGCAATATTAAATTACATCCCCACAATTCATTTTTGTGAATAATGTTCTGTCTGATAAGAAAAGGGCACAGTTTTTGAGAAGACTGACCCTTTTGAGCATGGCAGTCAAGCTATACTTTCAAACATAGAATTAAAGCTGATGAAAATTCTCTCGCAAAGCCATGTCTTGTTCCACTGTAAACTGCTGTATCAGAATCATAGTTGGGGGTTATTCTCTAAGCAACATAGCCGATTGTATTGATATCACAAATAGCAAACCAATCTCCGTGATGAAGTAATGGCATAAACCATGGCTGGTAACCATGGCTAAATTTCATCATAATTTATGATTGACTGTATAACCTTATTGAACAGTCTAAATCACTTGGTACGGTTAGCCAGTTACTCCTTTTCAAACAAACTCCACGTAATGAGTCAATTTCTCCATTCAGACGTTTAACTTACTGCATCTAAATCAGATTTATTTCAGGGTAAGCATGGCCTGTTGCTGTGGGGTGGTGGGGTCCAACGTGATATTTTTCCATGGGGCCCAAAATCCCTGACAGCACTATTACCTCCAGCACCATGCTTGGTGATTTATATGAAGTGTTTGTGCTGATACTGTATGCTGTGCTTAATTTAAATGAAACATGGTGCTATGGATAATGACCAAACTTCTCCACCATGGTCTCATCCGTCCTAGGGATATTATTCCAGAACTCTTATGGTTTATTTAAATGCTTTTTTTTTTTCATACAAACATCATACTCCATTGTCTTTTTGGGAAAACAGAGACTTTCTTAGCTATACTTCTCTGAACTCCATATTTGTTTTGTCCTTTTCTGATTGTGCTGTCATGAACATAAATATTTAATGCACTTCCAGAGGCCTATAGGTCACATAATGTAGCTCGTGGGGTTTTCTTCATATCCCTGACCATTAGATGGTCTGTCCATGTATTGAGTTTGCTGGGGCCCTCAGTACTGAGAACTTTGCAACTTTCTTTGAGTGCTCTCCAATTGTGAACTCTTCTTCTCACTAAATAATGGTTTGTTTTGTTTGGAGATGGCCAGATAACCTTTGCCAGATTGATGAGCAGCAAAACCTCATTCTCTGAGGTTATGGCTGATGTCCTTTCTTATTGCCATGATGAAGACTGTTGTGGAAAATTTCTCAAGCAAAAATGATTCAAATTCAAAGAGGCTGCAAAAAAGTTTAGATCTTTATTAAATCAATTAATAAAGGCCAGGTTTGGTCTGCAGAGTGAACTGGATCCAAATTTCAAATCATCCAACTTTATAGTATTCCACCAATGCCAGACTTGCACTACATATGGGTACATTTCTTCTGATATCCCCAAAGTGACCTGCATTGTTCTTAGTTCAAGGACAGACTTCCCTGATTTGTCTTTATATTAAAACAAACCACGTGTGCTAATTGACACATTTCAGCCACTTTCTTCCAATATCTCCAAAGTGAACTGTACTGTTCTTAATTAAAGGACAGATTACCCTGATTATTCTTAACGTTAAAATAAAACACCTGTGCTAAGTACAAGTATGTATCCAAACATGTCTTTAAGGTCCTTCCAATAATATACATCTGTTATGGGTGGTGAGATGTGGATCCAAGAGCAGAACACAGAGCAGTAAATCCAATAATACAAGATTTAATAGGAGTAAAAAAATAAACCAAAAATAATCCAGAAAAAGCTAGGGACAAAAAGATGAGGCAGGCAAGGACAAAAAACACTAGCATACAGTAAAAAATATTCCAGACAAAAAAACTTGACACAAAAACGTAGCACAACAAACATGAAAAAAGACAACAGTGCAAAAAACTGTGACAAGAAACAGGCAAAACAGAGAGCAAAATCCAAGAAGCAATAATAGCACAGAGATGACACAAAGGACTGGAGACCAGAGGTTTAAGCTGAGATACATGAAAGGTAGGGTGAACACGTTGCATGGTGAGTGGTAATGCGAGTCTAACCAAACATGAATTGATCACCTTCTTGATGAGGAAGGGTCCAAGGAACCTGTGTGCTAGCTTGCAAGAGACAGTCCTAAGTGGCAGGTGGCACGTGGAGAACATAACTCGTTGACCTACTCGGTAGGTGGGTGCCTTGGAGCGATGTTTGTCGGCCTGCCTCTTGGATGTGAGTGCGGAGCAAATGAGTCTTCTCCGGGCCAATGCCCACATCCTCCTGCATTGGCATATAAAGAGCTGAGCTGAGAGTACAGCAACCTCCTTCTCTTGACTGGGGAACAGTGGTGGTTGGTAACCTAGTGAGCACTGGAATGAAGAGAGACCTGTGGCAGAGGAAGGGAGAGAGTGTTATGTGCATATTCGATCCAGGGTAGGTACCTGCTCCAAGAACTGGCATCCCTGGATGCCATGCACCTGAGTGCAACCTCCAAAGCCTGGTTTGCCCGTTCTGCTGGGCCATTGGTCTGTGGGTGGAAGCCTGAGGAGAGACTACAGGTGGCCCCGATAAGTTTGCAGAAGGCTCTCCAGAACAGTGCAGTGAACTGAGGACCCCGGTCAGAAACAATTTCGGTAGGCAGACCATGTAGGCGGAAAACGTGGTGGACAAGTAGTTCTGCGGTCTCTTTGGCTGAGGGGAGCTTGGGCAGAGGAATGAAATGGACGGTCTTAGATAAATGGTCAATAACAGTGAGGATACATGTGTTGCCACCTGAGTTGGGGAATCCTGTGACAAAGTCCAGGGTGATGTGAGACCAAGGTCGATGCGGAGTTGGGAGGGGTCTTAGCAAGCTGGCAGGGAGTCGATTGGCTGTCTTGTTCTGGGAGCATGTGTCACAGGCTGCCACAAACTTCTGGATGTCCTCCTTGATGGATGGCCACCAAAAGTGCTACTGGATGAGTGCCAGGGTTCGGGCAGCTCCTGGATGGCAGGCCAGCTTGGAGCCATGACCCCACTGCAGCACCTGGGTTCGCACAGAACAGGGAATAAACAGATGGTTAGGAGGAGTGTTGTTGGGGTTACCTTCATCGGGGTCCTGTTTCAGGGCCTTCTGCATGAGCATCTCAACCTCAAGAATGGCGGCTCCCACCAGGCAGCGTGGAGGGAGGATGGTCTCGGGCAGCTTGGACTCCTCTTGGTGGGAGGAGAACATCCTGGACAGGGCGTCGGGTTTGCCGTTCTTGGAGCCTAGGCGGTAGGAGAGCGTGAAGTTGAACCAGGAGAAAAAGAGAGACCAACGGGCTTGATGGGAATTCAGGCGTTTGGCGGACTTGAGGTACTCCAGATTCTGATGGTCAGTCCAGACTAGGAAGGGGAGCTCTGACCCATCAAGCCAGTGGCTCCATTCCTCCAAGGCTAGTTTAACAGCCAGTAGTTCTCGGTCGCCGATGTCGTAATTCCGTTTGGCTGGGGATAGCCAGCGGGAGAATGAGCATGGGTCGACCTTGTCATCACTGGCCCTCTGGGATAGTATAGCTCCGACCCCTGACTCAGAACCGTCGACCTTGACAATAAACTGCTTGGTTGGATCGGGTATGGTGAGAATGGGTGCTGAGATAAACCTGTGCTTGAGCATGGAAAAGGCTTTCTCTGCTTCCTCCCCCCACTTGAATTGGGTCTTGGTCGAGGTCAGGGCTGAGAGAGATCCAGCCACTGTGCTGAAGTTGCGAATGAAGCGCCTGTAGAAGTTGGCGAATCCTAGGAACCGCTGGAGCTCTCCTCTCGAAGATGGGGTGGGCCAGTCAGTAACTGCCTCCAGCTTGAGGGGGTCCATTTGAATCTTTGCCAGAGTGATGATGAACCTCAGTAACGAGAGTAAGGTAAACTACCTTCCGCCTTACTTCCATGTATACATGTACGTTCAAGAGAAGCAGCATGTGTGAGTCAGTGATGATATAGGCTTAAATTCTGTTACTGAAAGTGTATGTTTACAGTGAAGGACTGTGTGCACTTTACATTATTTTTTTTTTACTTAATACAAGAAATTAATGGATGCAAACATTTTTGCCAAAATGGTATTTTGTTTTCCATTGTTTTGGCAGCTTCAGCATCATACTGTGAGATTCTGTTCAAATTGTTTTTTTTTCTTCTATGAAGCCTGAGACATTTATTTTATTAGTTTATAATTATTGTTTAATTTAGTCTTCAGGAGAGACTGCCTGCACACAGTACTAGTATTAATAGGTTTTGTTTCTTACATGAAAGCTGAGGCATTTATATTATATTTTAAGGTAACTTCATGTTGTGCTGTGAGGTTCTATGCACTTTAACTTTTGAACCAACAGGTGCATTTGGATAAGTAAAGCCTATTTTTCTGCATTTTTGTAGTCCTAGTAATCTTTTATATTGGTAAAGTTGTTTATAGGACCATTTCTCAGTGTCTGTTTTTTTTAATCAATAGTTTTTCAGTAATAACTTAATATTTAACATATCACTCAATTTTAATCACAAAAAGAGAAAATCGCAACAATTTCTCGCAACTTTCACTTCCTCCCGCAATGTAATCGCAACAAAAACCTAAAAAACACTGCAACTTTCATCACAATATTTTGGAAAAATCCCCGCAACATCAGACATTTTAGCCCGCGACAATCACAAAAAAGGCCTGCGAAATCCTGGGGGGACTGAATAAAACATCGGAAATCATAGAGTAAGAAGAAAAGAGTGCATGTTAGATGGTTAGTGGGTTGTTAGGATAGGAGGTGCTCTTTGAATAGAAAGAACTATTTGATCGAAATGTGCTGTGCTATTTTCGTCAAGTTTGAAAGCATTTTTCTGTTGCCAAACTATGTTTCACTGATTTACAGTAATTAGTTACCTAAGTCAACATGCCCTGCATAGTCATAGTTTATCTTCATTGCTAACTTTAGATTTATTATAGTCCATGCATAAGTCTATGCATAAGATTGTGAAATGTAGCTTTGGCTTTTAGGGCTTCTTTTCTTTGCAGTAACTTTCCAAGCAGAGAGGTGTGGGGGCAGGGAGGTACAGGGGCCAGGGCCAGGGTCTTTATCTTTGACAAATGGACTTTTGACAGTGACAGGGGGGAGGGGGGATGAATTACACCTACCTCATCAATATTCATTTGAAAGGCCAACTGACTTTGGAGAAAAACAAAGGTAGTCTGAAGTTTCTACAATTAGTATTGAAACTACATAACATTTCTGAATGCTGTTCTTACTTTAATGTAGCCAATACCTATGTTTACAAGGTTCAAACTTCAAAAGTCTTGTGCAGATATAATGTGTTTTTTTTACAAGTTTTGAAGACTCTGAAAATAGTTTTTTGTAAGGTTGTGTTTGCACTTAATTTAAATTAAAAAAAATTTTCATTACATTCACTTTACTCTCATTATTATTGCTGAGGGTGTCCAGAATATAACTATGTCTGTCACTTTTGCATGGATGTTTTTAGTTAGATGAAATACTTAAAAATGTCAAGGTTTATCAGACTGCCACAGAGTGTCTGACAGGCCCAGGACCTCAGTGTGTTAATGAACAGTTTATTTTCTAGCAGGTGTTGGAGGACCTGCTGGACGTGACCCCGATGTTCCTCCAGGGAGCAAGAGAAAATCAAGATGTCATCCAGGTATACGAAGACAAAAGGTGTTAATGTAGTCCCTTAAGACGTAGTTAACGAGTGCTTGGAATACCGTGGGTGCGTTGGTCAGGCCAAAAGGGACTACGAGGTACTCGTAGTGGCCTGTGGTGGTGTTGAAGGCTGTCTTCCACTCGTCCCCTTCCCTGATCCTAACTCAGTGATAGGCATTGTGCAAGTCCAGTTTAGTGAACATCTTAGCTCCCTGGAGTAGTTCAAAGGCTGTGGTCATGCACGGTAGTGGGTAGCAGTTCTTGACCGTGATGGCATTGAGACCTCGATAGTCAATGCAGGGACGGAGTGACTTGTCCTTTTCGATGAAGAACCCTGCCCCTGCTGGAGAGGAGGAAGGGCAGATGATCCCAGCTGCCAGTGACTCCGTGATGTACTTCTCCATGGCCTGTTGTTCAGTGGGTGAGAGAGTAGAGACGTCCCTTGGGTGGCGCCGTCCCAGGCAGGAGGTCGATCCCACAATCATAAGGCCTGTGAGGAGGGAGGGACACTGCTTAGGTTTTACTAAAAACTGGCTTGAGGTCCAGATATTCCGGAGGCACGTGAGAGAGGTCGGGAAACTCACTGGCTGAGGGCTGTGGTGGTTTGGTGGGAGGCAGGGCGGAGTTCAGGCAGGAGGCCAGGCAGGAAGGACTCCAGACTAAGATGGTGTGATCAGTCCAGTTTAAGTGGAGGTTGTGCTGCATCAACCAGGGTAGTCCAAGAATAACGGGAATGTGAGGGTTGTTCATGATGTGAAGTTGTATCGTTTTGGAGTGATTGCCTGAAATCCTTAGGATGAGTGGGGTGGTGAGGTGAGTGATGGTGGTCAAGCCAGTGCCACTGAGTGTCAGGACAGTGAGAGGGGCCTCAAGGGCGAGTAACAGGATTCCGAGATCCTTGACGGTGGTGGAGCAGATCAGGTTCCTGTCCACCCCGAGTCAACAAGTGCCTGAAGATGGTGGTGCTGGTTGTTGTGCATGATAACGGGGAGCAACAGTCAGTCAGCAGGGGACTGGTTCCGAGCATTGCCCACCAGGGCCCCTTGATTAACTGGTGGGCTCATCCTTTTTAGTGGGCAGGCTCAGCAGATGTGTCCTTGCTGACCGCAGTAGAAGCAGCCCCCCCATGTTCCGCTGGCGCAATCGTTCCTCCGCTGACACCCGTACCCAATCTACCTGCATGGGTTCTACGCCGAGGTGGGAGGTGGGGAGAAGTTGCAGTTGAGGTGGCTCTTCTCTCTCTGACAGTGGGGCAAAAAAGTATTTAGTCAGCCACCAATTGTGCAAGTTCTCCCACTTAAAAAGATGAGAGGCCTGTAATTTTCATCATAGGTACACTTCAACTATGAGAGTAAAATAAGTATTTGGTCACCTACAAACAAGCAAGATTTCTGGCTCTCACAGACCTGTAACTTCTTCTTTAAGAGGCTTCTCTGTCCTCCACTCGTTACCTGTATTAATGGCACCTGTTTGAACTTATCAGTATAAAAGACACCTGTCCACAACCTCAAACAGTCACACTCCAAACTCCACTATGGCCAAGACCAAAGAGCTGTCAAAGGACACCAGAAACAAAATTGTAGACCTGCACCAGGCTGGGAAGACTGAATCTGCAATAGGTAAGCAGCTTGGTGTGAATAAATCAACTGTGGGAGCAATTATTAGAAAATGGAAGACATACAAGACCACTGATAATCTCCCTCGATCTGGGGCTCCACGCAAGATCTCACCCCGTGGGGTCAAAATTATCACAAGAATGGTGAGCAAAAATCCCAGAACCACACGGGGGGACCTAGTGAATGACCTGCAGAGAGCTGGGACCAAAGTAACAAAGCCTACCATCAGTAACACACTATGCCACCAGGGACTCAAATCCTGCAGTGCCAGACATGTCCCCCTGCTTAAGCCAGTACATGTCCAGGCCCGTCTGAAGTTTGCTAGAGAGCATTTGGATGATCCAGAAGAGGATTGGGAGAATGTCATATGGTCAGATGAAACCAAAATAGAACTTTTTGGTAAAAACTCAACTTGTCGTGTTTGGAGGAGAAAGAATGCTGAGTTGCATCCAAAGAACACCATACCTACTGTGAAGCATGGGGGTGGAAACATCATGCTTTGGGGCTGTTTTTCTGCAAAGGGACCAGGATGACTGATCCGTGTAAAGGAAAGAATGAATGGGGCCATGTATTGTGAGATTTTGAGTGAAAACCTCCTTCCATCAGCAAGGGCACTGAAGATGAAACGTGGCTGGGTCTTTCAGCATGACAATGATCCCAAACACACCGCCCGGGCAACGAAGGAGTGGCTTTGTAAGAAGCATTTCAAGGTCCTGGAGTGGCCTAGCCAGTCTCCAGATCTCAACCCCATAGAAAATCTTTGGAGGGAGTTGAAGGTCCGTGTTGCCCAGCGACAGCCCCAAAACATCACTGCTCTAGAGGAGATCTACATGGAGGAATGGGCCAAAATACCAGCAACAGTGTGTGAAAACCTTGTGAAGACTTCCAGAAAACGTTTGACCTCTGTCATTGCCAACAAAGGGTATATAACAAAGTATTGAGATGAACTTTTGTTATTGACCAAATACTTATTTTCCACCATAATTTGCAAATAAATTCTTTAAAAATCAGACAATGTGATTTTCTGGATTTTTTTTTTCTCATTTTGTCTCTCATAGTTGAGGTATACCTATGATGAAAATTACAGGCCTCTCTCATCTTTTTAAGTGGGAGAACTTGCACAATCGGTGACTGACTAAATACTTTTTTGCCCCACTGTATGTTGTAGGACCCAAGTGTCAATATGATCGGCAAGGTCCATGAGAGTGGAGAGGTCTGACAGCAGTTCCCGAGATACCATTTCATCCTTGATGACATCGGACAAGCCATGTAGGAACACGTCAACCTGGGCACTCTCGTTCCAGTTGCAAGATGCCGCCAACATCCGGAACTCGATGGCATAGTCCGAGGTAGACCAGGGCCCCTGCCACAGCTCCATGAGCTCCCTAGCCGCTTCCTGACTGGACAGAGAGCGGTCGAATGTTTGCTTCATTTCCTCAGAGAAGTCCTTGAAGCTGGAACAAAAGGACACATTAGCGTGCCAGACCGCTGTTCCCCATTCCCTGGCCTTGCTAGTGAGGAATGTGATGACATAAGCTACCCGGGAGTGTTCTGTGGGGAAAGCCATGGGTTGTAGCTCCAAGCTCAATGAACACTGAGACAGAAAAGATCTGCAGGTTCCTTGTTCCCCACTGTAGGGCCGAGGCGAAGGAAGTCTCGGTTCATGGCAAGCGGCAGGTGACGAAGGAGGCGGCTGGGCAGGGGTAGGCATGGCTTGGGAGTGCTGGAGTTGTGTGGCTAGAAGGTTGAGTGAGTTGGACAGGGTGACCAGGTTCTGGGTGATCTGCTTGAGTTCCTGTTGGTGGGTCCCAAGGAGGGCTCCTTGCTGCTGCATAGCCGTTCTCAGAAGGTTCAGTTCCGCTGGATCCATGTTGGCCAGAACGTACTGTTATGGGTGGTGAGACGTGATGAGTAGGATCCAAGAGCAGAATACAGACCAGTAAATCCAATAATAAAGATTTAATAGGAATAAAAAATAAACCAAAATTAATCCAGAAAAATCTAGGGACAAAAAAAATGGGGCAGGCAAGGACAAAAAACACTAGCATAAAAAATAGTCCAGACAAAAATCTTGACAAAAATATAGCACAAGAAACATGAAAAAAAGACAAAAATGTAGTGCAAAAAACTGACAAGAAACAGGCAAAACAGAGAGCAAAATCCAAGAGGGAATAATAGCACAGAGACAACGTGAAAAACCAACGAGACGTTCTGGCAAAGTCCCCTTCTGAGAATGGCCTTTTTATACACAGCAGAGCAAACCAGGAAGTGAATGCCGGCAAGATGGAAGTCCTGTCCCGGATCCGGATTAGTGCTGAACTGGGAGATAATAAATCTCCGGAGTGGAAGTCTGGGGTGGAGCATGACAAAATCCAAATAAGGCTTAGTTCTGGTTTTAGGTTATTTTTAGTTCAACACGTGCTTCAGGATTCCAGTAACCATATAAAGCTTTGACCAATCTATTTGTAAAATTGATTTCATTAACCCTTTACTGAAAATCAACATGACTAGCTTTGAATCAAAATACAGTCATCATATTACAAATTATTGCTTATGTGATTACATCAAGGTGTGAGTGGTTACATATGAATCAAAATATCATCATTGTAAACCAAATTATTGCTTGTATGATGACAACAATGCATGTATGCCATGATACATGTGTGTGGTTACATAAAGGATATAAAATCACCACAAGACACACATCAATGAACACATGCCATGTTTCGCAAAAAACACACCTCCAGAAAACCAAACTGGCAAAAGTTCTATGTTGATAAATGTAGTCACTCTCCTTGATGATTAAATAGCCTTTGCATGTCTTTAGTACCACCTGGACTCTAATTACTCTCTTCATAATTGTGGAAGTAGGAAGGGTGCAGTTATTTTTCCCAGCTGTTGTCTGAATGTTGCTTCCTTTTTTTTTTTTTTTTTTTGGGGGGGGGGGGAACCTACATCTTGAAATTGACATTTTGTTGTTGCTATTGTTGTTGTTAATGATGATGATGATTTGTTTCTAGATGTACATGAGACCAAACAATTGGTATGCATTGATAAAAATAGGATTGTTTCCAAATATAACAAATTTGCAGGTCCCATCCTGTCCCTTAATCTGATCCCAGAATGACATCGCAAAACTCACCAGCTCTCTGATTTGTCCATACTGAATGGTTACACCCATAAGAACTTTAGGATTTTTATAAATACGTGAATAATTTTCTGTTAAGGAATAACCCAACAAAAAAACATTGGACACGTTTTGTGATGTTATTCTTTGTGCACCTCCTTACTGTTAGCCTGGCAAATGGAGAAAATTGCCATATTCTGGAAAGCCCAGAGGATCCTCTGCTGTCTAAAGATGGAGATGTGATAATTGGAGCTATTTTTTCAGTACGTATGTGTCCACAGACAGAGTCACTGGCATATACTGCAAAACCGCCACCATTAATGTGCATTAGGTTTGTTGAAGTTTAAACATTCACCACATTTTTAGGAAATCTTAGTTTATTCTGTTTTTTCTTCCCTGTATGTCTTATATTTGTCATAAAATTAAAAAAAAAAGTTTATTGTGAATTATCTTATGTTGATGTATATTTGTAGAATTAACATCAGACAGTTCCGTTGTGCTCAGACCATGACTTTTGCAATTGATGAAATCAACAAAAGCAACAGTTTGCTCCCAAATATTTCAGTTGGGTACAGAATTTATAACACTTATCCCTCAAGCTTGTTATCTACGAAGGCAGCCATGGCATTGATGAATGGTATGGACAAAAGAGCAGATGGTACATGCTATGGACAAGCAGAAGTACAGGCCATTATAGGGACATCAGATTCTTCATCGACAATAGCTCTCACAAGAACGATTGGACCGTTTAAAATCCCAGTGGTAAAGCTAAATTTTAATAATACTTAATAATTTATTCAATAGTTACATGTGTGAACTGTACATATGATATATGGTAAAATAATTTTAAAACATGTTTTCAGATTATAATAGTTTCTTGAGATTTTAGTTTGATGCTATTCTCTCAAAATTAATTCACCTATGAACAGTTAAAACCTTGTTTAGCACTTAAATATCTTTTCCTGTTTTTCAAAAAAAAGGTTTTATTATTTTTTTTTAACTGCCCATCTCTTCTCAGATAAGTTATGCTGCCACATGTGAATGTCTGAGCAACAGAAAAAAATACCCATCTTTCTTTAGGACCATAGCAAGTGACTACTACCAGAGTAGAGCATTGACATATTTGGTCAAGCACTTTGGCTGGTCATGGGTGGGAGCAGTGAACAGTGATGATGACTATGGCAACAGTGGAATGGCCATTTTTCTGAATGCTGCCAAAGAGGAGGGGATATGTGTTGAGTACTCTGTGAAGTTTGAGAGGTCAGATCCTGTGAAAATAATAAAAGTGGCTGACATTATTCGGAAAGGCACTGCCAAAGTAATTATTGCATTTATCACTTATGGTGAAATGAGTGCTCTAACAGACCAGCTTATTCTAAAGAATGTCACTGGCTACCAGATGATTGGTGTTGAGGCATGGATCTCTGCTGCCGATCTTGTAACACCAACAAGTTATAACATACTGGCAGGAGCCATTGGTTTTGATGTGGTAAAATTGAACATTGATGGATTTACTGACTATGCTGTCAATAGATTTTGGCAAACAGCACTCCCTTGTTTAAACAGAGATAGAAATATTTCTCAACCTGAAAAGGACTGCAGCAAATATGAAGATCTGATTCAATTTAAAAACTACAGTAAGGATATATTGGAAGTGACATATGCAAATAATATCTACAATGCAGTTTATGCTGTAGCACATTCTCTACACAGCCTGTTGGGGTGCACAGAAAACAAGAGTTGTGAGACAGAGAAGATAATACAACCATGGGAGGTAACACATGAGAAGAGAAGTAAATCAGGTGATGTCCATGTCTTATGTTGTCATGAAATGAATACTTGTTTTTGTTTTCCTCTTAAAGGTTGTTGAGTCTTTAAAAAAGGTAAATTTTACTACCAAAGTAGGAGAACAAATTTGGTTTGACAGCAATGGGGCAACATCTGCAAAATATGATGTGGTCAACTGGCAACGAGGACTCAGTGGAGAAGTGGTGTTTAAGAAAGTGGGTTATTTTGATGCCTCTCTGCCAAGTGGACAACAGTTTGTCCTAAATGTCAAAGACATAGTGTGGGCTGGAGAGAAAAGACAGGTACATTCAGTGTTTCCTAATTCTAAGTTTTTATTGCATACAGTCTATACTGGGTGGTATGGCGGAGCATTGATTTGCACTGTCTCCTCACAGCAAGCAGGTTTTGGGTTCGAACATGCTGGTCAACCAGGGCATTTGTGTGTGCAGTTTGTATGCTCTTCCTGTGCCTGTGTGGGTTTCACTAGGATGCTCCATGGTCCAAAAACTTGCAGATTAAGTTCAGTTGAATTCCCTAAATGTCTCATGTGTGTGTATATGTGAGTGTGAATGGCTATCTACCGTACAGTACCTCTCTGTTTTAACCCCACAAAGGCCCCATATAACTTTTCTGGCAATAGATGAATGTTCTAATCGTGTTATTTCCACAACACGAGAAAAAAATGAAAAGTTTTACAGCAAAATAGTGCTTTAAGACAGTTAGAACCTCATAATGTTAAAGTAATGGAACAGTATGATTTAAAATTGAGTAATAGTGAAAAATAATGATTTTAGGCATAATATTTTGTTCATATTAGAAGCCAAGGTCTGTTTGCAGTGAGAGCTGTCCTCCAGGAACCAGAAAAGCTGCACAGAAAGGAAGGCCTATCTGCTGCTATGACTGTATACCATGTGCAGAGGGAGAGATCAGTAACGAGACAGGTAATTTCAACTTTAACAAGTATCAAAGCCAAGTTGTGAATTTTACATCATCCCTTTATTATTTAGGATACAGTTACTGAACAATGGAATTCATACAACCCTGATTCCCAAAAAGTTGGGACAAAGTACAAATTGTAAATAAAAATGGAATGCAATAATTTACAAATCTCAAAAACTGATATTGTATTCACAGTAGAACATAGACAACATCAAATGTCAAAAGTGAGACATTTTGAAATTTCATGCCAAATATTGGTTCATTTGAAATTTCATGACAGCAACACATCTCAAAAAAGTTGGGACGGCGCAATAAGAGGCTGGAAAAGTTAAAGGTACAAAAAAGGAACAGCTGGAGGACCAAATTGCAACTCAATAGGTCAATTGGCAATAGGTCGTTTACATGACTGGGTATAAAAAGAGCATCTTGGAGTGGCAGCGGCTCTCAGAAGTAAAGATGGGAAGAGGTTCACCAATCCCCCTAATTCTGCACCGACAAATAGTGGAGCAATATCAGAAAGGAGTTTGACAGTGTAAAATTGCAAAGAGTTTGAACATATCATCTACAGTGCATAATATCATCAAAAGATTCAGAGAATCTGGAAGAATCTCTGTGCGTAAGGGTCAAGGGTGGAAAACCATACTGGGTGCCCGTGATCTTTGGGCCCTTAGACGGCACTGCATCACATACAGGCATGCTTCTGTATTGGAAATCACAAAATGGACTCAGGAATATTTCCAGAGAACATTATCTGTGAACACAATTCACTGTGTCATCCGCTGTTGCCAGCTAAAACTCTATAGTTCAAAGAAGAAGCCGTATCTGAACATGATCCAGAAGCACAGACGTCTTCTCTGGGCCAAAGCTCATTTAAAATGGACTGTGGCAAAGTGGAAAACTGTTTTGTGGTCAGATGAATCAAAATTTGAAGTTCTTTATGGAAATCAGGGACGCCGTGTCATTCAGACTAAAGAGGAAAAGGACGACCCAAGTTGTTATCAGCATTCAGTTCAGAAGCCTGCATGTCTGATGGTATGGGGTTGCATTAGTGCGTGTGGCATGGGCAGCTTGCACATCTGGAAAGACACCATCAATGCTGAAAGGTATATCCAGGTTCTAGAGCAACATGTGCTCCCATCCAGACGACGTCTCTTTCAGGGAAGACCTTGCGTTTTCCAACATGACAATGCCAACCACATACTGCATCAAGTACAGCATCATGGCTGTATAGAAGAAGGGTGCGGGTACTGAACTGGCCAGCCTGCAGTCCAGATCTTTCACCCATAGAAAACATTTGGCGCATCATAAAATGGAAGATACGACAAAAAAGACCTACTGTAAGACAGTTGAGGAAATAGAATCCTACATTAGACAAGAATGGGTTAACATTCCTATCCCTAAACTTGAGCAACTTGTCTCCTCAGTCCCCAAAAGTTTACAGACTGTTGTAAAGAGCAAAGGGGATGTCTCACAGTGGTAAACATGGCCTTGTCCCAACTTTTTTGAGATGTGTTGTTGTCATGAAATTTAAAATCACCTAATTTTTCTCTTTAAATGATAGATTTTCTCAGTTTAAACAATAGATATGTCATCTATTTCTGAATAAAATATGGAATTTTGAAACTTCCACATCATTGCATTCCATTTTTATTTACAATTTGTACTTTGTCCCAACTTTTTTGGAATCGGGGTTGTAAATAAAAACTCAAGATAAAGTTTATTTTCCTTCTTAATCTGAATAACCATGATTATTTTGCAGATTCAGATAACTGCGAGCAGTGTCCAGGAGAATATTGGTCCAATACTGAGAGAGATAAATGTGTGTTAAAGGTCATAGAGTTTCTTTCATTTACAGAGGTTATGGGGATCGTCCTGGTCATTTTTTCTTTGGTTGGAGCTACGCTAACTGTTCTAGTCACCATTTTATTTCTAATAAAAAAGGACACTCCAATTGTTAAGGCAAACAACTCTGAGCTGAGTTTCCTGCTGCTTTTCTCCCTGACTATGTGTTTCCTCTGTTCACTTACTTTCATTGGTCGACCCTCTCAATGGTCCTGTATGCTGCGCCACACAGCATTTGGGATCACCTTCGTCCTCTGCATCTCCTGTGTTCTGGGGAAAACAATAGTGGTATTAGTGGCTTTCAGGGCTACACTTCCAGGCAATAATGTCATGAAATGGTTTGGGCCTCTACAGCAGAGACTCACTGTACTTGCATTTACATTTATACAAGTCCTGATTTGTGTGCTTTGGTTAACAATTTCTCCTCCTTTCCCCTATAAGAACATGAACTATTACAAGGAAAAGATCATATTAGAATGTAGCTTGGGCTCAGCTCTCGGTTTCTGGGCCGTGCTGGGTTATATAGGAGTTCTTGCTTCTGTCTGTTTTGTTTTGGCTTTTCTTGCAAGAAAGCTGCCAGATAATTTTAATGAAGCTAAATTCATCACATTCAGTTTGCTCATTTTCTGTGCAGTGTGGATCACCTTTATTCCAGCTTATGTCAGCTCTCCTGGAAAATTTACTGTTGCTGTGGAGATATTTGCAATTTTGGCCTCCAGTTTTGCTCTACTATTCTGTATATTTACACCTAAATGTTATATTATTCTGTTTAAACCTGAACTAAATACAAAGAAAAATATGATGGGCAAAATGGTCTCTAAATCACATTAAGAATCCAATTGTTCAATTCTGCAAACGCATGCACACACACAAACACACACACACACACACAAATAATTTTAGCTGAATAATGTCAAATTTAATCATACACTGTTGAATATATTCAACTAAATAATATTTTGATCGTTTCCATCCATTTAACTCTCATATGAATATGGATGAGACTCAAATGTAATTGTCATAAACATTGCAATTGTTTCTGTTGTCTCTCCATAGAAAGAATGTTTGTATACAGCAACATGTTTGTAATCATCAACACAAAAAAAAACAGTTAAGTGTGACAACCAAACAACCACTATATTAGTAAACAAATACACACGCAAATTATTTTTTAATGACCACATAAAGAATAAAATCCACAAGCAATAATCAAAATGCTTGTATGTAGTAGATGATGGATTGTCAAGCTTCTACTTTTAAAATGCATCTGTTCTGGTTTTCATCAGATCACCAGAGGGCACTGAACATGGGCATTTTAGAGCAAAAGTTTGTGTACAAGGCAAAATGTCTCTCACAATTTAGACAATAAAATTATGTTGTTCTGATAAAATATTCAATGTAATAAACATGGAAATCACTATTTTGCATTGTTATCTGTGTAGAAATATAAAGAAACACTTTCAACTGAGGTTGTACATGATGTAAGGACTTAAGAGAGGCAGCATAGCCAGCGTGCAATGCAATAGGAACTGCTGGTATGGTGTGTGTGTGTGTGTGGGGGGGGGGGGGGGGGGGTTATGTTTGGCTATGCACTTAGAATGAACAAAACAGGCTCTTGTGAAAAAGAGCACTTACGTGGAAAGCAATCTGATAGGTTGCCACACAAATGCTGTAATTAAAAATCATAACCATACCAATTAAAACCCAGCTGGCAGCAACATATCCTTTCCTGAACACCTGCATGGACTAACCTGAATATGTTAAAGACAGAATCAGCACTGTATATCGCAATGGACAATTGAATCAGGAGTAAATAATAAATTGTTGATTTTGTTTACAGTTATAACAAATATTACACCAGAAGGAACCATAAGTCAGATAATTCACATAGTCCTCTATGTACATTTTTCCTAAAACTATGCAGGCTTATGAAGTTCCTTCTCCATATCTTCATGTACAACACAACCAACAACATTCAAAATAACAACAATAATACAAAAAAGTGTGTATGTGATATACATACATACATACATACATATATATATATATATATATATATATATATATATATATATATATATAAGTTGTCTTTATATTGTGCTTTTCTCATATTAATTTTCAACTGACCAATTAAAATGGTAAAAATAGTACAAATGCAAAAAAGACAAAACAAACAAAGAAAACAAACAAGATGATATTTTCAGTTCTCCACAAAATGTAGATATGCTCATATTGACTGGTTTTCTTGACTGCATGCCATCCAGTGATGACTACAGTTAACTGCTACATTGTAACAAGGATTCAGACATGAAGCCAAAATATGTCTGAGGGCCTCTGTGGGCTGTAGCAGGATAATTTTTAACCCTGACAATTCCCCTCTAACTCGATTGGACAGGTGGCAGTCTTTCAATGTAATATTAAATTACATCCCCACAATATATTTTTGTGAATAATGTTCTGTCTGATAAGAAAAGGGCACAGTTTTGAGAAGACTGACCCTTTTGAACATGGCAGTCAAGCTATACTTTCAAACATAGAATTAAAGCTGATGAAAATTCTCTCGCAAAGCCATGTCTTGTTCCACTGTAAACTGCTGTATCAGAATCATAGTTGGGGGTTATTCTCTAAGCAACATAGCCGATTGTATTGATATCACAAATAGCAAACCAATCTCCGTGATGAAGTAATGGCATAAACCATGGCTGGTAACCATGGCTAAATTTCATCATAAATTATGATTGACTGTATAACCTTATTGAACAGTCTAAATCACTTGGTACGGTTAGCCAGTTACTCCTTTTCAAACAAACTCTACGTAATGAGTCAATTTCTCCATTCAGATGTTTAACTTACTGCATCTAACTCAGATTTATTTCAGGGTAAGCATGGCCTGTTGCTGTGGGGTGGTGGGGTCCAACGTGATATTTTTCCATGGGGCCCAAAATCCCTGACAGCACTATTACCTCCAGCACCATGCTTGGTGATTTGTATGAAGTGTTTGTGCTGATACTGTATGCTGTGCTTAATTTAAATGAAACATGGTGCTATGGATAATGACCAAACTTCTCCACCATGGTCTCATCAGTCCTAGGGATATTATTCCAGAACTCTTATGGTTTATTTAAATGCTTTTTTTTCATACAAACATCATACTCCATTGTCTTTTTGGGAAAACAGAGACTTTCTTAGCTATACTTCTCTGAACTCCATATTTGTTTTGTCCTTTTCTGATTGTGCTGTCATGAACATAAATATTTAATGCACTTCCAGAGGCCTATAGGTCACATAATGTAGCTCGTGGGGTTTTCTTCATATCCCTGACCATTAGATGGTCTGTCCATGTATTGAGTTTGCTGGGGCCCTCAGTACTGAGAACTTTGCAACTTTCTTTGAGTGCTCTTCAATTGTGAACTCTTCTTCTCACTAAATAATGGTTTGTTTTGTTTGGAGATGGCCAGATAACCTTTGCCAGATTGATGAGCAGCAAAACCTGGTTCTCTGAGGTTATGGCTGATGTCCTTTCTTATTGCCATGATGAAGACTGTTGTGGAAAATTTCTCAAGCAAAAATGATTCAAATTCAAAGAGGTTGCAAAAAAGCAAAGGACTGGAGACCAGTGGTTTAAGCTGAGATACATGAAAGGTAGGGTGAACACGTCGCATGGTGAGTGGTAATGCGAGTCTAACAGAACATGGGTTGATTACCTTCTTGATGAGGAAGGGTCCAAGGAACCTGGGTGCTAGCTTGCGAGAGATGGTCCTAAGTGGCAGGTGGCGCGTGGAGAGCATAACTCGTTGACCTACTCAGTCGGTGGGTGCCTTGGAGCGATGCATGTCGGGCTGCCTCTTGGATGCGAGTGTGGAGCAAATGAGTCTTCTCCAGGCCAATGCCCATGTCCTCCTGCAGTGGTGTATAAAGAGCTGGGCTGAGGGTATGGCGACCTCCTTCTCTTGACTGGGGAACAGTGGTGGTTGGTAACCTAGTGAGCACTGAAATGGAGAGAGACCTGTGGCAGAGGAAGAGAGAGTGTTCTGTGCATATTTGATCCAGGGTAGGTACCTGCTCCAAGATGCCTGGATGCCATGCACCTGAATGCAACCTCCAAAGCCTGGTTTTCCTGTTCTGCCTGGCTGTTGGTCTGTGGGTGGAAGCCTGAGGAGAGACTACAGGTGGCCCCAATGAGTTTGCAGAAGGCTCTCCAGAACTGTGCAGTGAACTGAGGACCCCGGTCAGAAACAATATCGGTAGGCAGACCATGTAGTCAAGTCAAGTCAACTTTATTGTCAAATATGCTATACATGCTCGACATACAGCACAGATGAAATTTCAGTCCTCTCTGACCCACGGTGCAAACAGGCAATGCAATAAATAGAAATCAAAATAGAATAATTGAAAAAACAAAACATTATAAACACTAGATAAGAACTAGACATAGACTAAATACTCAAACAGACAATATAAACACTCATATATACATACATATATATACACACACACACACACACACACACATGTAAATTGGTGCAAATAAACAAACAGACAAGGGCACTTGAGGTATAGCAGGAAAACATGAAATAAGCAGTATAAACAAACTAGCAGCTGTTAAGGTGAGGTAGTGCGGAATATTGCAAATGAGTGAGGTAAAGTGAGATGTGAGGTCCCTGAGTTCAGTGTGTTAATGAACGATGTATGTATGTATGTATGTATGTATGTGTGTGTGTGTGGGGGGGGGAAACTGTGAGGATGACATGTCAGATGCTGAAGGGAGGGCAGGGGTGTGTGCAAGCAGAATCTGTGGCAGGGGGCAGAGGGGGGAGGAGGGGCAGAACAGGGAGGAAGTTGAGCCTCCTGACTGCCTGGTGAAAGAAACTGTCCTTGAGCCTGCTGGTTTTGGCCCAGAGACTCCGCAGTCTCCTCCCCGATGGCAGCAGACTGAAGAGGCTGTGAGATGGGTGGGTGGGGTCACCTGCAATCCTGATGGCTTTGCAGGTGAGGCAGGAGTTATCCATTAGAGAAGGGAGAGAGACACCAATGATCCTCTCAGCTGCTCTCATGATGCGCTGCAGGGACTTGCAGCAGGACATAGTGCAGGTGCCGTACCACACAGTGATGCAGCTGGTCAGAATGTTCTCGATGGTGCCTCTGTAGAAAGTGTGCATGATGGGGGCCGGGGCTCTTGCTCTCCTCAGTTTGCGGAGGAAGTACAGATGCTGCTGGGCTTTTTTGGCCAGTGATGTGGTGTTGTTGCTCCAGGACAGGTCTTCAGAGATGTGCACACCCAGAAACTTGGTGCTGCTCACCCTCTCCACTGCAGCACTGTCAATAGATAGTGGAGCATGCTGGGTGTGCTCTCTCCTGAAGTCCACAACAATCTCCTTCGTCTTCTCCATGTTCAGATGGAGATTGTTGTCCTTGCACCACATGGCCAAGTGGCTCACCTCACTCCTGTAGATTGTCTCATCGTCATTGTTGATGAGACCCACCACAGTCGTGTCATCCGCAAACTTAATGAAGAGATTTGAGCTGGATGTTTGTGTGCAATCGTGGGTCAGCAGAGTGAAGAGGAGGGGGCTTAGCACACATCCTTGGGGGGCCCCCATGTTCAGTGTGATGGTGCTGGAGGAGTTGCTGCCGACCCGTACAGCCTGTGGTCTCCCCATCAGGAAGTCCAGCAGCCAGTTGCACAGGGAGGTGTTGAGTCCCAGCTGGTCCAGTTTATGAATGAGCTGCTGAGGAATGATTGTGTTGAATGCTGAGCTAAAGTCTATGAACAGCATTCTGACATATGAGTCTTTTGTCTCCAGGTGGGTGAGGGCTGAGTGGAGGGCAGTGGAGATGGCATCATCAGTCGAACAGTTGGACTGATATGCAAACTGGAAAGGGTCCAGGGCAGAGGGGAGGGCAGACTTGATATGCCACATGACTAGCTGCTCGAAGCACTTCATGAGGATGGGAGTGAGTGCGACAGGGCTGTAGTCATTGAAGCAGGAGGGAGACAGCTTCTTCGGGACCGGGATGATGGTGGTGGTTTTGAGGCATGTGGGGACAACAGCCTGGCTCAACGAGATGTTGAAGATGTCTGTAAAGACATCTGTGAGCTCCTCGGCACAGTCTCTCAGGACATGACCAGGAATGTTATCAGGACCCGGGGCTTTTCATGCATTTGTCATCCTGAGAGCTCTCCTCATGCTGTCTGGGGACAGCATCAACACCTGGTCACCAGGAGGTGGTGAGGTCTTCTGTGCCGTGGTGCTGTTGTCTGCCTCAAAGCGAGTGAAGAAGTCGTTCAACTGATTCAGCAGAGACGTGGAGTTGTCACAGGTCTGCGGCAAGGGCTTGTAGTCTGTGATGGTCTGAATCCCCCGCCACAGGTTCCTGGTGTCTCTGCTGTCATTGAAATGGTCAGCAATGCGCCTGGAATACTGTCTCTTGGCCACCCTGATGCCTTGTGACAGATTGGCCCTAGCTGTCCTCATGCCCACCTCGTCCCCAGCTCTGAAGGTGGCATTCCGAGCCCACAGGAGCCTATGGACTTCTCCTGTCAGCCATGGCTTCTGATTGGCCCGAATGGAGATGGTTCTGGTGACCATAACGTCATCCATGCACTTCCTCATGTAGGCAGTGACAGTCTCTGTGTACTCCTGGAGATCTGTGATGTTGCTGTAGGTGGCCACCTGTCTGAACATGCTCCAATCAGTGGTGGAAAAACAGTCCTGGAGTGCCTCTGAGGACCCATCTGGCCACACACGTATCTGTTTTGTAGCTTGTTTGGTGACTTTAACCAGGAGCCTGTATGCTGGCATTAGCATAACAGTGGAGTGATCTGAGGCCCCAAGCTGGGGGAGGAGTAAGGCTTTGTAGGTGTCTTTATGCATAGTGTAAACATTGTCCAGAGTATTTTTTCCATGTGTGGGAAAGTTGATATGTCTATAGAGTTTTGGAAACATGCTCTTGGGGTTTGCATGATTGAAATCCCCAGCCAGGATGAGGAAAGCATCTGGGTGGGCTGTCTGCTGCTCACTGATGGGCTGATAGAGTTCATTCAGTGCTTCACTCCTGTTGTTATTGGAGCCAGGAGGGATATATAATGCTACCAGCAATATGGCTGTAAATTCCCTCGGCAGGTAGAATGGCCAGCACTTAATAATCATAAACTCCACCAGTGGTGAGCAGTGTTTGCAGACCACAACAGCATCATGGCACCAGGCATCACTGACGTAAACACAGAGTCCTCTGCCACGAGTCTTCCCCCCCTCGACTAGCACTCTGTCTGACCGGTAGCATGTTAGCTGGGCTAGCTGAATGGCACAGTCTGGGATGCTGTTGTTAAGCCATGTTTCCACAAACACAAGGACACAGCACTCACTCACAGACTTAAAAGATGAGCGGAGCAGGTGGACATAATCCAGCTTGTTGTCCAGCGAGCGTACATTGGCCAGAGTGATGGTAGGGATAGCTGGCCGGTGAGGGCTAGCTGCTAGCCTAGCTCGGATACCTCCGTGCTTGCCTCTCTTCTGCTTCTGCATGTTCCACCTGTGGCGCTTCCACTGCGGGCTGGATGCAGGAGTGAGGGTCGGTGATTGACCAGGCCTCTGGAGCAAACTGTAGCCACATAGCACTTCCGCGTCCACTGGATTTATATCTGTGAATATAGTTCTGCAGATGTCGAGCAGAAACTCACGGGAGTATGTGCACCTTGAGACTGATGGACGCGACAAAGACGAACAGATACACACTGTTTTAAAACACAAAAAACACAAAATAAACGTTCTGTTGGGACAGAGAGGACCCGCTGCGTGTGCGCGCCACCATCTTGTGCACGGAAAACGTGGTGGAAGAGTAGTTCTGCGGTCTCTTTGGCTGAGGGGAGCTTGGGCAAAGGAATGAAATGGACAATCTTAGGAAAAAGGTCAATAACAGTGAGGATACATGTGTTGCCACCTGAGTTGGGGAGTCCTGTGATGAAGTCCAGGACGATGTGAGACCAAGGTCGATGCAGAGTTGGGAGGGGTCTTAGCAAGCAGGCAGGGGGTCAATTGGCTGTCTTGTTCCAGAAGCATGTGTCGCAGGCTGCCACAAACTCCTGGACATCATCCTTGATGCATGGCCACCAAAAGCACTGCTGGATGAGTGCCAGGGTTCGGGCAGCTCCCGGATGACAGGCCAGCTTGGAGCCATGACCCCACTTCAGCACCTGGGTTCGCACAGGACAGGGAATAAACAGATGGTTAGGAGGAGTGTTGTTGGGGTCACCTTCACCGGGGTCCTGCTCCAGGGCCTTCTGCACGAGTGTCTCAACCTCGAGAATGGTGGCTCCCACCAGGCAGTGTGGAGGGAGGATGGTCTCGGGCAGCTTGGACTCCTCTTGGTGGGAGGAGAACATCCTGGACAGGGTGTCAGGTTTGCCATTCTTGGAGCCTAGGCGGTAGGAGAGCATGAAGTTGAACCGGGAGAAGAAGAGAGACCAATGGGCTTGACAGGAATTCAGGCGTTTGGCGGACTTGAGGTACTCCAGATTCTTATGGTCAATACAGACTAGGAAGGGGAGCTCCGACCCATCGAGCCAGTGCCTCCACTCCTCCAAGGTTAGTTTAACAGCCAGTAGTTCTCGGTCGCCGATGTCGTAATTCCGTTTGGCTGGGGATAGCCGGCAGAGAAGGAGCATGGGTGGACTTTGTTGTCACTGGCCCTCTGGGATAGTATAGCTCTGACCCCTGACTCGGAAGTGTCAACCTCGACAATAAACTGCTTGGTTGGATTGGGTATGGTGAGAACGGGTGCTGAGGTAAACCTGTGCTTGAGCATGGAAAAGGCTTTCTCTGCTTCCTCCCCCCACTTGAATTGGGTCTTGGTTGCGGTCAGGGCTGAGAGAGATCCGGCCGCCGTGCTGAAGTTGTGAATGAAGTGTCTGTAGAATTTGTCAAATCCTAGAGCTCTCATTTCGAAGATGGGGTGGGCCAGTCAGTGACTGCCTCCAGCTTGAGGGGTCCATTTGAATATTTGCTGGAGTGATGATGAACCCCAGGAATGAGATGGAGCTTTGGTGGAACTTGCTTTTCTCTGCCTTAACGAACAGTTTATTTTCTAGCAGGCATTGGAGGACCTGCCGGACATGACCCCGATGTTCCTCCAGGGAGCAAGAGAAAATCAAGGTGTCATCCAGGTATACAAAGACAAAAGGTGTTAATGAAGTCCCTTAAGACATCATTAACTAGCGCCTGGAATACCGTGGGCACGTTGGTCAGGCGGAAAGGGACTACGAGGTACTCAGTGGCCTGTGGTGGTGTTGAAGGCCGTCTTCCACTCATCCCCTTCCCTGATCCTCACTCAGTGATAGGCATTGCGTAAGTCCAGTTTAATGAACACCTTAGCTCCCTGGAGCAGTTCAAAGGCTGTGGTCATGCATGGTAGTGGGTAGCAGTTCTTGACCGTGATGGCATTGAGACCTCAATAGTCAATGCAGGGATGGAGTGACTTGTCCTTTTTTTTTACGAAGAAGAACCCCGCCCCTGCTGGAGAGGAGGAAGGGCAGATGATCCCAGCTGCCAGTGACTCTGTGATGTACTTCTACATGGCCTGTTGTTCAGTGGGTGAGAGAGTAGAGATGTCCCTTGGGTGGTGCCGTCCCAGGCAGGAGGTCGATCCCGCAATCATAAGGCCTGTGAGGAGGGAGGACACTGCTCAGGTTTTACTAAAAACTGGCTTGAGGTCCAGATATTCCGGAGGCACGTGAGAGATGTCAGAAAACTCACTGGCTGAGGGCTGTGGTGGTTTGGCGGGAGGCAGGACGGAGTTCAGGCAGGAGGCCAGGCAGGAAGGACTCCAGCCTAAGATGGTGTGATCAGTCTAGTTTAAGTGGGAGTTGTGTTGCATCAACCAGTGTAGTCCAAGAATAACAGGAACGTGAGGGTTGTTCATGACGTGAAGTTGTATCATTTTGGAGTGATTGCCTGAAATCTTTAGGGTGAGTTGGGTGGTGAGGTGAGTGATGGTGGTCAAGCCAGTGCCACTGAGTGTCAGGATGGTGAGATGGACCTCGAGGGCGAGTAACAGGATTCCGAGATCCTTGGCAGTGGTGGAGCAGATCAGGTTCCTGTCCACCCCTGAGTCAATGAGTGCCTGAAGATGGTGGTGCCGGTTGTTGTGTGTGATGATAACGGGGAGCAACAGTCAGTCAACAGGGGATTGGTTCTGAGCATTGCCCACCAGGGCCCCTTGATTAACTGGTGGGCTCATACTTTTTAGCGGGCAGGCTCAGCAGATGTGTCCTTGCTGACTGCAGTAGAAGCAGGCTCCTGTGTTCCGCCGGTGCAGTCGTTCCTCCGCTGTCACCCATACCTGATCTACCTATATGGGTTTGACGGACGAGGTGGGAGGTGGGGAGAAGTTGCAGTTGAGGCGGCTCTTCTCTGTCCTACGTTGTAGGACCCGAGCGTTGATACGATCGGCAAGGTCCATGAGAGTGGTGAGGTCCGATGGCAGTTCCCGAGATGCCATTTCGTCCTTGATGACATTGGACAAGCCATGTAGGAACGCGTTGACCTGGGCACTCTCGTTCCAGTTGCAAGGCGCTGCCAACGTCCGGAATTCGATAGCATAGTCTGAGGTAGACCGGGGCTCCTGCTGCAGCTCCATAAGCTTCCTAGCCGCTTCCTGACCAAACAGAGAGCGGTTGAATGTTCGCTTCATTTCCTCAGAGAAGTCCTTGAAGCTGGAACAAAAGGACATGTCAGCGTGCCAGACCACTGTTCCCCATTCCCTGGCCTTGCCGGTGAGGAGTGTGATGACATAAGCTACCCGGGGGCATTCTGTGGGGAAAGCCATGGGTTGTAGCTCCAAGATCGATGAACACTGAGACAGAAAACATCCGCAGGTACCTGGTTCCCCACTGTAGAGCTGGGGCGAAGGAAGTCTCAGTTCGTGGCAGCTGGGCAGGGGTAGGCATGGCTTGTGAGTGCTGGAGTTGTGTGGCTAGGTTGAGTAAGTTGGACAGGGCGACCAGGTTCTGGGTGATCTGCTTGAGTTCCTGTTGGTGGGTCCCGAGGAGGGCTCCTTGCTGCTGCCTAGCCATTCTCAGATGGTTCAGTTCCACTGGATCCATGTTGGCCAGAACGTACTGTTATGGGTGGTGAGATGTGGTGAGTAGGATCCAAGAGCAGAACATTGACCAGTAAATCCAATAATAAAAAAGATTTAATAGGAGTAAAAAATTAACCAAAAATAATCCAGAAAAAGCTAGGGACAAAAGGACGGGGCATGCACGGACAAAAAATGCTAGCATAAAAAAATAGTCCAGACAAAAAAACTTGAGACAAAAACATAGCACAACAAACATGAAAAAAACAAAAATGTAGTGCAAAAAACTGCGACAAGAAACAGGCAAAACAGAGAGCAAAATCCAAGACGCAATAATGGCGCAGAGCCAACATGAAAAACCAACGAGACATTCTGGCAAAATCCCCTTCTGAGAACGGCCTTTTTATACACAGCAGACCAAATCAGGAAGTGAATGCCGGCAAGATGGAAGTCCCATCCCGGATCCGGATTAGCACTGAACTGGGAGATAATAAAATCTCTGGATTTGGTTTGACAACAATGGGGCAACATCTACAAAATATGATGTGGTCAGCTGGCAACGAGGAATCAGTGGAGAAGTGGTGTTTAAGTAAGTAGGTTATTTTGATGCCTCTCTGCCAAGTGGACAACAGTTTGTCCTAAATGTCAAAGATATAGTGTGGGCTGGAGAGAAAAGCCAGGTATATGCAGTGTTTCCTAATTCTAAGTTTTTTTGCATACAGTCTACACTGGGTGGTATGGTGGGGCATTGATTTGCACTGTCTCCTCACAGCAAACAGGTTTTGGGTTCGAACATGCTGGTCAATTGGGGCCTGCCTTTGTGTGTGGAGTTTGTATGCTCTTCCCATGCCTGTGTGGGTTTCATTAGGGTGCTCCATGGTCCAAAAACTTGCAGATTAAGTTCAATTGAATTCCCTAAATTTCTCATATGTGTGTATATGTGAGTGTGAATGGCTATCTACCTCTCTGTTTTAGCCCCACAAAGGCCCCATATAACTTTTCTGGCAATAGATGAATGTTCTAATCATGTTATTTCCACAACACTAGAAAAAAATGAAAGGTTTTACAGCAAAATAGTGCTTTAAGACAGTTAGAACATAATTTTAAAGTTATGGAACAGTATGAATTAAAATTGAGTAATAGTGAAAAATAATGATTTTAGGCATAATATTTTGTTCATATTAGAAGCCAAGGTCTGTTTGCAGTGAGAGCTGTCCTCCAGGAACCAGAAAAGCTGCACAGAAAGGAAGGCCTATCTGCTGCTATGACTGTATACCATGTGCAGAGGGAGAGGTCAGTAACGAGACAGGTAATTTCAGCTTTATCAAGTTTCAAAGCCAAGTTGTGAATTGTACATTTTATATCATCCCTTTATTATTTAGGTTACAGTTACTGAACAATGGCATTCATTAATAAAAACTCAAGATAAAGTTTATTTTCCTTCTTAATCTGAATAACCATGATTATTTTGCAGATTCAGATAACTGCAAGCAGTGCCCAGGAGAATATTGGCCTAATACTGAGAGAGATAAATGTGTGTTAAAGGTCATAGCATTTCTGCCATTTACAAAGGTTATGGGGATCGTCCTGGTCATTTTTTCTTTGGTTGGAGCTATGCTAACTGTTCTAGTCACTATTTTATTTCTCATAAAAAATACACTCCAATTGTTAAGGCAAACAACTCTGAGCTGAGTTTCCTGCTGCGTTTCTCCCTGACTATGTGTTTCCTCTGTTCACTTACTTTCATTGGTCGACCCTCTCAGTGGTCCTGTATGCTGCACCACACAGCATTTGGGATCACCTTCGTCCTCTGCATCTCCTGTGTTCTGGGGAAAACAATAGTGGTGTTAGTGGCCTTTAGGGCTACACTTCCAGGCAATAATGTCATGAAATGATTTGGGCCTCGACAGCAGAGACTCACTGTACTTGCATTTACATTTATACAAATCCTGATTTGTGTGCTTTGGTTAACAATTTCTCCTCCTTTCCCCTATAAGAACATGAACTATTACAAGGAAAAGATCATATTAGAATGTAACTTGGGCTCAGCTCTCGGTTTCTCACCCATGCTGGGTTATATTGGAGTTCTTGCTTCTGTCTGTTTTGTTTTGGCTTTTCTAGCTAGAATGCTGCCAGATAATTTTAATGAAGCTAAATTCATCACATTCAGTTTGCTCATTTTCTGTGCAGTGTGGATCACCTTTATTCCAGCTTATGTCAGCTCTCCTGGAAAATTTACTGTAGCTGTGGAAATATTTTCAATTTTGGCCTCTAGTTTTGCTCTACTATTCTGTATATTTACACCTAAATGTTATATTATTCTGTTTAAACCTAAACTAAATACAAAGAAAAATATGATGGGCAAAATAGCCTCTAAATCACTTTAAAAATCCAATTGTCCAATTCTGCAAACATATATATTATTTTAGCTGAATAATGTCAAATTTAAACATACACTGTAGAATATAATCCACTAAATAAAATTTAGACAGAGGTGGAAAAACTGGATTGACAAAGTAAAAGTCCTGCTTAGGTTTTCCTTCTGCCTGTGCTCTCAACACAGGTGATTTCACCAATTAGCTCATCAACCTGGCTAAGGGGATGTGGTAATTAGGATCAGCTGGTTCACTGAATTGGCTGGAGCAAAAATGTGGCAGGGTTTTTACTTTCTGCACCCGGGTTTTTCCACCTCTGAATTTAGATAACTTACATCAGACCTGGGCATTTTACGGCCTGCGCGTTAAGACAGAGTGCTAACCTCCTAGCGGTATCCTCCGGGCAACAGCTACAGCAATGACCTTTGGTTGCGATACCACCAGGGGCATGGGGGAAACCATCAGGCCTGTCCTGTAAGGTTCTCCCTGCTCCTGGCAGGTTCTACCATGGTGGGATGGATCCCAGGGGAGCTGCTCCTGGCTAATAGCACCTGCACCGCCTCAGTCCTCGATGGGCAGTCTACAAAACCAGGTGGGGTTGTGCGCAGGGCCAGCAACCCGCCACTTAAAAAAAAAATTCTTTTGACGAAACCTCGACAAATGAGCAACTCTGATCGGACTGATCTTAATGGAGCATTGACCCAGGAACGACTAGATATACGGAAGAAGCCTAATTGTAACACTTTGAGGATAGCAACATGGAATGTGCTGTCCATGGGAAGGGAAGGGTCAGCACAGTTAGTCTCAAATGAACTTGCACACCTGAATGTCTCCATGGCGGGCCTCATCGAGGTCCGCTGGACTGGCGCAGGACCCATACAGCAAATGGATACACCTTTTTTGGTCTGGAAGGGAGGACAACATACACTGCCAAGGAGTGGCATGTGCCCTCGCACCCCCAGCTCAGTGTGCTCTGATCTTCTGGAAACCTGTCGACAATAGGCTGCTCCTAGCCCACCTACGACATAAATATGGAAGGATCACAGTCATCGTAGCTTACACTCCAACGGACGCAGCCTCTGTCGCTGAAAAGAACGATTTCTACATTAAGCTGTCAGACCTCACAGCCGGGATTTTCAGGCACAACAACATTTGGGTTCTAGGGGATCTAAATGCCACACCAGGCACAGACAGACAGGGGTTTGAGGGGTCACTTGGGCCCCATGGTACAGGCACCTGCAATGATAATGGCAGGAGACTCCAGGAGTTCTGCTCTAGCTACAACCTTCGCTCTGAACGATCCTTCTAAGAGAATCCACTGCATGACATGGATTAGTAATGACAGCCACACCACTAAGGAAGTGGACCACATCCTCACCAGTAGGCGTTGGCATACCTCCACTGACTGCCGGGTCTACCGCAGCGCAGAACTTGGAAACACAGACCATCAGCTGCTTTCCATGACTGTCAGCCTGCACCTGCAGAATAACTCCATGTCAAGCAAGCAACACAAGTTCAATCTGTCCAGACTCAAGGCAGAAGAAATCAAAGCCAGTTTTCAACTCGATTTTCAAAACCGCTTTGCAGTATTATCTGAACCCTCTACCGAGGATAGTCCAGAGGAAATCTGGGGAGCGTTCAAAGAAAATATTACAAGCTCTGCAGCAAAGGTTCTTGGCCGTAGGAGAACCAGAAAGAAGGACTTTCTATCCGAGGAGACACTCAGAGTGGTGGAGGAATGGAGAGAGGCCAGACTGAGAGGGAAACAAGATGAGTCCAGATGCCTGAACCTGGTAAGAAACCAACTACTGTGCAGAGACATGCAACAGTGGCTTGACAAACTCACTGATACAGCAGAGTCAGCTGCACATAGGGGGAACCAGGGCACCCTGTACAAGACACTCAGAACCCTCACAGGGAAAACAACCCCTCCCACAGCCTGTGTGACAGCTCTAGATGGATATGACCTGGATATGCCTGAACAACAGCTGGATCGCTGGCGAGAACACTTCTCTCAACTCCTCAACTGGCCACCGCCACCCCCATCTCCAGAGCTCGATGCCTTAGCAGCCCAGGCCACTGAGGACAAGTCCATCTCAACTGAGCCCCCCAGCCCAGATGAGGTAGAGAAGGCCATACGCAAGTTCCAGCCTGGACGGGCTGCTGGTGCTGATGGCATTCCTCCTGAACTGCTGCTACACGGCGGCCCATCCGTGGTGAAACAACTGCACTCTCTGACCTCCTGCATCTGGAACTCTGAGACCATCCCTACTGACTGGCGTCATGGAATCATTCTTCCCTTTTGGAAGAAGGGCCCCAAGAGCAACTGAAGCAACTACAGGGGTATAACCTTGCTGAGCGTCCCAGGGAAAGTATTTGCCCACATCATCCTAACCAGACTGCGACCGCTTCTTCTCCAGAAGCAACAACAGGAACAGAGTGGATTTACCCCAGGCCGCTCCACAGTCGATATGATCCTGACACTTAGGCTCCTAGCAGAGATGAGATGGGAGTACAGGAAGCCTTTCTATGCTGCCTATCTGGATTTAAAGCAAGCATTTGACTCCATGGACAGGAAAGCTCTGTGGAAGATTCTCAAGTTCCTGGGAGTCCCTGCAAAGCTGCTGGACTTGCTGTCCCTCCTCTACTCCAACACAGTCTCCTGCGTAAGAGTGAACAGGATGCTGTCAGACACCTTCTTCATAAACAGTGGTCTCTGGCAGGGATGCGTTTTGGCACCAACCATCTTCAACACCGCCATCAACCATGTGATGGGAAGCACTGTGGCTCAGAGTGCCTGTGGAGCTAGCTTTGGCAACGTGACCATCTCTGATCTGGACTATGCGGACGATGTGGCCATCCTTGCCGAATTAGTTCAGACCCTCCACCTCGCCCTCAAGGTCATGGACAAGGCAACCAAACCACTGGGACTGATGATCAGCTGGAACAAAACAAAGATCCAAAGCCTAAGCAACTTCGAACCGTCCCCAGCTACACCAGTAATCAGCACCCAGGAGGTGGAAGTGGTGGAGAAGTTCAGCTACCTTGGCAGCATCCTGACCTCCGACTGCAAAAGCACAGCAGACATCAGGACCCGCATTGGCCGGGCTATTGCAGCCATGACAGCCCTTTCCACCATCTGGACCAACAGTCACCTCTCTCTCCACACTAATATCAGACTGTACAACAGCCTGGTACTGTCGATCCTGTTGTATGGCAGAGAAGCCTGGACCCTGACAGCCACTCAAGAATGGCTCCTGGATGCCTTTGACAGCAAGTGTCTGCGTAGGATACTGAGGCTCCAGTGGTACAACTTCACCTCGAATGCCACAGTACGCCAGCTGACCAACCAGCCACCAGTCTCCAGACTAATCTGATCAGCCTGCCTCTGTCTCTTCGGCCACATAGCCAGAACAACACCACCTCTTGAGCTGGCCAACCTGATCAGGGAACTCGCCCCACCCCACTGGTCCCGCCCCAGAGGGAGACCCCGGACCAGGTGGCTTGACCAGCTTAAGGCAGACCTGAGAGAGGCCGGACTAAACCTACGCACAGCCTGGCTTGCTGTCAAGAACAGAACGAACTGGAGGGTCATCTGCTGAGGCGCCACGCTCTCACGAGCCAGCGAGGATGAGTGAGTGAGGGTCGAATCCGGCCCTTTGGTTCATTCTGACAGGCCCGCGTAAGGTTAATTAGAAATTACAAAATAAGCATATTTTCTAATTTTACCTCATGCATGGACTGAATGTGCATTGCTTTTATTTTGAAGTTGTGTTAAAAAAAAACACAATGCGCGCGACATGAACATGACATGAAATCCTACGAAACCTAATCCCGCGATAACTACTTCCGTAATTTGTCCAGACCAACCACAAACTTGTACGTCATCCTTCAAACGGTCCAGCCAATTGCATAGTGTGACGTCACCAGCAGGCGCCGGAGCCTGAGCCGATCTGTAGATCTGATACCTACACCGAATTGACGTTGTTGGGAGCAGATCACAAGAAGACTTTAGCCCCCAAAATGTCCGCAAAAAGAAGAAAGGTAGATGCCAAATGCAGGGCTTTCAACAAAACATGGACTGCTAAGTATGTTTATGTGAACAAACATTTTCAGTGATGAAGTTTAACAAATCCAGGTATAGATCCTCTCTCACCGATGATCATCTGTCAGCTGTGCTTCACATCTCCACCTCAGACATTCAACCTGACTTTGATGCACTCATTAAAGACCAACAGAGACTAGATTTCTCTCACTGAACAAATAAAAAACTGAAAAACACCAAATGAGGCGATTAGACTACAAATGTAGGCATCATTATTAAAATATGATGTATCTTGCTTGATATTTGGAGTAGAAAGACAATATTGTGATGTCTTTATTTTGTTTTGGGGTGAATGTGACTGAAAAAAAAAATGGTACAAACGTTCACATTTTGTTAACCATTGTTTTGGGAAATTTGATTGAATAAATGACATTTTTTTGTAAGGCACCCTCGTTTTTTCCGTACTCTTACCAGTCTTAGCAGCTTGTAAAAACAATGTTATTTACTGCTTTATATAAAGAAATACAATTAATATTATGCAGAATTTAGTTCAGCCTTTTGGTTCATCCCTCCACAAAATTTTCTGTTTCTCATGTGGCCCCATGGAAAAAATAATTGCCCACCCCTAACTTACATCCATTAAATCTAATACGGATATTGTTGAGACCCGATTGTACTTGTCATAAAAATTTGCATTGTGTCTGTTTTTTGTCCCCAGAAAGAATGTTTGTATTCAGCAACATGTTTGTAATCATGAAAAGGACAATTATCTACGGGTAGATAGACTTTGTAATCTGTCAATTTTTATCAACAAAAGAAAGTTAAGTGTCATAACCAAACAACCAACATATTAGTAAACAAATACACAAATAAATTAATTTTTCATGACCAAATAAAGAATAAAATCCACAAGCAAATAATCAAAATGCTTGCAGTCGATGATGGATTGTCAAGCTTCTACTTTTAAAACGCATCTGCTCTGGTTTTCATCAGATCACCATAGGTCACTGAACATGGGCATTTAAGAGCAAAAGTTTGTGCACAAGGCAAAATGTCTCTCACAATTTAGACAAAATTATATGTCATTATTATAAAATATTCAGTGTAACAGACATGGAAATCACTATTTTGCATTGTTATCTGTGTTGAAATATAAACAAAGACTTTCAACTGAGGTTGTACATGATGTAAGGAGAGAGGCAGCACAGCCAGCGTGCAATGCAATAGGAACTGCTGGTGGTGGTGTGGTGTGTGTGTGGTGGTGGGGGGTTGGCCATGCATTTAGAAGGGACAACACAGGCTCCTGGGGAAAAAAAAAATACATAAATAGAAAGCAATCTGATAGGTGGCCACACAAATGCTGTAATTAAAAATAATACCATATCAATTAAACCCAGCTGGCAGCAACATAATACATAATATCCTTTCATGAACACCTGCATGGACTAACCTGAATATATTAAAGACAGAATCAGCACTGTATGTTGCAATGGACAATTAAATCACGAGTATATATATCTTTCCAGTTATAAGAAATGCAATTTGTCATTTTAAACATACTACAGTTAGGTCCATATATATTTGGGCACTGACACAAATTTTGTTTTTTTTACCTGTTTACTGAAACATATTCAAGTTATAGTTATATAATAGGGCGGCACGGTGGTGTAGTGGTTAGCGCTGTCGCCTCACAGCAAGAAGGTCCTGGGTTCGAGCCCCGGGGCCGGCGAGGGCCTTTCTGTGTGGAGTTTGCATGTTCTCCCCGTGTCCGCGTGGGTTTCCTCCGGGTGCTCCGGTTTCCCCCACAGTCCAAAGACATGCAGGTTAGGTTAACTGGTGACTCTAAATTGACCGTAGGTGTGAATGTGAGTGTGAATGGTTGTCTGTGTCTATGTGTCAGCCCTGTGATGACCTGGCGACTTGTCCAGGGTGAACCCCGCCTTTCGCCCGTAGTCAGCTGGGATAGGCTCCAGCTTGCCTGCGACCCTGTAGAAGGATAAAGCGGCTAGAGATAATGAGATGAGATGAGTTATATAATATAATGGACATGGACATAAAGTCCAGACTTTCAGCTTTCATTTGAGGGTATCCACATTAAAATTGGATGAAGGGTTTAGGAGTTTCAGCTCCTTAACATGTGCCACCCTGTTTTTAAAGGGACCAAAAGTAATTGGACAGTTGACTCAAAGGCTATTTCATGGGCAGGTGTGGGCAATTCTTTCGTTATGTCATTCTCAATTAAGCAGATAAAAGGCCTGGAGTTGATTTGAGGTGTGGTGCTTGCATTTGGAAGATTTTGCTGTGAAGAAAACATGCGGTCACAGGAGCTCTCCATGCAGGTGAAACAAGCCATCCTTAAGCTGCGAAAACAGAAAAAACCCACCCGAGAAATTGGTACAATATTAGGAGTGGCAAAATCTACAGTTTGGTACATCCTGAGGAAGAAAGAAAGCACTGGTGAACTGTGGTGGGGGAATGGGGCAAGGATGAGACACAGGAGGAGAGGGAGAGAGAGAGAGAGAGAGAGAGAGAGGAGAGGAGAGGCTGTCTGCTGTCCTGCCACCGGGACAGCTGACAAATGGTCCTCCGCCAGTTCAATTGCCTGATCCAGCGACGCCAGGGGGTGGCACTGGACCCACTCCACGGTTCCTGCTGGCAAGCGTGCGATGAATTGTTCCAGTACCACCTGGTCGATGATCCCCTCGACATCGTGGTTGTCGGGCCTCAACCACCACCCGCAGGCGTCCCGGAGTTGCTGGCCAAACACGAATGGCCAGCCAAATTCCTCCAAGCGCAAAGCGCGGAAGCGCTGATGCTGATGCTCGGGGGTGTGCCCCACACGCTGGAGGACGGCCCGGTAAAGGTCCGCATAGGCCAGCCAGCGGTCGGCAGTGAGCTGTAGCGCGGCCAGCTGTGCCTCTCCCATTAGCAGGGGGAGGAGGCGCACCGTGCACTGTTCCATCGGCCACCCCGAGGTCTCTGCGACTTGCTCAAAGAGCATGAGGAATGCCTCGGGGTCATCCTGCGGGCCCATCTTTGTTAGGGTGAGGGGGGACGGGCCCGCAGTGGGAGCGTTGGTAGACCCCGCCGATGCGAGGAGGTGCCGGAACGCCTGACGATCTTCTTGCTGGGCCAACACCAGGGCCTCGAACCGCTGTTCCTGCTCCTTTCGGAGGGTGACTAGCGCCTGGTGCTGGCTTTGCTGGGCATTGGCAAGGGCGTGGACCAGGTTGGAGAACAGGGAGGACTCCATGGGGCTGTTCTGCTTCTGCGCTCCAGATAATCCTGGGTTTCAGCACCACTGTAGCAGTTCTCACACAAAGGCGGAGCACAGAAGACAGCAGGACAGAGTTCAGATTGGTAAAGCGGGTTTTTATTGTCACACTTTTCAGTGAACATACAAACACAGACACACACACAACTGGCATCTGGTTCAGGGGAGACGCCAGGTTAATTGATGTCAGGTGTAGTGATTCTGCCACTTACCTTCCCTGACTCCACCCTCCTGTCACAGACTGGTGCTTGACCACACCCCCACTGCCACAAAGACAAAACAAGAAAGAAAACAAACAAGAAGATACTTTCAGTTCTCCACAAGATGTGGATATGCTCATATTGACTAGTCTCATTGACTGCATGCCACCCATTGACTGTATAAATGGGTGTACATTGTAACAAGGATTCAAACATGAGGCCAAAATATATTTGAGACCTTCTGTGGGCTGTCTGGAGGACAATTTTTAACTCTGCCTATTCCCATTTTAGTCAATGGGACAGGTGGCAATCTTTCAGTGTAATATTACATTACATCTACGCAAATATTTTTTTGAGTAGTGTTCTGTCTGATAAAAAAAGGGCACAGTTGTTGAGAAGATTGCCTGTTTTCAACATGGCAGTCGAGCTATACTTTCAAACACAGCACTAAAGCTGATGACTATTCTGTAGCAAAGCCATGTCTTGTTCCACTGTAACCTGCTGTATCAGAACCATAGTGGGTGGGTGGGTGGGTGGGGGGGTTTCTTCTCTCAGCTACTGTAGTGGAAAATTATCGAGTAATTTTCAAGTAATTTTTAGAGAAGTGATTTTTAGAAAAGTAAGCTTCAGAAACAGTGTCTCATGTTTATATAAGATGAAGAATGTTGTTTTTGTGTCACACTGTTCTGTTCTGCAAGGTTATCATAAGCATCTGTATATTCAAAGATAGCTTGTTCAGAGATAAAGATAGCAGAGAAGATGCCCTGACCATAAGAGGAGATAAACAGGGGAACATCCGATATGCAAGTTATGCTAAGCTCAATAAAAGGTAGTATGTGGTAATAGAAAGCACTTCTCTGGGTGAAACACTCTGGAAGCCTACTTTTGCAAAAGTATACTAAATTCAGATTCTGCTTGCTTTCTTCTAAAATGTCTCAAGGTGCTTGTTTATTACGATTTTTTCACCACAATTCCATGGGATTTTCAGTAGCATATCATGAGTAGCAGGAATTTTCAGATCGTTATCGAGTCTGATGAGCTCCCAGGAGACAGAATGATTGATCGATGACAGGAGATCTCCCGCTGCCACTGATATCAAACAAACTCATGGTGAACAAAAGCTTTTTTCTTCTATTCTTGTAAATTAATGACAAATGATTATGTGTTGCAGTGAACTGTAGTAGATATGAGTAGATGGTTGGACCCATCAGTACGCATATTTTTGAGAGACTGAATACGTACCAGGCTGAGAGAGAAAAACCCTTTCTGCTCTTTTTAAGTAAGATTTTTGGTGGACTAGAAACCTACCTGTTATTGATGAATATCGTATTGATCATGACATGTTTGGGGTAAAAGTGAGATTAAAACATGGTCTTTGCAGTTCCTCTGTGACATATAAGATGGGACAGGAAGGAGCAAGCAATCAGAAACTGAGAAGTCCAGAAACCTACCACCCTTCTCCAAACATCAAATTTATGCTAACTAATTATGGACCAGAGTTGTGTAAGCAACTTAGGATGTGGGTAAAGCAATGTGGTTTCCCAGAGGGAGGCAGTTTAAGTGTGCATCAGATACAGAATCCCAATTAAAGGTTGAAGTGAGTAGAGGAGGGTAACATGAACAGGAAGAAGAAATATAGAATACAGGTTAATTGGGCTGCATTTAAAATGTAGCAAGTGGAAGCTGTGGTAAGAGATAAACAGGTCAATGCACATGTCAATGCACAGGTCAGTGCACATGTCAGAGTAAGTTAGAATGGCAGGGAACTAACCAGAATTCTAGTGCTCCTGTTCCACTTTGTTCAAAAAGCACAAAGGGGTTTTCAAAAAATTCTTCCCCCCAAAAAAATTGTGAAAAAATAAGACACTACTGTGCCTATCACCTGGCAAGTGCCGGTACAGTATAGAAAGAGAATGGAACACTGAAGAAGAAATTGGCCAAAGTCTGTAAAGATACAGGCCTGAATTGGGTAAAGGCCCTCCATATTGTGCTGTTTCATATGAGAACGCGTGAAACAGAAAAAAAAAAAAAACAATCTCAGACCCTTTGAAATTCTGTTTGGCAGGCCACCCAACACTGGCATGGGTTCAGGGCCTAAACCACAAGCCCTGACTGTGTTGGGTGAAGATGAAATGTTGCATTATTGTATGGATCTCTTCTCCACTCTCTCTATCGCATACAAGCAGGTGAAAGATGCACTTCTAGCCTCACACTGCAAGCACACACCACTGTCAGGAGGAATAGAGGAGAATGAAAAGGGGAACCATCGAAGATGAAGGAGAAAGAGAGCAGTGAGTAGGTGAAGCTAGTGGGTTGTCACAGAGTTTTGGTGAGGTGGGAAGAGTGTGAAAGAGTGTGCCTACACTCAGAGCACCAATATACATCAAGAATAGTGAAGTGTCACCCCTTAACAGCACCTATCAGTGTTTCTCCATCTGATGACGCTTGAGAGATATGGTGATGAAAATGATGCATGCTGTCATGAGAAGTTACCAGATGGTGAAGATGGATCCAGAGGAGCTCCCGGACTGACCTCCGGGGCCATATGAGAATTATACCCCCCCACCCTTCCCGAATGTGAACAATTATGAACTATAGATAGTTTTGCTATATATAGAACCATAGATATTTTTGCTTATGCATATTGCTGGCTGAAGAAAATAATACAACAGTTATGTTTGATTTGTATAATGCAAATCTGCATATTTTCCTATTTGTTCATTTGCCATTTGTGTAGAGATGCCTATGTCTCACAAAAACAGCAGGATAGTTGTTTCTATTTCCCTGCTAATGAAGTGCCTGTTGAAAACCTGTATAGGAGACAAAGACAGAAAAAAATGTATTAGGGAAAGTCTTTTGCTTTATTATAGTTATCAAAGAATTGATAAAAGGGTGAATGTGTAGCAGAAAATTATAGAGAAATTTTCAGATAATATTAGAGTAGCAATTGTTAGAAAAGTAAGCTTCAGAAACAGTGTCTCATGTTTATATAAGATGAAGAATGTTGGCTTTCTGTCACACTGTTCTGTTCTACAAGGTTATCATAAGCCTGTGTACATTCAAAGATAGCCTGTTCAGAGATAAAGATAGCAGAGAAGATGCCCTGACCATGAGAGGAGATAAACAGGGGAACATCTGATGTGCAAGTTATGCTAAGCTGTATAAAAGGGGGTATGTGATAACAGAAAGCACTTCTCTGGGGTGAAACACTCTGGAAGCCTACTTTGGCAAAAGTATAGTAAATTCAGATTCTGCTTGCTTTCTTCTAAAAAGTCTCAAGGTGTTTATTTATTATGATTTTTCCACCACACTACGTAGCCAGGTGTAGCAATATCACAAATAGCAAACCAATATGAAATAATGGCATAAACCATGGCTACTAACAGTAGCTAAAGTTCATCATATAATTTATGATTGACTGTATGACCTTATTAAACAGTCTAAGTCGCTTGGTCAGGTTAGCCAGTTACTCATTTTCAAACAAACTCCAGCAAGTAATGAGACAATTTCTCCATTCAGACATTTAACTTACTGCATCTAAATCAGATTTATTTCAGGGTATGCATGACCTGTCACTGTGGGGTGGTGGGGTCCAGTGTCTTTCTATGGAGCCCAAAATCCCTGACAGCACCATTACCTCCAGCACCATGCTTGGTAGTTCATATGAAGTGTTTGTTCTGATATGCTGTGCTTAATTTTCACAAAACATGGTGCTGTGGATGATGAACAAACATCTCCACCATGGTCTCATCAGTCCCAGAGATATTATTCCAGAACTTTTATGGTTTGTTTCAATGGAATTTTTCATACAAATGTCATACTCCATAGTCTTTTTTTGGGGGGAAAGAGCCTTTTCCTTAGCTACCCTTCTCTGAACTCCATACTTACTTCATCCTTTTCTGATTGTGCTGTCATGAACATAAACATTTAATGCACTTCCAGAGGCCCATAGGTCACATGATGTAGCTCATGGGTTTTTTTTTATATCCCTGAACATTAGATGGTCTGTCCATGTACTGAGTTTGTTGGGGCCCTCACTGCTGGGAACTTGGCAACTGTCTTGAGTGCTGTCCAATTGTAAACTATTCTCACTGAATAATTGTTTGTTTTATTTGGAGATGGCCTGATAACCTTTGCCAGATTGGTGAGCAGCAACAACTGGTTCTCTGAGGTCATCACTGATGTCCTTTCTTCTGGACATGAAAAAGACTGTTGTGGCAGCAGAGGCATGGCCAAGCATCAGTTTGTGAATGGAGGGTGGAGCCGGGGAAGGTGAATGGCTAAGTCATTACATCTGATGTCAATTAATGTGTGTGTGTGTGTGTGTGTGTGTGTGTGTGTGTGTGTGTGTTGCACAGATGGTGGAGCATAAAAGGAGGGGGAGAGCAGAGAAAAGGTCTCTCCCAACCAGAACGTGTGTGTGTGTGTGTGTGTGTGGCATGTGTGACTGTGTGTGAGCAGCGAGTGATTAAAGCTGAAAAGCAAAGAAAAATAAGGAAAATAGAGTATGTGAAATCAACTCCCACCTGCTGTGCTTCTGTGCTCCACCCACATCAGGGACTGTTACAGTGGTGCCGAAACCTGGGAGTACAGCAGGGAACCACAACATGGAGTCCTCTCCATTCAAAGAGCTCATCCATTCCCTTGCTACCACCCAGCAGAACCAGCATCAAGCGCTGATCGCCCTCCGGAAGCAATGCTTTGAAGCTTTGATGCTGGCCCAGCAGGAAGATCACCAGGCGTTCCGGCATCTGCGTGCATCAGCAGGGGCTTCAACCATCACCACAGCAGGCACCCACACAAAGATGGGCCCGCAGGATGATCCGGAAGCATTCCTTGCCCTCTTTGAATAAGTGGCCGAAATGTGGGGGTGGCCATTCGAGCATCGTGCCATGTGCCTCCTCCTGCTCCTGACTGGCAAGGCACAGTTTGCAGCACAGCAGCTCCCTGCTGACAGCTGACTGATGTATGCTGATTTGAAGAAAGCCATCCTGCAGCACTGTCAGATGTTCCCCGGAACAACATCATCAGTGCTTCCAGATGCTGGCATTGGAGGAGGTCAGCCAGCTGTTTGCATTCAGCCAGCAACTCCAGGATGGCTGCCAGCAGTGGCTGAGGGCAGAAGACTGCAACACCAATGGGATCATTGATCTGGTGGCACTGGAACAGTTAATTGCTCGACTTCTGGAAGGAATGGTGGAATGGGTCCAGTGTCATCGCCTGGTGTCACTAGAACAAGCCATTGAGTTGGCGGACGGCCATCTGGAGGTGGTTCTGATGGCAGGCAGATGAGGCGCCTCTCCTCACTTCTTCTCTCTCTCTCCTCCCCCCACTTTCCCTTCCCCACCACATTCCCCCACCACTGAGGTGGTGGCTGGCTCCTCCCCAGCTGGCCCATTGCAATCGTGGTGTCCTCCCATCTCCCTCTTCCATGTCTGTGTCATCTCCTCCTCAGGTGAGTGACACCCATAACGCCAGTACAGAGGGAAAGCCTGGGCCGGTGTGCTGGCGCAGTGAGGAGTCGGCGCATCTCCAAAATCAGAGGTCCACAAGGGAGGTGGGAGCTGTGATCTGGATCCCCGATGCACCAGATAAGAGCAAGTGTTCAAGGGGATACATATCATGCGTTGGTGGATTCCAGTTGGAATCAGACCTCAATTCACTAAAGCCTGGTGTAAGATGAGGCATTGGGAAGAGCACAAGCAGTGAAGGTGTTGTGTGTGCACAGGGATGTTCACAAATATCCTCTAGTGTCTGTCCATATTCTATTCTGGGGCCAAAAGCATAGAATTATGGCAGCAGTTAATCCTCGTCTCACCCACTCACTGATTTTGGGAACTGATTGACCGGGGTTTCGAACCTTAATGGAATACATAGTAAGGAGTGGGTCCTGCAGTAAAACGTCCTCGGGGGGAGTATGGCATTGACTGGAGAAACTATCACAGAGCCATCCACGTCATCACTGCATCAGGGCAATATGAGGAATGAGGAGCAGTCCACCCCTCCTCCCTCTCTCGGGGATTCCCTCAAGGATTTCCCTTTAGAGCAGTCATGAGACAAGACTCTGCAGCATGCGTTTGACTAAGTGAGGGTAATTGAATGTCAAACTCTCCGGCCGAATGTGGCACCCATCTTCCCATACTTTGCGATTATTAAAGATAGACTGTATTGAGTGATGTGGGACACTCAAACCAGTGAACAAATGACCCAGTTGTTAATCCCTCAGAGCCAGAGGGAACTCGTGTTCCATGTGGCTCACTTTAATCCTATGGCCGGACACTTAGGGCAGGATAAAACACTAGTCTGATTAATGGCCCAGTTCTATTGGCCAGGGATTCATGGGGACATTCATCATTGGTATGCAGCCTGCCACGAATGCCAACTAGTAAATCCCGTGGCCACTCCAAAAGTGCTTTTGCGCCCTCTGCCTCTAATCAAGACCCCCTTCAAGATGATTGGTATGGATCTGGTCAGGCCATTAGATCGGTTAGCACAAGGATATTGCTTTATTTTAGTTCTGGTGGACTATGCAGTGCGATATCCAGAAGTGGTGCCTCTCCGTAATATCTCAGTACACACTATTGCGGAAGCACTCTTCCATATTATCTCCTGGGTTGGGATTCTGAAAGAAATCCTGATGGACCAAGGCACTTCATTTATGTCACACACACTGCACAAGCTGTATGAGTTCTTGGGGATTAAATATATCCACACCAGTGTTTATCACCTACATGCGGATGGTTTGGTAGAGAGGTTTAATCAAACACTTAAAAATTTATTTCAGAAGTTTGTAAGTGAAGATGCATGTAATTGGGACAGATGGCTTGAGCCCCTGTTATTTGCAGAACAAGAAGTCCTGCAAGCCTCCACGGGATTTTCCCCATTTGAATTATTCTATGGGTGGAAGCCGCCTGGCATCTTGGAAGTGTTGCGGGAAAATTGGGAGGATGGACCTTCACCTAGTAAGAACAAAATTCAATACATTCTCAATCTGCGCACAAAGCTCCACACCCTCACACACTTAACCCAGGAGAATTTGAGGCAGGCACAAGAACATCAAGCCTGGCTGTAAAACAGGGGCATGTGCCTTAGAGAGCTCACACTGGGAGACAAAGTACTTGTATTATTGCCCATGTCAAGTTCCAAATTAATCACCAAGTGGCAAGGGCCCTTCTAGGTCACACGGTGAGTCGGGAATGCCGACTATGAGGTGAGGTGAATGGATAGGGGCAGGGCATTGCAAATCTCCCACCTCAATCTCTTAAAACTTTGGAATGAGGGGGTCCCCATGGTGTTGGCATCAGTAGGTCCACAGAAGGCAGAGCTGGGGCCGGAGGTAAAAAAAAGTAACATCTCAAACCACTCCGGTCCCTTGTGGAGGCCACCTCTAACTGGCACAACTCACAGAGGTGGCCAAGTTGCAGAAGAAATTTTCTGACATGTTCTCGCCCCTTCCCGGCCACAGCCACCTCATAGAGCACCACATTGAGATGCTCCCGGGGATGGTGGTGCATAGCCACCCTTGCCGCTTACCCAAAAACAAAAAAGGTGGTTCAGGATGAACTCAAGGCCATGCTCAAAATGGGCATAATTGAGGAGTCCTACAGTGACTGGAGCAGCCCAGTGGTCCTGGTTCCCAAGACCGATGGGTCGGTCCGGTTCTGTGTGGACTATAGAAAAGTCAATGCAGTGTCTAAATTTGATGCATTCCCAATGCCTTGCATTGATGAGTTGCTTGACTGGTTAGGTGTTGGTCGCTTTTATTCAACACTAGATCTAACAAAGAGATATTGGCAGATCCCCTTGACTCCTCTATCCCAAGAGAAAACAGCCTTTTCCACACTGTTTGGGTTACACCAATTTGTCATGCTTCCTTTGGGGTTATTTGGGGCTGCTGCTATGTTCCAGCAGCTCATGGACAAGATCCTCTGCCCTCATGCTGCCTACTTGGATGACATAATCATTTATAGCAATGATTGGTCGTGGCACCTGGAACACTTTAGGGCCATCCTAGAGTGGCTGAGGCATGCAGGTCTCACAGTTAACCCAAAAAAGCATGCAATTGGGCAGGTGGAAGTATGGTATCTGTGTTTCCACTTGGGTAATGGGCAGGTATGTCCCCAAATTAAGAAGACTGCAGTAATTGCGGCCTGCCCAAGGCCCAAGACCAAAAAGGTGGTGAGACAGTTCCTGGGGTGGCTGGCTACTATCATAGGTTCATACCTAATTATTCAGATGTCACCAGACTGCTGATTGATCTCACTAAAAAGGGAGCACCAGATCCAGTTCAGTGGATAGAGCAGTGCCAACAGGCTTTCACTAAGGTAAAAGCTGCACTGTGTGGGGGCCACTTTTACACTCCCCTGACTTCTCTCTTCCCTTTATTTTACAGATGGACACATTGGACAGGGGACTGGGGGCCATTTTGTCCCAGAAGGTGGAAGGTGAGGAGCATCCTGTGCTGTACATCGGTTGCAAGCTCTCAGTGCGTGAAAGCAAGTACAGCACCATCTAAAAGGAATGCCTGGCCATCAAATGGGCAGTCCTTACCCTCTGATACTACCTGCTGGGGCACCTTTTTACCCTCTGTTCAGACCACATGCCCCTCCAGTGGCTCCACCACATGAAGGATGCCAATGGGTGGATCACCCATTGGTATCTCACCCTCCAGCCATTTAAGTTCGAGGTGGTCCACAGGCTGGGGGCACAGATGGTGGTGGCGGATTTCCTGTCCCATCTGGGGGGGGAGTCCACTGCAGGCTGGATGGCTCCCTGGCCTGAGTCAGGCGGTGGGGTTATGTGGCAGCGGGGGTGTGGCCAAGTGTCAGTTTGTGAATGGAGGGTGGGTTTGGGGAAGGTGAGTGGCCAAGTCATTACACCTGTTGTCAATTAACATGTGTGTTACGTTCTCCGTGGCAAATAGGGGATGGGGGAAAGCAGCAAAGATAAACCAAAAAGACCCAGGAGGAAAAAGAGGACAAGGAGGCAGACTCAGGGCCGAAACGGAAACCGTTTTTATTCGCAAAATAGGAAAAAACAACTAAAGTCACTGGTCTCCAAACAAAGGAAAAACAAACACAAGAACGAGGTTTTCCCACCAAAACTACAACAAATGAACCACAACCAAACGGGTCAGGGATTATGCATGCTCCTTTCCCCTGAAAGGAGCAGAACACTCTCTCTAGATGCAGCTCACAACTCTCTCTCCCAACTGTCACCGCCACAGCCCACCGGCTCACATACTCTCTCGAGAGGCGTCTCCCTCTCACTTTTAACATGGCCCCTCAACGAGGTGAGTGGGAACAGCTGTGTATAGGAGGAAGGGGCGTCTACCTGAGAGAGAGAGAGAGAGAGAGAGAGATGCACCCACACACAACCACACACACGACCCCTGGCACCAGGGTCGTAACAATGTGTGTGTGTGTTTGTTGCAGGGATGGCAGAGCATAAAAGGAGTAGGAGAGCAGAGAAGAGGTAGCCTAGTAAACTAGACCCACCCGCCTAGCGGCCAAAAAATTTTTTGCCTATGAGTGGGTCTAGCCTCGGACCATATCAACAAAACACCCCGGGCATCAAATCATGCCTGCCAATCACAACGCAAGGTTTTTGTTTGGATTCTTTGGACGGGCTTTTGCAGGAGTGACGACAAGGCTGCGCGACGCTGGAGAAAGCACAACAGGAAAGATGGCTACGGCTAGTGAACAAGCGCTCGTTTGACTCTGCTTTGTAATCAGTTTTAGAAGAATTAGACTTGGAGTTTTCGTTGAAACATGAGCAGGAAGAGGCTCTCCACTCATTCCTTTTCAAGAAGGACGTTTTCACTGTTTTGCCAACAGGCTATGGCAAAAGTCTGATCTACCAGCTGGCTCCGCTTGTAGCCAAAAGGATGGGGCTAGTTTGTGCAGTACGAAGAATTAATAAACAGCTTTGAAACATTACTTTTTGATTGTTTCTTATTTTCCTGTTATTTTAAATTTAAGGGAAATGATTTCACCAAACACCACAAAATAAAAATAAAAACTCTCAAAAACAGTTTAAGCAAACACTTGAAAAAAAATGAGTGTATGTTAAGTATGTGGTACAGACTCCAAACTTGTGGTCATTATCTCCAAACTTCTTAATATCTAGAACCTGTTTATTAATTAATACGCATTTTGAAAAATTATTTATTTCAAGGCCTCCCCCACTGCTTTCTGTCGCTCTGACTACATCACAGTCACTGTTGCGCTGATTGGTCAGAGCATTGGCCTATATGCACAGAGACAGTTTGAAAGACAACAGGCTGTTCCTACCCACACCCTTTGGAAATGTCTATGACCGAGACCAGACTAAATATTTACATTTAGTCTGGCTTGCCAGGCTAGAGAAGAGGGGCTCTCCTGACCAGAACACGTGTGTGTGTTGCTTGTGTGATTGTGTGTGAATAAAGCTGAAAAGCAAAGAAAATAAGAAAAATAAAGAGAGTGTGTGTGAACATCAACTCCCGCCTGCTGTGCTTCTGTGCTCCACCCACATCAGGGACTTTTACATACACTTACTTGAGTTCATCTTTGGCTGGATCAAGTTGAAGTAAGAAAAAAAAAAAGACATTCATCATCAGTGTCGCAGTTCTCAATATTGAACTGAATTGCTGTCCTGAAATTGAATCACTGTCTTGAATCATGAATTGAATTACTGTCCTGAATCACCTGAAGTGCATAAAACCTATGTGCCATCTCACAACAAGTTTTACCTCCAAATAGCCTGAACTATGTCTGACAGATTTTATCCTGTTTATGGTGGGTGTTCCCACCATGAAAGGGAAACCAATGGAAACTGAAAGAGTGAAAGTAATTATAATACCGTTACCATGTGAATAGTCTTTTATGAATGCATAATTGCGCACTCAGTGCTCCGACTCCAGTGTGACTGAGGAAGGTAACAAGTTTTATGTTTCATCTAATTTAGGTAATTTAAAAACTATAATATGATTTGGCAGTGGGCACATAGGAAAGTGTAAAATATAAAGTTTCTGTCAATATGTTTATCATGCTTGCATGATTAAAAAAAACTCACGAAGATATTTATCTAAATAAATGACCTACTCATTCTAAACCTGCTGAGCTTCGCCGGCAAAGCTCTTGACTCCAAAGGGTTAAGAAGATTTTAAATGTCTAAGTTTAAATGTGTAATTTCTACCATCTAAGCATAAAGATTTTTGTCCTCAAGTATGTGTGTGTGTACGAGACTGGTTGCATTCATTTGGTATCTGTTAGTGTTTGCATCCACTCAGCTTCAAGGTTTTCACATATTCAGGCTACAAAGAGAGCACAAAAGGGAGGAAAAGTGCTCTTCACTGAAGAAACATTATCTCTTTTCTAGTGAGAGCCTTATCTTGCAAGATTGAATAAAACCTATTTCTTCTGTTGCTTCAGGTTCTGGGTTTCAGCATGTTATTTTTTTCCACCACAAATCCCCATGGTGTCTTGGATGTCATTAGAGAAAGTTGGGAGGAGGGACCTTCACAAAGCATGAATGAAATTCAGTATGTTCTTGACCTCAGAGCAAAACTTCACACACTGATTCACCTAACCCAGGAGAATTTGCTCCAGGCACAAGAACGTCAATCCTGCCTATACAACAGAGGGACACAGCTAAAGGAATTTGCACTGGGAGATAAAGTGTTCATTTTACTACCCATGTCAAGCTCAAAATTACTCGCCAAGAGGCAAGGGCCATTTGAGGTCACATGGCAAATTGGGGAACTCGATTATGTGGTCAGGCACATGGATGGGTGGGTGCACATCAAATTTACCACCTCAATCTCCTGAAACCATGCAGAGAGGAGTTTCCTGTGGCTATGGCAATGGTAGTTCCTGAGAGGGTGGAGCTGGGCCCAGGGGTAAGTCCAAAAGGTGTGACCCAATTCACCCTGGACCCCTATGAAAACCACCTCTTGCCATCCCAGCAAACACAGGTTATCAGGTTGCAGGAAGAATTCCATGATATGTTTTCCCCCCTTCCTGGGCACACTAACCTCATAGAGTGCCACATAGAGACTCTCCCAAAGGTGGTGATGTGCAGCCACCCATATCAACTCCCAGAACACAAGAAAAATGTGGTTCAGGATGAACTCAAGGCAATGCTCAACATGGGGTAATTGAGGAGTCTCACAGTGATTGGAGCAGCCCAGTAGCAGTTCCCAAGACCAATGGGATGGTTTGGTTCTGTGTAGACTAGAGAAAAGTCAATGCAGTGTCTAAATTAAACATATATCTGATGCCTCACACTGATGAACTCTTTAATCAGTTACATGCAGCTAGCTTTTATTTGACACAGGATCTGACAAAGGGCTATTGGCAGATCCCCTTTACTCCATTATCTCATTAAAAAAAAAATAAATAAAAAGGCCTTTTCCACTCTGTTGGGTTTACGCCAATTTGTCACTCTTCTGTTTGAGTTGTCTGGGGCCCAAGTGACATTCCAGCATCTCATGGACAGAATCCTTGGCCCCAAAGTGCATCTGCCACTGCCTCTTCAGATTATACAACCCTGATTCCAAAAAAGTTGGGACAAAGTACAAATTGTAAATAAAAACGGAATGCAATGATGTGGAAGTTTCAAAATTCCATATTTTATTCAGAATAGAACATAGATGACATATCAAATGTTTAAACTGAGAAAATGTATAATTTAAAGAGAAAAAATTAGGTGATTTTAAATTTCATGACAACAACACATCTCAAAAAAGTTGGGACAAGGCCATGTTTACCACTGTGAGACATCCCCTTTTCTCTTTACAACAGTCTGTAAACGTCTTGGGACTGAGGAGACAAGTTGCTCAAGTTTAGGGATAGGAATGTTAACCCATTCTTGTCTAATGTAGGATTCTAGTTGCTCAACTGTCTTAGGTCTTTTTTGTCATATCTTCCGTTTTATGATGCGCCAAATGTTTTCTATGGGTGAAAGATCTGGACTGCAGGCTGGCCAGTTCAGTACTCGGACCCTTCTTCTACGCAGCCATGATGCTGTAATTGATGCAGTATGTGGTTTGGCATTGTCATGTTGGAAAACACAAGGTCTTCCCTGAAAGAAATGTCATCTGGATGGGAGCACATGTTGCTCTAGAACCTGGATATACCTTTCAGCATTGATGGTGTCTTTCCAGATGTGTAAGCTGCCCATGCCACACGCACTAATGCAACCCCATACCATCAGAGATGCAGGCTTCTGAACTGAGCGCTGATAACAACTTGGGTCGTCCTTCTCCTCTTTAGTCCAAATGACACGGCGTCCCTGATTTCCATAAAGAACTTCAAATTTTGATTCGTCTGACCACAGAACAGGTTTCCACTTTGCCACAGTCCATTTTAAATGAGCCTTGGCCCAGAGAAGATGTCTGCACTTCTGGATCATGTTCAGATACGGCTTCTTCTTTGAACTATAGAGTTTTAGCTGGCAATAGCGGATGGCACGGTGAATTGTGTTCACAGATAATGTTCTCTGGAAATATTCCTGAGCCGATTTTGTGATTTCCAATACAGAAGCATGCCTGTATGTGATGCAGTGCCGTCTAAGGGCCCAAAGATCACGGGCACCCAATATGGTTTTCCGGCCTTGAGACCCTTACGCACAGAGATTCTTCCAGATTCTCTGAATCTTTTGATGATATTATGCACTGTATATGATGATATGTTCAAACTCTTTGCAATTTTACACTGTCGAACTCCTTTCTGATATTGCTCCACTATTTGTCAGTGCAGAATTAGGGGGATTGGTGATCCTCTTCCCATCTTTACCTCTGAGAGCAGCTGCCACTCCAAGATGCTCTTTTTATACCCAATCATGTTAATGACCTATTGCCAGTTGACCTAATGAGTTGCAATTTGGTCCTCTAGCTGTTCCCTTTTTGTACCTTTAACTTTTCCAGCCTCTTATTGCCCCTGTCCCAATGTTTTTGAGATGTGTTGCTGTCATGAAATTTCAAATGAGCCAATATTTGGCATGAAATTTCAAAATGTCTTGCTTTCGATATTTGATATGTTGTCTGTGTTCTATTGTGAATACAATATCAGTTTTTGAGATTTGTAAATTATTGCATTCCATTTTTATTTACAATTTGTACTTTGTCCCAACTTTTTGGGAATCGGGGTTGTATTATTATTTATAATAATGACTGCAGCAACATTTACAACATCTAAGGGCTGTCTTGAGGTCACTGAGATATGTGGGACTCATGGCAAACCTGAAGAAGTGTGCAACTGGGTGGGTGGAAGTACATTATCTGGGCTTCCATTTGGGTCATGGGCAGGTGTGTCCCCAAATTGATAAGACTGCAGCAATTGTGGTTTGCCTGAGATCTAAGACCAAAAGGAGGGTGAGGCTGGGGCTGGCTGTCTATTATAGGTGGTTCATGCCTAATTTTTCACACATCACCAGCCCACTGACAGACCTCACTAAAAGGGGGGTACCAGGTCCAGTCCAGTGGAAGGAGCTGTGCAAACAGGCTTTTGCTCAAGTTAAAGTGGTTTTGTGTGGGGGCCCATGATTGCATTCACCTGACTTTTCTCTCCCTTTTGTTTTACTGATTGATGCATCAGACAAAGGGCTGGGGGCAGTTTTATCCCAGGTGGTAGAAGGTGAGGAGCACCCAGTGCTTTACATCAGCCAAAAGCTCTTGATGCAAGAGTCGAAGTACAGCACCACAGAGGAGGAGTGTTTGGCCATCAAGTGGGCAGTCCTCACTCTCCAGTACTCCCTGCTAGGATGCCCATTCACCCTCTGTTCCAACTAAGCTCCATTCCAGTGGCTCCACCACATGAAAGATGCCAACACGCAGATCACTTGTTGGTATCTAGCCCTTCAGCCCTTGAGGTTTGAAGTGGTCCAAAGGCTGGGGGCGCAGATGGTAGTGGCAGATTACCTTTCTGCTGGGGGGGTGGTCAGCTTCAAGCTGGACAGCTCCCCAACCTGTGTCAGGCATTGAGGATATGTGGCAATGAGGGTGTGGTGAACGGCAAGGAGTCAGGTGGAACCAGCAGGTAACATGTGACAAGTAACACCTGTGTCTAATTACTGGACATCTATTAATGTGTGTCTGTGTGTCTGTCAGATGGCCAGTAACAAGAAAGAGCTGCATTTCCCAATATGTGTGTGTTAGTAGTCACTGAAAAGTGAAAGTAAAAATAAAGCACACTTTGAACTGTAGTGTCTACTTCCAGTTCCTCACTGCCCCAACTTAGGAAGTTGTTGCAGTGGACCCCCCCCCCCCCCCCACACACACACACACACACAGAGAAAGAGAGAGAGAGAGTGGTGCCCAGAAACTTTTTTTTTTAATTAGAAGCCTTTATTTGATAGCTCTATGTTATTAAGGGAATTGGCAAATGAGTGAACCGGTAACATCACAAATGGATATCCGGTTTCAGTGCAAATGGCTGTAGCTAGCTAAGCCTAATTTTAGCAGTATCATAACTTTTAAAATGAATAAATAGTTGTTATAAAGTTTTATTTTTAATTTAAATGTGTGGGAGGCACATAGGGCACTTTCTGTGATTGGCAAACGGCATTTATTTTTGGGGTTTGTTTGTCTTTTAGTCCATGCCTCATGCACAACCTCAGCTGGATGTGTGTTTTTATATTTCTACACAGTTAACAATGCAAAATAGTGATTTTCTTGTATTCATCCATCCATCCATTCATTATCTGTAGCTGCTTATCCTGTTCTACAGGGTCGCAGGCAAGCTGGAGCCTATCCCAGCTGACTATGGGTGAGAAGCGGGGTGCACTCTGGGCATGTCGCCAGGTCATTGCAGGGCTGACACATAGAGACAAACAACCATTCACACTCACATTCACACCTACGGTCAATTTAGAGCCACCAATTAACCTAGCTTGCATGTCTTTGGACTGTGGGGGAAACTGGAGCACCCAGAGGAAACCCACACAGACATGGGGAGAACATGCAAACTCCACACAGAAAGGCCCTCGCCGGCCACTGGGCCCAAACCCAGGACCTTCTTGCTGTGAGGCGACAGTGCTATCCACTACACCACCGTGCCACCCGAGTTCCATGTATATTAAATTAAATACTTTTTAATACCAACAAATAAGTTTATTGTCTAAATTTTGAGAGAGATTTTACCTCATGCACAAGCTTTTGCTCTCAAATGCCTGCATTCAGTGCCCTCTGCTGATCTGATGAAAATAATATCAGATGTTATTTAAAAGTAGAAGTTTGACAATCCATTATCTACTTGAAGCATTTTTATATTTTGCCTGTGGATTTTATTCTTTATCTGGTCATGACAAATTCATAGATTTGTGGATTTGTTAATTGATATATTGGTTGTTTGGCTGGTTGGTTTATGGTTATACACATTGGGGCCAATTGATCAGAGAAGATATCACAGTTAACTTTCTTTTGTTGACAAAAACTGGCATATAAATTATTTGTGCCAGAAGATAATTTTCCTATTAATGATTACAAACATTACTGAATATAAACTTTCTTTCTCAAAACAGACAACAGACACAGTTGCAACTTTTTTTGACAAGTACAATCGGTACTCATCCATATCCATATTAGGTTTAAATGGATGTAAGCGAGCTAAATATCATTTAGTTGATTATATTCAACATTGTATGTTTAAGTTCCACAATATTCAGCTAATTAATATATATTTTGCAAATTTGAACAACCTGTTTCTTAAGGTGATTTTGAGGCCATTTTGCCCATCATATTTTTCTTTGTATTTAGTTCAGGTTTGAACAGAATAATGTAACATTTAGGTGTAAATATACAGAATAGTAGAGCAAAACTGGATGCCAAAATTGCAAATATCTCCACAGCTACAGTAAATTTTCCAGGAGAGCTGACATAAGCTGGAATAAAGGTGAGCCACACTGCACAGAAAATGAGTAAGCTGAATGTGATGAATTTAGCTTCATTAAAATTATCTGGCAGCTTTCTAGCCAGAAAAGCCAAAACAAAACAGATGGAAGCAAGAACTCCTATATAACCCAGCACGGCACAGAAACCGAGAGCTGAGCCCAAGTTACATTCTAATATGATCTTTTCCTTGTAATAGTTCATGTTCTTATAGGGGAAAGGAGGAGAAATTGTTAACCAAAGCACACAAATCAGGACTTGTATAAATGTAAATGCAAGTACACTGAGTCTCTGCTGTAGAGGCCCAAACCATTTCATGACATTATTGCCTGGAAGTGTAGCCCTGAAAGCCACTAATACCACAATTGTTTTCCCCAGAACACAGGAGATGCAGAGGACGAAGGTGATCCCAAATGCTGTGTGGCGCAACATACAGGACCACTGAGAGGGTCGACCAATGAAAGTAAGTGAACAGAGGAAACACATAGTCAGGGAGAACAGCAGCAGGAAGCTCAGCTCTGAGTTGTTTGCCTTAACAATGGGAGTGTCCTTTTCTAATAGAAATAAAATAGCGACTAGAACAGTTACTGTAACTCCAACCAAAGAAAAAAGGACCAGTACTATCCCCATAACTTCAGTAAATGAAAGAAACTCTATGACCTTTAACACACATTCATCTCTCTCAGTATTAGACCAATACTCTCCTGGACACTGCTCGCAGTTATCTGAATCTGCAAAATAATCATGGTTATTCAAATTAGGAAGGAACATTATCTTTATCTTGAGGTTTTATTTATGAATGCTATTGTTCAGGAACTGAACCCTCAATAATAAAGGGATGATACAAAAAGTACAATTCACAACTTGTCTTTGAAACTTGGTAATGCTGAAATTACCTGTCTGATTACTGATCTCTCCTTCTGCACATGGTATACAGTCATAGCAGCAGACAGGCCTTCCTTTCTGTGCTGCTTTTCTGGTTCCTGGAGGACAGCTCTCACTGCACACAGATCTTGGCTTCTAATATGAACAATATATTATGCCTAAAATCATTATTTTCTCACTATTACTCTATTTTAATTTAGACTGTTCCATAACCTTCAACTTATAAGGTTCTACATTTCTTGAAGCACTACTTTGTTATCAAACCTTTCAAATATATTCAGTGCTGTGGAGATAACATTATTATAACATCCCCCCCCCCCCCCCCCCCCCCCCCGAAATGTTATATAGGGCCTTACTGGGGACAACAAAGAGAGAGAGTCGTTCACATTCACATACATACATTGTATGTACCTGTGTTTTCTCTCCAGCCCACACTATGTCTTTGACATTCAGGACAAACTGTTGTCCACTTGGCAGAGAGGCATCAAAATAACCCACTGTCTTAAACACCACTTCTCCATTGAGCCCCTGTTGCCAGTTGACCACATCATATTTTGCAGCTGTTGCTCCATTGCTGTCAAACCAAACTTCTTCCCCTACTTTGTTAGTAAAATTGACCTTTTTTAGAGATTCAACAACCTTTAAAAGGGAAAATAAAAACTAATATTCATTTCATTTCATGACATTATTAGTCATGAACATAGTCTGCTTTGCTTCTCTTCTCTTGTGTTACCTGCCATGGTTTTATTAATTTCCTTTTCTCACAACTCTGGTTTTCTGTGCATCCCAACAGGCTGTGCAGAGAATGTGCTACAGCATAAACTGCATTGTAGACATTATTTGCATATCTCAGTTCTGATAAATCCTTTCTGTAGTTTTTAAATTGAATCATATCTTCATATTTGCTGCAGTCCTTTTCATGTTGAGAAACGTTTCCCTCTGTATTCAAACAAGGGAGTGCTGTTTGCCAAAATCCATTGAGAGCATAGTCAATAAAACCACCAATGTTCAATTTTCCCACATCAAAACCAATGGCTCCTGCTAATATGTTGTAACTTGCTGGTGTTACTAGATCGACAGCAGAGATCCATGCCTCAACACCAATCATCTGGTAGCCAGTGACATTCTTTAGAATAAGCTGGTCTGTTAGAATCTTCATTTCAGCATAGGTAAGAAATGCAATAATTACTTTGGCAGTGCCTTTCCTAATAACATCAGCCAGTTTTAATATCTTCCCAGTATCTGACCTAGCAAACTTCACAGAGTACTCAACACATATTCCCTCCTCTTTTGCTGCATTCAGAAAAATAGCCATTCCACTGTTGCCATAGTCATCATCACTGTTCACAGTTCCCACCCAAGACCAGCCAAAGTGCTTGACCAAATATGTCAGTGCTCTACTCTGGTAGTAGTCACTTGCTATGGTCCTGAAGAAAGAGGGGTACTCTTTTCTGTTGCTCAAACATTCACATGTGGCAGCATGACTTATCTGAGAAGAGAAGGGTAGTTTTAAAAAATGATAAAGCCTTAAAAAACCGGAAAAGAGGTTACTGTTCAAAGCTAAACTAATCTATACAGACTAGCATTACACTAAAACCACAAAAAATATTATATGTAAAATTATAATATGTAAAATGTAAAATAATTATTATTTAGAATATATTATGTCCACATTCAATAGAAAATATTGCTATCCTTTGACAATGATTCTCAGTCCACCACTGTGCTGCCTGTAAGAATCCTATGGATGTACACTACTAATGACTTCCCTTTAAAAACTGCTCTCCAAATGAAGATAATATTCTCCTGTATATTCCTGTGACCCTGTAGAACAGGATAAGCGGCTACAGATAATGGATGGATGGATGGATATTTCAAGTGTGTTTTGCAGCTCTTGAATAAATAATTATTACATAATTATTAAAATTATTTATTCTTACCACTGGGATCTTAAAGGGTCTAATTGTTCTTGTGAGTGTTATCGTAGGAGAAGAAGATGACTCCCCTATGATTGCTTGTACTTCTGCTTGTCCAGAGCATGTACCATCTGCTCTTATGTCCATACCATTCATCAATGCCATGGCTGCCTTCATAGATAACAAACTTGAGAAATAATTGTCATAAATTCTGTAACCAACTGAAATATTTGGGAGCAAGCTGCTGCTTTTGTTGATTTCCTCAATTGCAAAAGTCATGGTCTGAGCGGAACGTAACTGTCTGAGATTAATTCTACAATTATACACGAACATAAGAGAATTCAAAAGATTATTTTTTATACAGTGTAGAAGTACAGAACAAATTAAGATTTCCTAAAATGATGTGAGTCTTTAAACTACAACAAACCTAATGCACATTAAGGATGGAGGTTTTATAGTATATGCCAGTGATTGCATTTGTGTACACCTATGTACTGAAAAAATAGCTCCAATTATCACATCTCCATCTTTCGACAGCAGAGGATCCTCTGGGTTTTCCAGAATATAGCAGTTTTCTCCCTTTGCCAGGCTAAGAGTAAGGAGGTGTATAAGGAATAACATCACAAAGTTTGTCCAAACTTTTTCTTGGCTCATTGCTCAACAGATATCGTCTTCACATATTCATAAACCTCCTACAGTTCTTATGGATACGATTGTTCAGCATGGACAAATCAGAGAGCTGGTGAGTTTTGTGATGTCATTAAGGGACAGAATTAACGGCCAGGGTGGTACCTGCAAATCTCTGCTCACAATTCTATGTTTTTATTTATCAGTGCATACATAATGTGTGTTCCTCACCAACATCTATAAACAAATAGCCTCAGGTTTTTAAAAAAATGCTGATTTCAATATGTGGTGTTTTTTTTTTTTTTTTCACTGATGGGGGCCTTTCTGTGTGTACTTTGGATGTTCTCCCCGTGTCTACGTGGGTTTCCTCCAGGTTCCTCCAGGAGGTTTCCTCCCACTGCCCAAAGACATGGATTTAGGTTAACTGGCTACTCTAAATTGCCCATAGGTGTGAATGTGTGTGTGAATGGCTGTTTCGCTGGTGAAGCCACAACAGGCCTAGCAAACTGGCAGTGGATGAAGTATTCTCAAGATAGACATAGGTGGGGTTTACATTAGACCGTATCAGCGGATCATCAGATTAACGTTTTTAAAACAATTAGTGTGCACACAGCAACACCAATACACGATTCGCGTGCACACAGCAATGCCAATACACGGATACGCTCGGCTCCACAGGCATCCTGCGCTCCAAATCACTCCGCCCTGAACAGCGAGTGCCCCCTGGAGGGTGCGCACTCCGGCCCTGCGCAGCTCACAGAGCGCGCGAGTGAAGTGCACAAGCTGTGATTCGGGACTGAGCCGCTGTGTGTGTGATCCCAGCGCATATCACTTACCACTTGCAAGTGGAAGGATGGCAAGCCTAAAGACAATCATAACTACACAATGGGCAGTATTTGCATCAGTATTTGCAGTATTTTCATACTTTTATACTCTTTAATGAAAGGTGATACAAGGCGGAAGTCCACGCCGTTTTTCAGCAGTCACGTCACATGACCAACGCCAGCGACTCAGGAAGGTGGATGTCACAGTGACATTGTCCAATGACGACGCCAGCTAGAGCTCAGCACAGAGTATCCGCGTATTCTCAATGTTTACACAGCACCAGACCAGAAACGATCTAGACTGAATACGTGGACCCTGGCGGATTCCCGTTTCCTGGCGTTTCCAGGCGTTTTAATGTAAACGGACAGTGCATCCGCGAAGAAAACAAGACAGATACGGTCTAATGTAAACTTGGCCATAGACATCCTGGTAAGAAGCTACTGACAGCCCAATTGGCCTACAGACATCAGGGTGAGTGAGTGAGTGAGTGAGTGAGTGAGTGAGTATTTTTCCCCCAAAAGTGCACCAGCTGGGAAAGGTGGTTCCAAAAGAAATGCTCAAGCTTAATTAATCATCAAGGAAAGTGACTACCTCTATAAAAGCAGAACTTCTGCCATCTTGATTTTCTGAAGGTGTGTTTTTTGCCCAACATTGCATGCGTATCATAGGTGTGTGTCTCCCCATCATATATATATATATATATATATATATATATATATATATATGGGAAAAAACAACTAATTTTCTAATAATTTTTGGGCCCTTTCAGCACCCCTTTTTTGCAGCCACAGGACCTGGGAAACTTGTAGAGACAATGATGAACTCCATTCCATCAGTATACTTTTGAGAGAAACGTGAGGCCATCTGTCAAGCAGCTTACCCTTGGCAGATACTGAGTCATGCAACAGGATAATAATCCCAAGCACATCAGCATATCAGCATCTGATCAGCATATCAACAAATATCTGAATGGCTAAAGAAGACAAAAATGAAGGTTTTGGAAGGTCAAAGTCCAAACTTCAACCCCAGTGAGATGCTTTGGCATCTGAAGGGAACTGTGCATAAACAAATGCTCTCAAACATCAATGACATGAAGCAATTTTGTCAAGAAAAGTGGACCAAAATTTCCCCAAAATAATGTGAGAAACTGATAAACTCCTACAGAACTTACTTATGATAATTACAAGTGAGGCAGCAAGGGTGTGGTTGAGCGTTGGCTGTGAATGGTGGGGAGTCAGGTTGAACCAGTAGGTAACGTGTGACAAGGTGCACCTGTGTCAAATTACTGGCTGTCTATTAATGTGTGTCTCTGTGTGTTTTTCAGACAGCCAGGAATGAGAAAGAGGATTTTGTTCCTCAGCACATGCGGTGGGTGTGTGTGTGTGTGTGCGTGCGTGCGTGCGCGCGCACGCATATATGTGGATAGCTTAGTAGTCACTGAAAAGTGTGGTTAAAAATAAGAGCATACACTGAATTGCAGCGTATCAAATAACTGGCTCCGGTTCTGGCTCCTCTTTTCCAAGCTTCAAAGTTGTTACACTGGTGCCAAAACCCAGGATTTTGAAGAACAAACACCACCATGGAGTCCACACCAGTCTAGGAGCTCCTCCAGACCCTCACAGTTAACCTCCAATGTCAGCACCAAGAGTTGCTCAGATGATCCACCAAGCAGGTGCAGCGATTCCAGGCCCTGCTTGAGGCCCAAGCAAAGGACCAGCAGGAGATGCAGAGCTTGGACCAGTCAGCAGGTACTCCAGTGGTTGCTCCTGCAGCCAGCATTCCTGTGCAGCTGGTTAAGATGGGGCTGCAGGACAACATGGAAGCCTTTCTCGAGCTGTTTGAGCACATCACAGAGGCAAGCTTGTGGCCAAGCTCATAGTGGGAAGCTTGCCTATTGCTGCTCCTGTCAGGGGAAGCACAGCTTGTGGCTTGGCAGCTCCCCACCACCAGCATGCTGGAGTATCCTGACCTGAAGTGAGCTATACTGCAACAAGCTGGCCACAGCTTGGAAGAGCATTGCCAGCAGTTCCCTGTGCTGGCTGATAGTGAAGTTGGCTGGCCATTTGCATTTGCGTAGCAGATCCAAGACACCTGCTGACAGTGGTTACGGGCAGGCGAGTGCAGCGGGGAGGACATTATCAACCACATGATGCTGGAACAGTTCATTGCCCAACTGTCAAGCGAAACATCAACGTGGGTCCAGTGTCACTGAGCAGCATTGCTGAAGGAGGTGGTCTGGCTGGCAGAGGACCACCTGATGGTGTTTCTGGGATCAGGTGCTCCCACAGCTTCTGTTCCTCTCTTTGTCTCATGTTCACTTTCTCCCTCTCACTGCCTCTCTCCTACCCCAGCCCCATGGAAATGGGGGCCAATTCCCCCAAAACTCACTTCCCACACTTGTCTGTCCTTGTGTTTCTCGTCTCCTTTCTCCTTCTGTGTCTGTACTGTCATGTTTGTTTCTAGCCTTGTTTATAATGCTGTTTAAATATTCTGCTTTCTGTTTTGCTTTTGGAAATATCACGCCTGCTAATCAACACACTTCCTGCACTTAGATTCGTCTACCACCATCTATCTTGTTGTGTCCTGATCACCAGATCTTTAACCCAGCCATATAAAAAGTTGTACTCCTATATTCTTCCAGGTTTTCATTTTTGTCCATGTAGAATATCTGCAGCACCAGGTAGTTTGAGATATTGGGGAACTCAAAGGATGGATAATTTTCCATCTCATAGAAAAATCATTCTTTGTTAGCATGTAAGGCTCTATCCCGCTGACCGGTTTCTATATCCACTTCTTTTGAGTGTACTTTTTCCTTTTTAATAACTTGCTTGTTTTCTGTACACAAACATGGCAATAATTTCTTGTGTTAATCAACCAGACTCCACTTTTGGATCATTAATCCCTTTTGACTGAGAATGCCCTGTATCTATGGTTTTATGTTGGCTTCTGGCACATCCATACAGTTTTAAATACAATACCTATAATTAAACAGTTTGTTTTTATTGCATTTTTTTTTTTTAATTCCTGGGCTTTCATCTGTAACAGCGACTAATATTGCATTCTGTAAGTACACTTTTTACAATAGATTAACAGATTCTAATAGAATAGATTAGCCAAAATAATTGGGAATCTTTTTTTTTTTTTAAATGGGCCCTGACTTGTTAGAAGTATGACTATGTGGGCCTCAAAGCAGAAAAGGTTGTCTGGTCCCCTGTCTTAGGGGATTTCCCATTGGAGCAGATGCATGATGAGTCTCTGAGACATGCTTTTGACCAAGTGAAATTAATTGATGGCCAAATCCTCCAGCCTAATGTTGCGCTTTCCTTCCTGTATTTCTGTATTATTAAGAATGGGCTATATCGAGTGACACAGGATGCTCAAAACAAGGAAGAGATAACACAAGTGTCAGTCCTGAAGAGCTGTAGGGAACTTTTATTCCATGTGGCTCATCATAATCCTATGCTGGGCACTTGGAGCAGGATAATAGTGCATTGGACAGTTCTTAAACCAATTCCAGTAATTTCAGCAATATCCTTAGATGTTTTCATTGCTTGATACAGGCCAATAATTTGACCCTTCTGAAACACAGTAACATCTTTTCCATGACCACAGGATATGTCTTCCAACATAGATTAAGAAATGAGAAGCTACTCATTGCATCAGTTTGGGTTAAAAGATATGTTGCCAGCTGAAACATTAATCACTGTAATAATTATCCAATCAAAGGCTTATAAGTACTTGGTTATTTAAATCCAAACAGCAACTTTTTTTTTTTCCCCAGCCAGAATTTTTTTTTCTCATATGCCTCAATTTTTGATGCTGTGAAGCTGTATTTTGAAGTTCACACTCATCTGTGGCCATAATAGATCACTTAACTGTTACTTTACTTACAGATGGCAACACTTTATTTCGATGGAACCATGGAAATAATGTTTGTTTGATTTATTTATGAATCAACTGCTCTAATCTAATTCTTGATACTCACACTGCCTTTTTTCAACTTCAACTCAAGTTCACAGCCAGATACATGTCTCCTACTTTTGCTGATGGAGACAAACTGAGTTGGTTAGCTGGATTGAGAGGTATGCTATGGCTTTTTGATTTCCCTGTTTGCTATTAAAATGTCTGACATTTTCATAATTGCTTTCTGTTTATTTCAATCAATAGCTAAACATTTCACTTAGCATTGCTGAAAAGCTACATTCAGGCTACATGGTTGGCATTAGAAGATTTATCAATATTTTTTTTTCCTTATCAAAGTACCGTATGTTTTATTATATTACATGACCCATGACTAGGCTCAATCTTGCCATCTGCCAGAGTTCAGAAAAAATAAGCAAGAATTTTGGCATATACTGAGCTTGGCACTGAGCTGTGATGTCAGTGTGCTTGTGTAGGAGTCCAGTTTGTGCGACAGTAGCTATTCTGAGGGACTGGACCATATGGGCTAGCCTTCGTGCCCCATGCGAATCAATGAGTCTTTGACACCCATGAACCTGATGCCAGTTCATCGGTTGTCCTTCCTTGGAATGCTTTTTTGGTAGGTACTAATCACTGCATACTAGAAACACCCCACAAGATGTGCCATTTTGGAGATGCTGAGATCCAGTCATTAAGCCATCACAATTTGGTCCTTACCAAAGTCACTCAGATCCTTATGCTTGCCCATCTTTCCTGCCTCCAACAGATCTTCAGGAATTGATTCTTCTATTGCTGCCTAATATATCCAACCCTTTGACAGGTGCCATTGTAATGAGAATTAAATAATATTGGCTGGCTTTTTTTGTGGTATATCAGATATATTCCATTTAGCTAGCATGATATTGAACAAGTTGAAGACAAGTTCAATATCATGCTAGCTGAATGGAATATATATGATATACCATGAAAAAAACAGCCAATATTTAATATAATAATAATAATAATATACACTTGATGGAAGAATTATAGATTTTACAAAAAGTTAAGAACAAGGTTTACAAATCATCAGTCACTTGCAAGCATGGAAGTTTTATGTGTAATACATATCTTATGGCATTTTCAATTCACTGTGACAGTTTACTGTGGGTGCTGCTGGTCAACAAAAATGTTTCTGTGCATGTGCAGCAGAAAACTTTCAGTGAATATTTGCATCAACTCCAACATGGAATGTCATGTCTTGACAACTGTGCAATATCATAAACCATATTCAACACTCCTTCTCCATTGAGTAGGGTCACGTAATACACAAAGGATAATCCATCTATCCATTATCTGTCGCCGCTTACCCTGTTCTACAGGGTCGCAGGCAAGCTGGAGCCTATCCCAGCTGACTATGGGCGAGAGGCAGGGTACACCCTGGACGAGTCACCAGGTCATCACAGGGCTGACACATAGACACAAACAACCATTCACACCTATGGTTAATTTAGAGCAACCAATTAGCCTAACCTGCATGCTTTTGGACCATAGGGGAAACTGGAGCACCCAGAGGAAACCCACGCAGACACAGGGACAGCATGCAAACTCCACATAGAAAGGTCCTCGACAGCTGCTGGGCTTGAACCTAGGACCTTCTTGCTGTGAGACGACAGTGCTAATCACTACACCACCGTGCCGCCTCCACATAGGATAAGCAATATGTTAATAATAATACCATGCTATCAAATCAAATGAATGAAACCTGCTAGAAGGGAATAGAAGACATGTTTTTATTCCATCAAAAACGTTTACTGTATGTATAATAATTAATGTTATTCAAGAATTTCCCTCAGAATGTTAGGACTGGGACTGTTTTGGCCTCTAGAGGCCGCTGTTATTTCCTTTTCTGGTCATGTTTGTTTTGGCCTCCAGAGGTCACCTGTTTTGTTTTTGTCTTATTGCCTGTTTCCTGCCCCGCCCTGTCCTTAATTAGTTTGTATATTTATACCCCTGAGTTCAGTCCTCTTGTCATGGAGTCTTTGTGCTGTTATGTTTAGCTCCAGTTTCCTCTGTACCGTGTTCCTTGTCTTTTTGGACTTTTTTTACCTAGTATTTACTATTTTTTTTTTTTTTTTTTTTGGATCTTCTGAGCATTGGTATTTTTGCCTTTTCTGGTTTTTTGGCTTTTGTTTTGTACTTTGGATATTTCTTATTTTTCCCTTCATCTTCTGAACATTTTGGATTATTTTCGTTGGACTGTACACTGAGTGCAGAATTATTAGGCAAGTTGTATTTTTGAGGATTAGTTTTATTATTGAACAACTATGTTCTCAATCAACCAAAAAGTCTCATAAATATCAAAGCTGAATATGTATGGAAGTTAGAGTGGGGCGTTTTTAGTTTTGGCCATTTTAGGAGAATATGTATGTGTTCAGGTAACTTTCACTGTGCAGAATTATTCAGCAACTTAATAAAAACCAAATATGTAGCCATTTCACTTATTTTCACCAGGTACACTGATATGACAACTCCAGATTTGCAAATAAACATATCAGACATTCAAACACAAAACAAATCAGTGACCAATATAGCCACCCTTCTTCATGAGGACACTCAAAAGCCTTCCATCCATAGATTCTGTCAATTTCTTTATCTGTTCACGACCAACATTGTGTGCAGCAGCAACCATGGCCTCCCAGACGCTGTTCAGAGATGTGTACTGTTTTCTCTCTTTGTAGACCTCCCGTTTTATAATGGACCACAGGTTCTCTATGGGGTTTAGGTCAGGTGAACAAGGGGGCCATGTCATTATTTTTTCACCTTTCAGGCCTTTACTGGCTAGCCACGCAGTGGAGTATTTGGACGCATGAGATGGAGCATTATCCTGCATGAAAATCATGTTCTTCTTGAAAGATGCTGACTTTTTCCTATACCACTGCTTGAAGGTTTCTTCCAGGAACTGGCAGTAGGTCTGGGAGTTGAGTTTGAGTCCATCCTCAACTCGAAAAGGTCCAACAAGCTCATCTTTGATGATACCAGCCCATAGCAGTACTCCACCTCCACCTTGCTGGCGTTTGAGTCAGAGTGGAGCTCTGTGCCCATTACTGATCCAGCCACAGGCCCATCCATCTGGCCCATCAAGAGTCACTCTCATCTCATCAGACCACAGCACCTTAGAAAAATCAGTCTTAAGATATTTCTTGGCCCAGTCTTGACGTTTTATCTTGTGTGCCTTACTCAGTGGTGGTCGTTTTTCAGCCTTCCTTACCTTGGCCATGTCCCTCAGTATTGCACACCTTGTACTCTTTGACACTCCAGGAATGTTGCAACTCTGGAATATGGCAGAACTGGATGCTAATGGCTGCTTGTTAGCTTCACGCTTGATTTTCCGCAGATCATGTGCAGTTATTTTGCGCCTTTTTTTTTTCCACACACTTCTTTTGACCCTGTTGACTATTTGCAATGAAACGCTTGATTGTTTGGTGATCACGTTTCAACATCTTCGCAATTTCAAGAGTGCTGCATCCGTCTGCAAGACATCTCACAATTTTAGACTTTTCAAAGTCTGTCAGATCTCTCTTCTGACCCATTTTGCCAGAGGAAAAGAGGTTGCCTAATAATTATGCACACCTGATATAGGGTGTTGATGTCATTAGACCACACCCCCTCTCATTACACAGATGCACAGCACCTGATATACTTAATTGGTAGTAGGCTTTCAAGCCTAAACAGCTTGGAGTGGGACAACATGCATTAAAAGGATGTTGTGGTCAAAATACTCACTTGCCTAATAATTCTGCACTCAGTGTATATATTGTAAATAAATCTTTTGATACCTTCCTACTTCCGCCTCACGCCTCTGCATTTGAGTCATCCCCCTGGTGGCCTAGTGGGGGTTTGCTGGATTATCACACCAGCAAACCAGGTGCAAAACCCTAACACAGAATGAATAAAGTTTTATCTTATCTTCTATTTATTCACTTCACCTGTCAGTGGTCATAATATTGTGGCTGGTGTGTGTGGCGAGATATATATAAAAAAAAAAAAAAAACCGATTCCAAAAAAGTTGGGACAAAGTACAAATTCTAAATAAAAACGGAATGCAATGATGTGGAAGTTTCAAAATTCCATATTTTATTAAGAATAGAATATAGATGACATATCAAATGCTTAAACTGAGAAAATGTATTACTTAAAGAGAAAAATTAGGTGATTTTAAATTTCATGACAACACATCTCAAAAAAGTTGGGACAAGGCCATGTTTACCACTGTAAGACATCCCCTTTTTTCTTTACAACAGTCTGTAAACATCTGGGGACTGAGGAGACAAGTTGCTCAAGTTTAGGGACAGGAATGATAACCCATTCTTGTCTAATGTAGGATTCTAGTTGCTCAACTGTCTTAGGTCTTTTTTGTTGTATCTTCTGTTTTATGATGCGCCAAATGTTTTCTACAGTATGAGTGAAAGATCTGGACTGCAGGCTGGCCAGTTCAGTACTCAGACCCTTCTTCTACGCAGCCATGATGCTGTATTTGATGCAGTATGTGGTTTGGCATTGTCATGTTGGAAAATGCAAGGTCTTCCCTGAAAGAGACGTCGTCTGGATGGGAGCATATGTTGCTCTAGAGCCTGGATATACCTTTCAGCATTGATGGTGTCTTTCCAGATGTGTAAGCTGCCCAACTAATGTAACCTCATACCATCAGAGATGCAGGCTTCTGAACTGAGTGCTGATAACTTGGGTCGTCCTTCTCTTTAGTCCGAATGACACGGCCTCCCTGATTTCCATAAAGAATTTCAAATTTTGATTCGTCTGACCACAGAATGGTTTTCCACTTTGCCACAGTCCATTTTAAATGAGCCTTGGCCCAGAGAAGACGTCTGCGCTTCTGGATCATGTTTAGATACGGCTTCTTCTTTGAACTATAGAGTTTTAGCTGGCAACAGCAGATGGCACGGTGAATTGTGCTCACAGATAATGTTCCCTGGAAATATTCCTGAGCCCATTTTGCGATTTCCAATACAGAAGCATGCCTGTATGTGACGCAGTGCCGTCTAAGGGCCCGAAGACCATGGGCACCCTGTATGGTTTTCTGGCCTTGACCCTTACGCACAGAGATTCTTCCAGATTCTCTGAATCTTTTGATATTATGCACTGTAGATAATGATATGTTCAAACTCTGCAATTTTACACTGTTGAACTCCTTTCTGATATTGCTCCACTATTTGTCGGCACAGAATTAGGGGGATTGGTAGCTAATCCTCTTCCCATCTTTACTTTTGAGAGCCTCTGCCACTCCAAGATGCTCTTTTTATACCCAGTCATGTTAATGACCTATTGCCAATTGACCTAATGAGTTGCAATTTGGTCCTCCAGCTGTTCCTTTTTTGTACCTTTAACTTTTCCAGCCTCTTATTGCCCCTGTCCCAACTTTTTTGAGATGTGTTGCTGTCATGAAATTTCAAATGAGCCAGTATTTGGCATGACATTTCAAAATGTCTTACTTTCGACATTTGATATGTTGTCTATATTCTATTGTGAATACAATATCAGTTTTTGAGATTTGTAAATTATTGCATTCCGTTTTATTTTACAATTTGTACTTTGTCCCAACTTTTTGGGAATCGGGGTTGTGTGTGTGTGTGTGTGTGTGTGTGTGTGTGTGTATGGCTGATTCCATCCAAGATGGCGCTGCAGACGGCTGCCACGGGACTTTGCTCTCATGAAATCTAAGTCGAACCGGAGTCAAATTCCTCGTGTGTGTAACATACCTGGCAATTAAGTGATTCTGATTTATTATACACTGGGGCTTAATAATGTAACTCATGCTAATAATTTAATGTATTTTGATTAAAATTGATATGTCATAGATTCTTTGTGGTAATAAGATTAATTTACAAACATACATGTTGCTGAAAAGGAAACACCTTTTTATGGACACAGATCAGACCCAATTGTGATTATTTTATGATAAGTTTAATCTGTTCTTATCCAAAGCCACATTAAGTGCAATTATTTAGCATTGACTGTAATGATATGATTGCCATATTGTTTACCTGATTATATTCAACATTGTGTGTGTGTGTCCAAGTTTAACATGCTTCAGCTAAAATTATGACTTTTATGTTTGCAAATTGGAACAATTTGTTTCTTTGAGTGATTTGCATTACTGCTGGGAAGTGTAACCTTAAAGGCCATTAGCACAACTACTGTTTTTCCCAGTACACAGGAGATGCAGAGGACAAAGGTGATCCCAAATGCTGTATGGCGCAGCATGCAGGACCACTGAGAGGGTCGACCAATGAAAGTAAGTGAACAGAGGAAACACAGAGTCATGGAGAACAGCAACAAGAAACTCAGCTCAGAGTTGCTGGCTTTAACAATGGGATTGTCATTCTCTGCTAAAAATAAAATAGCTACTAACACGGAAAAAATTACTAGTATTATCCCCATGAACTCTGTAAATGAAAAAAAATCTATGACCTTTAACACACATTTATCTCTCTCAGCATCAGACCAATATTCTCCTGGACACTGCTTGCAGTTATCTGAATCTGCAAAATAATCATGGTTCTGATTAGAATGGAAACTAAACTTAATCTTGTGATTTTCTATATTAATACCATTGTTCAGGAACTATATCCTAAATAATAAAAGGATTATAAAAAAAATTACATTTAATAACTTGCCTTTGAAACTTGGTCAAGCTGAAATTACCTGTCTGGTTACTGATCTCTCCCTCTGCACATGGTATACAGTCATAGCAGCAGACAGGCCTTCCTTTCTGTGCAGCTTTTCTTTTGCCTCGATGATAGCTCTCACTACACATAGACCTTGGCTTCTAATATGAACAATATATTGTGGCCATAATAAGTAATTTTCATATAGAATTCAGAAAATATAAAATGTCTGAGGCACAATTGTAACCATGTGTCCAAATATTAATACTCTATTTGAATTTAGACTTTTTTTTTTTTTTAATCCTAGAATCATTTGAATCGATATTTAAGTGTAAAATATTTCACCTGTATTCACATACACACAACATTTTTGGAACATTTGCTTTTGCTAGAAAAATTATATGGGCCTATCGTTGTGTGTAATGTATGTACCTCTGTTTTTTCTCCAGTCCAGGCTATATTGTCAGCATTTTGGACAAACTGTTGTCGACTTGGCAGAGAGGCATCACGACAGACCACTGCCTTACACTCCACGTCTCCTTTGAACTTTTGTTGCCAGTTCACCACATTATACTTTTTAGCCACTGCCCCAGTGCTTTCTAACCAAACTTCTCCTATGTTGGTGGTACAATTCACCTTTTTTAGAAACGCACCAACCTTGAAAAGGAAAATAAATCAAGCATTCATTACAGACTCATCTCAGGAATTTATATAGCTTGCTTTGCTTCTCTTGTGTTACCTGCCAGGATTGTATTGTTTGGTCCTTCTTACAACTCTGTTTTTTTGTGCATCTCAACAGGCTGTGTTGAGAATATGTCACAGCAGAACCTGCCCTGTAGATATTTTTTGCATAACTCAATTCTAATATATCATTGCAGGTTTCATGTGAAATCATCTCATATTCGCTGCAGTTGTATTCAGTGTGAGAAATGTTTCTCTCTGTATGCAAGGAAGGGAACACTGTTTGCCAAAATTACAACATTGCCAGTAAAACTACTGATTTTCCAATCTACCACAGCAGACATCATCTGCTGTTATGTACTTACCATTCATCAGAGCCATGGCCATCTTCATAGATAACAATCTTGAACCACAATTGTCATAAAATCTGTAACAAATTGAGATATTTGGGATTAAGCTGTTGCTTCTGTTGATTTCATGAATTGCAAAGGTAATGATCTGAGAAAGGTAGAATTCTCTGAGGTTAAAACCACAAATGTACATAAAAGAAGAAGAAATACAATAAAATGGCGTACTGTATCTAATATATGAAAACTAAAAGAATTCAATGCAGAAATACAATACAGATTTCCTGGGGGGGACTACAACATCAGATTTTCCACTACAACAAACCTAAAGCAGATTAAAGGTTGAAGTTTTTCAGTATGTAGCAGTGACTGCATCTGTGTACCACTATATATTGAAAAGACAGCTCCAATGATCACGTTTTCATCTTTAGACAGCAGATAATGTTCTGGGTTTTCCAGAAAATGCCCATTTTCTCTCTCTGCCAGGCTAAGAGAAAGGAGTATTACAAGGAATAACATTACACACTTTGTCCCCTGCTTTTGCTGAATCAGTCCTGAACAGATATAGTATGCAGATATTTATAGACATGATCTGTGTCTTCTGCGCATGACATTTTCTGTCTGGACAAATCAGAGAGGTGATGAGCTTTGTGATGTAATTCAGGGAAAGATTATTATTCAAATTATTCATCACCACTATTTTAGGTTTATGCATGTTGGGATTGAATATGTTCTCAGTCTCTGTAGCCAAACAGCATTGTTGTATTTCTTGTATGTGTTCATTGACAGTGGTGCTTGAAAGTTTGTGAACCCTTTAGAATTTTCTATATTTCTGCATAAATATGATCTAAAACATCATCAGATTTTCACACAAGACCTAAAAGTAGATAAAGAGAACCCAGTTAAACAAATGAGACAAAAATATTATACTTGGTCATTTATTAATTGAGGAAAATGATCCAATATTACATATCTGTGAGTGGCAAAAGTATGTGAACCTTTGCTTTCAGTACCTGGTGTGACCCCCTTGTGCAGCAATAACTGCAACTAAACATTTCCAGTAACTGTTGATCAGTCCTGCACACCAGCTTGGAGGAATTTTAGCCCATTCCTCCATAAAGAACAACTTCAATTCTGGGATGTTGGTGGGTTTCTTCACATGAACTGCTTGCTTCAGGTCCTTCCATAACATTTTGATTGGATTAAGGTCAGGACTTGGACTTGGCCATTCCAAAACTTTTTTTTATTCTTCTTTTTATATTTATTATAGTTGATGATTATTAGACCTTTTCCGGATTTGCTTGGATGCTCGCAGAGCAGTGGTCACGGGTCGAGGTCAGCTTTGATAAGTGATTGGTTCGGTCTCGGCTTTTGGCCTTTGTTTCGTGGGCATCTGGGCGAATTCGGGAGGGGTCTATTCTAATATAATTATGCTTTTATACATTTAATAATCCTTTTATATTTTAGCTTTTTTGTACTTATTGTTAGATTGAATATTGAATATATATTGTAAATAATATAGTCAAATTTTCTTTTTTTAATTTTAGTTTTTATTTATTGTAAGATGTATATGTGTGTATAACAGGGCTCCTTTTGATAGCAGAGGCATTTTGCCACTGACCGGATTACCCTGTTGTTGTTGTTTAAATAAAGATTCCAAACAAACTTTAACCATTCTTTGGTAGAACAACTTGTGTGCTTAGGGTCGTTGTCTTGCTGCATGACCCACCTTCACTTAAGATTCAGTTCATGGACAGATGTCATGATATTTTCCTTTAGAATTGGCTGGTATAATTCAGAATTCATTGTTCCATCAATGATGGCAAGCTGTCCTGGCCCAGATGCAGCAAAACAGGCCCAAACCATGATACTACCACCACCATGTTTCACAGATGGGATAAGGTTCTTATGCTGGAATGCAGTGTTTTCCTTTCTCCAAACATAACGCTTCTCATTTAAACCAAAGAGTTTTATTTTGGTCTCATCCGTCCACAAAACATTTTTCCAATAGCCTTCTGGCTTGTCCACTTGATCTTTAGCAAACTGCAGACAAGCAGCAAGGTTCTTTTTGGAGAGCAGTGGCTTTCTCCTTGCAACCCTGCCATGCACACCATTGTTGTTCAGTGTTCTCCTGATGGTGGACTCATGAACATTAACATTAGCCAATGTGAAAGAGGCCTTCAGATGCCTAGAAGTTACCCTGGGGTCCTTTGTGACCTCGCCGACTATTACACACCTTGCTCTTGAAGTGATCTTTGTTGGTCGACCACTCCTGGGGAGGGTAACAATGGTCTTGAATGTCCTCCATTTGTACACAATCTGTCTGACTGTAGATTGGTTGAGTCCAAACTTTTTAGAGATGGTTTTGTAACCTTTTCCAGCCTGATGAGCATCAGCAACACTTTTTTTTTTCTAAGGTCCTCAGAAATCTCCTTTGTTTGTGCCATGATAACGTGTTGTGAAGATCAGACTTTGATAGATCCCTGTTCTTTAAATAAAACAGGGTGCCCACTCACACCTGATTGTCATCCCATTGATTGAAAACACCTGACTCTAATTTCACCTTCAAATTAACTGCTAATCCTAGAGGTTCACATACTTTTGTCACTCACAGATATGTAATATTGGATCATTTTCCTCAATAAATAAATGACTAAGTAAAATATTTTTGTCTCATTTGTTTAATTGGGTTCTCTTTATCTACTTTTAGGACTTGTGTGAAAATCTGATGTTGTTTTAGGTCATATTTATGCAGAAATATAGAAAATTCTAGAGGGTTCACAAACTTTCAAGCATCACTGTAGATGGTGCTCCTTGGCATTGCCAGCTAGAAACCTATGGGGCTTCATTGGTCAAACAGTAATTCAATAAGGGAGATGCCCTTTGAGGTCTGGGGATAATCTGAGAGACCAAATAATTAACATACTGGCAAAAGGTCCCAGCTTCATACATCCTCATGCATGTGGCATAGTTGACTGATATTAAAATGTAATGGAAGACCTACAATATCTATCCAAACATGCTTGAAAGGGAGACATACATAAACAAAGCTGCTGGAGGCTTATGGCTGATGTCTGGATGTCTGGTCTTAGGTGCTTCCACTTGTTGGCTTGACACCAGTAAGCACTGGTGTTTTGTTCCCAGGTGAAGATTACATCTGCTGAAAAAAGATCAGACAAGTCAGAGGTGACTGCTCTAAGACTGTACAGGAAGCCCAACCTCCTCTAAATTGTCACAAACAGTTTGATAATTAAATATTGTGGCAGCGAGGGCATGGTCAAGCATTGGCTGTGAACAGCGAGGAGTCAGGCTGAACCAGCAGGTAACATGTGACAAGTTACACCTGTGTATAATTACTGGCTGTTGAGTAACATGTGTCTCTGTGTGTCTTTCAGATAGCCAGTAATGAACGAGAGCGCTACATTCTGCAACCTGTGTATGTGTGTCTAGAAATAGTAGGCACTGAAAAGTAAACCTTAAAAATTAAACTGCACCTTGGATTGTAGTGTCTGTCTCCAGTTCTTCATTATCCCACCTCAAGGAATTGTTACACTGGTGCTGAAACCTGGGAGTGAGGAATGAACACCACCATGGAGTCTGAACCAGTCAGTGAGCTCCTCCAGGCACTCACCAACGACTGCCAGTGCCAACACCAAGCACTCGTCATGCTGTCCGTGGATCAGGGGTAGTGTTTACAGGCTGTGCTCAAGGCACAGGTGGAGGATTGGCAGGTGAGCCAAAGCTTGGTTCAGTCAGTGTGTGCCTCAGTGGTCAGTCCTGCAGCTAGTGTGCCAATCCAGCTGGTCAAGATAGGGTCACAGGACGACCCCAAAGAGTTCCATCAAAAATGTGTCCTGAATGTATAATAATCAATGTTACCTGAGATGACCCTGAAGACGGGGACCAATTCCCTGTTACCTGCTTCCTGCACTCGTGTCTGTCCTAGCGTCTCCTCACCTCTTTCTCCTCCCATGTCTGTGCTGCTGCTAACCTCCTCTCTCTCTCCACAGGTGAACACATCCATGCCCACCAAAAGTGGGAGACAGTCCGGGCATGTCTGCTGGTGCAGCAAGAATGCTGTGATTTCCTGGGATCAGCACTTCTGCAAAGGGGCAGGGATTCTGGTTTGCATTTCTGATGCACCACGGGCTTCCCCTGACCAAGCAGGAATGTACTGAGTCTCTGTGAGTATTCAAGGGAGTACACACCAGGTTTTGGTGGATTCTAGTTGTAATCAGACCTCCATGCATCAAAGCCTGATTCAATGCTGGGCACTGGGAAATGCACAATTGATGAAGGTGAGGCGTGTATACAGGGATGTTCACAAATATCCACCAATGCCCATCACTATTTATTTCTGGGGAGAAAAGCAAAGGTTGGAGGCGGCTGTTAGCCCAACCCTCACCCATCCACTTATCCTGGGAACAGATTGGCCAGGGTTTAAACTTTTAATAAAGCAGTTAGTAGTGGATGGGTCCTGTAGTAGTACATCATGGGGGAATCCTGCCACAGTGTTAGCTGGGGAGGCGGTCTCAGGGCCGTCCACAGCTCCGCGTCATGACACAGAGAGTGGGAAATGCCCCTTCCCTCCTCTCTCTGGGAAATCCCTCTGGGGATTTCCCATTGGAACAGATGTGTGACGTGTCTCTGAAGCATGCTTTTGACCCAGTGAAAGTAATTGATGGCCAGAAACTCCAACCTAATGTTGCACTTTCCTTTTCATATTTTTCCATTATTAAGGATAGGCTATATCGAGTGACACAGGACACTCACACTAAAGAAGACACGACATGGTTGTTGGTCATGAAGAGCCATAGGGAACTTTTATTCCATGCGGCTCATCATAATCCTATGGCTGGGCACTTGGGTCAGGACAAAACACTAAATCATCTCATGGTTTATTTCTATTGGCCAGGGATTTGTGCTGATGTCCAAAGGTGGTGTGCGGCTTGTCACAAATGCCAGCTGGTAAATCCAGTATCCACGCCAAAAGTGCTATTGCGCTCATTACCATTAATTGAGAACCCCTTCAAAAGAATTGGCATGGATCTTGTCAGGCCATTAGATCGATCTGCACACAGGTATCACTTTGTGTTAGTCATAGTAGATAATACAATGCAATACCTGGAAGCAGTACCTGTCTGCAATATCTCAGCACATAGTGTGGCAGAGGCATTCTTTCACATTATCTTCCAAGTGGAGATTCCAAAAGAAATGCTGACTGATAAAGGCACTACTTTTATGTTATGCACACTATGCAAAATGTACAAATTATTGGGGATAAAATCAATTCGTACGACTGTTTATCATCTGCAAATGGAGGGGCTGGTCAAATGATTTAACCGACTTAAAAACATGATTCATGAGTTCATTCAGAGGGACACTAAAACTGTGTAGGTGGCTAGGCTGTCTGTTGTTTGCAGTGCAAGAGGTCCCACATGCCTCCATCAGGTTTTCCCCATTTGAAGTGCTATATGGGTGCAAGCCCTGGGATGTCTTAGACATTATCAAAGAAAACTGTTGATGCTGATTTTATATATATATATATATATATATATATATATATATATATATATATATAAAAATACAGTGTCTTGCAAAAGTATTTAACCCCCTTTGTGTTTGTCCTGTTTTGTCACATTACAAGCTGGAATTAAAATGTATTGGGGGGGGGGTTATCAGCATTTGATTTACACAATATGCCTACAACTTTTAAGGTGCAAATTGTTGCTTTATTGTGATGCAAACAATAATTAAGATGAAAAAACAGAAATCTGCAGTGTGCATAGGTACCGGTATTCACCCCCTTTCATATCAAACCCCTAAATAAGTGGTGGTCCAACCAATTCACTGCATAAGTCACATAATTAGTTGATTAAGATCCACCTGTGTGCAATCAAAGTGTCACATGATGTCTGTATAACTCCACCTGTTCTGGAAGGATCCTGACTCTACAACACTACTAAGCAAGCAGCATGAAAACCAAGGAGCACTCCAAACATGTCAGAGACAAAGTTGTGGAGACGTATAGATCAGGGTTAGGTTATAAAAAATATCCCAAACTTTGAATATGCCACGGAGCACCATTAAATCAATTATCGCAAAATAGAAAGAATATGGCACCACTACAAACTTGACAAGAGAAGGCCTCTCGCAAAAACTCACAGACCGGGCAAGGAGGGCATTAATCAGAGATGCAACAAAGACACCAAAGATAACACTGACGGAGCTGCAAAGATCCACAGCGGAGATGGGAGTATCTGTCCATCGGACCACTTTAAGCCATACACTCCACAGAGTGGGGATTTATGAAATAGTGGCCAGAAAAAAAGTCATTGCTTAAGAAAACACATTTGGAAAATGTGGGTGGTCTGCCTTTTACCACTCCTGTTGGGGGAAATCCAGCTTGCAGCCCAGCAGCTTCTAGCTGTCAACTTGCTGGAGTATCTGGACCTGAAGCAACTCATCTTTCAGCAGGTTGGCCACACCCTGGAACAACATTGCATTCAGTGAGATTGGCTGCTTGTTCGCCTTTGCCCAGCACCTGCTGACAGTGGCTGCTGACAGAGGAGTGTTAGGAGTGGTACTGTAGCAGTTTGTTGTTAAGCTGCCAGAACGAATATCATCTGAAGTTCAGTGCCACCTCATGGCATCACTGGAGGAGGTGGTCCAGCTGGTGGCATTTCCCAGAGCAAGTCCCCCTGCCCATTTTCTCTCTCTCTCTCTCTCTCTCTCTCTCTCAAATTCTCCCTTTGTTTTTCAACACCCCTCCCCTACCCCTGCACAGCAGAAATGGGGACTAAAGCCTGCACCTCAAACCCATTTCCCTTCCTTTTTTCCCTCAGTCCCTTGTGTGTCCATGCCAATTATTCTACTAATTCCCTCTCTCTCCACAGCTGGAATGATCCCTTCTCATCAGGACTGGGACAAAGCCCAGGCAGGTCTGCATGTGGTAGGAAAGGCGGGCATTTCACCATAAAGCCAAACAAAACTAAAAAAAAAAAAACCTTTATCCTGTCAGATAATATCGATACAAGATGCATTCAAGTGTTCACTTGTTCATATTTGTACCTGAATATTGTGTATAGGTTTTATTTTAAAAGAAAAACAATGTCCCTATAGGGGCTGCCATCTTACTCTCTCTAAAGTTCAAATGCATATCATGCTCTGAGTACAAATTATGATGTCACCTACGTGCTACATGACTTGCAGAGGCTAGTTGATCTCTTGGACACATCGCTTCTCAATTGTTGTGAACAACCCTAAAGATACCTGAGCATCAGTGTTTGGGTGTAAAATAAGCCTGATCACTAATCATTTTATGTGACATGCTTTTGTTTGTTTTTATTCAGCATGAAAAGCAATAATTTTAGGGGACAGTAATCGCATTGCTATGGCAACTAGTATCTGTGTCAGTATTGTGTAAGCGTCATCAAGCCGAGTGAGATTTTAACTTCATCAAAGTGAAGTCTGTTGATTTGCATATTTTGTTGCCAGTAAAAATCACATGGTTACGGAAAATGTCTGATGAGATTATTTGAAGCCTTTATTTGCCACATATGAATTATAGCACAGTGAAATTCTTTATCTGCATTTAACCCATCTAAAGCAGTGAATATGTGTCGAATATAACACCCACCTCTCTACTGTATACAGCAATTTGCCTTGTATGTCATAGCAGCCATAGACAATTCATCACCACACCACCAGAGGGCACTATACCCTGGGTTTTAAACACTTCATTGATTATTTCTATTTCCTTTCAACAAACTACATGAAGCACATAGACTACTCACGTTACAGAACTTTAAAGTTTGTTCATTCATGTTGTTTATGCCCTGACAGATTTCTAGATATGGCCTTTGTCTACCTTGTTTCTCTGTATTAAATAGTTCTCTGTTCTGTTTGTTCTTATTTACCTGGACTTTGACCATTAATTTGGATCTGTTTATCAGAATATGTTCACCTGTGACTTGTGTGTATGACCAGGACCTATTGATTTTTTTTAAATATTTTGATTTGCTACTCAGGTGTTAATAAAACTCTTGTTTATGGATCATAATATCCCTTCTGAGTCCCCCTCATTACAGTATGTAGGATGAAGCACGAGTTAGGCCACTAGTACAAAGCCGCAGGATTCCTAAAATATATTGCTCAGAGGACAAGGCATTGAGAGTATCTGCTATAGCTTGGAGTCTATGGCATCTGCTATTGGGCCTTCCTAATAGACACAATTAGCTAATCATTTAGTGAGAGGTTTTTCATGATAATCTATTTTGTGAGAGTCATGAGAAACTGAAAAGAGCTAATGATAATGTTCTGTATTAGTCCATGACGCCACTGACCTACAACAAATTTTACTCTCAGGTAGACTATTCTCACATTGTCTTTATGTTTTCTGACTTAATCATATTTGAAGACCAGTAAAAGAGGGCTGTCTTTCAAATGAGCTCAGAATGGAATGCAAAAAGAACATAGTCCCTTTCCTGTTGGGTCACTTTCTGGTCCTCTGATTTAACTGTGTATTGCATCATATGTTTACATTGTGCTTCTGTTGTTCATAGGAATGTCAATCCCTGCAGAGGATTACCACTGTTTATTACATTGCTGTCAGCTGTGATTTAATTAATAGCTTTGTTTTTTTTTCTAATTAGTGTTTGTAAGGCCACCTATCAGATTGCTTTCCAGATGCATGCATTCTCACAGGAATTTCTTTTGCTAGGCTGTTAATCAAGTACTAACATGTCACACTCTCAATCCTTGGTAGACTCTGGCCCCCTCTGTTCTTATTGCATGCTCCCATCAGTAATGCTTCATTTGTCTTCACCTGAAGCACAAACATTCATTAACCTTATTTTTTCTGTATTTCTACTTGAATGGCAGTCTGAAAAAGAGATTTTTTTTTTCTCATTGTCTTGGGAATTAAATAGTTGCGCTCATTATATTCATGGAGTACATGCAAAAATGATAATTATTAAAACAATATTTCCTAATCATTTTGATTGGTGTAACAGGTTATTGGCTTAAATGTCAGTGTCCTCTGCTGATCCAATGCAAATACCTTGAGCCACTGAAATATGGATATGTGTGTGGATGAGCAAAGAATATTCTGGAATGATTTTAGGGACTAGGTCAGGGAGTTAGGGCTAAATTAACAACAAGATCATCTCATCTCATTATCTCTAGCCGCTTTATCCTTCTACAGGGTCGCAGGCAAGCTGGAGCCTATCCCAGCTGACTACGGGCGAAAGGCGGGGTACACCCTGGACAAGTCGCCAGGTCATCACAGGGCTGACACATACAACCATTCACACTCACATCTACAGTCAATTTAGAGTCACCAGTTAACCTAACCTGCATGTCTTTGGACTGTGGGGGAAACCGGAGCACCCGGAGGAAACCCACGCGGACACGGGGAGAACATGCAAACTCCACACAGAAAGGCCCTCGCCGGCCCCGGGGCTCGAACCCAGGACCTTCTTGCTGTGAGGCAACAGTGCTAACCACTACACCACCGTGCTGCCCACAACAAGATCAAATTTTGAATATATTGAGGCCTGGAAATATCAGCATATATTACCATAGGCATTTAATTGTTTTTATGTTGAGAAGTGATATTTAATCATTCATGCCAATATGATATTTTTGAAGACAAACATGCCTTTGGCTGAACACAGAATGCATTTGTATGGACATAAATAGCACCAAATATGATTTTTTAATTTAAAAAAACACTTTAATTGTTTTTGTCCATAGTATTCTTGTTTGTATCAGAAGTAATAAAAGATTTAGATATTAAAAAATATGATTTTTAAAAATGTTTTTCAGATTTTAATATCCTTTAATTTAAAGAGCTTTAGATGATGTTTTACCCATCATATTTTTCTTTGTGTTTAGTTCAGGTTTAAACAGAATAATATAGCATTTTGGTATGAATATACAGAATAGTAGAGCAAAACTGGAGGCCAAAATCGCAAATATCTCCACAGCTACAGTAAATTTTCCAGGAGAGCTGACATAAGCTGGAATAAAGGTGATCCACACTGCACAAAATATGAGTATGCTGAATGTGATGAATTTAGCTTCATTAAAATTATCTGGCAGCTTTCTTGCTAGAAAAGCTAAAACAAAGCATAAGAAAGCTAGAACTCCTATATAACCCAGCACGGCCCAGAAACCTACAGCTGAGCCCAAGTTACATTCTAATATAATCTTTTCCTTGAAGTAGTTCATGTTCTTGTAGGGGAGAGGAGGAGAAATTATTAACCAGAGCACACAAATAAGCACCTGTATGAGAGTGAATGCAAGAACACTGAGTCTCTGTTGTAGAGGCCCAAACCATTTCATGACGTTACTGCCTGGAAGTGTAGCTCTAAATGCCATTAACACAACTACCGTTTTCCCCAGAACACAGGAGATGCAGAGGACAAAGGTGATCCCAAATGCTGTATGGCGCAACATACAGGACCACTCAGATGGCCGTCCAATAAATGTAAGTGAACAGAGGAAACACATGGTCAGGGAGAACAGCAGCAGGAAGCTCAGCTCAGAGTTGTTTGCCCTAACAATAGGAGTGTCCTTTTTTATTATAAATAAAATACCTACTAGCACAGTTATTGCTGCACCAAACAATGAAAAAAATACCAGTACTATCCCCATAACTTCAGTAAATGAGAGAAACTCTATGACCTTTAACACACATTTATCTCTCTCAGCATTAGACCAATATTCTCCTGGACACTGCTCGCAGTTATATGAATCTGCAAAATAATCATGGTTATTCTTATTAGAAAAGAAAATATATATTTCACATGGTTTCATTTATTGATGCCATTTTTCAGGAACTGTATCCGAAATAATAGGAGGAGAATGCAAAAAGTACAACAAAAAAAGTGTCTTTGAAACTTGGTCATGCTGAAATTACCTGTCTGGTTACTGATCTCTCCCTCTGCACATGGTATACAGTCATAGCAGCAGACAGGCCTTCCTTTCTGTGGAGCTTTCCTGGTTCCTGGAGGACAGCTCTCACTGCACACAGACCTTGGCTTCTAATATGAACAGAAATGAGGCCTGCAATTATTTGAACAATATTATTAATGGTGTGTGTGTGTGTGTGTGTGTGTGTGTGTGAGAGAGAGAGATAGAGCGAGAGAATATTTGGAATTATTTGTATTCATATTTTGAGACAATGCTTAATTTAAAAAAAATATTTTGACAAAATTGTCTGTACCTCTCTCTTCTCTCCAGCCCAAACGATATCTTCAGCATTTAGGACAAACTGTTGTCCAGTTGGCAGAGAGGCATCATAATAGCCAATTACCTTAAACTGCACGTCTCCACCAAAACCTTGCTGCCAGTTGACGACATCATATTTTGCAGCTGTTGCCCCAGTGCTATCAAACCAGATGTGTTCTCCAGCTTTGGTGGTGAAATTTACTTTTTTCAGTGATTCAACAACCTTTAAATGAAAAAGAGAGACTTGGCATTCATTTTATGAGATCATTAGTCATATTCCTTCTTGTTTTGTCTCTTGTGTTACCTGCCATGATTGTATTGTCTTGTCTTTTTCACAACTTGGGTTTTCTGTGCATCTCAACAGGCTGTGTAGAGAATGTGCCACAGCATAAATTGCACTGTAGATGTTATTTGCGTATCTCAGTTCTGATACATCTTCATTGTAATTTTTAAAGGGAATGATTTCCTCAAATCTCCTGCAGTCATTTTCAGTTTGAGAAATGTTTACCTCAGTGTTCAAACAAGGGAAACCATTTTCCCAAAACTCTTTTATAACATAGTCAGCAAAGCCACCAATGTTCAATTTTCCTACATCCAATCCAATGGATCCAATCAGTACATTGTAAGTTGCTGGAGTTGCTAGATTGATTGCAGTAATCCATGACTCTACTCCAATCATCTGGTAGCCAGTGACATTCTTCAGAATAAGCTGGTCTATTAGAACATTCATATCAGCTTGGGCAATAAATATAATAACTACCTTGGCTGTGCCTTTCTTAATAATGTCGACCACTTTCTTGATTTTGGCAGTGTCTGACCGATCAAACTTCTCAGAATACTCAACGCATATTCCCTCCTCTTTGGCTGCATTCAGAAAAATGGCCATTCCATTGTTACCATAATCATTATCACTGTTCACAGTCCCCACCCAAGACCAGCCAAAGTGTTTGACCAAATATGCCAGTGCTCTACTCTGGTAGAAGTCACTTGCTATGGTCCTGAAGAAAAAGGGGTATTCTTTTCTGCTGCTTAAACATTCACATGTGGCCCCATGGCTTATCTGAGTAGAGAAAAGCAATTTCTTAAAACAACATTTGTTGGATAAATAATTGGAAAACTGTTATACCTCAGGATGTGACAGTAATTGATCCTTACCACTGGGATACTGAACGGTCCTGTAGTTTTTGTGAGTACTATAGTAGGAGAAGACTCTGACTCCCCTATGATGGCTTGTACTGCTGCTTGTCCAGAGCAGGCATCATCTGCTGTTATGTCCATGCCATTCATCAAAGCCATGGATGCTTTCATAGATAATAATCTTGAACCACAATTGTCATAAATCCTGTAACCAACTGAGATATTTGGAAGTAAGCTATTGCTTCTGTTGATTTCCTCAATTACAAAGGTCATGGTCTGAGCAAATCGCAATTCTCTGAGATTAAATCTGTGGAAATAGACCCAAAAAGAAAAAAAAAAACAGTTCCAAATGATGTTTAATAGAAATTTTAAATTAAAATAAATGGTAAATACAATATTCAGTCATTTTTTTGTGGAGAATATATATTTCTAATTTTCCACCATAACAAACCTGGTGCAGATTAAAGGTCTGGGTCTTTCAGTATACAGCAGTGATGCAAGCTTTATACTACTGTGTATTGAAAATAAACCTCCAATTATTACATCTCCATCTTTAGCCAATAGTGGATGTGCTGGACTGTCCAGAATATGGCAATTTTCCCCTTTTGCCAGGCTGAAAGTTAAAAGCAATACCCTGAAAAACATCACTAAGTTCATTCACTGTTTTTGCAGCACGACTCCACAACAGATATCACATTCACAATTTTATAAACATGCTCAGATCTCATTTGAATATAACCGTTCAATTTAGACAAATCAGAGTTCCTGAACTTTGTGACATCATTATTCCCTTAAGTACCTGTTTATCTGACTGGAAAGGCCCAGTCAGTCACTTGTAGTATGCTGCCTGAAAGCCAGGTGGCTTATCTGATAATCAGAATAGCTTTGCTGGAGTAGGTCAGACTGTCCCCAGTAGAGCATCACCAGTGATTCTAATCAGTGGCATTGGAAGGACGGGACCAACCAATCACATTTGTCCAGAAACATCTCATTTGCTGTCAGTGCTGCTTGTAACCAGATGCACTACAGCCAAGGAATGTCATTGAACAGGTCCCCTGAAGCTGGCTAAAGCTACAGATGTACTCCCTCCTTCTCTCTGTGCAACCCTAAGATATCCCCCTGAGAATGGATGTGGAATGGAATGAGGACTATTATTGGTTACAAACTGGACACCAATTTGTTAAGGGGGTTTGGAGAGGAATAATGAGTTAAGCTGGTTTTTGTTTTTTTTTTCTTCCCTAGGGATCAGTCCAGCCATTCATTAACACTTCTTCAATAAATGACTGGCCCAGTGAAGGCTTCATCTCTGCCACCCTTGCTGCTACCCTTTGGCTTTCCAGCCTGACTATTACAGTCGATCAAGTGAGGAGAGAACTGGGAAAACTCTCCAGAATTAAAGCTGTGGGGCCTGAAAAAAATCAGCCCAGGGTGCAGGAGACCAGGGTGCCACTCAGTTATGTGGCATGCTACAGCAACTGTTCTTTTTGCAAAGACTACAGAAAGATCCACAACTCTGGAAGACTTCCTATATAATTCCAGTGCCAAAAAGAAGCATGGACACCCCAGCACATTTGATGATTACAAACCAACTGCACTCACTTTCTATAATTAGATTTCCAGTACAACACCAGCTCATGCCACCTGCAGAAGTTCACTGATGACTCATCCATTGCAAGTCACATTCACAGCAAGGATTATTCAGAGTACAATGGGTTGTTGGAGGGCTTTGTCTCATTGTTCAAACAACTAATCTGAAGCTTAATATTGGCAATACAAACAAACTGATCATGGATTTGTTTCATTTGTGTTAAACAGCCTGAACATAAAGTGCCAGTCAAACATTTGGACACAACTACTTATTCAGGGTTTTTTTCTGTATTTTGACTATTTTCTGCACAGTAGAACAATACTGAAAAAAAAAATCAAAACCATTAAATAAGGCATGGAACATATTATTATCCCCTGCCCAAATGAAGTTTGCTGGGGGATATACTAGAAACGGATTCCGTCCGTCTGTCCGGTCACATTTTTGTTTCTGGGCCATATCTTTAAAACTACTGAAGATACCTTCATGAAACTTTGTATACATATCAAGCAACATGTGAATTAGTGCCTTTTGCTATTTTGGATTTTTGCAAAAAAATTTTTTTTCAAATATTACATAAAAAATAGATTTTGACTTAGTTTCAAAGAGCAATGTTGGTTTCCAGAGCATGTATCCAAAACTATTCATGATACGGATTTGAAACTTGGTATACATGCTAAGAAGGTGATGTAGATGTGCCTTTTGATACTAAGAAATTTGAAAAATTTAAATTGTTCATGTTTCCATGGGAACAATTTCAGACTTAGTCTCTCAGGCTAGTCTTAGGGGTAGGTTTTGTTTCCAGAGCAGAACTTGAAAACTACAGTATGAGTGGTATGGTCTTGAAAGTTGGTGTATGTGTTGATTAAGTAATGTATGTGTGCCTTTTGATACTAAGAAATGTGAGAAATTTTAATTTTTATCTCACCAAGACCAAAGGTCCAGTGGGCTTATGCCATGGGCTGCTGAGGTCAGTGTAAAGAGGAACTGCAGCAGAATTTGAAAAATGTAAGAAATAATACCTTGAAACTTGGTATATAGTTGGTATATAGGGTGGGGGATATAGATGACTCTGTCTCCTTGTTTGGAATTGTGTGGTAAACGAAAACACCGTGTGGTGGCACGGTGGTGTAGTGGTTAGCGCTGTCACCTCACAGCAAGAAGGTCCAGGTTCGCGCCCAGTGGTCGGCGAGGGGCTTTCTTTCTGTGTGGAGTTTGCATGTTCTCCCCGTGTCCACGTGAGTTTCCTCTGGGTGCTCCAGTTTCCCCCACAGTCCAAAGACATGCAGGTTAGGTTAACTGGTGACTCTAAATTGACCGTAGGTGTGAATGTGAGTGTGAATGGTTGTCTGTGTCTGTGTGTCAGCCCTGTGATGACCTGGCGACTTGTTTAGGGTGTACCCCGCCTTTCGCCCGTAGTCAGCTGAGATAGGCTCCAGTTTGCCTGCGACCCTGTAGAACAGGATAAAGCAGCTAGAGATAATGAGAATGAGAAGATTCTTCAAAGTAGCAATCATTTACCTTATTGACAGCTTTGCACACTATTGGCATTATCGTAATCAGCTTCACAAGGTAGTCACCTGGAATGCTTTTCAGTTAACAGGTGTGCCTTGTCAAAAGTTAATTCGTGGAATTCCTTGCCTTCTGAATGTGTTTGAGACCATCAAATTGTAAATAGTAAATATTAAAAGTACAGTATATAGTCCTATTTGACAACTGTAGTCATCCTTATTATATGCCAAGAAACACTCAACTAAGTAAAGAGAAACAACAGTCCATCATATCTTTAAAACAGGAAGTGTCTTTTAATTAATAAAAATACGGGAAAAAATATTGAATTAGGAGGTGTGTCCAAACTTTTGTCTGGTACTGTATGACATGTATACATATAATCATATACACAGTAAGCCATACTCATCACACCAACCTCAGCACTTGACTTTTGTGAATGTTGTTTTCTGCAACTTGCCATGTCTCTTTCACTCATACTTTTTACACTGTGTATGATTTATTATTTGCCTTGTATGTGACACCAGCCACAGACAATTCACCACCACACCAGCAGAGGGCACCATCCCCTGGGTTTCAAATACTTCTTTGATTATTTGCTCATCCGGTTGATAGGCGATGAGCTTATGCCATTATGTGTTGTTCATCGTCCATTCGGCATTGTCCACATTTCATGAAAATTGCTTCTTCTTTCTCAATCCTTCACTTTTTATTCTTTTTGACAGGAAGGTGGGTCTGCCTGGGGTGCATATGGCTTCTACCCAAATTTTCATAATTGCACTTAATAAAGAAGCTATGGGGGGCACGGTGGTGTAGTGGTTAGCGCTGTCACCTCACAGCAAGAAGGTCCTGGGTTCGAGCCCCGGGGCCGGCGAGGGCCTTTCTGTGTGGAGTTTGCATGTTCTCCCCGTGTCCGCGTGGGTTTCCTCCGGGTGCTCCGGTTTCCCCCACAGTCCAAAGACATGCAGGTTAGGTTAACTGGTGACTCTAAATTGACCGTAGGTGTGAATGTGAGTGTGAATGGTTGTCTGTGTCTATGTGTCAGCCCTGTGATGACCTGGCGACTTGTCCAGGGTGTACCCCGCCCGTAGTCAGCTGGGATAGGCTCCAGCTTGCCTGCGACCCTGTAGAAGGATAAAGCGGCTAGAGATAATGAGATGAAAGAAGCTATGGAGTAATTAAGCCTTAATGAGCAGTTTCCACACAAATAGCTTCTCCCTCAATTCTTCACTCATTTTGATTCTTTCTGGCATGTACAGTAGGTCGGGGTACCTAGGGTGCATATAACTTCTACCAAGATTTGCTTAATTACAATTATGAATTAAGTTATGGACTAATTAAGCTTTAATGAGTAGCTCAACAGAAATCATTCTTTATCAGTCAATTCCTTGCTGTTTTGGATTCTTTCTGGCAAATATTTGAGCTGGACTAGTTGAGACTAGAACTGCGCAAGGTGGCCCACTTTAGATTGTTCCTTCTAGACTAGACAGGGCTGGAGTGAGCTATGCTGTCTTTGACAGTCTCGTTTCTATTTCCTTTCAACAAACTGTATAAAGCACATGGACTACTCATGTTACAAAACTTTAAAGTTTGTCCATTCATTTTAGCTAGTGCTGTTTATGCCTTGACAGATTTCCAGATATGACCTTTGTTTGCCTTGTTTCTATATATTGAATAGCCCCCTGTTCTATTTGTTCTTATTTACCTGGACCTTGACAGTGAGTTTGGATCTGTTTATCAGAATATGTTCACCTGTGCCTGTTGTGTGTATGACCTGGACCTACCGATTTATTTATTTAGTTATTTTTAAATGATATTTTGATTTGCTACTCAGGTGTTAATAAAACACTTGGGTATGGATCATAATATCCTTTCTGAGTCTCCTTCATTACAGTATGTAGAATAAAGCACGAGTTAGGTCACTATAGTACAAGGCCACAGGATACCTAAAATTATATAGCTCAGAGGACAAGGCATTGAGAGTATCTGCTATAGCTTAGAGTCTATGACATCTGCTGTTGGGCCTTTCTAACAGACAGTTAAGTACTGTGCTTTTCTCATGATTAATGAGAGGTTTTCAAGACAATCTATTTTGTGAGTCATGAAAAAAACTGAAGCGAATTAATGACAACTTTTTGTATGTGTACAGGACACCACTGACCTTCTACAAATTTTACTCTCAGATAGGCTATTTTCACATTGTCTTTGTTTTCTGACTATCCCTACTGCCTCATAAGGAGGTGCACAAAGCCACTGATTTGGGGCATCTTGAAGTTAATTTCTTTGTTTCTGCTTAGATTGCCTAAAAAGAAAGACACTGTCCTTTTCAGCCCCTCAAACGAACTCATAGCGATTGGTCAGCATTTCTGTGCATATGTGAACACTCCAAATGAACTTAGACCCCTCTGAATCAAACCGAACTGAGACCACCTCAGGAGAACTGAGTCGTCTTTCAAATGAACTCATAATGTGAATGCAAAAAAAGACTGAGTCCCTTTTTTGTTGGGTCACTTTTTGGTCCTCTGATTTAACTGTGCATTGCATCATATGTTTACACTGTGCTTCTGTTGTTCATAGCAATGTCAATATTTGCAGAGGATTACCACTGTTTATTACATTGTTGTCAGCTGCAGTTTAATTAATAGTTTTTGTTTGTTTGTTTGTTTGTTTGTTTTCTATTTAGTGTTTGTAAGGCCACCTATCAGATTGCTTTCCAGATGCATGCATTCTCACAGGAATTTATTTTGCCAGGTTGTTAATCAAGTATTAACATGTCACACTCTCAATCCTTGGTAGATTCTGCCCCCCTCTGTTCTTATTGCATGCTCCCATCAGTAATGCTTCATTTGTATTCACTTGAAGCAGAAACATTCATTAACCTTATTTTTCTGTATTTCTACTTGAATGGCAGTCTGAAAAATATTTTTTTTCTCATTGTCTTGGAAATTGAATAGTTGTGCTCATTATATTCATGTAGTACATGCAAAAATGATAATTATTAAAACAATATTTCCTAATCATTTTGATTGGTGTAACAGGTTGTTGGCTTAAATGTCAGTGTCCTCTGCTGATCCAATGCAAATGCCTTGAGCCACTGAAGTATTATGTGTGTGGATGAGCAAAGAATATTCTGGAATGAATTTAGGGATTTTAGGGACTAGGTCGGGGAGTTAGGCCTAAATTAACAACAGTATCAAATTTTGAATATATTGAGGCCTGGAAATATCAGCATATATTACCATAGACATTTAATTGTTTTTATGTTGAGAAGTGATATTTAATCATTAGTGCCAATATAACTGTATGATATTTTTGATGGCGGCATGGTGGTGTAGTGGTTAGCACTGTCACCTCACAGCAAGAAGGTTCTGGGTTTGAGCCCAGTGGCCAACAGGGGCCCTTCTGTGTGGAGTTTGCATGTTCTCCCCGTGTCTGCGTGGGTTTCCTCCAGGTGCTCCGGTTTCCTGCACAGTCCAAAGGCATGCAGGTTAGGCTCAGAATTGGTGGCTCTAAATTGACCTTACGTGTGAATGTGAGTGTGAATGGTTGTTTGTCTCTATGTGTCAGCCCTGTGATGACCTGGCGACTTGTCCAGGGTATAGAGGTTTTTCACCTGATGTCACAGGGTCACGTGACGCCCCGGTGTCTGCCATTTTGAAGGTCAAGCTAGCTAATGTCAACAACATAGTAGCTGGTATGTTACTGTAGCAATGTTCACGTTCAGTCATTTGGATGACTGTTAAAACCTTTCAGTCTCAAGTTTTTCCTTTACTGTATTTACTAGTTTACTGAGCTAGTGCGCTCGGGCAGGCTGGGAGCGAGCGTGCTAGCTCGGGCAGGCTGGGAGCTAGCGCTAGCTCGGGCAGGCTGGGAGCTAGCGCTAGCTCGGGCAGGCTGGGAGCTAGCGCTAGCTCGGGCAGGCTGGGAGCTAGCGCTAGCTCGGGCAGGCTGGGAGCTAGCGCTAGCTCGGGCAGGCCCGGGAGCTAGCGCGCTCGCTCCCAGCCTGCCCGGGAGCTAGCGCGCTCGCTCCCGGCCTGCCCGAGCTAGCGCACTCGCTCCCAGCCTGCCCGAGCTAGCGCGCTCGCTCCCAGTCTGCCCGAGCTAGTGCGCTAGCTCCCAGCCTGCCCGAGCTAGCGCGCTAGCTCTGTAAACTAGTAAATACAGTAAAGGAAAAACTTGAGACTGAAAGGTTTTAACAGTCATCCAAATGACTGAACGTAAACATTGCTACAGTAACATACTAGCTATGATGTTGTTGACATTAGCTAGTGCTAACAGCTAGCTGCTAGTACACTGCTACAAGTACACCGACCCTAATAATACAGTTCTTGGTCATTGCCTGGTAACAGCAAATTTATAACGGGCCATGTCTCAACAGACTAAGAAGTTATTTCAATGACATTTAATAACATTTTGTTTATCCTGAGGACCGAAAGTAAATGAAAATGTGAACAAACCTTAGCTGTAATAAGAGGGCGACCACCGGCTCCAGGGACGACCCACTGATGTAGGCATGTTACCCAGCCTGACACAAAATATTTGTAGGCATCCAAACTCTTATACGCTTTCAGATCAATACCTGTGTATGGCGATGGGTTTTTAACGACACAGGTATACAGATCGTGTGGGCCGAAGTCAGGTAAAGACGAGGGCTTCGTGTACTTCCGTACGTCAGTGAACAATCCTGGTGGAAGCAGGTAAACGTCGTTCTCTAAGCCTGCTAACCTCAATTTTTGCAAATACCTCTCCCTCTGCTCGCCCTGTAAATGCCCTACGTCGCTGGATAGTGAAGGTGTTTTCTGCATCTCGCTCCTTTTTCTTTTATGTTTTTCATTTGTCGCCTTCCTCGCATTCAAACTGATTTGAGCCATGACCTCCAAAATGGCAGCCTCACATGACTTGGTCACATGGGTGAAAAACCTCAATAACCCGCCTCTCGCCCATAGTCAGCTGGATAAGCTCCAGCTTGCCTGTGACGCTATAAGTGGCTACAGATAATGGATGGATGGATGGATGATATTTTTGATGACTAACATGCATTTGGCTGAACATGGAATGCATTTGTATAGACATAAACAGCACCAAATATTATTTTTTAATAAAAAACAATTTAATTGTTTTTCTTCCATAGTATTCTTATTTGTATCAGCAGTATTAACAGATTTAGATTTAAAAATTTATTACTGTTTTATGTTTTTAGATTTGAATATCCTTTAATTTAAAGAGATTTAGATGTTTTACCCATCATATTTTTCTTTGTATTTAGTTCAGGTTTAAATAAAATAATATAGCATTTTGGTATGAATATACAGAATAGAAGAGCAAAACTGGAGGCCAAAATAGCAAATATCTCCACTGCTACAGTAAATTTTCCAGGGGAGCTGACATAAGCTGGAATAAAGGTGATCCACACTGCACAAAATATGAGTATGCTGAATGTGATGAATTTAGCTTCATTAAAATTATCTGGCAGCTTTCTTGCTAGAAAAGCTAAAACAAAGCACAAGAAAGCTAGAACTCCTATATAACCCAGCACGGCCCAGAAACCTACAGCTGAGCCCAGGTTACATTCTAATATAATCTTTTCCTTGAAGTAGTTCATGTTCTTATAAGGGAAAGGAGGAGAAATTATTAACCAAAGGACACAAATCAAGACTTGTATAAGTGTAAAAGCAAGTACACTGAGTCTCTGTTGTAGAGGCCCAAACCATTTCATGACGTTACTTCCTGGAAGTGTAGCTCTAAATGCCATTAACACAACTACCGTTTTCCCCAGAACACAGGAGATACAGAGGACAAAGGTGATCCCAAACGCTGTGTGGCGCAGCATACAGGACCACTTAGAAGGCTGTCCAATAAAAGTAAGTGAACAGAGGAAACACATAGTCAGGGAGAACAGCAGCAGGAAGCTCAGCTCTGAGTTGTTGGCCCTAACAATAGGAGTGTCCTTTTTTATTATAAATAAAATACCTACTAGCACAGTTATTGCTGCACCAAACAATGAAAAAAATACCAGTACTATCCCCATAACTTCAGTAAATGAGAGAAACTCTATGACCTTTAACACACATTTATCTCTCTCAGCATTAGACCAATATTCTCCTGGACACTGCTCGCAGTTATATGCATCTGCAAAATAATCATGATTCTGATTAGGAGGAAAAATAACCATTGTTTCATGGTTTTATTTACTGATGCTATTGTTCAGGAACTGGATCCTAAATAATAGGAGAAAGAAACTCAAAGTATGACTCACAAATTGTCTTTGAATTTTGATAATGTTAAAATTACCTGTCTGGTTACTGATCTCTCCCTCTGCACATGGTATACAGTCATAGCAGCAGACAGGCCTTCCTTTCTGTGGAGCTTTCCTGGTGCCTGGAGGACAGCTCTCACTGCATACAGACCTTGGCTTCTAATATGAACAATATACTGTATAATGACTGGAATTATTACTATCCATATGGTAATATAAGCAAATAAAGATAGTTCATGGCACAATTGTTGCATGACATCTCAATATTTTTATATTCTATTTTAATTTGGACTATATTTCATGAAAATTTAACCAACATTATCTGTACCTCGGTTTTCCCTCCAGCCCAACTTATATTGTTAGCATTTAAGACAAATTGTTGTCCAGTTGGCAGAGAGGCATCATAGTACCCCACAACTTTAAACTCCACTTCTCCATCAAAGCCTCGTTGCCAGTTCACTATATCATATTTTGCAGCTGTTGCCCCAGTGCTGTCAAACCAAACCTGTTGTCCCACTTTGGTTGTAAAATTAACCTTTTTCAGTGACTCAACAACCTTCAAAGGAAAACAGACCAATAGCAATCACTGGATGAAAAAATGTCATCCCATAAGTGTTTGCTTATTTTTTTTATTATTGTTACCTGCCATGATTGTATTGTCTTCCCATTTTCACAATTCCAAATTTCTTTACATTTCAACAGGCTGTGTAGAGAATGTGCCACAGCATAAATTGCACTGTAGATGTTATTTGCATATCTCAATTCTGATACATCTTCATTGTAGTTTTTAAAGGAAATGATTTCCTCATATTTGCCACAGTTGTTTTCAGTTTGAGAAATGTTTACCACTGTATTCAAACAACGGAAATCTGTTTGCCAAAACTCTTCAATAACATAGTCAGCAAAACCACGAAAGTTCAATTTTCCAACATCAAACCCCATGGATCCAATCAATACATTGTAACTTGTTGGAGTTACTAGATTGACTGCAGTAATCCATGCCTCAACACCAATCATCTGGTAGCCAGTGACATTCCTCAGAATAAGTTCTTCTACTAGAACATTCATCTCAACATGACCAAGAAATACAATAATCACTTTTGCTGTGCCTTTCTTAATAATGTCTACCACGTTCATTAGTTTGGCAGGATCTGACCGATCAAACTTCTCAGAGTACTCAACACATATTCCCTCCTCTTTGGCTGCATTCAGAAAAATGGCCATTCCACTGTTACCATAATCATTATCACTGTTCACAGTCCCCACCCAAGACCAGCCAAAGTGTTTGACCAAATATGCCAGTGCTCTACTTTGGTAGTAGTCACTTGCTATGGTCCTGAAGAAAGAGGGGTAGTCTTTTCTGTTGCTCAAGCATTCACATGTGGCAGCATGACTTATCTGAGGACACAAAGATAAATCTCAAAAGCAAACTTTTACCACAAGTTTGTTTAGCTAGAACTGATGTACCTTTCCATCTGGTGGAATGAACCCTATGCAGGAGATATAGAGAGCAATTAAAATCTACCATTAAGAACAACTACCATATATAAAAACAGAGGTTTATAGTATGTAGAAGGACTATGAATGAAGCAATATGTTCTGAATTCATTAAAATTTCCTCTATAAACATTAAAGACACAATATCATTGCTTTAATAGTGTGTTTTCCATAGATGCCAATAAGTCCAGGAAGGCATACTACTTGCCAGTTGGTGTGCTCCTTTTTTGTACATGATACTAGTATATTTGACAATTCATAGTATTCAAATTAATGACAACGAAGTAGCATAAGTGCATACAGTACCAGTGAAACTTTTGGGCACAATCATTCATTAGTTTGTCTGTATTGTGACTCATTTCTACATTGTAGAACAATACTGAAGACACCAAAACTTTTTAATTACATATGAACCATATCTGGAATTATGTGATAAACAAAGAAGTGTTAAAAAAAACATGTGCACTATTGGCACATTATTAATATTTTGGGTTTGGAAGAAGAGACTCATGTCTGAATTAGAGTTACTTGGTGTAATTGGGTTATTGGTGAACTGAAAGTAAGCCATTTCTTTGACCTTCCAAGGGTATTTTGTAATTAGTCAGTACAATATTTGATCCTTACCACTGGGATCTGAAAAGGACTTGTAGTTTTTGCGAGTACTACAGTAGGAGAAGACTCTGACTCCCCAATGATGGCTTGTACTACTGCTTGTCCAAAGCAGGCATCATCTGCTGTTATGTCCATACCATTCATCAAAGCCATGGCTGCTTTCATAGACAATAATCTTGAGCCACAATTGTCATAAATCCTGTAACCAAGCGTGATATTTGGAAGCAAGCTATTGCTCCTGTTGATTTCCTCAATTACAAAAGTCATGGTCTGAGCAAATCGAAATTCTCTAAGGTTAAAGCTGTAGACATACCCAAGGAAAATGATACAATCAATGTTCACTGTTGAGTAAAATCTAAAGTAAAAGGTAAAACTCTTCACTGTTCTTCCATAATAACTAACTTTTCAACTGTAACAAACCTAGTGCAAATTAAAGGTTCAGGTCTTTCAGTATATGACAGTGACATCAGTTTTATATCACCATGTATGGAAAATAAACCTCCAATTATCACATCTCCATCTTTAGACAGCAGAGGATATGCTGGGCTGTCCAGAATATGGCAATTTTCTCCATTTGCCAGACTGAAATAAATCAACAGTAAAAAGAAAAACATCACAAAGCTGGTCCACAATCTTGGCTTCATGAATCATCAAAGGATGTTGTAGTCGCATATTTATAGACATGTTCAGAACTCTTGAATATGACCATTACATTTGGACTAATCAGAAACTATCAGCTTTGTGATGTCATTATGGGTCAGTATACTAGAATGGCCCTGTATATTTCAATTGGATATATATTTTTTTATTCAGTCTATTTTTCACAGATAATGTATATTTGGAGAATATTTAGAAATTCCATACAGGTAGGAGACAAATGGTAAAGTAAATCAACTACAAGTCTGTGGAACTATACTGGAACATGAGCATCATTCTTCCAAGAGACAGTGTTTTGATGATAATGGCAGAGAGTGCTATCTGACATGTTGCTTCAAAGTCTCCTATAAATTTTGAGATGTGGTGAGTGTGAAGGCCATAACATATGATTGACATCATTTTCATCTTCAAGAAACCATTCAGTGAACCTTCCCATCCTGTGGATTATGTCATCCTGGAAAAGACCACTGCCGTTTAGAAAGAACTGATAGAATTTTACCTAATGACCTCTGCTGTTATCATAAAGGCCCTGATGGTCATAATGGACAGCCTTTCAATACACTTAGTACTGTCTGATTGCATAACATACAACTGTGGTATAGTGGGGACATATAAGTTCATTATCTTGTAGCATCCCACTATACAGAAAACAGTAATTCAGATTTCCAATAGACAGTAAGTGTAAACTTTGGCTAAAAAAATATCTTTTTTAATGAACTCAATGCAAAGGCTCTCTATTACAGATTATGTGCTATCATCTTGCATGAAGCCATATTTGAGAAGTCTCCTATTCCTGTCATCAGACCAAATTAGTACTCACGTATAGTGTTATGCTTATTTAGTTATGTTCATAATAAAAATGTATTTAAAATTTGTTTAGAATTTTGAAGAGGTATTTTAAAATATTTTAAGAAGAGTTAGTTGTTTTAGCAGGCCGACAGAAGAATACCATGGCACAGATTTAACCATAGGCCTATGCACCTGTCAGGTGAACAGTGCTAAGATAGTATAGGTTTCTAATTTCTATTTATTTATTCATTTAATTTGAAGAGGACTCATATAAGTGAACTTATTTAGCTGCAGAGATGGAGAAATTCCATTGCTAAGGGGTTGCTAAGGAAAGTTGTAGAGCTGTAATCTCTTGTGGACTATCTGGAACCTTGGGTGCCTTGTTGGATGCCTTGAATGGTAGTTGAGGGAAGCATTTTACTGGAGTTAGAAATGTGGCAACATCTAGGCAATATGCATGAAGCTTCCATAAAGCCCATTTTCTTTTTTTTTTTTTTTGTGCATGACTGCATCTTTTTTTCAAAGATTTAAAGAGGAGAGAATTCTATAATCTCACAGCAGTTTGGCCTGTAGTATATGGCATGAAGTAGGAAGTGGTTATCTCATCTCATTATCTCTAGCCACTTTATCCTGTTCTACAGGGTCGCAGGCAAGCTGGAGCCTATCCCAGCTGACTACGGGCGAAAGGCGGGGTACACCCTGGACAAGTCACCAGGTCATCACAGGGCTGACACATAGACACAGACAACCATTCACACTCACATTCACACCTACGGTCAATTTAGAGTCACCAGTTAACCTAACCTGCATGTCTTTGGACTGTGGGGGAAACCGGAGCACCCGGAGGAAACCCATGCGGACATGGGGAGAACATGCAAACTCCACACAGAAAGGCCCTCGCCGGCCACGGGGCTCGAACCCGGACCTTCTTGCTGTGAGGCGACAGCGCTAACCACTACACCACCGTGCCGCCCGGAAGTGGTTATTATATTTATTATTGACATTGACTGGTCACTAAGTGGGTCAAATCTAAACCTCAATGACTAAAAATTAAGTCTATAAATAACGCCAGCTTGGAATTAATGTGTTCAGTCAGGAGATACATAGTTCAGAAATTAAAAACTCTATAGGTTGATAAAAAATTAGCAAAATATTATTGTTCACATTTGTTGAGAAGACACATTCTAAGACGAGGTGGGATACAGCATCAGTAATACTTCCTGATATCATCAAGTGTTTCTGGTCTTTCAACATTAGATACACTCATTCAGATGACCCAAATTGTTTATATCAGACCAGCTTGCATCCCAGTACCATTCAATGACAGTTCACTCCTCCTGATCCAAAGCAAGATAAGCCCCTACACCCTATTTCCAGATGTTTTGAGTTGTCTGAAAGAATCATCATATCAAGTCAGAGAGATGATGACAAAATATTAAAAGGGAACTTGAGATACTTGCCCAGGTCAAATCTGAGCTGCCAGTAAAATGACATGGTGAGCAGGCCTACTGGTATTCTGGGCTGTTGATGTTCTCCAGTTCTAACCATCTTGTTGGGACGGGGTCTTGGTGCTTGGTGCTGTTGATGGCTGTCGAGATGCTTTCTGCCATTCCTTCAGCACCTGGTTATTTTGCCAGTAGTGGCCCTCACTCAGGGCTATGTGGCAGCTGCAGAGGATATGCATTTAAAACAATGTTTAAATATCATTTTATGTAAATGTCTAATAATATATTAAAATAAGCTAATAAAATAAACCTGTACTAAAGGGGTCTGTACAATTTATTTTACAGTTAATGGGGTTCATGTCTACAAAAAGTTTGAGAACGTTTGGGGTCCAGGACAAGTATAAGACCACAAGATTGCTAAAATTAGATGAACAAAGACTTTCAGGTGGTGATGAGAATGCATTGAGTATGTGTTATGGCTTTTATTCTGTTGCATTTGCTGTTAGGCCTTCATCACAGAATGGACTAAATACCATTATTACTAGCATTAATAGTCTGGTGATTTCCAAAAATAACCTTTTATAGAAAGGTCATAAGAAATGCCTAAAAGGGTCTTCTATCATTTATGCTTAATTATATTCACAACTATATTCCATATTATCACGTCCCAAATATCCCAAATATTTATGCTCTCTTATAACAATGGTTTATACACAGCATAATCATAACACTAGGGCCAGTGTCCGCTCTTGTAAAATGCCCCGAGTCAATAATGCAGCCACATGTGCTTTTTTTCTACACCAGTATCATGTTATGGAATAGTTTGTCACTTTCCATTAAAAATCTTAAATATCAGAGGGGCTTTTAGAAGTCAGGTAAAGAATTTTTAATGGAATAGAGTAATAGATTCATAATTACATTGGTGAGATTTGTCTCTTTGTAGGGTAGTGTTATTTATTATTTTATATGATTTGTCCCATTTTGTTTTAGTAATGTTCTTGGACTTGTCTGTGTTTTGTGTTTTATTGTTTTTATGTTTTATGTCTTAACATCAAGGACCATGTTGGATATAAGTGTTTTTCACTTTAACCTTATCCTTTGGATTGTATTGTCTATCAATCCAAAATAAAATCAATCAATCAATCAATCAATCAATCAATCACTTGATGTACAGTTCAGATTTATTCAGATATGAAGATTAGAGGCCCACAAGGTGCACATAGTGATTGAGGGCTGCATCATTAATAGGACAAGGAGACCTGGTTTTGTCCATGTATATTAAGATATGTCAAGTATAAAATTGTGCAGTTATGGAACATGTCATAAGATCTAAATAAAATATTAAATTGTACTTTTGTAATTTATAGTATGTACCAAAAACAAAATAAACATTTTCTCTTTTACATCTGCTTTAACTGTGCATTGCGTCATACACTGTTTATGCTGTGTCACTGTTGTTCAGAGAAATGTCAATCCCTGCAGATGCAGAATTAATTGTATTATGTTGCAGGCAGCAGGGGGCTAATTAATATGACTTTTATTTGTGATTATAATGTTTGCAAGGCCCTCTGTCAGATTGCTTACCAGGTGTGTGGATTCTGTTTTGTCAGCTTGTTTTCTCAAGTTCTAACTTGTCATTCCTAAATCCCTATACAGTCTGTCTCCCTTTGTTTCTATTCCATCCTCCCATATGTACTGCCTCCCTTAAGTCCTCACCAAAGGCACAATATCCTTTAACCTAGTTTCTCTGTATTTCTACATTAATAAAAGTGCACAAAGTCTAAAATTCTAATGTTAAATATGGTGTAAATTAAATATTTGAGCTTTATACTGATGATTTGTATGTGAGGTCAATTGTCTTATTTTATACAAGACATATACAGCAGTTTGATGGGGATATAGACTTAGTTAACAAATAAACTGGCATCTTGGTGTACAGAATAAAGTAATAAATCATAAGCAATAAATCATAAGAACAAAAATATAATTTTCAAAGCATTTCATAGCGATCCCAATTTCACTTTCTTATCTATGTCTGTCATTAAACTCACCAAACTAAAAATATCTGAATGTAAAACAATGAAACATGATAAGTTTATCATAATAATATATAACAGAAAAGTTATCCTTGGCAGGAGGTATTGTGGATGGTGCACCAACTTACTGGTTCAAATAATTCAGTGACCATTGCTGATTTTATGCAAACCCTGTAAGCGTATGTGTAACGTGTCCTTTATTCATTTATAAAATCATTTAATTTTTTTTTTTATTATTATAACTTGCCCATATAAAGTGTGCCGGGCTCACACTGGTGAAACAGGCATATTTTATCCGTATTGCTAGTAACAAAAGGCCTTAGATAGAGGCTTCATATAAAACACATTTTATATCAATTTAATGTAATAGTTTGTGATTTGTAAACTTTTGCGATCACATCTCCATATTAGAAAACTATAAATGTATGAAATTCTTTTGTTTAATTTCTTAAATTATTTAGAAATATATTTTTCTGTGTGATCATGTCAGCAGAGACGATTAATACTTATACTCACTTTTGCATTTAGAAATGACATTAGATAAATTCTGTCATATATGATTTTATTGTATTTAATTTGTTCTCGTGCATATTGTGCTTGTGATTAAGAAAGGTAAAGCATGTATATTGTCCAAACATCATCAATTGATGTAGCCATGGAGATACAATTGGCATCCGTGTATGTTCTGTATTCCTGATAAGGTTGATTAGGACAGCAACTGGCCAACGTATTGATCTAACTGCTCATCCTTGGCTACCTTGGCCTAGGTACCTTTTCTTGGACCATTTTTGTGCACAAACTGTTCAGCTATGATTTAAGTTTTTACTCTCCAGGCACGTAAATGCAATAAGAAACAGTATAATTTGCCCCAGGTGATGGTGATAAGATCCACAGTTCAGAATTCATTATAAAAGACTGGTTTATCACTTTCACATTTTTTTTTTTTTTTATATTACACAAACCTTTATTGGTACAAGATTGGTACAAGACTACAGGATCCCTAATAGTAGAATGGAGTTCTAGATAGTGATGAGAACACATTAAAAGTATCTGTTATGGCTTTTAACCTGTTGTATGTCCTGTTGGGCCTTCATGCGAGAAAGCACTAAATAGCATCATTAGTTACACTAGTATAATCTTTAAATATTTTACTGAAGGGCCTCTGTGATGACCTGGTGACTTGTCCAGGGTCCACCTCTCGCCCATAGTCAGCTGGGATAGGCTCCAGCTTGCCTGTGACCCTGTACAGGATAAGCAGCTACAGATAATGGATGGATGGATGAAGGTCCTTAAAATGCTTAAAAGGTTTACCAACAATTTATGTACATGATTTTACTTGTCAATCATCTGACTGTACCTCATTTGCTGTACAGTTCTGATTTAATCTGATATAGATAATAAGATATGATGGTCTGCTGGGTGCACACAATGAGTGAGGCCTGCAAAGTTATTTGGACCTATACATAGTTAAAGTTTAAACTCCATTAAGTTGCAAACAGCAACAAATTCAAGTACACACATGCTTACTGTGCTTAATTTTGGACTCATTTTTACATTCATTTTCATCTTGTAGAAGTTGTTTTTACATTACCCTGATCATTATCCATCCACCCATCCATTATCCATAACCCCTTATCCTGTGCAGGGTCATGGGCAAGCTGGAGCCTATCCAGCTGACTATGGGCGAGAGGCGGGGTACACCCTGGACAAGTCGCCAGGTCATCACAGGGCTGACACATAGGTGGGGTTTACATTAGACCGTATCAGCGAATCATCAGATTAACGTTTTTAAAACGATTAGTGTGCACACAGCAACACCAATACACGATTCGCATGCACACAGCAACACCAATACACGGATACGCTCGGCTCCGCAGGCATCCTGCGCTCCAAATCACTCCGCCCTGAACAGCGAGTGCCCTCTGGAGGGTGCGCACTCTGGCCCTGCACAGCTCACAGAGCGCGCGAGTATAGCGCACAAGCAGTGATTCGGGACTGAGCCGCTGTGTGTGTGATCCCAGCGCATATCACTTACCACTTGCAAGTGGAAGGATGGCAGGCCTAAAGACAATCATAACTACACAATGGGCAGTATTTGCATCAGTATTTGCAGTATTTTCATACTTTTGTACTCTTTAATGAAAGGTGATACAAGGCGGAAGTCCGCGCCGTTTTTCAGCAGTCGCGTCACATGACCAACGCCAGCGAATCAGGAAGGTGGATGTCACAGTCATGTTGTCCAATGACGATGCCAGCTAGAGCTCAGCACAGCGTATCCGCGTATTCTCAATGTTTACACAGCACCGGACCAGACACGATCTAGATTGAATACGTGGACCCTGGCGGATTCCCGTTTCCCGGCGTTTTAATGTAAACAGACAGTGCATCCGCGAAGAAAACGAGACAGATACGGTCTAATGTAAACTTGGCCATAGAGACAAACAGCCATTCACACTCACATTCACACCTACGGTCAATTTAGAGACACCAATTAGCCTAATCTGCATGTCTTTGGACTGTGGGGGAAACCGGAGCAGTGGGGGAAACCCACGCAGACATGGGGAGAGCATGCAAACTCCACACAGAAAGGCCCGTCAGCCATTGGGCTCGAACCCAGAACCTTCTTGCTGTGAGGCGATAGTGCTAACCACTACACCACCATGCCGTCCTGATCATTATCATTTTGAAATATTATAGTATACGGTAGGAGCCAGTATAAGAGCACAGGATTACTAATACTAGATTGTGTGCAAAGAAGATTCTGAGAGCATCTCTTGTATCTGCCTTTGGGCTTTCATGATGGACACCATGCTCAAGGCATTGAATGTGAATGTGAGCTGAAAAGTAAGGCTGACCTCATAGAGGTTGCTAAATTATTGCATCATTTAATAAGGGGTTATAGGTATAAAATTTTCCAAGTTTAATTAATTAGAAATGTTTCCTCAGCTTGTTTTTGCTTGTCATGATGAAAGGGCTGTTTATTTTTGCAATCATGTTTTGACCAAAAAGAATAATCCTCTGTGTATCACTTGTTATTATCAGCACAGCGCTAATCACTCATTCACTTGTATCTAACACAGAGCATCTAATTAATTATAAAGCAACATCCATAATGACAATGGTTTTCTTTTATCTACTGATTTGGAAACAGTTACCTGTTGGCACATGTCTAACAAGTTGTACCACACCTGACACCTCCCCTTAGGACAGGGCCGAATTGATCAGTCTGAGATGCCACTTCTCTGCTGAAACTCCCTCAGCTACTTCTTATTTCTCACCTCCAATTAAACGATATCCTTGGGCATGTACTAATTAAAAACTGAAACAAAGACTGAAAACAGGAACCTTGTTGTGCTTGAGCTCATCAACAACGTAACTTAGCCATTGGGACTCGACTGATTTGTTTTTGTTATGCTGGAGCTGTCGCTTTCACCCGAGAGACAAAGAGAGTAGGTAGCTTTATTATTTTTTTTTTTCATTATACACCTGTTTGGTTCATGCCAATTGATTTTAAAACAATTTGTTTTCAAAACATCAGGGAAACATGAACACTATTGCATCAGTCTTGCACCAAATGAGTCTGCTGCTTGAAGGTGACTTTTCAATAAATGGCAGAAATATGCTTAGCTACTAGTTTAGTTTTATGGAATATCAGTTCTTGTAACTGATACATTGAACCATTTACCACAGCTGCAGTGATCTTTTCTGTGGCTCACCGTAGAATGTAATAGTTAACAAACAGCTGTGACTATAATATTATTTTGTAATTACTATTTGTTCCTGGCATATTTTCATATCATAAACCAGAAACTGGCATTTACATGTGGGTGTTTATTCTTGCAAGTACATGTAATCACAAGCAAAACATATGGCATAATTTAAATTAGTTTATTAACAAGTTAGTAGTATATAGTATATAGCAAATCATTTTACTCAAGACACTTGAAAGAGCTTCATATGTCCATCTAATATGGTACAGTATGCAGGAGTGAGTCCCACCTGTATTATACATACTGCATAGTGTGCCATGTCATACTGCAAACAACAGGCTGGAGGCCTAGAAATAAACAATGACTGCTCTCTGTTGGACACTTGTCTTTTCTGGAGACACAACAAATGATAATACACGATAAACATATTTTGCTGTCCTACCTAATCAGGTAGTTATACATATAAATGGATTGAACATACAGTATAGGTATTTAATTTATTTGTCCTAAATTAAATATCACTAAAACAATTTTAATAAGAGCAGTTTACTGACCTTCCTAATTAAAAAAAAATCCATCATATTTTACAAGGAAACATGCCTAAAATGTTCATATAATGTTTTATTTCTGGAACAAAAATATAACAATATTATAATCCAAAGCTTAACATACACACACACAAACAAAACAAACAAACAAAAAATCAGACTGGTGCTCCTCATTCCTCAAGAGCACAGACAATTCAAATTAAAATATAGGCTTATACCCATTAATGAGGCCATCTTGAGGCCCTGTTTCTATAAGGCCATCACAAACTGCCAGCAAATACACAACACCAAATCAGAAAAAGTTGAGATTGAAATTAAAACAGAAAACAATGATTTGGGGCGGCACGGTGGTGTAGTGGTTAGCGCTGTCACCTCACAGCAAGAAGGTCCGGGTTTGAGCCCCGTGGCCAGCGAGGGCCTTTCTGTGCGGAGTGTGCATGTTCTCCCCGTGTCCGCGTGGGTTTCCTCCGGGTGCTCCGGTTTCCCCCACAGTCCAAAGACATGCAGGTTAGGTTAACTGGTGACTCTAAATTGACCGTAGGTGTGAATGTGAGTGTGAATGGATGTCTGTGTCTATGTGTCAGTCCTGTGATGACCTGGCGACTTGTCCAGCGTGTACCCCGCCTTTTGCCCGTAGTCAGCTGGGATAGACTCCAGCTTGCCTGCGACCCTGTAGAACAGGACAAAGCGGCTAGAGATAATGAGATGAACAATGATTTGTAAATAATCTTTGACCTGTATTGCACTCAAAACCAATCAGCACATTATTTGATGTTTTACTTCATGATTTGTTTTTCAAAATAAACATATTTCGGGCGGCACGGTGGTGTAGTGGTTAGCGCTGTCGCCTCACAGCAAGAAGGTCCAGGTTCGAGCCCTGTGGCCGGCGAGGGCCTTTCTGTGTGGAATTTGCATGTTCTCCCCGTGTCCGCGTGGGTTTCCTCCGGGTGCTCCGGTTTCCCCCACAGTCCAAAGACATGCAGGTTAGGCTAACTGGTGACTCTAAACTGACCGTAGGTGTGAATGTGAGTGTGAGTGGTTGTCTGTGTCTATGTGTCAGCCCTGTGATGACCTGGCAACTTGTCCAGGGTGTACCCCGCCTTTCCCCCGTAGTCAGCTGGGATAGGCTCCAGCTTGCCTGCGACCCTGTAGAACAGGATAAAGCGGCTAGAGATAATGAGATGAGATAAACAAATTTCGATTCTTGCAACAAATTTCAAAAATTAGTTGGGATGGTAAAGCATTTACCACTTTGTAATGCTGCCATTCCTTCTCACAGCACACAAAAGATGTTTAGGGACTGAAGATGTCAAGTTATGAAGCGTTCAGGTGTTGTTGTGTATGCAGAATATGTCACTCCACAATGTCAATGTACTTTTCTGCATTAATGCTGCCATCACAGAAGTGTAAGTTACCTTTACCAAGGGCACTGATACAACCCCATACCATAACACACCCTGGCTTTTGGACTTTTGTTGGCAACAGTCTGGGTCGTCATTTTCATCTTTGGTCTGGGGCACATGGCATACATTTCTTCCAAAAAAGACCTGGAATACTGATTCATCTGAACACAATATACATTTCCACTGTGTGATGGTCCGTCTCAGATGCCTCTGAGACCAGAGAAGTCAACAGCACTTCTGGACACAGTTAACATTAGGCTTCCTTTTTGCATGGTAAAGTCTTAACTGGGATTTGCGGATTTAATGCTATATTGTAGTGCTTGACAAAGTTTTGTCAAAGTAATCCTGGGCCCATGTAGTTATATCAGCTACAGTATACATGAATGACGGTTCTTGATGCAGTGTCCTCTGAGGGATTGGAGATCACAGGTGATGATTCATCCCATCACACAAATCAGATCATTATTTAATTGTTTTATTTCAGTACTAGCCCTAAATTGCCCTGTCCCAATTTTTTTTTAATCTGTTGCAGGCCTGAAACAAAGGAATGGATGTATATTAACAAATGAAATGGTATTGACCAGACAAAACATGAAAAATCTTGGGTTAATTCTGTCTGCAATGAAATACAAGTCAAAATAAATTTACAAATCACTGCTTTCTTTATTTATTTGCATTTTCCATACTGTCCCAACTTTTTTTCCGATTTGGGGTTGTAATACAAGTAGCTAATATAATGTATACTACCAATCACACTGCTATATTTTTATTTTTACCATTGTATTATTATTATTATTATTATTATTATTATTATTATTATTATTATTAATAACAATAACAATAATAATAATAATAATAATAATAATAATAAAGCATATGAAAAGATTAATTAACCAATAAAATAAAATTATTTAAGTTTTCTGTTATTTATATTGTAAATTCTTCACAGTATTTCTGCTTTGTATATTATATATACTGTATATGTAGTGTAGAAAGTGTACAGCATATTTATGAATTTATGAATTTATAAATCAGCATTAAGTCTCTATGTGTATTAGAATCTAATTTTAACTATACGTCTGTATCAAAAATTGTGCCTAAGCCTTTCGCTGGTAGTGTATAACTAAATTGTACATTTGAATTTTCTTGCTATCAGTGCTTATATAGTGAGACAGAGGCCTACATTTTTCTGGGGCCCAAATGGAGACAGGCACCCAGGATTTGACCACAGCACTTTAAAACTGTGTAAATTATATTGTATAAGCACAATCACTCGGTGAGGAAAGGCACAAAAGCTGTCATATTTTAACCAGTTGTCATGAATTTTACTTTTGGTACCTTTGGTAAACATAAACAAAGAAACTTTTTTTTCTTTCACACGACACACACCAGCGACACACAACCATATGTTTGGGTGAAAGACATTTTATAATTTTAATACATCTGATTTTTTTAATGACAACAACAATGCCACTTCAAACACTGCATTATTTTTTTTAATTAATGTATGTTTCATTTTGTCATTACTGGGCACTTTCCTCTGACATTTTACTTTACATTAGCCAAATACCACCACCTTATGTTTCCACTAAGGTGTCAGTTTTTGCTTCTGGAACAGGCTCACTAATCTCTATTGCTGATGTATCTCATGATGGTAGCAATAAAATTAATTTGGAAGTCTCCAGTAATATTGCATCTCACAATTTACAGAGAAATCCATCTGATCTAATTAGGAGGAACTTTAGCATGCAGCAACACAATGACCTAAGACACACTGCCAATACAATAAAGGACTTCATCTGGGGGGAAAAGTGGAAGGTTTTAGACTGGGCAAGTCAATCACTCAACCTTAACCCAATTGAGCAGCATTTCACCTCTTGAAGAGGAGACTCAAGGGAGACCCCCCCCCCCAAAAAAAAAAGCTACAAACAGTACAAACCTGGAATAGCATCACAAAAGAAGAGTGCAACAATTTGGTGATGTCACTGAGTCAAATGGCTTGATTAATTTATTGGAAGCAACATATATTTTGGAATGCAGGTTTGGGTAGTGAAGAGGCAGGAATCAGGTGAACGAATTTAAAGGTTGTTTATTCCTTTTACTTGCACTTTTCAGCACGAAATGCTTCACAGTCTCCCTCTGAGATGTGCACCAATACACACACACACACACACACACACACACACACACACACACACACACACACACACACAGTTCTGTGCTGGTTCTCAGCTTTCTCTCTGTTGTGGCTATCAGGCCAGGGAGCCTTCTGGCCTACTGCCAAGTACTTTGCTAATAGAGGAAGTCCAACTTAAATGGCTGAAGTGCCAGATACCAATGAGTGATCTACATGTTGGAATCCTTCATGCAGTAGCGCCGCTAGAGTGAGGCATAGTCTGAATGATGATGTGATGTTCATCCTTCAGGGACAAAGATGACCATGACTTTAATACGGTGGGTGGCGGTTGTGGGTCTAGAGGTGACTGATGAGGCCAATCCAGGCTTTGAAGGTACGCCTCCATGTCAATGTTCCATATGCCAAGGTGGAGTACCTTCACTATCTTTTTGTTGTATTTCAACCACTGAGAGGGATCCCTGCTGGCTGCATTGTACTGGTCAGGGTAAGGTGATGGGTTTTGTGAGATCAGATTCAGGATGGGAGCAGAGGTGAAGGATGTCTTGAGCTGGCTGAAGGCCTTGTCTGCCTCAGGGTTCCATTGTAAGTGTTTGGGCCCTTTTTTCAGTGAGTGGGAAGGCAATGGAGCTGAAGTCTCTGATGAATCACAGATAGAAGTTGTCAAATCCCAGGAAACATTGGAGTTCCCTGACAGTGGTGGGGGTTGGCCGTGTAGTTACTGCTGTGACCTTGTCTGGGTCCATGGTGACTCCATCACTGCTGAAGATGTAGCCCAAGAAGGAGGTTTGAGTCACTGAAACTCACACTTTTATGCTTTGACAAACAGGTGATTGTTCAACACTTTGGCTAAGACCTCTTTGATGTGGGCCTCATGACATTCTAAGTCCAGAGAATAGATGATGATATCGTCAATACAGTATATATAATAATGAACTTGCCAAGCATGCCCCTTAGCACATGATTAGTTAGGTATTGGAACATGCTTGGCCTGCAAGATAGCCCATATGGCATGACACAGTACTCATAGTGACCAGAGGTGGCACTAAATTATGTCTTACACTCATTGCCCTCACTGATGTGCACCAGGTTGTAGGTGCTATGAACGTCCAGCTTGGTGAATACCTTGGCAGAGTGAAGTTGTTCTAGGGCTGATGGAACTAGAGGCAAGGGATACAGGTATTTCACTGTGATCTGATTTAGGCTGCAGTAGTCGATGCATGGCATGAGACCCCTCCCTTTTTCTCCACAAAGAAAAATCCCACAGAAGCAAGTGATGTGGAGGGATGAATGTACTCCTGTTATACAGCCTCCTGCATATAATCCTCTATAGCTTTTTGCTCCAAGACAGCCAGAGAGTAGATTCAGCAGTGAGGGAGGCATGGTGCCAGGAAGAAGCTCAATGGCACAATTGTACAGATGGTGAGGATGGAGCCCATTGGCTTTACCCTTGCTGAAGACTTCCATGTGTGTCCAGTAACATGATGTCAGGAAGGCCAGGAATGAGGACCTTAGTGGAGACATACAGGCTCTCCACAGTGGTGGAGGCTACTGTGAGCTTGGGTAGATAAAGACAATGTTGTCTGCAAGATGTGGGTCACAGCAGAATCTCTCTGTCCTGCCAGGAGATCTGAGGATCATGATGGTGTAGCCAGGGGAACCCTAAGATGATGGCCTGGTTCTCAGTCTTGGTGAGGAGGAAGGCAATGGTTTCTTGATGTAAAGCACTGACTTGGAGAGTGAGGGGTTGGGTGCATGTGGTTATGAACCCCTCTCTGTTGGGCCCACCATCAGTGGCCCTAATACTCAGTGGGTGCTAGAGTTTTTACATGGGCACTTGGAGTTTCTGAGCAATCTCGCTGTCCATGAAGTTGCCCATGGTTTCTGAGTCTATCAGGGCAGAGTGAACATGAGAGCTTTACCAGTACATCAATCTTGAAAGATTTAAAAGAGAGATGTTTAGCGGGACTCACTGACAGAGGGTTAGCAGTGCTCAGAGCTCTCTCAGCCCCGTAGATGCCCTTGAGCTTTTTGGGTGAGAAGAGCAGTGTGTCAGAAGATGTGTAGCTTCCCCACAGTAGATGCACCATCCCTTCTTGCATCTCCGTTCACATTCTGAGCAAGCCATTCTAATGTGAGAGATTTCCATGGGTACTGAGATTTCAGTGACAGGGGTTTCAGACATGGAGCTTTGCAATGATGGTCAGTTTTGTAGAAGGTTATCAAATCAGATGGACATGTCAATGAGTGAGTCCAGTGTGACTTGCCTATCTTGACATGTTAGTTTGGTGAGAACTTGAGGGTGGAGCCCTTGAAGAAATGCTGCTTAAAGTGCTGGTTCGTTCCATCTGCTTCCAGCTGTGAGTGTGCAAAGTCAGAGTCAATAAACAAGCAATGGTCAGGCAAGGCACAAACAGGATATCAGAGGCAAAGAAAAAAGGGCAAAATCCAAAATAAAAATAAAGTAAAAAACCAAAGTATCAGCACAATAACAAAAGGCTTGGCAAAGTCAGGCAAGGGAACACTACTTTGCAGTTGGTAAATGGAGCATTTACTTTGCAGTTGGTAAATGCACACTAGAATCCTTATATACACAGTGCTGATTTTGTGAGATGGGAAACAAGTGTAGCGCTAATCAGTATTATGGAGATGGAGGGCAGTGTGGTGGAGATTGGTTATCATAGTCTGTGGCAGCTATGTTTGGAGGCTGTGGCAAACTCTGGGAAGTGGAGTCTTGAGTGCATGCAGGTACAGAGGTGACAATGACATGCCAAGGGAAAACCAGTCAATCATACTAGCAATGCCACAAGCCCATTGGGTAAGGGAATTTGGAATTTTCAAATGAGAAAAGGCTCTCTGCCCCCTGACTTGACTTGACTTAATCAGTAAACATGCTTCCAGATGCCTGTGGTGCTAGTAAAATTACTTGTCTTCTCAGAATTATATAGGAGGAAGTGATTTTGCAGTACATTTTTTTTACATCTTTCCAGTACACATTTATCTTTATCTTTCAAGGGTGCAGGAGCATAATTAATTGTGTAGGATCATGTAGCACAATAGATAGATAGATAGATAGATAGATAGATAGATAGATAGATAGATAGATAGATAGATAGATCCATCTCAGAAACAAATTATGATGACTGAATTGTTTATTCACTTAAATATGAATAATATGATACATTTTGAGTATTTGATATGGCGAAATAGGACAATAGGACACAATGGAAAAATCAAGAACACACGGGAAAGATGAGAATAACGGTGCTCGTAAAAGAACAGCGACTGTACCGGCTGAAGGTCACGTGGGTCTCTGCTGCGGCACGCGAGCAATGGGACATCACTACCGCACCGGACAGAGCGTGAGGCGGGGGCGGGGCAAAATGACTGGCCGTAGATTCTATCAAAAGCTCAATCTAAATTGACCATGGTTGCAAAATATTGGCCAAAAGTATGCAAACACTATGAAATATGAAAGTAAGATGAAAAAGAAACATTCTGTTGCCTTATACTGCAAGACTAAAGCAGAATAAAACTGTCAAAACTCACCTTTACAGTGATAACGTCCAAACAGATCACTCACGTAACAGAAAGACTGAAAATGGAAGCACGATCAACTTCTAACTGTTGGAGTGGAACATTCCATTCTACACATGCAAATTGTTAATGTGTCCTTCCCGGCACACAAATAACATGCTACGGTAAAACGTAGACCACAACTCATTTTATAGCTCAGAAATTCATACAAGACCAGCTACCATTGTAACATATTCTGTAAGAAACATATTCTATACCTAACTTTCAGCTTTTGTTTTAAAAAAACAAAATCGCAGATTTATAACTAAATTTTTATATGGCTATAGAACCAGAGCAGGTGGGTGGAGCACAGAAGCACGGCAGGCCAGAACTGAGTTCTCAGAAGCTCTTTTATTTTTAATGATGTGTGGCTTTTCAGCTCATTCAGTCTCTCACACATGCATTCGGGTCGGGAGAGAGCTCCCTTTCTCTGCTCTCTCTCTCCTTTTATAGGGCGCGGTCACTGGGGAAGACACACAAACACAGGTTAACTCACATCAGGTGCAGTGATTCTGCCACTTACCTTCCCTGACTCCGCCCTCCATTCACAGACCGACGCTTGACCATGCCCCCGCTGCCACATACCCCCACTGCCCGACTCAGGCCGGGGAGCCATCCGGCCTGCAGCCGACTCCCCCCCCCCCCCCCCCCCGCCTTGACAGGAGAGGAAATCCACCACGACCATCTGTGCCCCCGGCCTTTGGACCACCTTGAACTTAAACGGCTGGAGTGCCAGATACCAACGGGTGATCTGGGCGTTGGCATCCTTCATGCGGTGGAGCCACTGGAGGGGGGCATGGTCCAAACAGAGGGTGAAAGGGTGTCCCAGTAGGTAGTAGCGGAGGGTGAGGACCACCCACTTGATGGCAAGGCACTCCTTTTTTATGGTGTTGTACCGGCCCTCACGCACTGACAGCTTCCGGCTGATGTACAGCACTGGACGATCCTCCCCCTCCACCACAATCCACGATCCTCTGGGACAGAACAGCCCCCAGCCCTCTGTCTGACGCGTCTGTCTGCAAAACAAAGGGGAGAGAAAAGTCAGGGGAGTGTAACAGTGGCCCCCCACACAGTGCAGCCTTTACCTCAGAGAAAGCCTGCTGGCATTGCTCCATCCACTGGACCGGATCTGGTGCCCCCTTTTTAGTCAGCGGGCTGGTGACATCCGAATAATTAGGTATAAACCTACGATAGTAGCCAGCCAGCCCCAGGAACTGTCTCACCCCCTTTTTGGTCTTGGGCCTCAGGCAGGCCGCAATTGCTGCTGTCTTATTAATTTGAGGACACACCTGCCCATTGCCCAAGTGGAAGCCCAGATACCATACTTCCACCCGCCCAATCACACACTTCTTTGGGTTGGCTGTGAGACCCGCTCGCCTCAGCGACCTAAGGATGGCCCTTAGATGTTTTAGGTGTCGCAGCCAGTCATTACTATAAATAATGATGTCATCCAAGTATGCGGCTGCTTAGGTGGCGTGGGGGCAGAGGACCCTATCCATAAGCTGCTGGAATGTAGCGGGCGCCCCAAACAGCCCAAAAGGAAGTGTGACAAACTGGTGTAAGCCAAATGGTGTGGAAAAGGTCGTTTTCTCTCGGGATAATGGAGTCAAGGGGATCTGCCAATATCCCTTTGTCAAATCCAGTGTTGAATAAAAATGAGCCATGCCTAGTCGATCAAGCAACTCGTCAATACAAGGCATTGGGTACGCGTTGAATTTAGACACCGCATTGACTTTTCTATAGTCCACACAGAACCGGACCGACCCGTCGGCCTTGGGAACCAAGATCACTGGGCTGCTCCAGTCACTGTGGGACTCCTCGATGATGCCCATTTCGAGCATGGCCTCAAGTTCTTCCCGAACCACCTGTTTTTTGTGTTCAGGCAGTCTGTAAGGGTGGTTTCGCACTACCACCCCAGGGGGCATCTCAATGTGGTGTTCTATGAGGTGGGTGCAGCCGGGCAGGGGCGAGAATACATCAGAAAATTCTGTCTGTAACTGGGTGACCTCTGTGAGTTGGGTCGAAGAGAGGTGGTCTCCACAGGGGACCGGAGTGGTGGGCGATGTCAATTTTACTTTTTGAACCTCCAGCCCTAGCTCCGCCTTCTCTGGAACCACTGACACCAACACAACAGGGACCTCCTCATTCCAAAGTTTTAACAGATTGAGGTGGTAAGTCTGTAACGCTCCACCCCTGTCTGTTCGCCGCACCTCGAAGTCAATGTCCCCGACTCGCCATGTGACCTCAAAGGGTCCTTGCCACCTGGCAATCAATTTGGAGCTCGACATGGGCAACAACATGAGTACTTTATCTCCCGGTGTGAATTCCCTAAGGCGCGTGCCCCTGTCGTACAGTCGGACTTGACATTCTTGGGCCTGCCACAAATTCTCCTGGGTTAGGTGCGTGAGGGTGTGGAGTTTGGCACGCAGGTCGATAACATATTGAATTTCATTTTTGCTTGTTGAAGGTCCCTCCTCCCAATTTTCAAGCAGCACATCTAAAATGCCACGCGGCTTACGCCCGTATAATAATTCAAATGGGGAGAACCCCGTGGAGGCTTGTGGGACCTCTTGCACTGCGAATAACAGGGGCTCGAGCCATTTATCCCAGCTGTGTGCATCCTCGCATATAAATTTTCAAATTATGTTCTTGAGGGTGCGGTTGAACCGTTCAACTAAGCCATCCATTTCTGGGTGATAAACGCTGGTGCAGATAGGCTTAATTCCCAGTAACCCATACAGTTCGCACAGTGTGCGTGACATAAACATCATGCCTTGATCAGTCAGAATCCCTTTGTGGATTCTGACTCGGGAGATGACGCGGAAGAGTGCTTCTGCAATACTGTGTGCTGAGATATAGCGAAGAGGCACTGCCTCCGGATATCACGTTGCATAGTCCACCAGAACTAAAATAAAGCAATATCCTCATGTTGACCGATCTAATGGCCTGACGAGATCATCCCAATTCTTTCAAATGGGGTCTCGATTAATGGCAGAGGGTGCAAAGGTGCTTTTGGAATGGCCGCTGGATTTACTAACTGTCATTCGCGGCACGCCGTACACCACCTACGGACATCACCATGAATCCCTGGCCAATAGAACCGGGCCATTATTCGGGCTAGTGTCTTATCCTGCCCCAAGTGTCTGGCCATGGGATTAAAGTGAGCCACTTGTAATATAAATTCCCGGCGGATCTTTGGGATCAAAAGCTATGTTATCGGTTCCTTCGTCTGAGTGTCCTGCGTCACTCAGTATAACCTATCCTTAATAATGGAGAAATAGGGGAAGGATGGGGTGGCGTTTGGCTGGAGCGTTTGATCATCGATTACTCTCACTTGGTCAAATGCATGCCATAGAGTCTCGTCTTGCGACTGCTCTAATGGGAAATCCGCAAGGGATTCCCCGAGAGAGGGAGGAGGAGCCTGCTGCTCCTCACTCTGGCATGGTGATGATGTACAGTAGACAGCTCTGTGACAGCTGCTCCCACCAATGCCACACCGGGACCTCCCCCCGCTAAAATATGGCAGGCCCCACGCTTCACTAAATGTGACATTAATTCCCGAAATCCTGGCCAATCAGTCCCCAAAATTATTGAGTGGGTAAGGCGAGAATTAACCACCACCTTTACTCTAAATTTCTCCCCTCTAAATAGAATGTGGACCGACACTAAAGGGCAGTTGTGAACATCCCCATGCACACACAACACCTTCACCAATTGTGCTCTCCCCAATGCCTCGTCTTGCACCAGGCTTTGGTGGATTGAGGTCTGCTTACAACCGGAGTCCACCAAAGCCTGATACGTATCCTCTTGGATACTCACCGGTATGCGATACACTCCGGCCCAATCAAGGGTGGTCCCTGGCGTGTCGGGGATCCAGACCACCGCACCCACCTCCATCGCTGAGCACTGATGCTGGAGGTGCCCCGGCTCCCCGCGGCGCCAGCATACCGGCCCAGGCTCTCCCTCTGCACTGGTGTTTCGGAACTCATTCACCTGAGGGGGGGAAGACACAGACATGGAAGTAGGAAATGGTAGGGCACCGTGGGTGCAGCGGGCCGGCTGGGGTGGAGCTGGCCCCCGCCTCCGCGGTGGGGGAATGGGGTGAGGATGAGAAACAGAAGGGGAGAGAGAGAGAGAGAGAGAAGAGAGGGGAGAAGAGGAGACACGCTGTCCTGCCGTCGGAACAGCTGCCATATGGTCCTCTGCCAGCTCAATGGCCTGATCCAGTGACGCCAGGCGATGGCACTGGACCCACTCCGCTGTTCCTTCTGGAAGTCGGGCAATGAATTGTTCCAGCGCCACCAGGTCAATGATTCCCTCGGCATCGCGGTTGTCAGCCCTCAGCCACCACCGGCAGGCGTCCCAGAGTTGCTAGCCAAACGTGAATGGCCGGCCGACCTCCTCCAGGCACAGCGCGTGGAAGCACTGCCATTGCTGCTTCAGGGTGCGCCCCACACGTTGGAGGATGGCCCTGCGGAGGTCGGCGTAGACCAGCCGGCTGTCGGCGGGGAGCTGTAGCATGGCCAGCTGCACCTCGCCCGTTAGCAGGGGGAGGAGGCGCGCCATGCGCTGTTCCGCCGGCCAACCCCATGCCTCTGCTGCCTGCTCAAAAAGAGCGAGGAAGGCTTCGGGGTCATCGTGTGGACCCATCTTCGTTAGGGCGAGGTGGGGAGGGTCTGCGGCTGTGGTGATGGTGGACTCTGCCAACGCGAGCAGGTGCTGGAATGCCTGGCGATCTTCCTGCTGTGCCAGCACCAGGGCTTCGAACTGTTGTTCTTGCTCCATCCAGAGGGCGACCAGCACCTGGTGCTGGCTCTGTTGGGCCGAGGCGAGGGCATGGACCAGGTCCTTGAAGGGGGAGGACTCCATGGGGCTGTCTCCTCCTGCGCTCCATCCCAGGTTTCGACACCACTGTAGAACCAGAGCAGGTGGGTGGAGCACAGAAGCACGGCAGGCCAGAATTGAGTTCTCAGAAACTTTTATTTTTAATGAAGTGTGGCTTTTCAGCTCATTCAGTCTCTCACACATGCATTTGGGTCGGGAGAGAGCCCCCTTTCTCTGCTCTCTCTTTCCTTTTATAGGGCACAGTCACTGGGGAAGACACACAAACACAGGTTAACTCACATCAGGTGCAGTGATTCTGCCACTTACCTTCCCTGACTCCGCCCTCCATTCACAGACCGACACTTGACCACGCCCTCGCTGCCACAATGGCGTAATGATTTTAAGTCACTACTTTTGGTGAGGTAGTGACCTTGACCCTTAGGCTTTCCGTTTAGATCAAAACACACGATAGTATTGGTTTGGGGTATGCGGAAAATGGAGTTACAACTGTGATAAAATATTTTGCATGATGTTTTATTATGGTTATGATTATTCTGTGAGCGCACCAATCCTTAGGTGTATAAAGTTACAACTTAAAATACAATTAGTGATAACTGTATACTTTTCAGTGGACTACAACCTTTTTAAGGGAATGCGATGTAGTCAACCATTTATCATGTCCCAGATCAAGCCGCCATTTTTCCACAAATTTGCAGAATTTTTGCCAAATTCTGAATATTCACATCAAAGATTTAGTTTTATCTGTATTATTTCTTTCATCATTTTATTTCAAATTAAAACCAACATCACCATTCAAAACCGTATAGTTTATTGACTGTGAGTATATTTATTGGGATACCCCCACAGTACCCAGTTTCTGAGACAGACCCATATATGAGAGAGAGAAAGAGATAAATGATGTGCTACATGAACCTACACAATTAATTATGCATATTTTGATCCCATTTTTATCACACACACGTATGTGTGTGTGTGTGTGTGTGTGTGTGTGTGTGTGTGTGTGTGTGTGTGTGTGAGATATAAATGGGATCAAAATATGAAGACATATTTTTAATCACTAACCGTCATCCTCTTGCATCAGGCACAAAATAAAATTATTATAAAATAAAGAAATAGAGCTTTTTGTTTTGTTTGTTTGCTGTTATTTGTTTGTTTGCTTGTTTTTCACCAAAGTCTCATTTTCTTAGACAGTAAATCTTGTCAAAACAAAAAAAAAATTATAACCTATTACAGTGTGATTTGCTTCCTACACAGTGCTCTGTTGTCCTGATATCCTGGGAGGGCTCATCATGATTGTATGTACATACAGCAATCTCCTGATGATATTAGAGGCCTAAGTAAGGAAAATAGCCTGGAGCCAGTAATACAGTATGCCATTATTCTCAGTCTCTCTGTATTAAGAAAACCTACAGGGCTTACAAATATGAAATAATCCCAAAAGCCACTTAAAACCTGGTAATGAGGTAATAATCAGAATACCGACATGCCCTCATGAGAAAGCCTTGGGTGAGGCAGTACTTGCCATGCACAAAAGAAATTCATTACCCCCAAAATTATCCTTGTAGAAAACTGCCCAATTCCAGGCATGTGTTATTTGAAGCCCCCCAAGATTTTATTGTAATTGTTAAACATTTTTCATTGTAGTTGTATTCTATTAATGTTACAGCTGTTTTATTTACATTTAGAACCTGATCTCTGATTCTTTTGCATGGAACTTTTCCTAACTACGATAGTGATTATTAATAGTAGTACATTACTAATCCACAGTGTTTTTTGTACAACCATGATGCATGTCTCCTTCATGCACAAAACAAAGGGATAACTTTCAAAATACTTTATGCAGGTATATAAACAGGTAGTACTTTAGGACTCTCATTGAAACAATTATCAATGAAACTCATGTTTTAGCCTATTTTATGGGTTTCTTTGTCTATGGCAGTTTTAATTTCAGGACATTTCAGTGGATGCAAACAATAATTTTTGTCTGAAAAGATCAACAATTTTTGTCTTTGAAAGATTATTGCTTACCTAACATACCCTTGGCTGTATGATGCATGACCAATTCATTTCTGCCATCATAAAGATCCACTCTATGCCTGGTTATTGCAGTGTGCATGTATTCTGGGGAGTGATTCTGTTTTCTCAGGAGGATTTGTGGCCTAATGTTGCATAAGAAGCCTTCATGTACAACATAAAAGTAGGCATGAGTGATTTATTTCACGTGTAGCTAGTTTGTCCTTGCACATCCTGTGTGCTGTTGTGGCAGAATGTCACATACAAAATGCTATACTATGGAGTACATAGAATATTCTGGCCAGTGTCATTTAGCTTGATTAGCTGTGTGCACAGAGATATAATGCAGCTTATGGGTGTGTATGCATGTGTATGTGTGCCTGTGGCATTTCTTTCTACTCTGATCTCTTCTCAGCTTCTCCAACAGCAAGCCTGTCGACTCATCTCTGGCCCTTCACACCTGCCTGCGGTGGTGAGAGAAGGGAACATCACACTAGGGGGCTTGTTTTCTCTGCATGATGCAATGATGGAGGCACGGCTGTCTTTCAACTCTCAGCCCGAATCTCCTCAGTGTACTGGGTCAGTCACTCACCTTCCGATACAGAAGCACTTTATGCCTGGATGCCTGCTTTTTGTTTTCATTTTCATGTATATTTATGTATTTTACATGCAAATGTTAAGTAAGATGTATAATTTTTTTCTCTGTTGTAGTATGCAAAAAGCTTTATATTTTAGCACTGTTTCTTATGATGAAACATAAATCACAAATCAGATTTCCATTTTGAGGTTTAGCTTCTCTTGTCTCTGACAGGTTTAATTTCAGGACATTTCGGTGGATGCAGACAATGATTTTTGCCATTGAAAAGATCAACAGGGACAACCACCTTTTGCCAAACATCACCCTTGGCTATAAGATCTATGACTCATGCAGTACCCCTCTCCATGCACTTCGCACAGCTATGGAGCTAATGGGGGAGAGAGAGAAAGGTGGAGATATATACTGTCAGGGAAGGGTGCCTGTTGTCATTGGTGATGGTGGATCTACACTTTCGATCATGGTTGCACACTTTCTAGGTGTTTTCCAACTGCCACAGGTGAGGATAGTTGTATGGCTTACATAAAAGTATAAAAGTTGCATAAAGCTGCACTCATATTAGGTATCATTTTTCTTTAATTAATTTCCACTCCACTCTCCTCTCCTTTCCTTTTCTCTCTGAAGGTCAGCTATTTCTCTAGTTGTGAGTGTCTGAGTAACAAGAAAGTATTCCCTGCATTTCTAAGGACCATGCCAAGTGACTTCTTCCAGGTGAATGCCTTGGTTCAGCTGGTACAACACTTTGGCTGGACTTGGATGGGAACAGTAGCTGGGGATGATGCATACGGCCGGGGAGGAGCCCAAATCTTCATTGACAAGGTGTCCAAACATGGTGCATGTATTGCTGTTTATAAGATAATTCCTAAAAACCATGCCCCAGAAGAGATGTCCAGGATTGTGGAGCACATAAGTGTTTCAGGGGTTCGAGTGGTGTTGGTGTTTGCTTTAGAGCAGGATACAAAAGCTCTCTTCACTGAGGCTCTCAAACAAAATCTGACTGGGATCCAGTGGCTGGCCAGTGAGGCCTGGATCACGGCTGCAGTCCTCACCAAACCAGAGTTTCAGTCCATTCTGCAGGGCTCCATGGGTTTTGCCATTCGCAGGGCTGAAATCCCTGGTTTGCAGCCTTTCCTGCTGCGTTTGCATCCCTCCACATTCCCTGATGATCCTTTCATTTTGCAGTTCTGGGAGGAGATGTTTGGGTGTTCTCCTCACACTGCAGTCAGTGGAACATTCTCAAATAAACCACCTTGTAATGGCTCTGAGATATTGGCAAATACTCAAAGCATATACTCAGATGTGTCTCAGTTGAGGATCTCCTATAATGTTTATAAGGGAGTGTATGCCATTGCTTATGCTCTGGAAGCGATGCTGAAGTGTGTGCCAGGGAGAGGACCATTCCCTAGGGGTGTGTGCCCTGACACCCAGACCATAAAGCCATGGCAGGTTAGAAACAGAAATTATCATTTAACTGACACATATAATGATTTATGTCTGTCTGTCTGTCTGTCTGTCTGTCTGTCTGTCTGTCTGTCTGCAGTTTCACTGATGGGTTGAGAAATAATGCATCTATTTTTTCCCCTCTGGTATAAGAATGAATTAAATTGAATTGATTATTTAAATTTTTAAAGATTCATTAATGTTATTTTCATATGCACAAGCTTCTGTGTACAATGAAATTCTTAGTGTGTATGTTTTCACTGATACTGCAGTGGAAAATAAAAGATCAATAATAATAATAATAATAATAATAATAATAATAATAATAATTACTACACTGTTCAAATGTGTCATGAATATATTTTACATAATCCTGCACAGGGACTGTACAGAGAGCTGTGAAGGATTTGTCCAGTATGTAATGCAAAATTAGAACAAAGTAACAGGATATATAGAAGAATAAATATAAAAAGGATATGTACATAAACTATGGTTCAGACAATTTCCACCAGCTCTTAAAATAAAGTCTTACATTTTCTATCAAACTGTCTGGCTATCTGTCTTCTCTGTCATATCAGTGATATCTGATATTATTCCCACTCCATGTTTCTCAATGTCTTTTTTTTTTTTAAATCATTGTACATCCAAGCTTCTGCACTATCTGAAAAAAGTGGACTTCACAAATGAGTATGGTGAAGAAACTAAGTTTGATGCAAATGGTGATCCAGTGGCCATATATGACCTGATCAACGTTCAGCTCTCAGAGACTGGTGAGGTCCAGTATGCCACTGTGGGCACATTTGATGAAACCAAGAGCAATAAACTGCTGATAGAGGAAAATCTAATTATCTGGAATGGTAACCAGAGACAAGTAAGCCTATGTGTCTTAAAAGCAAAACTTAAACTTTGGCATCACACTTTGGCATTTTATATTATCCAATGCATTTTATTTTTCTGGCTCAATTGCTAAGACTATATTCTATAAATACATTTTGAATTTCTATCTGAAAAATAAGCCATTTATATCCTTTTAGTCGGACTCTTCTTTGCTCTGCAGATCCCTGTGTCTGTCTGCAGTAGCAGTTGTCCCCCAGGCACCAGGAAGGCCATTAGGCCTAGTTTCCCTGTCTGCTGCTTTGACTGCATTCTCTGTGCAGCTGGGGAGGTTAGCAATCAGACAGGTGAGTTACCTGCACCTGATAGTGAAAATGCAACAGCCATTTTCTCTTTTCAGAGCTATGGGATACATTTGGCCTTTTTTTAACACTTTCAAAAGAAAAAGAAACAACCATGTTTCCAGTGGTGTATAGTAACAATGCATAAATATTCTGCTTTACTTGAGTACAAATAATACTGTCAACTTCAACGTTTACTTTCTTCTAATTTAGGTTCATAAAAAAGGCTATATGAATCAATTAATCAAGTACTTCCCAGACACAGTTCTTACTACAATACAAACCATTTAATGCTGTGTCTTTCCCATTTTGGTAAACAAATGAAAGAATGAAAGAATGAATGAGTGAGTGAGTGAATCCCAGATGTCATTTAAATGCCATCATGAAATTGAACAAAACATTAAAAAGACAATCTTTTATGAATTTTAAGTGAAAGTTGTTAAGCACTTGCAACCTTTCCAAGAAGCAGCAGCAACAACAACAACAATAATAATAATAATAATAATAATCATCATCATCATCATCATCCTTGGAAACAGACATTTGTTTGCTTTTATAAGGATATAAAGTGCACACTGTACGAATACAGTAATATTACTATAATTTTATAATAATAAAACTATCATACTGGACTGTTTGTGTTATACATAGGGAACAAACATTAAAACACATCCAATGACATGGAAATATCCAAATTGATCTTCTCTATTTTTGATATCAAGCACTTTTAATACCTGAGTCATTTCTCAGTCAGGGATCTTTGAGCTTTAAATCAAACATGACTATTAAGTGTTTTACACACAGCTGCATTCCTTACAATTTAGTGGATTTCAATCTTTTTTTTTTTTTGACTGTTGTGTGTAAGATGCCATAGAGTGTGTGACGTGTGGACCTGAGTTCTGGTCCAACCTGAAGAGAGATGCCTGTATACCAAAGCTGGTGGAGTTCCTGTCCTATGGGGACACAATGGGCATGACATTGCTGGCTGTGGCCTTGCTAGGATCCTGCACCACACTTGCTGTTGGCCTCATTTTTGCCTTCAAACGCCACACACCTCTTGTCAGGGCTAACAACTCGGAGCTCAGCTTCTGCATCCTCAGCTCTCTTTGGCTGTGCTTCCTTTGTGCCCTGGCCTTCATTGGACAGCCTACTTCCTGGTCATGCCAGTTACGTCATACGGCTTTTGGCATTGCCTTCTGTCTCTGCCTGTCTTGTATTTTGGGAAAGACAATGGTGGTTCTGATGGCTTTCAGAGCCACTCTGCCAGGTAGCAATGCCATGAAATGGTTCAGACCACCACAACTGCGTGCTCTGATCTTCCTGTGTACAGCAGTGCAGGTTGGGATTTGTAGTGTGTGGTTGGGCCTGGCACCGCCTGTCCCACGCAGACTAATGACTCGGGAGTCAGCACACATCATCCTGCTGTGTGACATGGGCTCAACGCTTGCTTTCTCTCTGGTTCTGGGCTACATTGGCCTGCTGGCTGCAATCTGCTTCTTGCTAGCCTTCTTCGCCCGGAAGCTCCCAGACAATTTCAATGAGGCCAAATTCATCACTTTCAGCATGTTAATTTTTTGTGCTGTTTGGATTGCCTTTGTTCCAGCATACGTCAGCTCCCCGGGAAAGTACTCGGTAGCTGTAGAGGTTTTTGCCATATTGGCTTCCAGTTATGGCCTTTTACTGTGTATCTTTGCCCCAAAGTGTTACATAATTCTGCTCAGACCAGAGAAGAACACAAAGAAGCACCTCATGGGCAAAACCACAGGAGAAAAAAAAATGTAGCATTATATCTTGTGAATTTGAAATGTATATATTTAATTGTGTGTCTATGGATATTAAGCCATGAACTCATTACATCTGTTCCAACTTCAGCGTAATTTGTTGAATGTGTATATTTCATATCAGTAGAAAAATGCTTATTATTATATTATGTCTGGAATATAACATTTTCCTTTAACTAAGATGTATCATGCCATTACATGACCATGTGGTAATTTTTAATAAGGTGTCAATATAAGGGCACACGATAATATATTGAGGCCATGATTTAAAATATTTAAGCTATGAGATAATATATTGAGGCCAAGAGATAATGTTTAAAACGACAACATAATATATTGAGGCCACACAATGATATACTGAAGCCAAACAATAATATATTGTGGGCATGAAATAATATATTCAAGTCACATTTGAAGTTTCCTGTAGCCCCATATTAATATATAATAATATATAAGGCCATGAATTAAGTTTCTTGAGATCCCTTTTTTGGCCACAAAATACAACTTAATATACAGCAACTATTTTATTTTCAAATGAGAAATCAATTGAATTAGACCATTATGGGCAAATGAATAATTTTTTTGCCTGTTCCTACCAAATAATTAACAAAATATTGCATAACATATGAGCTTGAGAGCTCAAGTTACACAATTTGTTATGGGTTCCCATGACATATTTAATTTGTGGGCTCAGGATATTACGTCTTGGTCACAATATATTATCTTGTGACTTCAATACATTAATTAAAATATTATAACCATGATGTAACCTCAGCAGCTCCGTAGAAAAGACTCAAACCATTTAGCTGGACTTAGAAATGTGTATTTTTATTCACTGCCCACTAAGAGGTGCTACTGAGAAGAGTTTGGATAAAATAAATACACAATTTGTCAGTTGAAGCTTCTGGCATGAGACTATAATAAATTCATACAAACACTCTTGTGGCTGTTGCCTTTTGCCTACTCATATAAAACCACACATACTTATTTTATTTTCCTCCCTGAATCAGATAAAATATGTCCTGTCCCAGAGGAACTCAAAAACATGCTCCATGTCTCCCAGAACACCACAATTAAAGCACAGCTGCATCAAGCAAAAAAAAAATAAATAAAAAAAAACCCTCACTTAACAGGATATTTTACTTTGGACGTATAATAGTAATTTTAAAAAAAAGGACATATCTACACACTCTGACAACTGACTGACTAGCTTAATGGTCGAAAAGCATGATGATTGTTGGGAGTTCATGTGACACTGAAATAATGATATAAATAAATGTCATAGTTAATAATAATAATAATAATAATAATAATAATAATAATAATAATAATAATAATAAATCTTCTTCTTTCTTCTTTTATTTCCCTTTTTCTGGGGATTTAACCCCACTAGGGTGTGTCCATATGGTCTAACAAACACTGGAAATTTGTTCTGTCCATCATTGTCCTTCTAATCTGCTGAGCATCCATTCCTAGGTATTTCTCTAGTGCAGTCCACTTGGGAGCACACTCATCAAAAAGGATTTGTTTTCATTTTCGTAATAAATTAAATAAATAAATAAGTAAATAAATAAATAACAGAGTTGTGACAATATAAGAGACCAGCAGTTGCAGTTGAGTGGTGGTGGGATTTGAACTCAGGACCTTTTGATCAGTAGCCTGAATTAGAAGTGTACTTTAGTAGAACTAAATTAATCAGCAATTAATTCAGTACTACTGTAAGAGCAAACAATGAGAAGTTTAATTTCTGCAAGTGACTTTGACCTCGGGTGATGAGACTTAGACTGCCCCTATTTTCTCTTTCTTCGAATTCTTTTAATGCTTTTAATTATTTTAAAACATTTTCTAATGCTTCAGTTGTTTTGTAGTATGTCAGAAATTTTCGTTAAGCATTTCGAATTGTTGTTAGGCATTCAGGACCAAAAAGCACTCAGATGTGATATTTTTGACTATTTTTTTCCTCTGTGTACAGTGTGTACAGTGTGTGTGTGTCCCAGTGTATGAACTGACGCATGCGTGGCTTTGCTTGTGTGTATGTCACCCTTTTTTCCCTACAGAGAGGCTTTTCATTAATCTGCATCTATAAAGTTCTGTTGCTATCATGTCATCAAAGGAGCATACAGTCTCTGCTGACTAGAGGTCAGGATGCTGGTGTTCCATGTTCTGGTCTTGCTCTTGTCTCTCCTCTGGACCAAATGCACTTCGTCTGAGGCAGACTGTCAGCAATGGCAGGACTTGGACTCTGCAGTGGTCCATAAGGAGGGCCAGGTGATTCTAGCTGCCATGTTTCCCATCCATTCTAAAGGTGTAGAGCAGGAACTAAACTTCATGAGTACACCAGACAAGAGGAAATGCAGGGGGTAAAAACTTTTGTCTGTGAACAAGTCATTTTGTGCTTCTGGGGCATTGTATTTCCTTGATTTGTATGACTAAAGATGGCAACGGTATGTTTTAATGTCATGCTATTTTTGCACCAGTCTTTGTTATGAACATCATTCATATGTTTCAGGAAAGAATCCACAATAACAATCATGTATTTTAGCCTAAGTGACTCTAACAGTATTTTTATGTAGATTATCCTGTTTCTTCAGGTTAAACCTGCGTGCATTACGCTGGTCTCAGGCCATGATTTTCTTCATTGATGAAATTAATAGAAATCCTGTGTTGCTGCCCAACGTCACACTGGGTTACAGGATCTATGACACATGCTGGGCAGTGGATCTGTCTACAAGAACCGCCTTATCTGTGGTCTCTCAGCCACTGAAGAGGAAAGGCACAGGGGCATGTTCATCCCCGAGCATACCTCTTGTCATAGGAGACTCAGGATCCAGCCTATCTATAGCTGTCTCCAGACTGCTTAGTTTATTCAAAGTCCCACTGGTGAGATCATCGCTGTGCTGCCGTTTTTTCAGAGTAAAGTCTGTTCAAATGTGCACATACATTATACATTATGAGTGAAACAGGTTTTGTCTGGATCATCCAGCTGCCTATTTTTCATTCCTCTCCTTCTTTCTAATCCAATTGTACATTATACTAAAATGACACTTTTGTGTGTGTGTGTGTGTGTGTGTGTGTATATATATATATATATATATATATATATATATATATATATATATATATATATATATATATGAACATATGAACCCATATTTGTGACATAATGACAATAGCACAGTATATGATCATGTGGAAAAACTGATATGAATCTTGGATACAAAATTACATGAAAAGAAAGGAATCATTGGCAAAACCATATAAAATAATAAAAAGCATGAAAAATATGTGAATAATTCAAAATAATAAGTATGCACCACAGTACAGTATATGTCAAACAACTAATATGTGAAGTGTCTATTTACATGTGAATTTTCTTGGATGTGAATTTTCTCTCTTTGTATGAGAAGTCAACAGAGCAAATCCCTTTCACAAAGCAATTCTGATTTATCGGAATTACTTCTCTAAATATTAACAAAGCAAAGCAATATTCCTTCCTTTAATCTGTCTTTTATTCTCATCTGTGTCTGAATTCCCAGATCAGTTACTTTGCCTCTTGTGCTTGCCTGAGTGACAAAAAGCAGCATCCCTATTTTTTTCGTACAATCCCTAGTGACACATACCAAGCCAGCGCTATGGCTCGCCTTGTCATGCACTTTGGCTGGACCTGGGTGGGCACATTTGGTGCTGATGACGCTTACGGACGTACTGGCATTGACATGTTCACAGCTGAGGTGACATATCTTGGTGCATGTGTGGCCTTTCGGGTCATCATTCCCAAAGTCCCCACTCAGCAACAGATCAAGGATATTGTAAAGATGATTGAAGATTCCACTGCACGTGTGCTTGTGACATTTGCCACTGAGGAGGATATGGAGCCTGTGCTGGAGGAAGTCGTGAGACAGAATATAACAGAGAGGTTGTGGGTGGCCAGTGAGGCCTGGGTAACTTCCACCCACCTATCCCATAAATATCCCTTTCTCAGTGGTACTATGGGCTTTGCTATACGCCGAGCCGAGATCCCTGGCCTCAAACACTTCCTACAAACCCTGCAGCCTTTCACTGAGCCTTATAACCCATCTGCACGAGAATTCTGGGAAACACACTTTCAGTGCTCCTTTAACACAAGTGTACCCATTGGTTCTATGGCTGATCAAGTCCAGTATAACCGCACATGTACTGGGAAAGAGAGGATTCAGGACACTGAGACGATCTATAATGATGTATCCCAGCTCAGAGTGACCTATAATGTTCACAAAGCTGTATATGCTGCAGCACATGCACTGCACAACTTGGTTATGTGCCAGACACAGGAGAGCATCACTCAGAAACAGCTCTGTCCAGATATCTACAGTCTACAGCCCTGGCAGGTATTGGTAAACATAGTCTTTATTTCGCTCTCCAATGATCTCATCTCATCTCATCTCATTATCTCTAGCCGCTTTATCCTTCTACAGGGTCGCAGGCAAGCTGGAGCCTATCCCAGCTGACTACGGGCGAAAGGCGGGGTACACCCTGGACAAGTCGCCAGGTCATCACAGGGCTGACACATAGACACAGACAACCATTCACACTCACATTCACACCTACGGTCAATTTAGAGTCACCAGTTAACCTAACCTGCATGTCTTTGGACTGTGGGGGAAACCGGAGCACCCGGAGGAAACCCACGCGGACACGGGGAGAACATGCAAACTCCACACAGAAAGGCCCTCGCCGGCCCCGGGGCTCGAACCCAGGACCTTCTTGCTGTGAGGCGACAGCGCTAACCACTATACCACCGTGCCACCCCTCTCCAATGATATAAGGGTTTATAATTATACAGTGAAGAAATGTTGCCCCTGTTAATTTCTGTCCAGCATATGGTTTTCACAACATTGTTGTTTCACTAGGTGATTAAGTACATTAAGGAGGTGAACTTTACCAACATGTTTGGCGACATTGTAAACTTTGATGAGTATGGAGACCCTGCAGGATCTTATGATATTGTAAACTGGCAGAAAGGGCCAGGAAGTGAGCGGATGCACTTTGCTACAGTCGGACGCTTTGACTCATCTCTCCCTGCCAAGCAGCAACTAGTTCTCAACCAGGACACCATTACATGGCCAGGTGGATCCAAGGAGGTGAAAGTTTTTGGTTTCACTTATTTTGGTTGAAAAATACAAATCACACAAAATTCAGAGCTGACAGCATCCTTCATTCTCTGAGTTTGACCTAAAATATAAAATGTTGAGTGTTCGTTGGAGAACCCTCTGTCTGAATTTAAAAATAAATAAATAAATAACCAGGTTTCTTCTCAGCTGCCAGTGTCAGTGTGCTCAGCAAACTGCCAGCCAGGCTACAGGAAAGCCCCGCGTAAAGGAGAACCCATTTGCTGCTATGACTGTGTGCCCTGTGCAGATGGTAGCATCAGTAATGGCATAGGTATGTAATCAAATCTTTCAGTGTTTGGAAAACTAATTCACAGTTTATTGTTTTCTTGTCATGCTATTGTGGTTCCCAGGGGCGTTTCTAGCTATTGAAAAGACCAGGGGCTAAGTTAAGTTTTCCTGGGACTTGTATTTTTTAATGGAGATTGGCCTAGACAGGTTGGGGAGGTTACATCATCTTTATTGCTGATTTTTGTACTGCTCTTTTTAAATTGATGTTGTTCACTTCGGTTTCTGCCTCCTTATTAAGTTATTATCAACACCCATAATGTCTCAGGAAACTGAGACCTGTCTCAGTTGACTATTAAATATCACTAGTAAATTTTCTCATCAGTTTAATAAAAATATATAATTTCTCTCTCACATAATCCTTTAGGACCACAAAGACACAAATTCTAAGCTACATTATTATATTGCAACATTCAAAATCCCAGATGACATCCCATCTCACAAGACTATGATCATATAAATGTCTTCCAAGTTTCTCTCTCTCTCTCTCTCTCTCTCTCTCTCTCACACACACACACACACACACATGCACGCACGCACGCACGCACGCACACACACACACACACACACACAAATACCATTTTCTCCAGGCTCCCAGGCTCAGGAGCCAGGCATCCAGGCTCAGTTGTCCCTTTAATCAATTATTCAAAGTGTTGCCACCTTCAGTGAAACTGAAATGAAATCTTCTTCCTTTTCATTTTTGGGAGAAATGAGAACTTTAAAATGCTCGAAGTTTGGTTGAGGTACATGCAAAACAGAAACATGTGAAGTGTTTGTGCAGGCTGCCACATAAGTGTTTGGAATTACTGCACTCCCATTATAATATTCTTGCAAATTATTTATCTTTGCTCTCAGATCAGCCAGAGTGCATGCTTTGCCCCGAGGACCTCTGGTCCAACCTACAACGTGACAGCTGTGTCGACAAACAGATTGAGTTTCTGTCCTACACTGAGGGTTTTGGTATGGCCCTTGCAGCCACCTCCATCCTGGGTGTAGTTGCTACACTGACCGTAGCTGTCATTTTCATCCGTCACCGAGATACACCTTTGGTGCGAGCCAACAACTCAGAATTGAGCTTCTTGCTCCTCATATCACTCTCTCTCTGCTTCCTGTGTGCCCTCACTTTTCTAGGCCAGCCATCTCGCTGGGCCTGCCCACTCCGACGCACGGCATTTGGTTTGACCTTTGCACTCTGTCTCTCCTGTCTGCTCAGCAAGACTCTTGTGGTTCTCATGGCATTCAGGGCTACACTGCCTGGCAATAACACAGCACGCTGGTTTCGCCCTCCTCAGCAGCGATTTGGTGTGTTCCTTTGCTCCGCCATACAGTGTGCTGTTTGTGTGGCTTGGTTGACCACAAATCCACCTTATCCAGTGAAGAACACATGGCTGTACCGTGACCGAATCATCTTAGAATGCCACCTTGGGTCAGTGGCACTGTTCTGCTGCGTGCTTGGCTACATTGGCTGCATGGCTGCATTTTGCTTCATCTTGGCTTTTCTGGCTCGGAAGCTGCCTGATAACTTTAATGAAGCCAAATTCATCACATTCAGCATGCTTATATTCTGTGCAGTTTGGATTGCCTACATACCAGCTTACGTCAGCTCACCTGGAAAGTTCACTGTAGCAGTCGAGATATTTGCTATTTTAGCATCCAGTTTTGGAGTCTTGTTATGTATTTTTGCTCCAAAATGTTACATTATTATTTTTATGCCTGAAAAGAATACTAAAAAATATCTCATGTCTCAAAAAGGTGGGAGGTGATATCTGTTGTTGTTTGTTTGTTATTCTTTTTAGTTTAATTTAATTTTATTGCTCATTTATCTTTCTTTTTTCTTTTTTTCATTTTATTTTAAGGCTTTTTATGGCTTAGCTTGTGACCCTTGTCATACTGTTCTGTAACTGGGAAAACATGGGAGAGAAATAAACATGGATATTAAAAATACTTGTGTATTAAACTGATGTGTATTTACAATTGGTTTAAATGGTTCTTATGAAAATGTATGAGGGTTATAATTCTACTTAAGTTTTTAGTACTTCTGTTAATTTAATTAATTCTGTCCAGATTTTTCAAGACTATTTGATGCTGCATTTGATTAAATCTCCTGAAAAGAATGAAAATAATCATTTATGTTCATAAAAATGTCTATGTTTACTTAAAAATATGAATCAGTTAATCAGTTACTTCCAATATACAATTCTTCCTACAATAGTAACCATTTAAAGGCAAATTAATTAAATTCATTAATTATTACTGTGGTATCACTATAGTGTAGTGGTTAGCACTGTCACCTCACAGCAAGAAGGTTCTGGGTAAAATACTCAGCCACTGTGGATGCACAAGTCAGTGCACACATTGTGCCAGTCCCAAGCCTGAATAGATTTGGGAGTGTTGTGTCAGGAAGGTCATCCGGTATAAATCCAATACCAAATCAAATATGTGGAACATATCCACTGTGGTGACCCCTAACGGAAGCAGCTGGAAGAAGAATAATGCATAGAAATCAAGATCATATTCAATTTTAAACAACACCATATGAATGTTTGAACCTGGGATGAGTTCAGAAATCATGGGTCTTGGCATGCTCTCCACCAGTCTTTCATGTTGTTCTTGGGTGACTTTATGCCACTCCTGGTGCAACAATTCAATCAGCTCAGCTTTGTCTGATGGCTTGTCACCATCCATCTTCCGCCTGATCACATTTCAGAGCTTTTCAATGGGGTTCAGTTCTGGAGATTGGGCTGGCCATGACAGGGTCTTGATCTTGTGGTCCATCCACACCTTGATTGACTTGGCTATATGGCATGGAACATTGTCCTGCTGGAAAACCCAATCATCAGAGTTAGAGAACATTGTCAGAAAAGAAGGAAGCAAGTTTTCTTCCAGCATAACCTTGTACATGGATTATTTCATGTGTCCTTCCCAAACAAAAATCTGCCCCAGTCCAGCCTTGCTGAAGCACCCCCAGATCATCACTGATCCTCCACTAAATTCCACAATGTGTGCAAGACATTGTGGCTTGTAGGTCTCTCGAGGTCTCCGTCTAACCATTAGACGACCAGGTGATGAGAAAAGCTAAAAATTGAACTCATCAGAAAAGATGACCTTCCTCCAGTCCTCTATGGTCCAATCCTTATGATCTTTAGCAAACCTCAGCATGGCTTTTCTTTGATTCTCATTGATGAAGGCCTTTTTTTCTAGCTTTGGATGACTTCAACCCTGCCTGGAGGAGCTTGTTTCAAACCATCCTTGCCATGCATTTAACCCCAGCTGCCCTTTGGCATTCTTTTTGTAAGTCACTTTTTGTCCTCCTACAGTTATTGAGTGACATTTGAAGGAGCTGACAATCATCCCGGTCAGTGGAGAGTTGTTTCCACTCTCTGCCAGTCTGTAAATTTGTTGGCCCCCAGTGTCTGCTGCTTGACCTTGTTCTTATGAACTGACGTGTTTGAAATTTTGAGGATGGAAGCAACCTGATGCTCTATCCCTCTGCCAGTAAAGCCAGAATTGAACCTTTCTTTTTTCACTCAAACTTTTCTTTTTAACTCTTTTCCCATGATGAATGGATATTTTTGTATTTTCAATTAAATTTAAGGGACTACTACAACTCTTTTTGCCATCCAAACTGGTCCTATTGCAAAAGGAGATTGATGACCACAGCAGGGGGTTTTATATTTTTTATCGTTAAATAATATTTGGTTTCATGTGATAATTTAATCAGTACCTCATTTAGTAAAATGAGGTTTGCTTGTGTTGGAATTCCAGCACAGACACTGGAATGAAATGGCTGCCAGACATAGAGATACTGATAAAAAAAAAGTGGTCTCATTAACTCATTGCAACTTCAGTGTAATTTGTGGAGTGTGTATATTTCATATTAGTAGAAAAAAGTGTATTATTACATTATGTCTGCAATATAAGAATATAATATAGGTCCTCCAATATAGGTCCTGCTCATTAGGATTATTTTCCTTTAACTAATATGCATAATGTCATGAGGTGACGATGTGGTAATTTTTAATAAGGTGTAAAAATATATTATTGTGTGAATAATATATTGAGGCCAAAAGATAATGTTTAAAACCACAATATAATATATTAAGGCTTCCCAATGATATACTGAAGCCAAAAGCTAATATATTGTAGGCATTCAGGTTACATTTGAAGTTTCATGTGGCCCCATATATATGCCATAAATTAAGATTTTTGAGATCCAGTCTGTGGCCACAAAATACAACTTGTAATTAACTGTAATTAGCTGTCATGTCAGCGTGCACTGGTGCTTGGAGTGAGTAGCAGCACACCTCGGACTGCTACTCACATGCAGCGCTGTGCTCAAGTTCATGGGGACTAATTGCCATGCATTTGTTCCTGATCAGAGTGCAATCACAGCTCGTGTATATAAGGACTCTTCTCACCCACAGGCTTTGTGAAGTATCCACTCTGTTCCTTGTGTCTGACATTACCAAGTCTTTGTATATTGTATTGCTTTTCTGGTTTTGACTTTTGTTGTATTTGGGATTTTACCCTTTGTCTTTGTCTCTGCTATTCTGTCTGTGCTTTGCATGGCCATTGCCTGTTTTCGACTCTGCTTTTGTCCAGCGTTTTGGAACTACTTGCCAGAGTGTTTTTAATAAAACTCTTTCAGCACTTATATCTCCCTATGCCCATTTATCTGGCAGCCGTACCTATTGTATTTTCAATTGGGAAATCAATTGAATTAGACCACAGTGGGCATAAGAATAGATATTTCTGCCTGTTCTCACCAAATAAATAACACAACATTGCCTAACATATCAGCTTGAGAGCTCAAGTTACACAATTTATGGTGAGTTCACATGAGATACTTAGTTTGTGCACTCAGGATATTAACTCTTGGTCAGCGTATATTATCTTGTGACCTCAATACATTAAAATATTACAACCACTATGCAACCTCAGCAGCTCTGTATAAGTGACACTAACCATTTAGCATGACCGAAAAATGTGTACTTTTATTCACTGCCCACTTGAAGGTGCTACTGAGAAGAGTTCAGATGAAATAAATACACAATTTGGCAATCAAAGCTTCTTACATGAGACTTTAATAAATTCACATAAGCCATCTTGTGGCTGTTGCCTTTTGCCTACTCACATAAAACCATGCATACTTAGTCTATTTTCCTCTCTGGATGAGATCAAATATGTCCTCTCCCAGAGGAACTCAAAAACATGCCCCATGTTTCCCAGAACACCACAATTAAAGGTCATAGGCAACAATTTTCAATTTATGCACATTTGAAACTTTATATGTTAAAAAACCCTCTGTAATTTTCTTCTGGTCCCAAGAAGTATTGTTAATAAGTAATAATTAAAATAAGTTAGTGCAGATCTTGGCAAATTTCTGTTTGGCGATTTTCGTGACCACTCGGCGCGTGACATCATTCAAGACAAACAAATCGCTTGAGTTGAGTCCACTTCCATGTATTTGCATTGCCGTTCGGCTTGAGTGCAGACATGCGTTCAGGAATTTCCAAAGAAAAACCATGCCTTATTGTTGTGCAGTGAACTGTAACAACAGGATCGGTTCAGGAAGAAGTTTTTACCTTTTTTCGAGAGAGGAGGAGAGGCGGAGAGAGTGGACTGTGCACATGAAGCGAGAGGGTTGGCAGCTGGGTAAATATGCCACTCTGTGCTCCGATCACTTCGGCAATGATTCATTTTTGAAGAATCCCCATCTGTTGGAGAGTTTAGGTGTCAGTGTCGAACAGAGAAGGCTCAAACCTGACGCTGTTCCGACAAAATTTGAGCACAAAATGAAGCAGTCAAAGAAGAACCAAACCAGCAACGCTCAAGCAAAAAGGAGAAGATTGGAGGTAAACATTTTTACCTTTGCTTGCAATTCACAAGTCAAGAATCCTGAGGGATCCTGTACAATCATTGTGTAAATGAGACAAAAGGGATATTTCCCCGCTTAGAGTAGGCTATAAATAATAAAATGTGTTGGTCTACTTCAGACATGGATCCAATATCCTCATATTGCTCTTTAATAATAATAATAATAATAATAATAATAACGGGCGGCACGGTGGTATAGTGGTTAGCGCTGTTGCCTCACAACAAGAAGGTCCGGGTTTCGAGCCCCGTGGCCGGCGAGGGCCTTTCTGTGCGGAGTTTGCATGTTCTCCTCGTGTCCACATGGGTTTCCTCCGGGTGCTCCGGTTTCCCCCACAGTCCAAAGACATGCAGGTTAGGTTAACTGGTGACTCTAAATTGACCGTAGGTGTGAATGTGAGTGTGAATGGTTGTCTGTGTCTATGTGTCAGCCCTGTGATGACCTGGCGACTTGTCCAGGGTGTACCCCGCCTTTCGCCGATAGTCAGCTGGGATAGGCTCCAGCTTGCCTGCGACCCTGTAGAACAGGATAAAGCGGCTAGAGATAATGAGATGAGATGAGATAATAATAATAATGGGCAGCATGGTGGTGTAGTGGTTAGCGCTGTTGCCTCACATCAAAAAGGTCCGGGTTCGAGCCCCGTGGCCGGCGAGGGCCTTTCTGTGTGGAGTTTGCATGTTCTCCCTGTGTCCACGTGGGTTTCCTCCGGGTGCTCCGGTTTCCCCCACAGTCCAAAGACATGCAGGTTATGTTAACTGGTGACTCTAAATTGACTGTAGGTGTGAATGGTTGTCTGTGTCTATGTGTCAGCCCTGTGATGACCTGGCGACTTGTCCAGGGTGTACCCCGCCTTTTGCCCGTAGTCAGCTGGGATAGGCTCCAGCTTGCCTGTGACCCTGTAGAACAGGAAAAAAGCGGCTAGACTCTCATCTCATCTCATTATCTCTAGCCGCTTTATCCTTCTACAGGGTCGCAGGCAAGCTGGAGCCTATCCCAGCTGACTACGGGCGAAAGGCGGGGTACACCCTGGACAAGTCGCCAGGTCATCACAGGGCTGACACATAGACACAGACAACCATTCACACTCACATTCACACCTACGGTCAATTTAGAGTCACCAGTTAACCTAACCTGCATGTCTTTGGACTGTGGGGGAAACCGGAGCACCCGGAGGAAACCCACGCGGACACGGGGAGAACATGCAAACTCCACACAGAAAGGCCCTCGCCGGCCCCGGGGCTCGAACCCAGGACCTTCTTGCTGTGAGGCGACAGCGCTAACCACTACACCACCGTGCCGCCGCGGCTAGACTCTGCTAGAGATAATGAGATGAGATGAGATAATAATAATGACGGCACGGTGGTGTAGTGGTTAACACTGTCACCTCTCAGCAATAGTGCTGGACAAGGAGGAATAATAATAATAATAATAAATAACAGAGTTGTGACAATATAAGGGACTGGCAGTTACAGTTTAGTGGTTCCTGAAATTTGAACTCAGGACATTTTGATCAGTAGCCTGAATTAGAACTGTATTTCAGTAGAATTTAATTAATCAGCAATTAATTCAGTACTACTGTAAGAGCAAACAGTGAGAAGTTTAATTTCTGCAAGTGACTTTGACCTCAAGTGATGAGACATTTTCTCTATTTTCTCTTTCTTCTAATTCTTTGAATCTTTTGAAGCCTTATAATGCTTTTAATTCCTTTAAAACATTTTTTAATGCTCCAACAGTTTTGTAGGATGTCAGAAATTGTCACTAAGCAATTTCTAATTGTTGTTAGGCATTCAGGACTGAAAAGAACTCAGATGTGATATCTTTGATGATTTTTTTCCTCTGTGTACAGTGTGTGTGTGTGTGTGTGTGTGTTCCAGTGTATGAACTGACGCATGCGTGGCTTTGCTTATGTGTATGTCACTCCTTTTTCCCTACAGAGAGGCTTTTCATTAATCTGCATCTATAAAGTTCTGTTGCTATCATGTCATCAAAGGAGCACACAGTCTCTGCTGACTAGAGGTCAGGATGCTGGTGTTCCATGTTCTGGTCTTGCTCTTGTCTCTCCTCTGGACCAAATGCACTTCGTCTGAGGCAGACTGTCAGCAATGGCAGGACTTGGACTCTGCAGTGGTCCATAAGGAGGGCCAGGTGATTCTAGCTGCCATATTTCCCATCCATTCTAAAGGTGTAGAGCAGGAACTGAACTTCATGAGTACACCAGACAAGAGGAAATGCAGGGGGTAAAAACTTTTGTCTGTGAACAATTCATTTTGTGCTTCTGGGGCATTGTATTTTTTGTTCCTTGATTTGTATGACTAAAGATGGCAACGATATGTTTTAATGTCATGCTATTTTTGTACCAGTCTTTGTTTTGAACATCATTCATATGTTTCAGGAAAGAATCCACAATAACAATCATGTATTTTAGCCTAAGTGACTCTAACAGCATTTTTATGTAGATTGTCCTGTTTCTTCAGGTTAAACCTGCGTGCATTACGCTGGTCTCAGGCCATGATTTTCTTCATCGATGAAATTAATAGAAATCCTGTGTTGCTGCCCAACGTCACACTGGGTTACAGGATCTATGATGCATGTTGGACAGTGGCTCTGTCTATACGAACCGCCTTATCTGTGGTCTCTCAGCCACTGAAGAGAAACAGTACAGGGGCATGTTCATCCCCAAGCATCCCTCTCATCATAGGAGACCCAAGTTCCAGCCTATCCCTAGCTGTCTCCAGACTGCTTAATCTATTCAAGGTCCCACTGGTGAGGGCATTACTGTGCTGATTTTTTTTTTTTTCCCCAGAGTAAAGTGTGTTCGAATGTGCACATATCTTATTAGTGAAACAGGTTTTCTCTGGATCATCTCACTGACTATTTTTCTTCCTCTCCTTGTTTTTAATCCAGTTGTACATTGTTTAAAAATCACACATTCATACATCTTTTTTTTTTTTACATTGAATCTTTACTCAATTATTTAAATTTCACATTTCATCCTTGATTATATGGTTTTCACATGTAAGTAATATGTGGTCACACACAAAATATGTGATGGTGCATTTCAACGTGTTATGCCCTGAAACTACACATATGAACCCACATCTGTGATATAATGTGAATGACACAGTACTGTGTCATTCACATTATGTCACAGATGTGGGTTCATATGTGTAGTTTTACGGCATAACATGTTGAAATGCATTATCATTAATGTGGAAAAACTGACATGAATCTTGGGTTAAAAAAATAAAAATCACATGAAAAGAAAGGAATCATTGGAAAAACCACATAAAATAATAAAAAGCATGAAAAAACATGTGAAGAATTAAAAACAAAAGGCATGTACCACAGTACAGTACAGTATATGTCAACCAACTAATATGTGAAGTGTTTTTAACCACTGTTTATTCACATGTGAAGTTCTTGTATGTGAATTTTCTCTCTTTGTATGAGAAGTCAACAGAGCAAATCCCTTTCACAAAGCAATTCTGATTTATTGGAATTACTTCTCTAAATATTGACAAAGCAAAGCAAAATTACTTCATTTACCCTGTCCCTTTTTCTTGTCTCTGTCTGAATTCCCAGATCAGTTACTTTGCCTCTTGTGCTTGCCTGAGTGACAAAAAGCAGTATCCCTATTTTTTCCGTACAATCCCTAGTGACAAGCACCAAGCTAGCGCTTTGGCCCGCCTTGTCATGCACTTCGGCTGGACCTGGGTGGGCACATTTGGTGGTGACGATGCTTACGGACGTACTGGCATCGACATGTTCACAACTGAGGTGACACATCTTGGTGCATGTGTGGCCTTTCGGGTCATCATTCCCAAAGCCCCCACTCAGCAACAGATCAAGGACATTGTAGAGACAATTAAAGCTTCCACTGCACGTGTGCTTGTGACCTTTGCCATTGAGGAGGATATAGAGCCTGTGCTGGAGGAAGTCATGAGACAGAACATAACAGGGAGGTTGTGGGTGGCCAGTGAGGCCTGGGTAACTTCCACTCTCATATCCAGTAAATATCCCTTTTTCAGTGGCACTGTGGGCTTTGCCATACGCCGAGCCGAGATTCCTGGCTTCAAAGACTTCCTACAAACCCTGCAGCCTTTCACTGAGCCTTATAACCCGTCTGCACGAGAATTCTGGGAAACACACTTTCAGTGCTCCTTTAACACAAGTGTACCCATTGGTTCTATGGCTGATCAAGTCCAGTATAACCGCACATGTACTGGGAAAGAGAGGATTCAGGACACTGAGACGATCTATAATGATGTATCCCAGCTCAGAGTGACCTATAATGTTCACAAAGCTGTATATGCTGCAGCACATGCACT